>NC_053028.1:507983611-508683704 GCF_003073215.2 Triticum urartu | reverse complement strand
GTATGATCTGTTTGACTTCATAACTTCTTCCTACCTGATCCTTATTACACTGAAGCTGTTTGTCATTGCGCTTTCACTCTATTGAATACATGACCATGGCTGGCCTAGTGTAATCTAACTTCCGCTGCATAGTAATAGGCATGATCTTCACTGTTTGTCTTCACAACTCTCACGTTTTGAAGACTTTCATAAAAATCGCCTATTCACCCCCCCTCTAGTCGATATAACGCACTTTCAATTGGTATCAGAGCAAGGTGCTCCCTTGTTCTGTGTGATTCGGTTTAACCACCTGGAGTTTTAGTTATGTCGACTGCAGGGATAATCAAAGTCTCCGCTGCTTGCCCCGTCTTCGATGGAACTGAATATCCCTACTGGAAGAATAAGATGCGCATGCATCTTGAAGCCATTGACGTCGACCTATGGTATGTCGTCGAAAATGGCGTTCCCAAGGCTGGAGAAGGTGTCACTGCTGCTGATGTCAAGAAGTTCGTTCAACTGGATTCTACTGCCAAGAATATCATCTGTGATTATCTGACCAAAGGACAGTATGGCCGTGTGAGTGCCTTGAAGACATCCAAACTGGTCTGGGATTGGCTCTCCAAAGTTAATGAAGGCATATCAACCCAGAGAGATCAAAGAATCAGTGTCCTTCGCAATCTCTTCAACCGCTTCAAACGAAATGATAATGAGAATGTCCAGCACACCTTTGATCGGCTCACTGACATCACAAATGAGCTTCAAGCCCTCGGCGCTACTGAGATCACCAAACATGAAATCGTCAAGACGCTACTGAGATCACTTGATAGTTCGTTTGACATTCTGGCCCTGATGATTCAAGAACGTCCTGATTTCAAGACACTCGATCCGTCTGACATACTTGAGAGGCTCAACACACATGAGTTTCAGCTTTCTGAGAAAAGAGATATCTACGGTCCAAACTATGGGCGAACTCGTGCCTTGAAGGCAAAAGCTGTCTCCTCATCTGAAGAAGAATCTGACTGCAGTTCTGATGATCCTGAAGACATTGGAAGAGAACTTGCAATGCTAGTGAAGAAGTTTCAAAAATTCACCAAGAAGAAAGGCTTCAGAAAATCTTCACGATCAAGCTCAAGGAATGATGAAGCTTCTGCTCATGACTACAAGAAGAAAACATGTCACAAGTGCAAGAAAACTGGGCACTTCATCTCTGAGTGTCCACAGTGGGGCAATGAGAACAGAAGGAAGAAGAAGAGCAAGGAATATGATTCTGATGACAAGAAGAAGAAGAAACACTCAAAGTCTTCTTCCAAGTCTTCATCAAAGTCTTCATCACACAAGAAGAGCTCATCTGGCAAGGCGCGTGCGTCTGTAGGCAAGGAGATGGATTCAGAGGAGGAATCCGCATCTGAGGAGGCAGAGGTGGAATCTGAGGAGGAGTCTGATTCTGGCACTACGAGTCTGGCTACAGCATACGTCGCCAAGTCCATCTTCAACACTGAAGTCAATAATTGCATCACCGACACCGACGCAAATGACAAGAACGACTCCACTCCTACCTACTGCTTCATGGCACGCGGTGCCAAGGTAAACACATGCACCACTCGCTATGAAACATCCAGTGACGATGACTCTGAATGTGATTCAAAACCTAGCTACAAAACACTTGCTAAAATTGCAACTGAACAACAGAAAGCTATGGAACATATTCAAAAACTGTTAGACAGAAGCGATGATCTGTTGGGTGCTGAAATGACTCGATCTGAATCCTTAATTGAAGACATAAAAAACCTTCACGTTAAGTATCAGGAACTTGAAGATCGTCATGATACTCTCTCAACAACTCATGAAAAGCTTTCCTATGACTATCTTCAAAGGAAGCAAGAACTCGAGAAATTGAGGGTGGCTCATGAAGATCTTCAAAAGGAAAACGAGTCACTTCGCGCCGAACAGATCAGTCCTGCTCAGGAAGGATTTGAACCACCATGTCTTAAATGCATTGAGCGTAATAATGCTAATTCTGTTGCTGAATGTTCCACTGCTACTACTGTTCCAATATCTTCAACTGTTGATGTGGCAACTAACCCCTCTGCTGAGGATACCACTGCTATTGCTGATGAGAATGCTAGGTTGAAGACATTGCTTGAAACAGGGATGTACAAAAGTCTGAAAGGGCATCAAACATTATGTGATGTCCTTAAGAAGCAGATTCTGAACCGAAACCCTAGGAAAGAGGGTGTTGGGTTCGTGAGGAAAATCAATGCAAATGGCTCTTACTGGAAACCTGAGCAGTACCCCAAAACTACATGGGTTGCTGCAAAGGAACTTTCAGCAGATCCATCCAATTTATCTGGCTTCACTTGTGCTAACCCAATTATCATTGATGAATCCTTTGGTGCAAACTATAAACTGTTTAAGAATCAGAATGGTGAAGTGTTTGCCAGGTACATTGGTACTAACTGCAGGAATGGACCGGCTATGAAGAAGATCTGGGTTCCGAAAACATGTCTGGAAAATCTTCCTGTGAATGTCTTCATGACACCTCACTTGAAGAAGACAAACCTCGGTCCAAAGGCTTCATACAGACAGAGGACTCACCTGAGTCACACTAACGCAAATGTTTTGCAGGGAAACCATACTCAGGCATATGAATATGAGAGCGGTTCATCGAACCGTCATATTCATATGACCAAAAATTATTCTGCTTATGCCTATGAGTATTATTGTCCCCCTGCTAGACTGTTTGCTAAGGCTTCAAAGCCAAAATTCTCAGATGCTGCTCTTAGACTCATAGCTTCTAAGCCACCCTTGATGTGGGTGGTTAAGAAAGCTTAACTTTTTTTCAGGGAAAGGTCTCCAGCACAAAAACAAAATCTTCTGATGCTATTGCTGGGGACCATAAAAATCTTGTGGGGCGCAAGATAAACTGCCCAAATGGCATCATTATGTACATCGTTCCTGAATCGCATGCTACTCTCCCCATTAGTCCTAATCTGGATCTAAGTTTTCATAACCCACTGGTTCGTCAAATGTTTATGCTTCACAACACTCTTCGTGAAGCCTATCCCCCTAACTGCACTGTAGGGTACGATACCAGCGACTTCAAAGTCTTCAGAATGGATTATTGACAGTGGGTGTACAAATCACATGACTGGCAGAAGAAGCCTTCTTATGGACTCAACTTTATGTCCATCCGACAAGAGCCACATTACATTCGCTGACACTGGTAAAAGTAAGGTATTGGGTCTAGGTAGAGTTGCAATCTCAAAGGATCAACACATGGATAAAGTCATGCTTGTTGAATCCCTTGGCTTCAACTTAATGTCTGTCTCAATGCTTTGCGATTTGAATATGATTGTAATGTTTGGCAAATATCGTTGCCTGGTGCTAATGGAATCTGACAAATCTCTAGTGTTTGAAGGGTATAGGAAAGGTGATTTGTATGTGGTAGATTTCTCAGCAGGACCACAACTTGCAGTATGTCTTCTTGCAAAAGCTTCAGAATGCTGGCTTTGGCATCGAAGGCTTGGGCATGCTGGCATGAGGAACCTCCACACCCTTGCGAAGAAAAAGCACGTCATAGGCATCGAAGGCGTCAAGTTCAAGAAAGATCACTTATGTGGTGCCTGTGAAGCAGGGAAGATGACAAGGGCAAAACATCCTTCGAAGACAATCATGACCACTACTCAACCCTTCGAACTGCTTCACATGGATCTTTTCGGTCCCACTCACTACTCAACTTTTACTACTTCTGCATGCCTCTATGGCTTCGTAATTGTTGATGATTATTCTAGATATACTTGGGTGCACATAATCCTTTACAAGACTGAAGTGCAGGATGTCTTCAGACGCTTCGCAAATCGAACTATGAACAATTTTGGCGCCAAGATAAAGCACATCAGAAGTGACAATGGCACTGAATTCAAGAACATTGGCCTTGATACATATCTGGATACCTTGGGCATCACACATGAATTCTCAGCTCCATACACGCCACAGCAGAATGGCGTCGTCGAACGCAAGAACAGAACACTCATTGAGATGGCCAGAACAATGCTAGATGAATACAAGACTTCAAGAAAATTCTGGACTGAAGCCATTGATACTGCATGCCATACAATCAATCGTGTTTATCTTCACAAGCTTCTGAACAAGACATCCTATGAACTCCTAACTGGCAAGAAGCCAAATGTCAGTTATTTCAGAGTATTTGGTGCAAAATGCTGGATCAAAGACCCACACCACACCTCAAAGTTTGCACCAAAAGCACATGAAGGCTTCATGCTTGGATATGGAAAGGATTCGCACTCCTACAGAGTCTTCAATCTCTTCCACTACAAAGTGGTTGAAACAGTGGATGTGCGATTTGATGAAACCAATGGATCACAAAGAGAGCAATTGCCAAATGTGCTAGATGAAGTTCCAGCAAATGAATCAATCAAGCTTATGGGAACTGGTTAAGCGTCCTGATCCACGGAAGCACAACATAATAGGCACCAAATGGATATACCACAACAAGCAAGATGAGCATGGTCAAGTTGTCAGAAACAAAGCTCGTCTAGTTGCTCAAGGATATACTCAAGTGGAGGGCATTGACTTCGATGAAACATTTGCTCCTGTGGCTAGGCTTGAAGCCATACGCATACTGCTGGCCTATGCAAATCATCATAATATACTTCTATATCAAATGGATGTGAAAAGTGCCTTTCTCATGGCAAGATTGAAGAAGAAGTGTATGTTGCACAACCACCTGGCTTTGAAAATCCAAAACATCCTGATATGGTATACAAGCTCAACAAGGCACTGTATGGCCTCAAACAAGCCCCCAGGGCCTGGTATGATACACTCAAGTACTTTCTGAAGAGCAAAGGCTTCATACCTGGTTCCCTGGATCCCACTCTTTTCACGAAGACATATGATGGTGAACTGTTTGTGTGCCAAATATATGTGGATGACATCATCTTCGGTTGCACCAATCAGAAGTATAGTGAAGAGTTTGGATATATGATGCAAGAGCAATATCAGATGTCCATGATGGGTGAGCTGAAGTTCTTCCTCGGTCTTCAAATACGGCAACAACGCAACGGCATCTTCATATCACAAGAGAAATATCTTAAAGAGTGCCTGAAGAAGTTCGGTATGCAAGACTGCAAAGGCTTCACAACACCAATGCCAGCCAAGCATCATCTGGGTCCCGACGACAATGGTAAAGAGTTCGATCAAAAGGTATACCGCTCCATGATTGGGTCTTTGCTTTATTTATGTGAATCTAGGCCAGATATCATGCTTAGTGTTTGCATGTGTGCTCGATTTCAAGCGACACCAAAGGAGTCGCATCACTTAGCTGTGAAGCGAATTCTTCGATATTTGGCTCACACCCCAACTCTAGGATTATGGTATCCAAAGGGCTCAGAGTTTGATTTAGTTGGATTTTCGGATGCTGATTATGCTGGTGACAAAGTTGATCGCAAGTCTACATCAGGCACATGTCACTTTCTGGGACGATCACTTGTATGTTGGTCTTCAAAGAAGCAGAATTGTGTATCACTCTCCACTGCTGAATCTGAATACATTGCTGTTGGATCTTGCTGCGCTCAGCTTCTGTGGATGAAGCAAACACTCAAGGATTATGGCATTCA
This sequence comes from Triticum urartu, assembly GCF_003073215.2. NCBI lineage: Eukaryota > Viridiplantae > Streptophyta > Magnoliopsida > Poales > Poaceae > Triticum > Triticum urartu. The sequence continues at coordinate 508,678,089 of NC_053028.1, read as the reverse complement.
TCTGAAGCAAGTGCCACTTTACTGCGACAACGAAAGCGCCATCAAGATTGCCAACAACCCAGTTCAGCACTCGAAGACAAAGCACATTGAAATTCGTCATCACTTTCTCAGAGATCATGTTGTGAAGGAAGACATTGATATCATACACGTCAACACTGAAGAGCAATTGGCACATATCTTCACAAAGCCCTTGGATGAGAAGAGATTTTGCAAGTTACGGTGTGAGCTAAATATCTTGGAATCCTCAAATGTCCTGTGATCAGGCACACATCCTAACACTTAAGCATATTGATGACTTAGATGTGCAACACACGAAGTAGCGTATATCTTCAAACAATGAAGACATACATTCTAAGTGTGAATACATTAATGTGGAATTTGACTTCGGAGCGCCACGATAATTGTGCGCCGTGTCTGGGTCTAATACTTCCTATACGGTGGGTAACGCCACCACCAAACGTTCCATTTTGAAGTGTTTCTCTCATGGCGTTACCTCTCAATGTCTTCACAATTGGTTTGGTTTCATTCTCAATATGTCTTCATGATTATCTTCACTGCATTGATTATATGGATATATATGTACTGATGTTCTGTCCTCTACAGCATTCACTTATAGCTATGTCTTCTTGGTTGAATCTTTTGAACTAAGTGAATGTGATCGGACCCTAACCTCTCTATGCTTTCTATCTCAAACTCTATCTCTCCAAGTCATATGCATTCTGTTGAAACTGTCAAATGTCTTCACTGTGTCCTTGTCAGCTGAAGACATAGTGACAACTATAAAAGTCCGTTTTTAATGCTCATTCCTCCACATAAGATCCGGAGAAGAAGGAACGACCACCCGACAATTTAGGCGTGCGTGGGACATGGAACAAATCCCAATCTTCCTCTAACTGGCCACGCGTGCCTCAAATGCGAACCGCCAGGGGTACCTGCGTAATAACGTAGTGCCGCCTCTATCCCTATAAATACACGATTCACTGCGGTCATTATCTCCTTCTTCCACCCTCGCACGAACCCTAGCGCCACCGCTAGCACTCGACGACGCCGGCGACGAAGCGCTTCACTGCCGCAACCTCTCCGACGCCGTTTTCACGCCGACAGCGGACATCGCTCTCTCCGCCGTCGCCATAGGTGTCTTCCGTTGCCAAGTTAGGGCACGGAGGATTGAACTGCTCGACCTCAACTCTCACTTCGTCTAGCAGTTCCAAGTGTGGTAAATAAAACCGCTTTTTACAGCTTCTTTTGATCCTACAGTTCAGTCACTTTCTGCCATAAGAAGTTTCTCTTCACACCAGTTAAATCTCTCGCTGCATCTCATAACATGCCTAGTATATTCACTTGTGCTTCATAAAGTAGTTAGATTCCTCACTTGTACTGATCTATGGGTTCGTACAAATCTGGAACCAACTTCTTATCTACAAGTGAATGTCTTCGCATAATGAGGTCAATGTCTTCTAAACCGATTTATCTTCAAAATCTTCTGAGAATGCATATGACATCTTCCCCTTCCCTCGCACCTTAATGCTGTCACAGGTACATGTTCGTGGGAGAATCCTTTGGTTCTCATAGTCTGCATTCATTTGCAGAGTACTTGCAGCATCACATCAACTCGCTTGAAGCCAGTTCTTGCAAAAGGAAGCCTTTGAAGCCTTTGAACATCTTGAAGCCTTCCAAGTTATTCATGGCTTCAGAAACAGCAGCAAGGAAGGGAGGCAGACAGCGACGTGGTGAAACATCCAAAGATCTGCCTGATGAATTGGCAGAGATGTACAAAACTGATCCTGAAGAAAGCTATGGTCAGCGCAAGACACGAATCCAATGGATTCGAAGATATTGGGCAGAGCAATGGTTCCACTACCGCTTCGTCACTCAGGAATATGCGGAGAAGTGCGCCATCAAGAGACCGTGGGGAGATGTATTATACAAAAATCTTGTACCCAGGTCCAGAGACGAAGCCATTGCTCAAGGCTTCTATCCATGCATGGTGAGAGGACCACAGCCAGCTGAGGCACATCCGTCATCACTTCTCTGGTGTCGCGATGACAATCTCTTCAAGCGCAACTTTCAGTTTGCACAACAGTCAGCGAAGATAAACAAGAAGAAATTTGGGCTTGACTTCAACCCTGGTCCCTCCTCACCAAGGGCAGATGGCACACGCAACGCCGACCCAAATATCATCGGGCCGTATGCCAATCTTGCAGGCCTCATCACTCGCATCCTAGTCCAAGGGACTGCTGTGAATGACCCTCCAGCAGATACTGAGTCAGATGACGCCCCTGCTGCTCCGAAGCCAAAGCAGAAGAAGCCAAAAGCTCCAAAAGCTTCAAAGCCAGCCGCTTCTCCCAAGATCGCAAGAGTGAAGCCTTTAGCAACTGCACCTCCTGAAGCCAGTGTGCAGTCAGAAGGCTTATCACGAGTGTCCAAGCCCCAAGAAGCCAAGAAGCCTCAGCCACACTCAGGCAAAGAGCTCACAGCTGCTGACATTCTGCGCTGCGAAGCCATTGATCTTTCAAGCAATGAAGATCTTGGAGATGATGCTCTTGAGCAGCTCATCAAGAGCAAGGAGGAGGCTGAAATCTTCAACAATCTGCCTCTGTTTGATGTCGCCATCATCCACAACTTCATCGATGAATGGTTTGACACACCAGACATAAGCTTCAATGATCTGCAGCTACCCATAGGCCTCAGCGTTGCCTTTCAAGGTGCAATCGCTTCAAAACTTGCAATAGCCCAGCGAATTGTAGAACTGAAGCAGAAAATTGATCATGAAAAGGCTCAGTTCAAGAAGCACGTGGCCAAGCTCAGTGTGCAAGAAGTGAAAAACTTCAAGATCATGTTGCACGAGCTGAAAGAAAACTTCCTGAAGACGCGTGCCGAAGCTCAAGGCTCACGAGAACGCATGAAGACTTTGGCTGATCGCTGCGTGCAAGCCTACAATGAGGCAGAAAAGCGCAAGGCACTTGGGCGTCCCGGCATTGACCCCAGGATGGCCGCGAAGAAGAAAAAGAAGGCGGCTGTGCCCGAACCTGAAGCGCCAAGGTCAGAACCTGATGCTCCGATTGTCTTCCCCGCTGCAACGACTGGCTCGAAGCCAAAGAGTCGATCAACCGCCTCACAGCACAAGAAGACACGGACTGCAGAGGCTAAAGCTAAGAAGAGAAAACATTCTGAAGCCTCTCCTTCTGAACCCATCATCAAGAAGCGCAAGACCAAGAAATCTCGGGCTGCTCCCACAGAGCCCCTGATAGTTGAACCACTCTGCGTCCGCTATCCTGACGCAGACCGTCAGTTGACAGTGCATGAACCTGCTTACATAGAGGCTCCGCACGCTGAAGACATTCCAGCAGCCAACCCCAATGCTGCTGAAGACATTGGTCCCCAAGACAATGTGCAAGGTGATGCAGCCCTTCCTCAGCTTGAGACAAGCGAACAGATCAGTATTGGTCGTCCATTGACGCCAATCACACAAAATGCGTCGTGGGCAGATCGCCCACAGGAGGAAGATGAGCCCCAACCCACTTCAACTCCACCAGCGCCTACACTCCATAGGCTTCGCAAAGGGCCAAGGGCTCAGGCTACTGAAGACATTCCGGCTGCATCAGCCGAAGAGCAAGCAGAAATACCACAAGCTCCAACTCCCCCACACCAACAAGAAGCAGTTCTCAAGGAGAACGTGCCTGAAGCTGAAAATGTTGAGGCTGCCACAAACAACGCCGAAGCAAATGTGGAGCCCTCCCCAACAACAGCTTCAGAAGACACTGAAGCTACTGCTCCTGAACATTCTGTGCCTGAGTCTGCTGCCGGACCACAATTCAACTATCATATTGCGCACAGGCCCCAGGTCTAGAAGCCGATCCCACGACTACCAAGGTTCCCAGGTCCTGCATCAGCTCCTGGTTCCTTCAACATCAACGGATTCAGGGCAGATAACACGTTTTTCGACCGCTCCAAGAACCCTTATTCAAGGGAATGGATTGTATCAGATAGGTTCTGGAGCCATCAACAGCGCAGCTATTATTCATGCATCCTTTACAACCAAGGCTGCATCTTTCCTCACAAGCGCCTTGAGGTTGAAGCTGTTGCTGGTGTGCCTGGTCTGGAAGAAGCACTGGATTGCTTCAAGCAAGTGGGTTTGCTGCCATTTATCACTGACGAAGAGCACTGGAACGAAGAGCTTCTGCTCCAGTTCTATGCCACTTTGCATATCAAAGGCTATAACAGATATCCGAAGACATGGATCCTGGAGTGGATGACAGGCAATATCCATCATGAAGCCAATGCTTTCGACCTAATTGAGCTTACCGGCATTCCCACTCCTGGCGAATTCTTTGAAGAAGGGTGCCAACTCCATGCTGAAGCAATTGAGAGCATATTTCAGCGTCCTGAGCCAGATATGAGTCAGATGCTCTCAATGATGAAGCCACTGCCTCCGAATGCACCCTATCCAACTAGGTTCTTCGTTGAAGACTTAGAGTACTTGCCCAGAACAATATATCATATCATAAGGCGGACTCTATGGCCTGTCAAGGGACACTCTCGATATGCGACAATTGAGGGTGCAATGAAGACTCTCATCTTCTGCATTCTTCATGGCAAATGCTTCAATGCACAGGATCTCTTCATCCGTCAATTTGCAGCGTCTGCTTCAGAACTGTTTGGATTAAAGTTTTATGATCCTTGGGTTATGAGGCTGATCAAGCTTCACTCTGCAATCTCCTATCAACCCTCAACCCGCAATCATAGGATATTTTTGCCAGATGTGGACACATCTGCTGAAGCAATATATCCAGAGCCGGCCAAGCAACCACTAAGTCTTCAGAATGCAGAACACCAGAGCTTCACTCAAAATATTGAAGGTGTTGAAGCTCTCTCCCGAGTGTATCCAATGGCTGGCACCACACGTGCCCCTGCATCAACTGAAGCCACCAACAGCACAGCTGCAAAGAGACCCAAGAAGCGCGCTCATGCACTCAATGACAGAGAGCTTCTTGTGGCTCTTCACCAAAAGCAAGATAGGCATCACGACTGGCTCAAGAGGCAGATGAGAAGCATCATGCAAGAAGTCAATCGCATCAGAAATCTGGCAACCAAGAATGCATTTGTCACACACGAGACCTGTCGCCGCACTTGGAAGGGCCTCACCATGATGTGCCCTGAAGCTAAACTGCATGAGGATGGCTTCACAGAGCATTTCAAATTTGACTCCACGCCTCCAAGAAGAGCGGTGATGCGCAGCACACCATCACTTGAAGAGTCAGAGTTCTCTTCTTCTGCTGCCATCGTGTGTGCCCGGATTATTGAAGAAGAAGACGACGCGACATCATCTCCACCTGCTTCAACGCGCGTCGAATCTGCACCAAGCTTGTCTGCACCGCCGCCAAACAACTCCACCGACCCTGCTGCGCCTGGGAACGCGTAGAAACCTCTATGTCTTCAAACCTTTTTGGTCATCACTGACAAAAGGGGGAGAAGCATATGATGGTCAAAGTCTTCAAGCGGGTCACTATGGGCGGGTGCCTTCATATTTTGCTACATTTTGCTTCGTGCTTACAACTCCCGTTTTTTTGCTACATTTGCTTCATTGAGTTGTAACACTTAGCCTTGATGGTCGTCTGCTACCTGTTTGTCACTCCGTTTTGCAAAGATAAATTCCGCATGTGCGACGATAAATTCCGCACTCATCTCATTCTGCAGACGTCCATTTTCCATTATGCATGTCATTATCTTCATATACTTTCACATGCATAGTGGATTGTCATAAGTTGAAGTGGATCTCCACAAGTACAACCTGCCATGTGCATTTGCATTCAAGAAGCAAATTACTTATATGCACATCTTCAGGGGGAGCCCTTGCAACTTATGAAGACAATTCTTTTACAATTTCACAAATTATGTTTCCCGTTGAAAACTTCAACTAGTTTGTCATCAATCACCAAAAAGGGGGAGATTTGTAAGTGCATCTAGTGCCACCCCTAGTTGGTTTTGGAGTATTGACGACAAACCTAGTTGAGGGACTAATGTGTTTGTGAGAATTGCAGGAAAACACAGGTAGAAGTCCCTCATTGATTCGGTTTTACTACCAGAGATGACCCCTAAAATGTACGAGACATTGAAAGACAATTGGTGGCTTATGAAGATATTCATATTGAAGACAATGACATGAGAAGACTCCCTATGAAGCTTTTGGAACTCGAAGACCTAGATCCTTCGTAGTTTTATTTCATTCATGTTGTGTCATAAGAACCACCGTACTGTTAAGTGGGGTCGAAGAGAACCAGTCAGAATGACTGAAGTGATGCCTAATTCAAATCCTATGTCTTCGAGCGAAGACTTTGAGAGAAAATCTTGTCCAGAGTCAGACAAGTCAGCTTTACTTGTAGCCCAAGTAAAGTTGCCGTGCGAGTTCAAAATTTGACCGTTGGTACACGTGTCAGTTCCTTAGTGACCCAGGGTCATTTCGGACAGATCAGGTCGGGTTGCCAAGTGGCTATAAATAGTCCACCCCCCACAACCATAAATGGTTGGCTGCTCAGATTTCAGTGCACGACTTTTGTCGTTTGAGAGCAACCCACCTCGAAGCCTTTGAAAGAAAAATTCCCAGTGAGGAGAAAAGCCCTAACCACCCAGAGCCAGAGTAAATTGGGCATCACTTAAGTCTTTGTGTCTGTGTGATTTGAAGACTTATTACACTTGAGGACTGTGCATCCTCCAGACGGTTAGGCGTCGCGTTCTGAGCATCCAAGAGAAATTGTGGATTGTCAGTGAACGAAGTCTGTGAAGGTCTGGGAGTCTACCTTGAAGACTTACCTGAGTGATTGGGCGAGGTCTGTGTGACCTTAGCTCAAGGAGAAAACGGTGAGGACTGGGTGTCTTGGACTAAGTGTCCTGGACTGGGTGTCCGGGACTATGTGTCCTTTGGTTTAAATACCTAGCCGCTCCAACCAGACGTACAGTTGTCACAGCAACTGGAACTGGTCCAACAAATCATTGTCTTCAACGTGTCACTGGTTTCATCTTCACTTCCTTTCTCTTACAGTTATTCATTGTGAAGCCATTGCATGCTTGCTTTATCTTTTGTCTTCACAACATGAACGTATGATCTGTTTGACTTCATAACTTCTTCCTACCTGATCCTTATTACACTGAAGCTGTTTGTCATTGCGCTTTCACTCTATTGAATACATGACCATGGCTGGCCTAGTGTAATCTAACTTCCGCTGCATAGTAATAGGCATGATCTTCATTGTTTGTCTTCACAACTCTCACGTTTTGAAGACTTTCATAAAAATCGCCTATTCACCCCCCCCTCTAGTCGATATAACGAACTTTCAATTGGTATCAGAGCAAGGTGCTCCCTTGTTCTGTGTGATTCGGTTTAACCACCTGGAGTTTTAGTTATGTCGACTGCAGGGATAATCAAAGTCTCCGCTGCTTGCCCCGTCTTCGATTTTCATTTTCTCTCTATCTTCTGCAGTGGTCGGGCATTGAGTCTGACTCAACTTCACACCTTCTAACACAGGCAAGAACCCTTTCTTTGCTTGATACATTTTGAACTTTTTCAAAACTTTATCAAGGTATGTGCTTTGTGGAAGTCCAATTAAGCGTCTTGATCTATCTCTATGGATCTTGATGCCCAATATATAAGCAGCTTCACCGAGGTCTTTCATTGAAAAATTCTTATTCAAGTTCCTTTTATGCTATTCAGAAATTCAGTATCATTTCCGATTAACAATATGTCATCCACATATAATATCAGAAATGCTACAGAGCTCCCACTCACTTTCTTCTAAATACAAGCTTCTCCAAAATTCTGTATAAAACCATATGCTTTGATCACATTATCAAAGCGTATATTCCAACTCCAAGATGCTTGCACCAGTCCATAAATGGATCGCTGGAGCTTGCACACTTTGTTAGCACCTTTTGGATCGACAAAACCTTCTGGTTGCATCATATACAACTCTTCTTTAAGATATCCATTAAGGAATGCAGTTTTGACATCCATTTGCCAAATTTCATAATCATAAAATACGGCAATTGCTAACATGATTCGGACTGACTTAAGCGTCGCTATGGGTGAGAAGGTCTCATCATAGTCAACTCCTTGAACTTGTCAAAAACCTTTCGCAACAAGTCGAGCTTTGTAGATAGTAACATTACCGTCAGCATCAGTCTTCTTCTTGAAGATCCATTTATTCTCTATGGTTTGCCGATCATCGGGCAAGTCAACCAAAATCCATACTTCGTTCTCATACGTTGATCCCATCTCAGGTTTCATGGCCTCAAGCTATTTTGCATAATCTGGGCTCATCATCGCTTCCTCATAGTTCATAGGTTTGTCATGGTCAAGTAACATGACCCCTAGAATAGGATAACTATACCACTCTGGTGCGGATCTTGCTCTGGTTGACCTACGAGGTTCGGTAGTAACTTGATCAGAAGTTTCATGATCATCATCATTAACTTCCTCACTAATTGGTGTAGGAATCACTAGAATTGATTTATGTGATGAACTGCTTTCCAATAAGGGAGAAGGTATAGTTACCTCATCAAGTTCTACTTTCCTCCCACTCACTTCTTTCAAGAGAAACTCCTTCTCTAGAAAGGATCCATTCTTAGCAACGAATATCTTGCCTTCGGATCTATGATAGAAGCTGTACCCAATAGTTTCCTTTGGGTATCCTATGAAGACACATGTCTCTGATTTGGGTTCGAGCTTATCAGGTTGAAGCTTTTTCACATAAGCATCACAACCCCAAACTCTAAGAAACGACAACTTGGGTTTCTTGCCAAAGCACAGTTCATACGGTGTCATCTCAATGGATTTTTAGACGGTGCCCTATTTAACGTGAATGCAGCCGTCTCTAAAGCATAACCCCAAAACAATAGCGGTAATCAGTAAGAGACATCATAGATCGCACCATATCTAATAAAGTGCGGTTATGACGTTCAGACACACCATTACGCTGTGGTGTTCCACGTGGCGTGAGTTGCAAAACTATTCCCCATTGTTTCAATTGAAGACCAAACTCATAAGTCAAATATTCACCTCCACGATCAGAGTGTAGAAACTTAATTTTCTTGTTACGATGATTTTCCACTTCACTCTGAAATTCTTTGAACTTTTCAAATGTTTCAGACTTATGTTTCATCAAGTAGATATACCCATATCTGCTCAAATCATGTGTGGAGGTCAGAAAATAACGATACCCGCCACGGGCATCAACACTCATCGGACCACATACATTAGTATGTATTATTTCCAATAAGTTTGTTGCTCGTTCCATTCCTCCGGAGAATGGAGTCTTAGTCATGTTTCCCATGAGGCATGGTTCGCAAGCATCAAGTGATTCCAAAAGCCCATCAGCATGGAGTTTCTTCATGCGCTTTACACCAATATGACCTAAACGGCAATGCCACAAAATAAATTGCACTATCATTATTAAACTTATATCTTTTGGCTTCAATACTATGAATATGTGTATCACTACTATCGAGATTCAATAAACATAGACCACTCATCAAGGGTGCATGACCATAAAAGATATTACTCATATAAATAAAACAACCATTATTCTCTGATTTAAATGAATAATTGTCTCGCATCAAACAATATCCAGATATAATGTTCATGCTTAACGCTAGCACCAAATAACAATTATTCAGGTCAAATACTAATCCCAAAGGTAGATGTAGAGGTAGCGTGCCGACCACGATCACATCGACTTTGGAACCATTTCCCACGCGCATCATCACCTCGTCCTTAGACAATCTTCGCTTAATTCGTAACCCCTATTTCGAGTTGCAAATATGAGTAACAAAACCAGTATCAAATACCCAGGCGCTACTACGAGCATTAGTAAGGTACACATCAATAACATGTATATCAAATATACCTTTCACTTTACCAACCTTCTTATCCGCCAAATACTTGGGGCAGTTCCGCTTCCAGTGACCAGCCCCTTTGCAGTAGCAACACTCAGTCTTAGGCTTAGGTCTAGACTTGGGCTTCTTCACTTGAGTAGCAACTTGTTTGCCGTTCTTCTCGAAGTTCCCCTTCTTCCCTTTGCCCTTCTTCTTGAAACTAGTGGTCTTGTTGACCATCAACACTTGATGCTCCTTTTTGATTTCTACCTCTACAGCCTTTAACATTGCGAAGAGCTCGGGAATTGTCTTATCCATCATTGCATATTATAGTCCATCATGAAGCTTTTGTAGCTTGGTGGCAGTGATTGAAGAACTCTATCAATGACACTATCATTAGGAAGATTAACTCCCAGTTGAGTCAAGTGGTTGTCGTACCCAGACATTCTGAGTATATGTTCACTGACAGAACTATTCTCCTCCATCTTGCAGCTATAGAACTTATTGGAGACTTCATATCTCTAAATTCAGGAATTTGCTTGAAATATTAACTTCAACTCCTGGAACATCTCATATGCTCCATGACGTTCAAAACGTCGTTGAAGTCCCGATTCTCAGCCGTAAAGCATGGCACACTGAACTATCGAGTAGTCATCAGCTTTGCTCTGCCAGACGTTCATAACATATGGTGTTACTCCTGCAGCGGGCTTTGCACCTAGCGGTGCTTCCAAGACGTAATTCTTCTGTGCAGCAATGAGGATAATCCTCAAGTTACGGACCCAGTCCATGTAGTTGCTACCATCATATTTCAACTTAGCTTTCTCTAGGAACGCACTAAAATTCAAAGGAACAGTAGCACGGGCCATTTATCTACAACAACATAGACATGCAAAATACTATCAGGTACTAAGTTCATGATAAATTAAAGTTCAGTTAATCATATTACTTAAGAACTCCCACTTAGATAGACATCCCTCTAGTCATCTAAATGATCACGTGATCCATATCAACTAAACCATGTCCGATCATCACGTGAGATGGAGAAGTTTTCAATGGTGAACATCGCTATGTTGATCATATCTACTATTCACGCTCGACCTTTCAGTCTCAGTGTTCCGAGGCCATATCTGCATATGCTAGGCTCGTCAATTTTAACCTGAGTATTCTGCTTGTGCAAAACTACCTTGCACCCGTTGTATGTGAACGTAGAGCTTATTGTCGGTGACAAAACTGGCGGATCTCGGGTAGGGGGTCCCGAACTGTTCGTCTGAGGTTGATGGTAACAGGAGACAGGGAACACAATGTTTACCCAGGTTCGGTCCCTCTCGATGGAGGTAAAACCCTACGTCCTGCTAGATTAATATTGATGAGTATGGGGGTTACAAGAGTTGATCTACCATGAGATCGCAATGGCTAAAACCCAAGAAGTCTAGCCTATCTGATTATGATTGACTTCTCCTCCTCTACGGACTAAGCCCTTCGGTTTATATAGACATCGGGGGGGACTAGGGTTGTACAATGTCGGTTACAGAGAAAGGAATCTTCATATTGAGATGCCAAGCTTGCCTTCCACGCCAAGGAGAGTCCCATCCGGACACGGGCAAGAGTCTTCGGTCTTGCATCTTCACAGTCCATCAGTCCGGACCACGTACCATAGTCCGGACACCCGAGGACCCCCTAATCCAGGACTCCCTCAGTAGCCCCTGAACCAGGCTTTAATGACGTGGTGTCCGGTGCGTAATTGTCTTCGGCATTGCAAGGCGGGTTCCTTCTCCGAATACTCTGATGAATATAGTCTTCGAACAACGACCGAGTCCGGATCTACAAAACAAGTACCACACCACCGCAGAGAGTATAATATTTCATGAGTCCCATCCACTGACAACTTTTTGTAACATGATATCACATCCCTGCCCGATTATTATTTCGAACTGTTTTTCGACCTGCCGATTCGTATTTCGAGATGCGGTTTTATTGGCACGTCTTGTTAAAACAGAGATCGTGCCCCCTTATTGCGGGATCCTCATCAATACGGGTATGGGTAATCCAACCATGCCACCTGCACGGCCCCTAGGGAATATGCAAGTTTCATGGCAAGTGGGGAGGCGTTTGATATTCGTCGTCTTTATAAGGAGATAAGAATTCATCTCTTCCACCCACGCCTTCTCTCCTTCAGTCTACCCACTCTCAAGCTCCAGCGCCCAAGTTCTCTCATCTTTCCTCCCCCAAGAAAGCACTCCAACCATGTCCGGAGTGCAGGGCAAGTGGATGGCCTCCACCGTCAAGGAGAAGGACATCACCCAACTTCGGGAGGCCGGATATTTGTCCAGGGAGATCACCCATCGGCTTCCTCCTAAGGGACAGGTCGTCCCCACTCCGGAGCCCCATGAGAGGGTCGTGTTCATCCCTCATTTCACCCACGGGCTAGGATTTCCTCTCCACCCATTAGTTCGCGGAATCATGTTCTACTATGGGCTGGACTTCCACGATCTGGACCCCAATTCCTTTCTCACCATCTCGGCGTTTATCGTCGTGTGTGAGGCCTTCCTCCACATCCCTCCCCACTTCGGACTGTGGCTGAAGGCCTTTAATGTGAAGCCGAAGGTGGTGGGCGGCGAACACGCAGAATGTGGAGGCGCCATGGTGAGCAAAATGTCCAACGTCCCGTGGCCCAAAGGCACCTTCGTGGAGACCGTCAAGGGGTGGCAGAAGTTGTGGTTCTATGTCACTGAGCCCCGCGACGCTGCCTGGGCCGTGGCTCCCGAATTCAAGTCCGGGGCCCCAATGCGGCTTACCTCCTGGCAGGAGAAGGGCCTGGATTGGTCTTTGTCGGATGAGTTGACTGCGCTTCAGACGCGCATTAGGAGCATGATGGACAAGAATGTCAAGCTCGTCGATGTGATTCAGGTGATGCTAATTCGCCGGATCCTTCCATGCCAGAACCGGGCTTGCCATCTATGGGAGTTCAATCCGGCCAAGCACAAGACCCTATAATACTTCTTCAGAACTACGCATGAGGAGATCTGGAACATGCTCTTCAAGGCCAACGAGACGTGGCCGGAGACAACCGAGGACTGCGGACACGATCTGGCCCATCCCGCCAGTTCGGTAAGTATTCCATGCTTCAAGGCGTATCCCTTTCTGGCTTGCTCAAGGAGGATGTCCCAACTTCCCTATTTTGCCCTTTCAGTGTTGGACGAAGAAGGCGGAGCGGATTCGGTGTTCGGCTGCGCTGCCCGAGGAACCAGCCATCCCGCTTTTGACGAAGATGCTCGCACTAGTAGAAAAAGGGCCTTTTGTCCCGGTTCTAGAGGGCCTTCAGTCATGGTTCTGGAACCGGGACTAAAGGGTCATTACTAAAGCCTCCCCCTTTAGTCCCGGTTCTTACATGAACCGAGACTAAAGGCCGTCCACGTGGCCGCTGACTGGAGCTCCATCTTTAATCCCGGTTGGTAACACCAACCGGGACTAAAGGTATTTTACGAAAAAAATACATTTTTTGATTTTTTTTTTAATATTCGATTTTCAAATTTCTGAATTATTTTCTAATTTAATCTCTAATCACCCCTCCCTCATCACTACTCAATTTAACCTCCAATCTCTAATCACCCCTCATCATTCCAAATCATCTAACTTCCCGGCCGACCACCCATCTTCTCACTACTCCATCCTGAGCATGCTTAACTTCCAGGTTCTATTCCCCCTCGTTTCCAAGTCTGCACTTGTTGTTTTCCTGACAATAGTAAGATGTCAATCCTATTAACCCTCAGCAGTTTAACTTGAGCATGAAGTCACACGTTTCACTGTTTAAGTTTGAAACTATTATTCTAAAAAACAATAATTATTTAGTAACACTAATATTTCTTCAATAAGTAGTTTGACCATAGTTTGACCACAGTTTGACCAGATTTGACCAAAATTCAAAAAATTGAAATAATTATTTAGTAACACTTGAATAATTATGTAGTAACACTAATATTTCTTGAATAAGTAGTTTGACCATAGTTTGACCAGATTTGACCAAAAATCTAATAAACTGTAATAATTATTTAGTAACACTAATATTCTTGAATAATTATTTATTAACACTAATACCTCTTCAATAAGTAGTTTGACCAAAGTTTGACCTGATTTAACCAAAATTCAAAAAAACTGAAATTTGAGCATATCTTTTTTTCCTTTTGGAATTTGAGGATTCTAAAAAATTGCAAACATGTTGTAGGCTGTAAAAATCGGATGCGGATTTTCGTGCTGAACATTTTGATATATTATACGAGTTTTTTCGACATCGTATGCAAAAGTTATAGCTGTTTTACTTTTTCATGACACTTTTTTGCAAAACATGTCCAAATTTAAGTTTTTTTAATTTTCCTAACTAGTAGATGTAGTAATATAACTACATCTCGAAGGATTTTATTTTTTGAAGTTTTTATCATTTTCTTTTGCTTTTTACAAAATTGAAAAGGCGATCCACAAGGGGGGTAGAGTCTAAAAATGCGACCTTTAGTCCCGGTTTGAGACACGAACCGGGACTAAAGGGCATCCTTTAGTCCCGGTTCGTGTCTCAAACCGGGACTAAAGGTCTAATCTTTAGTCCCGGTTTGAGATACGAACCGGGACTAAAGGGCATCACACCCTTTAGTCCCAGTTCGTGTCTCAAACCGGGACTAAAGGGCTCATTTGAACCGGGACTAATGCCTTTAGCCGCACGAACCGGGACCAATGCTCACATTAGTCCCGGTTCGTGACTAAATCAGAACTAATGGGCTTACCTGGCCCGAACGAAAGCCCTGTTTTCTACTAGTGTGGTTCCGGCACCCTACATGGCGCCGGAGAAGAAGGCCAAACAAGGCCAAGGGGACCAGAGGAGGCCTCCATCCCAAGGGTACTTCAGATGCGGCGTCCGAAGATGGCGAAACTCACTCCGTCGCCGAAGAGGACGAGGAGGAGGAAGAGGAGGAAGAAAGCAACTTCCCCCTCCGGGGGGGAGAAGAGGGCGGCCCCACAGATCTGGAGGCGGAGGCGTCCAAGAAGGGAAAGGCTTTCCTCGCGGATAGCTCCATGTGGGACGTCGATAGCAGCCCAGGGCGACGCCCTCGAAACAAGCCCCTGGCCGAATCATGAGTATCCGAGGACCCCTAAAGTAGTCATACATCCTCCTCTTTCACCTCATAGTTCTAACATGTCGAATCGTGCATTTGCAGTCCGGCTCGTTCCACCCTCGAGCGATCCTCGTCTACGGGGAACTCGCTGGATCCGAAGGTGATGGACAGCGGGTCCCTTCCAACGGCCTCCTCTCCCAAGGCTACGAACGACGCCGAGGTGTTGTCACGAAGGACCCCCGACCAGGGAGAGACGCAGGAGGTCGTCAAGATGACGCCAAAGGGAGAGACCTCGGCCGCCGAACACATGGGGGAGAAGATCCCCATGGAGACCGGCGGTGGGAGCTATGTCCAATTCGGCCCCTAGCCGAATGCGGTCCCGGAGACCTATACGGCTCCGGAATCCGGCCAGCAGCCTCCTTCATTGGAAGGAGTTGTGCCTGATGACCCACAAGTATAGGGGATCTATCGTAGTCCTTTCGATAAGTAAGAGTGTCAAACCCAACGAGGAGCAGAAGGAAATGATAAGAGGTTTTCAGCAAGGTATTCTCTGCAAGCACTGAAATAATATGTAACAGATAGTTTTGTGAGAGGATAATTTGTAGCGAGCAACAAGTAACAAACGTAAATTAAGTGCAGCAAGGTGGCCCAATCCTTTTTGTAGCAAAGGACAAGCCTGGACAAACTCTTATATGATGTAAAGCGCTCCCGAGGACACATGAGAATATCATCAAGCTAGTTTTCATCGCGTTCATATGATTCGCGTTCGGTACTTTGATAATTTGGCATGTGGGTGGACCAGTGCTTGGGTGCTGCCCTTACTTGGACAAGCATCCCACTTATGATTAACCTCTATTGCAAGCATCTGCAACTACAACAAAAGTATTAAGGTAAACCTAACCATAGCATGAAACATATGGATCCAAATCAGCCCCTTACGAAGCAACACATAAACTAGGGTTTAAGCTTCTGTCACTCTAGCAACCCATCATCTACTTATTACTTCCCAATGCCTTCCTCTAGGCCCAAATAATGGTGAAGTGTCATGTAGTCGACGTTCACATAACACCACTAGAGGAGAGACAACATACATCTCATCAAAATATCAAACTAATACCAAATTCACATGACTACTAATAGCAAGACTTCTCCCATGTCCTCAGGAACAAACGTAACTACTCACAAAGCATATTCATGTTCATAATAAGAGGGGTATTAATATGCATATAGGATCTGAACATATGATCTCCCACCAAATAAACCAACTAGCATCAACTACAAGGAGTAATTAACACTACTAGCAACCCACGGGTACCAATCCCAGACTTAGAGACAAGAATTGGATACAAGATATGAACTAGGGTTTTGAGAGGAGATGGTGCTGGTGAAGAAGTTGATGGAGATTGCCCTCTCCCGATGAGAGGAGCGTTGGTGATGACGATGGCGATGATTTCCCCCTCCCGGAGGGAAGTTTCCCCGGCAGAACAGCTCCGCCAGAGCCCTAGATTGGTTCCGCCAAGGTTCCGCCTCGTGGTGGCGGAGTCTCGTCCGAAAAGATGGCTTATGATTTTTTTTCCTCATCGAAAGACTCCATATAGCAGAAGATGGCCATCGGAGGGCCACAAGGGGGCCCACGAGGTAGGGGGCGCGCCCCCACCCTCGTGGGCAGGGTGTGGCCCCTTCGGTGAACTTCTTGCTCTCAGTATTTTTTATATATTCTGAAAATGACTTCTGTGAAGTTTTAGGACTTTTGGAGCTGTGCAGAATAGGTCTCTAATATTTGCTCCTTTTCCAGCCCAGAATCCCAGCTGCCGGCATTCTCCCTCTTTATGTAAACCTTGCAAAATAAGAAAGAATAGGCATAAGTATTGTGACATAATGTGTAATAACAGCCCATAATGCAATAAATATCGATATAAAAGCATGATGCAAAATGGATGTATCGGTGCCCATTCCACCGGTGACCTCCATTCAACCAGAGGCACCGGATACTCTACTGGAGGCGCTGTGATGCGCTTCCATCGTTGAGGAACACTGTACCCTCATGGGTGTAGTGAGAGAGAAGATTCAGTCCACAAAGAGCGGACTGACCGAAGCCTGTGCGAGCCTTTTAACAGGCTTTGAGGTAAGCGTTGCATTTATGTGAAAAGAAAGTTACAGTATAGACAGTAGCCCCTGAGACTCTGTCCGGTGTTCGGAAAGAAGAGCCGAACAGAGGATCAAATAGCTATTCGCAGGAAACTAATCATACATGTCTTTGTGAATAAGTAGGCGTCGCTGCTGGCCCCGACTTCTCATGCCGCCGAAGTCTCCGGACTGAAGCAGAAGCTAGAACGGACCGAGGAAGATCTCGGCCATGCGAAAAACCAGCTGGAGAATACCCAAGGTATGCAATAATATTGTGTATGTCCGGAAGGGATGAATAATGTAAGCTGATCACAGTGCCATGACATTTATTAGGGGCGGCGACTGAGGTAAAGGCCCTCAAAAAGGCGCTGGCCGAGGCCGAGGAGAGAGCGGTAAATGAAAAGGCCGCTCGAAAAAAGCATGAGGCCAGGGTTGGTGAGGTCCAGCAGGAGCTCCAGGACGCAGTGAAGAAATGTGAGTCCTTGGAGTGCCAGAATGCGGACCAAGAGTCCAAACTCGCTAAGGCCCGCCAGAGCGCACAAGAGGCCTGAGCCGAAGCCCAAGGCGCCCTCCTAGAGATCCAGGAGGCCAAGAAGATCGCGGCGGGTAAGGCTTTCATTATGCAAAGCAAGTATGTGAGCCCGAGGTATCTCTTACTGACTCAGATTTGGAGTTCTCCAGGGGCGTTTGCGGATTTGCCGCACAGTGTTTCTGACGCTGTGGAATTCTTCCAGGCCGAAGAGGGGAGCTCAAAGGAGAAGCTATTTTGGTCACAATACCTTGCACCAGAACATCCGGTGCCCTTTAGTGACTCGCTAAAACAGTTGGTCGAGCTGCATAGGGTGGCCGAACTAGCCATGAAGGATTTAATAATCCGGCTGTGTCCTGCAGAAGCTATACCCGGCAGCTACTTCGGCTGCGTGAAGCGGCTGTTCAATGCCTGCCCGCGGCTTGATGCCATCAAGTGGTCGGTCTGCACAGAAGGTGCGCAGATGGCCTTCGCCCGCGTCAAGATACAATGGGCGAAGATGGATGCCGTCAAGCTCGCGGCCGAAGGACCGCCTGCGGGCAAGGAGCACCGCACGCCCGAGCAGTATTTTGAAGATGTTCTGAAGGGATCCCGCATTGTGGCGGAGAAATGTGCTAAGGACATAATTTTCGAATGAATACATTCATATAATCCCGCCCCGTATGATAAAAACAAGGCTTGATATGTAATATAATACTTTGTTGTTTTGTTTAGTTTAATTTTTTTACCTCCTTTGCGGCTGTTTTTATCAAATCTGAGCGTTGGCCAGTCGTCGGCTTCAGCCCCCACGTAGGTAGTACGGGGGTGTTCGGGTTGAATCTAAACACACTTTATCCAAGAGTTTGGTCCTTAAAGGAGGTGTTTAGCGCAAAGAACCAAACAATCGGACTATGTGGCTTTATTACCCTCACTTAGCCATAGGAGTTTGACAATGAAAATATAGGTGCAGCCCCTAGTGTCCAGACTAGGGTGTTGTAAACACCTGATCGGATGAGAACCGATTCGTCGTGTAATGCTGGAAAATCGCTAAAGATTTGAAACCTCCGAAGGGCTGACCGGCTCACGCCGCATCATGACAGTCAGTTTTCGGCTTTCTCTACTGAGGTGCTCATCCGGATAAACCGGGACACAATCGTAGTAGTTCTCCCTTTACTACCCTAGCCGATATAGCGGAACGTAAGGTAGTAAGCTCAGGAGCCAGGCAACCCAACTATTGACCAAAGAAATGATTCGGAGCCAATGCATATAATGCTGAATTCGGGGTGCCAAACTATACTGTAAAAGTGTTCAGACTTGTTGCCATAGTGTGGGGTGCAATAAAGCCCCTGGCAGATTACGGCATACCAAGGTGTACGGATGCAAATTAAAATGGCAAAAATAAAAATAAAGAAGAATATGCCACATATGTCGGGTCGCAAACTGTTTCCATTATAATTTTAACTAATATGTTAGAGAGTACGTGAACAAATAAGGAGTGCGAGAAGCGACAGTGGCTATTTGACATGCCAAGACCAAGGAGGAGCTGCATACTGGTCCTGAAAACAGGTAGAGTGATCGCCAAGAGGGACATCTAGAGATTCCCCCGCACGTCTGTGCTACTTGCCACCTTGGTGTGTCCGTTCTTCGAGAGGACCGATTATGAGGCCAGCGAGAGGGACCTGTGGAAAGTAAACCAGAGGAGGGAAAAAGAAAAAGTGAAAGTATGTGTGTCCAGGGGAGGTCGAGCCTTATTATGGATCACAATCTGGTTATGCCTCTGTCTATGCCCACGGTATTTTGAGTGCGTAGTTATGTACATGCGGCGCGAATGCTGCCACTTGGTGTAGTCTAGGACGGAGGCCAAATTGCTAGTTGAGCTCTTGACAAGCTAGGTTGTCCTGGCGCATGGTAGTCCGGACTCGTTTAACAGTGTCCAGGAGTATGGCTGCCGAATTAAGGTTCTGTTTGCGGAGGGCGCTCTGTACTTCTGCTGCCAGGGCAGTGCTGTGCTCCTCGGTACGGAGGGAGCGCTCCGTATTTCCATTGACTGTTATGACACCGCGTGGTCCGGGCATCTTGATCTTGAGGTAAGCATAGTGCGGCACCGCATTGAATCAGGCAAATGCAGTTCGTCCGAGCAGTGCGTGATAGCCACTGCGGAAGGGGACGATATCGAAGATTAACTCCTCGCTTCGGAAGTTGTCCGAAGATCCGAAGACGACCTCCAATGTCATTGAGCCCGAGCAGCGGGCCTCTACACCTGGTATAACTCCTTTAAAGGTGGTGTTGGTGGGCTTGATCTTTGATGGGTCGATGCCCATTTTGCACACTGTATCCTGGTAAAGCAGGTTGAGGCTGCTGCCGCCGTCCATGAGGACTCGTGTGAGATGAAATCCATCCATTATTGGATCGAGGACCATTGCGGCTGACCTGCCATGACGGATACTGGTCAGATGGTCCCTACGATCGAAAGTGATCGGGCAGGACGACCATGGGTTGAATTTTGGGGCGACTGGCTCTATCACATAGACGTCCCTGAGCACGCGTTTGCGCTCCCTCTTGGGATATGGGTGGCGTATATCATATTCACCATTTTGATTTGTAGAGGAAACTTCTTCAGTCCCCCTGTGTTTGGTGAACGAGGCTCCTCGTCGTCGTTCTCGCTTTGTGACCCCTTCTCTTTGTCTTCGGCATTTAACTTGCCGGCCTGTTTGAATACCCAACAACTCCTATGGGTATTATTGGCTGGTTTATCAGGGGTGCTGTGGATCTGACATGGGCGATCGAGTATGCGGTCCAAGCTAGAAGGGCCCTGACTATTTCTTTTATATGGCTTCTTCTGCTGACCAGACTTGGAGCCACTGAGTCCGGCATTGACCGCTGTGTCCTCGGTATTATCACTGTTGCCTCGTCGTCTATGTTTGTTGCGTCGGGGCTTGCCGTTGCTGTTTCTGGCTTCTGAAGTGCCAGGTTCGCTTGTATTGTTATTACTACGGGCTAGCCAGCTATCTTTGCCTGCGCAAAAGCGGGTCATGAGTGCCGTGAGGGCTGCCATGGACTTTGACTTTTGTTGGCCGAGGTGTCGAGCGAGCCATTCGTCCCGTATGCTATGTTTAAATGCCGCCAGGGCTTCGGCGTCTGGACAGTCGACGATCTGGTTCTTTTTGGTTAAGAATCTAGTCCAGAATTTCCTGGCTGACTCTCCGGGCTGTTGGATTATATGACTTAAGTCGTCAGCATCCGGAGGTCGAACATATGTACCTTGGAAGTTGTCAAGGAAGGCTTCTTCCAAGTCCTCCCAACTGCCAATAGAGTTTCCAGGCAGGCTGTTCAGCTAGTGTCGGGCTGGCCCCTTGAGTTTTAGGGCTAGGTATTTCATGGCATGAAGATCATCGCCGCGCTCCATGTGAATATGGAGGATAAAGTCTTCAATCCATACCGCAGGATCTGTGGTTCCATCATATGATTCGATATTGACGGGTTTGAACCCTTCTGGGAATTCATGTTCATTACTTCATCAGTGAAGCAGAGGGGGTGTGCAGCGCCTCTATGTCAGGCCGGGTCGCGACGTACTTAGGATGGAGTCTGTCGGTGATTTTCGGCTCGGATGCAACTATACTTGCCATATTCGGCTCGATAGCCATCATCATGCGTCGGGGCATGCCCCCGTGATACATAGATCGATCTGGGCGGACCTGATTTATTCTTTAGGCCATGCCGGAGATCATATGTGTATCTCTGCGTAGTTTTGTCTTTATGGTGAGGTGGTACAGGCTGGTTTACGGCTTGGGTTGCTGCTTTGTCCCGACCACGTGGTGGTCAGTCAGCCGCATTGTGCGCTGATGGCACGGGCTCCAATGCCTCGTCATCGAATTGAGGTAATAATTTGCGCTTCGGGTAACTTTTGAGTGGTCGCATGAGGTCGTATTCCTCGGCTTCCAGGATATTAGTCCATCTGTCATTGAGCAGGTCTTGATCAGCTTGAAGCTGTTGCTTTTTGTTTTTCGGGCTCCTTGTAGTGGCTATTAGCTGGCGCTTGAAGCGCTCCTGCTCGAGAGGTTCCTCGGGCACGATAAAATCCTTATTGCCGAGGCTCGCCTCATCCACGGAGAGCGGAAGATAATTACTGTCCTCCGAGTCTTCGTGCGTAGCCTGTTCACCAGGGCTAACTTGCCCATCTTCCCATTCATTTTGTTCTGCAGTTGCCTCAATGGGGTCTTCATTGTCTTCGGCGCCGTCCGGAGTGTTATCTTCTCTTGTGCCGGTGTTGTTGTCTTTGCTGCGGCATGACTTAGAGCGGCGCCGCTGACGCCGGCTCTTTGGTTGTATCTCGGGAGGTTTATCCTCAACTGGATCTTCCTTGTCATCGACACTATTCTCTTTTGGTGCATCCACCATGTATACGTCATACGAGGAAGTGGCCGTCCAGCATCCGGTAAACAGCGGGTTTTGGGCCTCTCCTTCTCCGGCATCGTCGTCCATACCATCGATGTCGTTGAAGCCGTAATTGAGCATGTCAGTTAAGTCTTTGACAGTGGCTATTAAGAGGGCGGGGGGTGGGAAGCGAAATTCGTCATCAGCCTCCAGTTCGAACCGGGTAAAATTTGGTCGTGAGTCCCCCACTAAGGAGAGTGTTTTTAATGAGTTTAGCACATCGCCTAAAGGCGAGTGCCGGAAGATGTCCGCGCAGCTGAATTCAATGATCGATGCCCGGTTAAGCTCGTCATGCGTGACGCACATGCTTTGGAACCTGTGGACAGACGCGTGTTTGAGGTTCTGGCAATGCAGATCTTACTTGAGGTTGGGTCTGTGTGCAGCTCCAACGCCGCTGAGTCTCGAGCCTCCATGGCGGGGTTGAGCCTCCCGTCCTCGGATGGCGTGACCTACTCCGGATCTAGAGCCGAAGCAGTTGCAGGTTCTATCTCCTAGGTGTAGTTCGATGACAGATTTAGGCCATGTTCATCATGGTGATAGGGAGCGGCTACTGCCACGGTCTCGAATCCATCAAAGATCAAGTCTCCGCGGATGTCCGCGACGTAGTTCAAGCTTCCAAATCTGACCTGATGGCCAGGGGCGTAGCTATCGATCTGCTCTAGATGGCCAAGCGAGTTGGCCCGCAGTGCGAAGCCGCCGAACACGAAGATCTGTCCGAGGAGGAAGGTTTCTCCCTGGACAATGTTGTTGTGGATGATTTACAGGGCCATCGAACCTCTTGGTGACGGCACAACAAAACTCTCAATGAAAGCACCAATGTCGGTGTCAAAACCGGTGGATCTCGGGTAGGGGGTCCCGAACTGTGCATTTAAGGTTGATGGTAACAGGAGACATGGAACACAATGTTTACCCAAGTTCGGGCCCTCTCGATGGAGGTAAAACCCTACGTCCTTCTAGATTAATATTGATGAGTATGGGGGTTACAAGAGTTGATCTACCACGAGATCGCAATGGCTAAAACCCTAGAAGTCTAGCCTATCTGATTATGATTGTCTTCTCCTCCTCTACGGACTAAGCCCTCCGGTTTATATAGACACCGGGGGGGGAACTCGGATTGTACAAAGTCGGTTACAGAGATAGGAATCTTCATATTGAGATGCCAAGCTTGCCTTCCACGCCAAGGAAAGTCCCATCCGGACACGGGTGATACGTCTCCAACGTATCTATAATTTTTGATTGCTCCATGCTATATTATCTACTGTTTTGAATGTTTATGGGCTTTATTATACACTTTTATATCATTTTTGGGACTAACCTATTAACCCAGAGCCCAGTGCCAGTTTCTGTTTTTACCCTGTTTTAGGGTTTCGAAGAAAAGGAAAATCAAACGGAGTCCAATTGACCTGAAACTTCACGGAACTCATTTTTGGAAGGAAAGAAGCCCAGAAGACTTGGAGTGCACGTCAGGGGACCTGCGAGGAGGCCACGAGGCAGGGGGGGCGCCCACCCCCCATGGGCGCGCCCTCCACCCTCGTGGGCCCCTCGTGGCCCCCCTGACGTACTTCTTCCGCCTATATATCTCCATATACCCTAAAAACATTTGAGAGCACAATAGATCGGGAGTTCCGCCGCCAGAAGCCTCCGTAGCCACCGAAAGCCAATCTAGACCCGTTCCGGCACCCTGTCGGAGGGGGCAATCCTTATCCGGTGGCCATCTTCATCATCCCAGTGCTCTCCATGACGAGGAGGGAGTAGTTCTCCCTCGGGGCTGAGGGTATGTACCAGTAGCTATGTGTTTGATCTCTCTCTCTCTCGTGTTCTTGATTTGGCACGATCTTGATGTATCGCGAGCTTTGCTATTATAGTTGGATCTTATGTTTCTCCTGCCCCTCTTCTCTCTTGTAATGAATTGAGTTTCCCCTTTGAAGTGATCTTATCAGATTGAGTCTTTAAAGATTTGAGAACACTTGATGTATGTCTTGCCGTGGATATCTGTGGTGACAATGGGATACCACGTGCCACTTGATGTATGTTTTGGTGACCAACTTGCGGGTTCCGCCCATGAACCTATGCATAGGGGTTGGCACACGTTTTCGTCGTGATTCTCTGGTAGAAACTTTGGGGCACTCTTTGAAGTTCTATGTGTTGGTTGAATAGATGAATTGAGATTGTGTGATGCATACCGTATAATCATGCCCACGGATACTTGAGGTGACAATGGAGTATCTAGGTGACATTAGGGTTTTGGTTGATTTGTGTCTTAAGGTGTTATTCTAGTACAAACTCTAGGGCTGTTTATGACACTTATAGGAATAGCCCAACGGATTGATTGGAAAGAATAACTTTGAGGTGGTTTCGTACCCTACCATAATCTCTTCGCTCGTTCTCCGCTATTAGTGACTTTGGAGTGACTCTTTGTTGCATGTTGAGGGATAGTTTTATGATCCAATTATGTTAGTATTGTTGAGGGAACTTACACTAGCGAAAGTATGAACCCTAGGCCTTGTTTCAATGCATTGCAATACCGTTTACGCTCACTTTTATCATTAGTTACCTTGCTGTTTTTATTATTTCAGATTACAAATACCTTTATCTACTATCCATATACCACTTGTTTCACCATCTCTTCACCGAACTAGTGCACCTATACAATTTACCATTGTATTGGGTGTGTTGGGGACACAAGAGACTCTTTGTTATTTGGTTGCAGGGTTGCTTGAGAGAGACCATCTTCATCCTACACCTCCTATGAATTGATAAACCTTAGGTCATCCACTTGAGGGAAATTTGCTATTGTCCTACAAACCTGTGCACTTGCAGGGCCAACAACGTCTACAAGAAGAAGGTTGTGTAGTTCACATCAACGGGCGAGAGTCTTCGGTCTTGCATCTTCACAGTCCATCAGTCTAGACCACGTACCATAGTCCGGATGCCCGAGGACCCCCTAATCCAGGACTCCCTCACTTATCACACCCCATCATCACGTGGTGTCTCGGCACGACGAACTATAGCAACGGTGCATACTCAGGGAGAACACTTATACCTTTAAATTTAGTGAGAGATCATCTTATAATGCTACCGCCGTACTAAGCAAAATAAGATGCATAAAGATAAATATCACATGCAATCAATATAAGTGATATGATATGGCCATCATCATCTTGTGCCTTTGATCTCCATCTCCAAAGCACCGTCATGATCACCATCGTCACCGGCTTGACACCTTGATTTCCATCGTAGCATCGTTGCCATCTCGCCAACTATTGCTTCTATGACTATCGCTACCGCTTAGTGATAAAGTAAAGAAATTACATGGCAATTGCATTTGATACAATAAAGCGACAACCATATGGCTCCTGCCAGTTGCCGATAACTTTGTTACAAAACATGATCATCTAATACAACAATTTATATAATCACGTCTTGACCATATCACATCACAACATGCCCTGCAAAAACAAGTTAGACGTCCTCTACCTTGTTGTTGCAAGTTTTTACGTGGCTGCTATGGGCTTAGCAAGAACCGTTCTTACCTACGCATCAAAAACCACAATGATTTTTCGTAAGTGTGTTGCTTTAACCTTCAACAAGGACCGGGCGTAGTAACACTCGATTCAACTAAAGTTGGAGAAACAGACACCCAATAGCCACCTGTGTGCGAAGCACATCGGTTAGAACCAGTCTCATGAATGCGGTCATGTAATGTCGGTCTGGGCCGCTTCATCTAACAATACCACCGAATCAAAGTATGACTTTCTGGTAAGTAGTATGACTATTATCGCCCACAACTCTTTGTGTTCTACTCGTGCATATAACATCTACGCATAGACCTGGCTCGGATGCCACTGTTGGGGAACGCAGTATTCTTAAAAAAAATCATATGATCATGCAAGATCTATCTAGGAGATGCATAGCAACGAGAGGGGAGAGTGTGTCTACGTACCCTCATAGACCGTAAGCGGAAGTGTTTAGTAACGCGGTTGATGTAGGAAAATGTCTTTGCAATCCAGCCGATCAAGTACCGAACGCACGACACCTCCGCGATCTGCACACGTTCAGCTCGGTGACGTCCCTCGTACTCTTGATCCAGCTGAGGCCGAGGGTGGGTTCCGTCAGCACGACGGCGTGTTGGCGGTGATGATTAAGTTACCGACGCAGGCCTTCACCTAAGCACTACGACTATATGACCAAGGTGTGTAACTGTGGAGGGGGGCACCGCACACAGCTAAAAGATCAACTTATGTGTCTATGTGGTGCCCCCCTCCCCCGTATATAAAGGAGGGGAGGCGGAGGCCGGCCGGCCCCAACGGGCGCGCCCAAGGGGGGAATCCTACTCCAAGTAGGAATCGGTCCCCCCCTTTCCTAGTCCAAGTAGGAGAAGAAGGAAGGAGAGGAAGAGGGAAAGAGGGGCCGCACCCCCCTCCCCTAGTCCTATTCGGACTCCCCTTGGGGGCGCCACCTCCTGGCTGCTGCCCTCTCTCCCCTAAGGCCCACTAAGGCCCATTACTTCCCGAGGGGTTCCGGTAACCCCTCCGGCACTCCAGTTTATCCGAAACTATCCGGAACACTTTCGGTGTCCAAATAACATGGTCCAATATATCAATCTTTATGTCTCGACCATTTCGAGACTCCTCGTCATGTCCGTGGTCCCATCCAGGACTCCGAACAATCTTCAGTACATCTAATCACATAACTCATAATACAAATCGTCATCGAACGTTAAGCGTGCGGACCCTGCGGGTTCGAGAACTATGTAGACATGACCAAGACTCATCTTCGGTCAATAACAAATAGCAGAACCTGGATGCTCATATTGGTTCCTACATATTCTACGAAGATCTTTATCGGTCAAGTCGCATAACAACATACGTTGTTCCCTTTGTCATCGGTATGTTACTTGCCCGAGATTCGATCGTCGGTATCATCATACCTAGTTCAATCTCGTCACCGGCAAGTCTCTTTACTCGTTCCGTAATGCATCATCCCACAACCAACTCATTAGTCACATTGCTTGCAAGGCTTATAGTGATGTGCATTACCGAGAGGGCCCAGAGATACCTCCCCGACAATCGGAGTGACAAATCCTAATATCGATATATGCCAACTCAACAAACACCATCGTAGACACCTGTAGAGCATCTTTATAATCACCCAGTTACGTTGTGACGTTTGATAACACACTAAGTGTTCCTCCGGTATTTGGGAGTTGCATAATCTCATAGTCATAGGACCATGTATAAGTCATGAAGAAAGCAATAGCAATAAACTAAACGATCATAGTGCTAAGCTAACGGATGCGTCTAGTCCATCACATCATTCTCTAATGATGTGATCCCGTTCATCAAATGACAACACATGTACATGGCTAGGAAACTTAACCATCTTTGATTAACATGCTAGTCAAGTAGAGGCATACTAGGGACACTCTGTTTGTCTATGTATTCACACATGTACTAAGTTTCCGGTTAATGCAATTCTAGCATGAATAATAAACATTTATCATGATATAAGGAAATATGAATAACAATTTTATTATTGCCTCTAGGGCATATTTCCTTCACTACTGTCACTGGGAAAGGACGGCGCAAGATTGAACCCAAAGCTAAGCACTTCTCCCATTGCAAGATAAACCAATCTAGTTGGCCAAACCAAATCGATAGTTCAAAGAGACTTGCAAAGATATCAAATCATGCATATAAGAATTCAGAGGAGATTCAAACAATATTCATAGATAAGCTGGTCATAAATCCACAGTTCATTGGATCTCGGCAAACACACCGCAAAAAGGTATTGCATCGAATAGATCTCCAAGAACATCGAGGAGAACATGGTATTGAGAATCAAAGAGAGAGAAGAAGCCATCTAGCTACTAGCTATGGACCCATAGGTCTGTGGTAAACTACTCATGCTTCATCAGAGAGGAAATGGTGTTGATGTAGAAGCCCTCCGTGATCAAATCCCCGAGTACAAAAGGCCCCTAGATGGGATCTCACGAGTACAAAAGGTTGCGGCGGTGGAAAAGTGTTTTTGTGGCTCTCCTGGTTGGTTTGGGAATATTTGAGAATATATAGGCGGAAGAAATAGGTCGATGGAGTCACGAGGGCCCCACAAGGGTGGGGGCATGCCCTACCCCCTTGGGCACGCCCTCCATCCTTGTGGCCGCCTCGTAGCTTTCCTGGCGTGCACTCCAAGTCCTCTGGATGTCTTCTGGTACAGGAAAAATCATCGTGAAAATTTCATTCTGTTTGGACTCCGTTTGATATTCTTTTTTGCGAAACTCTAAAACAAGGAAAACACAAGAACTGGCACTGGGCTCTAGGTTAATAGGTTAGTCCCAAAAATAATATAAAATAGCATAATAATGCATATAAAACATCCAAAACAGATAATATAATAGCATGGTACAATCAAAAATTATAGATACATTGGAGACGTATCACTTTGCACCACGCCCTCAGAACCTTGTAGGCTGGTATGGACGTGCACAGTCGGATTTTGCCAGATCCAGATATCCTGGGCAAGATCTCTAGCAGCAGTTCCGGAACACGTCGACGACTAGATCGAGGAGGACCGATCTTGTAGGACATTGTCGTGAAGAGAAAAGAGCCCTAGGACCACCACCATAAGCATCACAAGAGCAGGCCCCCATGCCGCCCCGATCTAGCCCCCCGCCGCCTAGCCAGCCGCCGGCACCACCATGGTGTCTAGCAGCACGCAACACATCTGCCTGCAGACTCGTATGGGCCAAGATCCGAAACCAGCACAGCCCGCCAACCGCGCCACAACACCATGCGGTCAGGAGCGACTAACTCGCTGTTGACCAGGAGCAGCTCCACCGGCGGACGAGGAAGATGTCGTCGTGATCCCACGGAGCTGCCCAGATCTGAGCCGCTGAGATGAGATGCCATGACGCCGCCGTCACAGGATCCCACGCGAGCTTTGCTGATGGTTCCCTCAGGTAGCGGCAAGATGAGGGGAAGGAGAGGCGGCCTCGGGAGTCACCGACGGTGGCGTTTCCCCTGTGCCGCCATATTGGGGCGACGCGGGGGCGTGGGTCTTTTCCTAGGCGCTAGTCTAGGTATTGCTTTTCCAAGAAACTACTAGAAGGTTCTCCACTTAACTATCCAGGTGCTCTCAGTTTGGAGTTGAACTGTCCAGGCTTCCATCCAGGAGCGATCAGCTTCAGTACTAGAGTTCGGGATCTGTCTCCGCCATGGGGTGATTCCCTGGCCAGAATAGTCAGGCTTTTATCGACCAGCTCTTGGGTTTCAGGTTGACTAAGCGAACCATTCGTGGGAGGGCCAATTGGACTGTGCTGCTAATTTAGCCAGACTATTTGGTTGCGCTATTTCAACTCAAAAAGGCTTAATTTACTCCCCCCGTTTAAAAAGTTTTCTATCTCTTCACGATAGGTTTGACCACTTTGAGCCCAATATTTCAAATCTAAGAAGAGCATTGTCACACTTTTCAAGCTGTATTTTTTTATTTCATGAGTTTTTTAGGTATTTGAGAGAGGATCTAACCATAGCCAATATCCAAACTTCCCCTTTGTTTTGATCTAACACTTTTGTGATTTGAGCAACTTCAAAGCTTTCCATGTCATTCTTATTAGTCTTGGGTGTTAGAGACCACTAGGTAGTAGGAATCACTAGAGGCGATCCAAGGTTGTGAGTTTCCTAGTTTTTGAAGCTTTGGAGGACAATAAAACAAGTAAGTGTAATCCCCCAAAACAATAAAATATGAGGAACATATTTACTAGTTATATCATTCACAATTGCCTGAATCTCAAGACATTCCACAAAGCAATCATATACTTTATTGAGATAGGCCTCCCCCTCTAAGAGCCGTGTATGAAAAATTCATCTCGTATGGCTCAAGCAGAAACACACAAATTTTCAATGGCCCCGGGCAAAGGCAGTGATACCAGCTATCTTTCGTTCTTTCCCAACGACTCAACTTTGGCTCAAGTCCATGCTTCCCAAGCTTTCTTGCCACCCTCTCTCTAAATGAAATAGAGACCTACCACATCAAAGTCAAGTGCCCTACTTGCTTTTGACACGTGAGAGGAAATAGGAGTAAGAAGTGCCAAGAATTACCACTTTCCAAGAAGTACCAATCTCAAAGAACTGTCCCCTGGTATGGCAGCAAGGGTTATCCAGTTCATAGGCGATGGTGGGGAAGAAACAAGCCGAACCTCTGATTGACCCGACCATCATTCCCCACGGGACATGCAACATGCCAAGAAGGGCACACATAACTAGGAAGTCAAGGGATGCAACAAGACCCAGAAAAATGACAGACATGTTGGCCAAGTGACTTCATCACACGACTAACGAAGTAGGGAAACACGCCAATGATTT
This sequence comes from Triticum urartu, assembly GCF_003073215.2. Taxonomy (NCBI): domain Eukaryota; kingdom Viridiplantae; phylum Streptophyta; class Magnoliopsida; order Poales; family Poaceae; genus Triticum; species Triticum urartu. Next base: position 508,647,691 of record NC_053028.1, on the reverse strand, counting down.
CACTAAGAATACTGATGGGGGCCTTGCCGAGGGGATGTGCATTTCACCATATTCCCGTGTTGCGCCTGTTGTATTGTGCCATATTTTCCTGCATAGGACTAAGTGCCAAAGGGCATGCATTGAGGCCACTGACTTACATCCTAGTTTCCTTAAATAAAGGCACACAACTACCATGCATGGAGTTGGAACATGCTAAAGTAGGAGACCAAGACATTTGACAAAGGAGCAACCGACCAAGACCTCTACAGATAGGTGTCAACTCTATGAGGAATGCGGGGCCATCTTCAACTTCGCCAAGATCTTCGGAACCCTAACTCAAGTTGTCTAGCATAATCAACAGATTCGAACTAGACATCACATATAGATCATCCACCTCCAACTTGATGAGGTCACATTCAACTCACTGTCATACAAATTACGCATGACTTATATATTGTTGCTAGGTACACCGCAAATAACACCTAGATAGTTGCCGTCATGGACAAAGCTCTCCACCCACCGATGCTAGGGAGAACCAAAAAACTTCCATACAAATTTGTTGCAAGAAAGTTCATTTGACCTTATCACATGCCTTCTCAAAATAACCTTCCAAGATAACATCTTCGAGTTTCTTTGAGTATAGATCGTGTATAGTTTCATTTAGGACTATCCTCTCACCTAAATGTGTAGTCCCATCATGAAAGGCATTTGTGTCTGATGAACAATAAAATGAGCAGTAACAGAGAGTCTATTTGTGCCCACCTTAAAACCTTAAAGCTCATAGATGATATATGATACCCAGGGCAGCCCATTGGCCGGGAGACCGGTTGCTGGGCCGGCCTTAGGGTCCAACAGGCCGAGGTGACCACGGGACTACCATGACTGAACCAAACTGCTAATCCTTCGAAGTTCTTGGCCATCCTGGTGATGCCGGCTATTGTCGCAACCTCGAACTCCCCGGCGTCAACGAGTCCATCCCAACGCATTTCCTACCCGACGGCGGCGACCAACATGGCCTCGAGGAGCAGCCAGTTGAAATCCTCCTCTGTGCACATTAAGTGTTCGAGAAAAAGTCTCATAGGTAAAAAATAATGATTTTTTAGTTTTGTTGTTGCGATATAGAAGTAGTTCGTAATGAAAATTATTGTGTTCTAGATGAGCTCGTTTGAATCCTCTCTGTGGGATTCTTCCTTGTCCGAAGAGGAGTATGACATGAACGAAGAGGAGGACATTGCTTGATCTTGATGATCTACAAGAACAAAATGTTGAAGCATGGTGGTTTCATCTCATTGAGGAATGGTGAGCATGGCATGGGCAACAAGCCCACTAGTGCGATGTCTATGTTTCATGTATGTGTGATGATGAACAATTTGTGTTAAATTTTTTTGAACACAGTACAATAGAGATGGCCACATAATTTGTTTGAATTTGATGTTGTGGATTGATGAACTATGTAAAAACTAAGTATTATTTGTGTTATATTGTTTTGGATTCATTTGGATTGAGCTTGATATTTATTTGTTTCAATATGTATGCAATTGTGCCCCCGCGAAAAATAATATGTATGCAATTGTGGAGAAGCAGAAAAATATTTGGGTGCCCTATTTTAAATCATCTGCCACGGACCAAAATTTTATTGTATCCTATTTTACATCATCTGCTACGGCATAAAAATTCGGAGCCCTGAACGCTACATTTTGGGCCCCTAAAACTGTTTTTGGGTGCCCAATTATACATCATCTGTTGAAGGTACTCTAATCGGAGACGGCTTGGCCCTCCCATATCTGTAAATTCTTTCAGATGACAAATGATAAGCAATCCAAACTAACTGAGAAAAAAAGATGATCATTTGTAGCTTAGTTAAAAGAAACGACACTAACTAACTCATCTTCCGCTTAAGTAAAACACCACTCTAGCCAACCCTCGTGTTCTCCGCTAGACTTGGTCTTAGCTGGCTCGAGCCAAGAGCCCCAAGACACAAGCAAATCCATACCGCAGCATCTCCTAGTGATGATGGGTCCCTGCGCACCGCTCGTTCAGTCATGCATTGTCGTCCTTTATTTTGGAAAATTTATTTAGGACTTTGTATGGACATGCCACTGTGAGCGGCAGGCTTTGTGCTTACATGAATGCATTTACTCGTGTACGCAAAGATATCTTTTGCATATAAAACCCGAAGATTTCGGGTATTTTGTATAGTTATTATACATCTTAAATTACTCAAATTCAGTTTTCGATTGCGATATCAACACCACTAAATTCACTGGCCGTGTGATATCTTAAATTCACTCGGTTCCTGTACTTTTATTAGTCTAGGGCGGCTCTGCCGTGTGATGAATCCCAGAGGGGCCAACTGGTGGCATATGGTTCGATTCGATCGCTCAAATTTGACTAGTTTGACGGCAAACATCCTTGTTGTGCGACCATTTCCTGAAGCTTAACAAAACCTGCCGAGGAAAGACGTGGCGGATCGATGCAACCAACCGCAACCAAGCAGAGAGTACACTCCTGCTGGTTGCGACAAGTGATTTCGGCTTTACTTTCAAGGTTCCAATTCCAACAAGTTTATATAAGTTGCCACGGTCTCAGGCTGACTCCTCAGTCCTCGAATCAAGCTACACACGATGGCCGTAGCTCGGAGCATCCTGGTTGCGCTGCTCGCCGCCGTTTGCATTGCCATCTCCACGGCCGCCGCGGCGACCAGCGTTAACACCACCGACTTCGTGGGCTGCCTTGCCCTCCACCTTCCTCCGGGGATCGTCTACACGCAGTCGTCGGAGTCCTACCCGTCCGTCCTCGAGTTCTCCATCAAAAACCTCCGGTTCGTCACGCCGGCGACCCCGACGCCCCTCGTCATCGTCAAGGCCACCCACGCCACACACGTCAGGATTGCCGTGCGCTGCGGCGCGGCGCACGGCGTCCGCGTGCGCCCGCGCAGCGGTGGCCATGACTATGAGGGGCTCTCCTACCGCTCCCTCGACGCGGCTCACCCATTCGCCATCGTCGATCTGGCGGCGCTGCGCGCGATCCGCGTTGACGTCCGTAGCAGGTCGGCGTGGGTCGAGTCCGGAGCCACGCTCGGCGAGCTTTACTACGGCATCGCCAACAAGAGCGCGCGTCTCGGGTTCCCCGCCGGTGTTGGCCCGACGGTCGGCGTCGGCGGGCACTTCAGCGGCGGCGGCTTCGGCCTGATGCTACGGAAGTACGGCCTCGCCGCGGATCGCGTCGTCGACGCCGTCATGGTGGACGCCAAGGGGAGGCTTCTGGACAGGGCCGCCATGGGGGAGGACCACTTCTGGGCCATCCGAGGCGGCGGGGGCGGGAGCTTCGGCATCGTGGTGTCCTGGAAGCTCCAGCTCGTGCGCGTGCCCGCGATCGTCACCGTGTTCACCGTCCACCGGCCAAGAAACCAATCCGCCAGCGATCTCCTCACCAAGTGGCAGAACGTGGCGCCGGCCCTGCCCCGCGACATGATCCTCCGGGTGGTCGTGCAGAACCAGGACGCGCAGTTCGAGTCCCTGTACCTCGGCAGGTGCGCCGGCGTCGTCGCGACGATGACCAAGATGTTCCCGGAGCTGGGCGTGACGCGGCGAGACTGCATCGAGATGAGCTGGATCGAGTCCGTGCTCTACTTCGCGTTCTACGGCACGGGGAAGCCGAAGGAGATGCTCCTGGACCGGGGCACCAAGCCGGACAGGTACTTCAAGGGCAAGTCGGACTTCGTGCACGAGCCCATCCCGAGGGACGTGTGGGAGAGCACGTCGAGCTGGTTCCTGGAGGACGGCGCCGGGCTGCTCATCCTCGACCCCTTCGGCGGCAAGATGGGCAGCGTCGCGCCGTCCGCGACGCCGTTCCCGCACCGGGGCGCGCTCTACAACCTGCAGTACTACGGGTTCTGGTGGGACAACACGACGGAGGCGTCGGAGCAGCATATGGGTTGGGTCAGGAGGTCGCACCGGGAGATGGAGCCGTACGTGTCCAAGAGCCCCAGGGGCGCGTACGTGAACTACAAGGACCTGGACCTCGGCGTCAACGAGTATGGTGGTGACGGCGCCGGGGCCAGCTACGAGACGGCGAGAGTTTGGGGCGAGGCGTACTTCAAGGATAACTTTGAGAGGCTTGCGGCGGTGAAGGCCATGGTGGATCCCGCTGATTTCTTCAGGAACGAGCAGAGCATTCCACCTCTTCCATTACCAGGTGGCAATGGCACGACGCAGAATTGAAAAGGAATGTTAATTTTTCTCTTGTCTTGAAGAAGTTACTTGACTCAAAGTACTGAAGTCTAGATGTAAAAAAAAAGTAAAATTCAAACTTGTCGTGGATGTGTAATCTACTCCTCAAAATTAGAAACCGCTTGTGATGTGTTCGTTTCCAACGACTATCACAAGGCCGCTTCTAAAACCCGACTTTTCATCGATACTGCATTTATATTCGAAATATCCAGATTATTGTCATAGTTATTATTTGTTCTCAATTGTTTGTGTGTATTAGGCATTTGCGGCCATGTTGACTGTACCCTGTGTGATCAACAACCTATGAGTGTTGGTTTCCTCATTGCGAAGATGCAAAATCATCCCTCGTTGTAACCGGATGATCAGAATCGTCTCCACCCAAATCAAAAGAGTCTTTCTCATGAAACATACGGAAACCCATTGTGCTATGAGAAAGAGAAGATGCGGACATACGAGTGGAGAAACAATGTATATGCGACAAAGCGGTGAATAAGCAAAAGCCTCGAGGATGAAAGGCGTGTCGTCTTCTTGTGGGTAGGGCCGATAAGGAGAAACAAGTTGAGAAATCACATATTAGGGCATCTCCAATGGCGTACCAAAATCGGACATACTAAACGTTCACGGACACAGATATGAGAGCGGGACATCCAACCCACTACACCAAACATCTACCCTATCTGCCCCTGTTTTCGTTTTCTTTTCGCGTCACTCAAAATAAGTACAAATATATAGCATCAATCTTCAAATAGTGAAATATTGAAATTCAACAAAAGTTCAAATATAAATATTACAATCAAAGTTTTCAAATGAAATATTTCAAACATAAATTCAACTTGCACGTATGTTTGAGTCCTCTCCTTTAAATGACCACAAATGCTCAACCAGATCATTCTATAGCTGCTCAAGAGTTCCTCAATGCCGAATACGTTGATGCATTTGGATAAAATTCTAGAACATCGCTCGATTTTGCTCTGAAGTTGGATAGGATCACACATGTGCTCAAATTCCAGACCTTCGTCAACTCCTTCACCATTATCCGCCACAATAATATTTGAATTGCTTATTTCCATGTTTATAATTAAAGATTTTATATTTTATGCTATACTACTATGATTCTTAAATATGAGATTCATAGGAAAACTCATATGCACGTGTAGAATGATCCAAAAACCCTTGAACCCAGTTTCTTGTCTTAAGAGTCCACTATATCTACCTATGGATTGAATAAGATCCTTCACATAAGTTGTCATCGATACAAAAAAGCAATAAAACTGCTCCAAAATATGTATGATCTTTTATTGTAAAGGAAACTAAGCTTTCTACGAACTTGTGATGGTAAAAAAAACAAAAGCGATGGTCCGCATAATAAAGGTTGCTGTCACAAGGGCAATATAAAGTGATGTTTCTTTCCATTAAGAGTTTGCACATTTAAAAATAAAAAGCGCATGACAACCTCTGCTTGCCTCTGCGAAGGGCCTATCTTTTACTTTTTGGTATTTACTTTTTATGCGAGAGTCAATAAGGTTCATCCTTATTTCATTCTAAATCATTCTCCGCTTGGAAAGCATCATGTGGTAGGGAAAGATCCAGGCACATATATCGAGTTGGATGTAGGTAATCATAAGTTATTATTGTTGACATTATCCTCGAGGTAAATAAGTTGGGAGGTGAAAACTATAAACCCCCATCTTCCTATGCGTTTGACTAAAACTTTTGCTCCGTAAATATGTCATGAGTGTCAGCAATCATGGAAGACTAAATGATAGTTGAGTATTGCTACCTCTTGAGCACTGCGTTGGTTTTCCCTTAAAGAGGAAAGGGTGATGCAGTAAAGTAGCGTAAGTATTTCCCTCAGTTTTTGAGAACCAAGGTATCAATCCAGTAGGAGACCACGCGCGAGTCACCTCGTACCTACACAAACAAATAAGAACCTCGCAACCAACGTGATAAAGGGGTTGTCAATCCCTTCACGGCCACTTGCAAGAGTGAGATCTGATAGAGATGATAACAATAAGATAAATATTTTTGGTATTTTTATGATACAGATTGAAAGTAAAGATTACAAAATAAAATAGATTGGAAACTTATATGATGGAGAATAGACCCGGGGGCTATAGGTTTCACTAGTGGCTTCTCTCAAGATAGCATAAGTATTACGGTTGGTGAATAAATTACTGTCGAGCAATTGATAGAAAAGCGAATAATTATGAGAATATCTAGGCATGATCATGTATATAGGCATCACGTCCGTGACAAGTAGACCGACTCCTCCCTACATCTTTACTCCACACATCGATCGCTATCCAGCATGCATCTAGAGTATTAAGTTCATAAGAACAGAGTAATGCCTTAAGCAAGATGACATGATGTAGAGGATAAACTCATGCAATATGATGTAAACCCCATCTTTTTATCCCCGATAGCAACAATACAATACGTGTCGTTTCCCTTTCTGTCACTAGGATCGAGCACCGCAAAATTGAACCCAAAGATAAGCACTTCTCCCATTGCAAGAAAGATCAATCTAGTAGGCCAAACCAAACTGATAATTCGAAGAGACTTGCAAAGATAAACCAATCATACATAAAAGAATTCAGAGGAGATTCAAATATTGTTCATAGATAAACTTGATCATAAACCCACAATTCATCGGATCTCGACAAACACACCGCAAAAGAATATTACATCGAATAGATCTCTAAGAGAATCGAGGAGAACTTTGTATTGAGATCCAAAGAGAGAGAAGAAGTCATCTAGCTACTAGCTATGGACCCGAAGGTCTGAAGTAAACTACTCACACATCATCGGAGGGGCCATGGAGTTGATGTAGAGGCCCTCCGTGATCAATGCCCCTCCGGCGGAGCTCCAGAGAAGGCCCCAAGATGGGATCTCTTGGGTACAAAAGGTTGCGGTAGTGGAAATAGGGTTTCGTGGTGCTCCTGGATGTTTGCGGGGTATATGGATATATATATATAGGAGGAAGAAGTAGGTCGGTGGAGCAACGAGGGGCCCACGAGGGTGGAGGGCGCGCCCAGGGGGTGAGCGCGCCCCCCTGCCTCGTGGCCTCCTCGATTGTTTCTTGACGTCCAATCCAAGTCTCCTGGATCACGTTGTTCCAAAAATAACGCTCCCGAAGGTTTCATGCCGTTTGGACTCAAATACTAAAATAGGCAAAAAAAACAGCAATTTGGGCTGGGCCTCCGGTTATTAGGTTAGTCCTAAAAATAATGTAAAAGTGTAAAATAAAGCCCATTAACATCCAAAATAGATAATATAATAGCATAGAACAATCAAAAAATGTAGATACATTGGAGACGTATCAAGCATCCCCAAGCCTAATTCCTTCTCGTCCTCGAGTAGGTAAATGATAAAAACAGAATTTTTGATGTGCAATGCCTCCTAACATATTTCTCAATGTAATTTTTCTTTATTATGGCATGAATGTTCAGATCCAAAAGATTCCAGATAGAAGTTTAATATTGACATAAAAATAATAATACTTCAAGCATACTAACTAAGCAATCATGTCTTCTCAAAATAACATGGCCAAAGAAAGTTATTCCTACAAAATCATATTGTCTGGCTATGCTCTATCATCATCACACAAAATATTAAATCATGCACAACCCCGATGACAAGCCAAGCAATTGTTTCATACTTTTGATGTTCTCAAACTTTTTCAATTTTCACGCAATACATGAGCATGAGCCATGGACATAACACTATAGGTGGTATAGAATGGTGGTTGAAAGGAGAAGACAGTCTCACATCAACTAGGCGTATCAACGGGCTATGGAGATGCCCATTAATAGATGTCAATGTGAGTGAGTAGGGATTGCCATGCAATGGATGCACTAGAGCTATAAGTGTATGAAATCTCAACAAAAGAAACTAAGTGGGTGTGCATCCAACTTGCTTGCTCACGAAGACCTAGGGAAAATTGAGGAAGCCCATCATTGGAATATACAAGCCAAGTTCTATAATGTAAAATTCCCACTAGTTTATGAAAGTGACAACATAGGAGACTCTCTATCATGAAGATCATGGTTCTACTTTGAAGCACAAGTGTGGAAAAAGGATAGTAACATTGTCCCTTCTCTCTTTTTCTCTCATTTTTTTGTTTGGGCCTTCTTACTTTTTTTCTTTTGGCCTCTTTCCCCCTTTTTTAGTCCAGAGTCTCATCCCGACTTGTGGGGGAATGATAGTCTCCATCATCATTTCCTCACTTGGGACAATGCTCTAATAGTGATAATCATCACACTTTTATTTACTTACAACTCAAGAATTACAACTCGATACTTAGAACAAGATATGACTCTATATGAATGCCTCCGGCGGTGTACCGGGATGTGCGATGACTCATGAGTGACATGTATGAAAGAATTATGAATGGTGGCTTTGCCACAAATACGATGTCAACTACATGATCATGCAAAGCAATATGACAATGATGAAGTGTGTCATAACAAACGGAAATGGTGGAAAGTTGCATGGCAATATTTCTCGGAATGGCTATGGAAATGCCATAATAGGTAGGCATGGTGGCTGTTTTGAGGAAGGTATATGGTGGGTTTCTGGTACCGGCGAAAGTTGTGCGGTACTAGAGAGGCTAGCAATGATGGAAAGGTGAGGATGTGTATAATCCATGGACTCAACATTAGTCATAAAGAACTCACATACTTATTGAAAAAATCTATTAGTTATCGAAACAACGTACTACGCGCATGCTCCTAGGGGGATAGATTGGTAGGAAAAGACCATCGCTCGTCCCCGACCGCCACTCATAAGGAAGGCAATCAATAAATAAATCATGCTCCGACTTCATCACATAACAGTTCACCATACGTGCATGCTACGGGAATCACAAACTTTAACACAAGTATTTCTCAAATTCACAACTACTCAACTAGCATGACTCTAATATCACCACCTCCATGTCTCAAAACAATCATCAAGTATCAAACTTCTCTTACTATTCAATGCACTTATATGAAAGTTTGTATTATTGTGCCTAAAAGAAAATTGCCATGTTGTTCTAAAGGACTCTAAAAATAATATAAGTGAAGCATGAGAGATCAATTGTTTCTATAAAATAAAAACTACCGCCGTGCTCTAAAAGATATAAGTGAAGCACTAGAGCAAAAACTATATAGCTCAAAAGATATAAGTGAAGCACATAAAGTATTCTAATAAATTCCAATTCATGTGTGTGTCTCTCAAAAGGTGTGTACAGAAAGGATGACTGTGGTAAACTAAAAGCAAAGGCTCAAATCATACAAGACGCTCCAAGCAAAACACATATCATATGGCGAATAAAAATATAGCTCCAAATAAAGTTACCGATAGACGAAGACAAAAGAGGGGATGCCTTCCAGGGCATCCCCAAGCTTAGGCTTTTTTGTGTCCTTAGATTTACCTTGAGGTGCCTTGGGCATCCCCAAGCTTAGGATCTTGCCACTCCTTGTTCCATAATCCATCAAATCTTTACCCAAAACTTGAAAATTTCACAACACAAAACTTAACAGAAAATCTCGTGAGCTCTGTTAGCGAAAGAAAAAAAACGCCACTTCAATGTACTGCAATGAACTCATTCTATATTTATATTGGTGTTAAACATACTGTATTCCAACTTCTCTATGGTTTATAAACTCTTTTATTAGCCATAGATTCATCAAAATAAGCGAGCAACACACGAAAAACAGAATCTGTCAAAAATAGAACAGTCTGTAGTAATCTGTAACTAACGCAAACTTATGGAACCCCAAAAATTCTAAAATACATTTATGGACATGAGTAATTTATCTATTAATCATCTTCAAAAAGAACTAACTAAATATCACTATCCAATAAAAAATGGCAGAAATTCTCGTGAGCGCTAAAGTTTCTGTTTTTTACAGCAAGATCAAAAAGACTTTTCCCAAGTCTTCCCAACGGTTCTACTTGGCAAAAACACTAATTAAACACAAACAACACAGCCAAAACATAGGCTAGATAAATTATTTATTACTAAACAGGAGCAAAAAGCAAGGAATAAAAATAAAAATTGCCTCCCAACAAGCGCTATCATTTAACGCCCCTAGCTAGGCATAAAAGCGAAGATAGATCTAGGTATTGCCATCTTTGGTAGGCAATTCATAAGTGGCTCTTGGATCCGGCTTGCCCGCTCCCTCCCCATGCTCCCATCCGTGCTCTCACTTCATCCTACAACTATCCTTTTTCCTTTTTCCTTTCTAATATAATCATATCCTCCCCTGATCTTAAGGGGGTGGGGCCGGGCCTTATTTTGTTCCAATCAAATCAAGCCACGTACGCGGGAGCACGGATGGGAGCACGCGCAGGGAGCAGGCAAGTCTCGTCCATGGCTCTCATAATAGATTCATATGGTAATTTAATTTTGTTTCTAGGGAAGTGTTCCATGACATTCCTTAACGAAAAATGGAATTTAATATTCCCTTCTTTCATATCAATAATTGCACCAATCGTTCTAAGGAAAGGTCTACCAAGAATAATAGGACATGAAGGATTGCAATCTATATCAAGAACAATGAAATCTACGGGCACATAATTCCTATTTGGAACAATAAGAACATCATTAATCTTTCCCATAGGTTTCTTGATAGTGGAATCCGCAAGGTGCAAGTTTAAAGAACAATCATCAAATTCACGGAAACCTAGCAAATCACACAAAGTTTTCGGGGTCGTGGAAACACTAGCACCCAAATCACACAAAGCATAGCATTCATGATCTTTAATTTTAATTTTAATTGTAGGTTCCCACTCATCATAAAGTTTTCTAGGGATAGAAACTTCCAACTCAAGTTTTTCTTCATAAGATTGCATCAAAGCATCAACGATATGTTTAGTAAAAGCTTTATTTTGACTATAAGCATGAGGAGAATTTAGCACGGATTGCAACAAGGAAATACAATCTATAAAATAGCAATTATCATAATTAAATTCCTTGAAATCCAAGATAGTGGGTTCGTTGCTATCTAAAGTTTTGACATCTTCAATCCCACTTTTAACAATTTTAGCATCAAGATCTAAAAATTCTGAATTTTTGGGACACCTTCTAACTAAAGTTGACTCATCTCCAGTCCCATAATTATCAAGATTCATATTGCAAAACAAATATTTAATAGGGGATACATCAATTACTTTTAGACCTTCATCTTTATTCTCATAAAACTAGAAGAACACGCTTTTATGAAGCAATCATTTTTAGCACGCATCCTAGCGGTTCTTTCTTTGCACTCATCAATGGAAATTCTCATGGCTTTGAGAGACTCATTGATATCATGATTATGTGGAATAGATCTAAGTTTCAAAGAATCAACATCAAGAGAAATTCTATCCACGTTCCTAGCCAACTCATCAATCTTAAGCAATTTTTCTTCAATCAAAGCATTGAAACTCTTTTGCGAACTATAAATTCTTTAATATTAGATTCAAAATCAGAGGGCATATTATTATAATTTCCATAAAAATTGTTGTAGGTATTACCATAATTATTAGAGGAATTACTAGGAAACGACCTGGAATTAAAATTACCTCTATACGCGTTGTTACCAAAATTGTTCCTACCAACAAAATTCACATCCATAGATTCATTATTATTCTCAATCAAAGTAGATAAAGGCATATCATTAGGGTCAGTAGGAGCATTCTTATTGGCAAAAAATTTCATAAGTTCATCCATCTTTCCACTCAAAACATTAATCTCTTCAATTGCATGCACCTTTTTACTAGTAGATCTTTCCGTGTGCCATTGAGAATAATTAACCATAATATTATCAAGGAGTTTGATAGCTTATCCTAAAGTGATTTCCATAAAAGTGCCTCCCGCGGCCGAATCTAAAAGATTTCTAGAAGCAAAATTGAATCTGGCATAAAAAATTGTATAATCAACCATAAATTCAAACCATGTGTAGGGCAATTACGTATCATTAATTTCATCCTCTCCCAAGATTGTGCAACATGCTCATGATCAAGTTGCTTAAAATTCATAATATCATTTCTAAGAGAGATGATCTTAGCGGGAGGAAAATACTTAGAGATAAAAGCATCTTTGCACTTATTCCGTGAATCAATACTATTTTTAGGCAAAGACGAAAACCAAGCTTTAGCACGATCTCTAAGCGAAAATGGAAATAGTTTAAGTTTAATAATATCATTATCCACATATTTATTCTTTTGCATATCACACAAATCTACAAAGTTGTTTATATGGGAAGCGGCATCTTCACTAGGAAGGTCAGAAAACGGATCTTTCATGACAAGATTCAGCAAGGCAGTATTAATCTCACAAGATTCAGCATCAGTAAGAGGAGCAATCGGAGCGCTAATAAAATCATTATTGTTGGTATTGGAAAATTCACATAATTTAGTATTATCTTGAGCCATCATGACAAGCAAGCAATCCAACACACAAGCAAACAAGAAACAGGCAAAAGAGGCAACTGGACAAGAGAAGGGGAATGGAAAAAGAGGGCGAATAAAATGGCAAGGGTGAAGTGGGGGAGAGGAAAACGAGAGGCAAATGGAAAATAATGTAATGCGAAGGATAAGAGTTGTGATGGGTACTTGGTATGTCTTGACTTGGTGTAGATCTCCCCGGCAATGGCGCCAGAAATCCTTCTTGCTACCTCTTGAGCACTGCGTTGGTTTTCCCTTGAAGAGGAAAGGGTGACGCAGTAAAGCAGCGTAAGTATTTCCCTCAGTTTTTGAGAACCAAGGTATCAATCCAGTAGGAGACCACGCGCGAGTCACCTCATACCTACACAAACAAATAAGAACCTCGCAACCAACGTGATAAAGGGGTTGTCAATCCCTTCACGGCCACTTGCAAGAGTGAGATCTGATAGAGATGATAATAATAAGATGAATATTATCAGTATTTTTATGATATAGATTGAAAGTAAAAATTGCAAAATAAAATAGATTGGAAACTTATATGATGGAGAATAGACCCGGGGGCCATAGGTTTCACTAGTGGCTTCTCTCAAGATAGCATAAGTATTACGGTGGGTGAACAAATTACTGTCGAGCAATTGAAAGAAAAGCGAATAATTATGAGAATATCTAGGTATGATCATGTATATAGGCATCACGTTCGTGACAAGTAGACTGACTCCTGCCTGCATATACTACTATTACTCCACACATCGACCGCTATCCAACATGCATCTAGAGTATTAAGTTCATAAGAACAGAGTAACGCCTTAAGCAAGATGAAATGATGTAGAGGGATAAACTCATGCAATATGATGTAAACCCCATCTTTTTATCCTCGATGGCAACAATACAATACGTGTCGTTTCCCTTTCTGTCACTGGGATCGAGCACCGTAAGATTGAACCCAAAGCTAAGCACTTCTCCCATTGCAAGAAAGATCAATCTAGTAGGCCAATCCAAACTGATAATTCAAAGATACTTGCAAAGATAAACCAATCATACATAAAAGAATTCAGAGGAGATTCAAATATTGTTCATAGATAAACTTGATCATAAACCCACAATTCATCGGATCTCGACAAACACACCGCAAAAGAAGATTACATCGAATAGATCTCCAAGAGAATCGAGGAGAACTTTGTATTGAGATCCAAAGAGAGAGAAGAATCCATCTAACTACTAGCTATGGACCCAAAGGTCTGAAGTAAACTACTCACACATCATCGAAGGGGCCATGGAGTTGATGTAGAGGCCCTCCGTGATCAATGCCCCCTCCAGTGGAGCTCCGGAAAAGGCCCAAAGATGGGATCTCTTGGGTACAGAAGGTTGCGGCGGTGGAAATAGGGTTTCGTGGTGCTCCTGGATGTTTGCGGGGTATATGGATATATATAGGAGGAAGAAGTAGGTCGGTGGAGCAACGAGGGGCCCATGAGGGTGGAGGGCGCGCCCAGGGGGGTGGGAACGCCCCCTACCTCGTGGACTCCTCGATTGTTTCTTGACGTCCACTCCAAGTGTCCTAGATCACGTTTGTTCCAAAAATAACGCTCCCAAAGGTTTCATGTCGTTTGGACTCCGTTTGATATTCCTTTTCTGCGAAACAGTAAAATAGGCAAAAAAACAGCAATTTGGGTTGGGCCTCCGGTTAATAGGTTAGTCCGAGAAATAATATAGAAGTGTAAAATAAAGCCCATTAATATCCAAAACAGATAATATAATAGCATGGAAAAATTAAAAATTATAGATATGTTGGAGACGTATCAAGCCTGTGAAACTTGCTAAACAAAAGCTCTTACATAGACTCTTTCTGAAAATATGATGAACTACAATTGTTTTAGTGACTGAGGTCATAGTTTGTTGGTTTACAATGAAATTTATTGTTCATACTTTAGCATCGTGAATGAATTGTTAATTGATCATAAGAATTTTTATGATGATATATTGCTGCTATAATAATTTATTGACACCTCTCTCTTTATATGCATGTGTTCATGATTATCTAGTCCGGTGTTCACATGAGGGAAAGCGAGGTTTAAGCTTGGGGGAGTTGATACGTCCATTTTGCATCATGTTTTTCTACTATTATTTACTATATTTTGGGTTATTATTCCACTTTATGATTCCATTCTAATGCCTTTTTTCTCTTAATTTACAACTTTCACATCAACGGGGAGATTGCCGGCAGCTGAAATTCTGGACCTGAAAAGGCTAAAGTAGATATAGATATTCTCCATAGCTCCAAATGACCTGAAAATTTATAGAGAATTATTTTGGAATTAATAGAAAATACTGGAAGAAGAATCATCGGGAGGGGACCGACCAGTGAGCCGCAAGCTCAGGTGGTGCCCCCCTAGGGCACGCCACCCAAGCTTGTGGGCCCACCAGTAGCCCTCTGGGCCCTCCTCCTATATGATGCTATTTTCCCTAGAAAAAAATTAGAAGAAGGCTTTCGGGAGGAAGAGCCGCCGTCTCGAGGCGGAATCTGGGCAGGAGCACTTTTGTTCTCTGGCGGAGCGATTCCGCCGGGGATACTTCCCTCACCGGAGGGGAAATTATCGGATTTCGGGTTCCGGCAAAACCCTTGAGGTTCGAACACTGGGGTGCGCACGAAGATCTCTCCCCCTCTCTAGCTCATGCACTCTACAATCTCACGGCCTAGCTCGACAAACCCGAAGAACACGAGACACGAGATTTATACTGGTTCGCGCCACTGTTGTGGTGTAATACCCTACTCCAGTGTGGTGCAGTGGATTACTTCTTGGGCTAAGGATGAACAGTTACAAGGGAAGAACAGCCTCCTGAGGAGAGGTGTTCTTGTTCTTGGCGAACTTGTGTGGTTCGGGATGATCTAGGTCTGAATTAGTTACCTCCCTTTTGTGGTGGCTATTCCTATTTATAGAGGCCCTAGTCCTCTTCCCAAATATTGAGCTGGAAGGGGTCCCACAACGGCCAAGTTCGAAGGGAGACAACTAGTACAAGCTATCCTGACAAAAGTGGTCTTCGCCTGCCAAAGGCTCTGGTGGTGACGCCGTCTTGGGCTCCATGATGACCTCCGCCTTGCCGTCCTGCTGGTCTTGGTATTGTTGCACCGATATGGAAACCTTTGCCTGATGCCTTGGGACTCCTCGCCCGCGCTTGCCTCTTTAGCACCAAAGAGGAAACGAGGACACTGCGCGCTGGCGCCCGCCTGGTTCCAGTCGTCATGGCTTATGTTACAGGAACCTCGCGAGGTGCCCCTCGCCTTGATCTCTCCGCCCCTCAGGAGCCAGCCTGGTGAGGCCGCCCCTGAGGAGGTCTTGCGTAGTCCCCCTCGCGAGGCTTGAACCCTCGCGAGGGTCATGAATGTTTGCTGGTGAAGATGGGCCGTACGGGGCCGCTGGTGGAGCCAAGCTGCGGGCCGCAGGCAGGCGAGTCTGGGGACCCCCGTTCCCAGAACGCCGACAGTAGCCCTCGGGCCCAAGGCGCGCTCGGGCTTGTCTTCGAGGTAAAGCCAAAGGGCAAGCGCAGAGCGCCGCGGGCCCCAAAAGCCTGCGGTCCTGTCTGACACGTGGCGATCGATTGGACGTGGGCGGCCCCGCTTCCCCACGCAACCTTGATATTCACATGGCTAGGCGGCCACGACCTCCCACACAGTTATTTCCCCCTTGCTGGCAACGCACCCCCTGACTCCTTCGCCTCCTCGAACCTCAACTTCTGCTCCGAATCCAATTTGAGCTCAGTCCTCCCCATCGCCATGGCACCGAACCGGATGGAGAAAGGGAAGAAGCCCCTGTCCTCAATCAACCCGCCTCCTGCCGTCGAGCCCGCTGTTGGCCGATCGCGCGTGCTCAATGAGGAGGCCATGGACAAGGTTCACCTTGCACTCGCCACCAGCTTCAACGAATGGGGTAGGACGGCGGCATGGCCGGCGTCTCGAGCTTCTGTTGATAGAGCAGCCACCGAGGTCCAGTTCTTCATCGACGCCCTGTGTGCCGGCCTGGTTCCTCCCTTCTCCGCCTTCTTCAACGCCATGCTTTCCCATTACCAGATCCATCTGCTGCACTTAGATCCCCAATCTGTCGCTCATTTTCGCCTTCGCCTGCGAGGCCATGGTGGGCATCGCCCCCTCTGTGGTCCTTCTGCGCCACTTTTTCTCGCTGCACCTGACCGACCCCCGACAATGCTCGGGGTGCCTGAGCTTCCAGGACGTGGAGGCGACGGCCGGCTCGTGGATCGACTTCGAGCTCCCGCCGTCTACGAGCGAGTTCCGGATGCGGTGGGTGTACGTAGATGTTGGAGTGCTCAGCCCTTTGCTCTCGTCTCCGTCCGCGCCCACCGTTCCCAGCTCCGGCTGGGCTCACGAGAAGCTTACGATCCCCTGTCTTGCCTTCGTCCGGCTCCGGATGAGGAGGTTGAAAGACCTTGGATTGATTGCGCCCATGGTGATGAAGGAGTTCCTCCGATGCCGCATCGCCCCTCTTCAGCGCCATTCCCGGCCGATGTGGGCCTTGTCCGCCGGCTCGGATCGCATGATGCTCCAGGAGTCCGAGCTTCCACTTGCGGCACGAAGAACATTGCTCGAGGTCCTGGCGAGCACCCCTCGCCAGCTGATATGCCACCAGAAGGCTATCTCTTGTACTGCTGCCCGAACAGGGTGGAGTTTGTGGGGCAGATGCCCCCTTTTGACGAATGGGGGCTGCGCCCTGTTGGCCTTTGAGGGGTCCCGTGAGAACCCCATCACCGTGGTACCCATCTTCGCTGCTGGCACCGAACTTTCCCCAACAGTGAACGCAGGGGGGCAAGCATCACCAGAGGCTGGAGGCGCGGCGTTGGATCCGCCCGCAGTCCCTGAGGCGTCAACCTCGGGAGCCCATGACTCCCATGCTGAGGAAGTAGTTGAGGGGGTGAAGCAACCCGCTGCTCCCGAGGCTAAAGCTACCGAGGCCTCTGGAGGCCGTCACGAGGCAGTACTTGATGGCTCTCCCCAGCTTGGTGCTCCTAAGGTCATTCCCTCGGGCGCTTCATCTGCCACGCCCTGCGCTGGTCGCCATGCCCAACGCTTCGGCCGGCTCCGTGTAGACTTCGATGCGCTCCGCAAGAGGAAGGGGTCCCCAAGATGCGGCAGCGGCGCTTCCCGGCCATTGAAACATAGGAAGTAAATCGCCACAGATGAGTAAGTACCTTATCTCTGTAATTCCTTGAGTGCTGCTTCCCTTCCTGACGGTGGTTCTTTAGGACCCCCTCTGCTAAGGCCGTGAAGCCCCTCGGGAAGCAAACTCCTCCTGCCTCGGATCTTCCACTGGCCTTGAGCGTCCCAGGCCAATATGTTGCCCCCGTCGCAGGGTCGGCTGGAGAGGCGGGTGCGCTGGCTTGGCGGGGAGCTCGCAGATGTAGACGCGCACCTCGAGGCTGAGGGTCTTCGGCTGGTGGAAGAGTGGCATAAGTTGAAGGTGGCCATCAACCTTGGGCGTCACCAACGCGAGCTTGATAACATGAAGGCCGAGGCGTCTCTTGCGACCTCGCGCAAAGCTTGTGCCCATGCTTTGGAAGAAGATCGGGAGGCTGATCGACATCGCGAGATCGTAGAGAAGCACGCATGGGAGCTCCAAGCCTGGAGCGCTTCCCTGGAGTAGCAAGTGGAGGCGTGTAAGGCCGCCTTAGCGTCGATGAAGGGGACGGATGTCGAGGAGGAAGATATCCTGAGGCGCAAGGAAGCGCTGGCGCTGGAAGCCGCGGAGCACAGCCTTGAGCTCAAGCGGTTGGAGACGAGGGAGCGCCAGGTTGCCCAAGCTGAGGATGATGTCGGCGCGCGCGAGGCCAAGGCCCAGGAGGAAGTCTATCGCCGAGCGGCCAAGGCTCGCACGGACCTTGTGGGAAGATATGCCCTGAAGTTGAAGCTTGTGGAGGCCGAGGCTGTGGGTAGGACCAAGGCCCTCAGTTCAGGGCTGGACGAGGCTGAACGTCGCGAGAAAGCCGTTGTAGCCGCCCTATCTTTAGTGCAAGCCAAGCTGGCTTCCGCACGTGCCGAGCTGGCTTCTCTTCAGCAGCGGGTCGCCGGTGCCAAATCCTCCGCGCAGCGGGGCAGGGAGGAAGCGCTCCGGCGGCGGACGCTGGAGCGCGAGCACGCCCCCATACTCCAAAACCTCAGGACTAGAGCCAACGCGGTGTTGGGCGCCATCTATGACGAGAATGCACCTCATCCCCACTCGAACGACTATGCCAATCACCTTATTTTCTTCACCGACGTGGTGACGCGCTTGGAGAATCGATTCGAGAGGGCTCGCGTGCTTGTTGAGGAGAGGAGCCGCGGCCTGCTCAAGCGCGGGTTCTCCCGTGTCTTCAGCCACCTTCAGAACACCTACCCCAACTTTGACTTCGACGCCGCCATTGCCCCTGTGCCTCAGGCCATCCGGGACGACCTGGCACGCTGGGTTGAGGACAATGTGGACGCGCTGGTCAGGGCCTTCACCTCCGAGGATGATGCAGTGGTGGTCGCTATGGATGAAGGCGACGTGATGAACGATGGTGCGGGTGACGCCGGCAATGGTGACGGTGATGATGATGACGTGGATGGTGGCGCCAGCGATGGTGACAATGATGCCAGCGACGCGTCTGAGGGCGTATCGGAGGACACGACGAGCAATATGTTCGATTGAGCACGTGCTGCTGAGCCTGCAAGCAAAAACTTGGGCACGGCCCTGAAAGTTGTGAGAGCATTTTGGGAGGGGGAGCCCCTCATGTAAACAAATTACTGCCTCTATTCCTTAGGTCAAGCTGAAGATGTGTTTTTATGGGCCCGCGAGTCGTGCCGCGAGTTTACTACTGAAATTTACCTTGGTCAGGACCGGCTTCTGGCCAGCTCGCGAGGTCGTGAGCTCCTGAAGGGCCTGCTGGCCCGCCCGAGAGGGCGTCGCGAGGAGCAAGCGCCAGCCATGGGAGAGCGTACGCGCAGCGCGCGTGTGCCGTGCCCAGACCTCGCTATCGAGGGGCTCGCGAGGGGGGATGCAGCAGGTACGAACTTCGGGTTGGGCAAGGAACCAGATGGCAAGAAAGCGAACGTACGAGAAAAGTCACCCCCCGCGCATAGCAATGAAAATTCAACTTCAACTTAAATCCAAAGCCAGAAATAGGGCTACAGAAAAGAGGTTAAAAGCAAATGGCCGTGCCCGGCCCCTAGTCTAGTCTTCTTGTCTTCTCACCAGCGCCCGAGGCCCAAGGGTGGCACTCCTGAGACTCCGGGGCGTGTACAGCCCCACTCATTATTACATGAGAGTGTCACGAGTGGAGATCTTCATAGGCATGAGCCTTACTTCATATTGCCAGATGAGGGCCCCACCTTGCGCCACCCTCGACCACCATTGGTTCGACCGGAAACTAGGACGAAGCAAAGGGGACGCCAACGGCGCCCTTGGCGACCACGGGTCCTCCCCGGCAGAGGGCCTACCTCTGGGGGGCGCCTTGCTCCGTGTGATGCGAGGAGGGACCTGGCTCCCGGCCTCTCCCCTGCAGCCCCTAGTGCGCTCCTCCTGGTGGGAGGGAGGTCGTTGAGCTGGGGCCGCCGTCCGCTGTTGCGACCTGATCCTCTTGCTCCCGATGGTTAGCATAAGCTTGCTCCTGAGAGATTAGCGGTACCCTGGAGCTGTCATCGTCGGCATGGTTGGTGAGGCTCACGATGCACTCGGGGGGCTCCTGGAAGGCCTCAACTTCCAGCGCCTCATCCTCCTAGCCCGGCTCGAGGAACGAGCCAGGGTCGTGTTCCAGCGCATATTCCCGGTCTATCATGCGGGGCACGTAGGCCTCCGAGGCCGCCGCTCGGAAAACTTCGCCAAAGTGCCCCACGCTCCACGTCACGCCGCCCTGAGAATGGTAGGGCGGCATCCCGCCGAGGCCATGGGTGGCGACGCTCGTGCCCGCGCCCATCAGAGGTGGCGCGGGCACAAGTGGGTGCCCAACGCTTCTGGTTGCGCCGGTGTCGATGAAGCCTCCTGGCGCACCTGGGAGTGCGCGGGCGCGGCGAGGCCCTCCATGCGATCCGGTCATGGCGTGAGGCGTGAGCAAGGAGCAAAAGGGCGGCGCTCCCGAGGCCGCGGCGTCCAATAGCTCGGCGATGCGCTCCAGCAATGCGTCTCGGCCGCTCTCCATCAGCCGGCATCGCAGCAGCTCCCGAGCCACCGTGAGTGCGGCCCTCATGTTTACTTGTTCCCGTCAGTGTGGCGTGGCTTGAGGCCCTTGTGGCCGCCCACACTTGTCGTGGGGTGAGGGTGGATGGCGTTTGACTGCGCCCCCCGTGCCCCGCGGCGCTTGGCGGTGGGCGCGCTGCCTGATGCGAGGGGTTGAGGTCTTCTTGGGTGGACGACGCTGCCCGGGACGGCCAAGCTGCCCAGTGGCCAGTGTTGGTCCTCGGGTCGCCGGACATCGGACCCATGGGACATTGGCGGATCAATCGGGGGAAGAGAAACTCTGACGCACCCTACCTGGCGCGCCAAATGTCAGATTTTGGGTTCGGGCAAAGCCCTTGAGGTTCGAACACTGGGGTGCGCACGGAGATCTCTCCCCCTCTCTAGCTCATGCACTCTACAATCTCACGGCCTAGCTCGACGAACCCGAAGAACACGAGACACAAGATTTATACTGGTTCGGGCCACCGTTGTGGTGCAATACCCTACTCCAGTGTGGTACGGTGGATTGCCTCTTGGGCTGAGGATGAACAATTACAAGGGAAGAACAGCCTACTGAGGAGAGGTGTTTTTGTGCTTGGCGAACTTCTGTGGTTCGGGATGATCTAGGTCTGAACCAACTGCCTCCCTTTGGTGGTGGCTAGTCCTATTTATAGAGGCCTTGGTCCTCTTTCCAAATATTGAGCGGGAAGGGATCCCACAACGGCCAAATTCAAAGGGAGACAACTAGTACAAGCTATCCTGACAAAAGTGGTCTTTGCCTGCCAAAGGCTCTGGTGGTGACGCCGTCTTGGGCTCCATGATGACCTCCGTCTTGCCGTCCTGCTGGTCTTGGTCTTGTTGCACCGATATGGAAACCTTTGCCTGATGCCTCGGTACTCCTCGCACGCGCTTGCCTCTTTAGCACCAAAGAGGAAACAAGGACACTGCGCGCGCTGGCGCCCGCCTAGTTCCAGCCATCATGGCTTATGTTATAGGAACCTCGTGAGGTGCCCCTCGCCTTGATCTCTCTGCCCCTCGCAAGCCAGCCTGGTGAGGCCGCCCCTGAGGAGGTCTTGCATATCCCCCCTTGTGAGGCTTGGCCCCTCGCGAGGGTCTTGAATGTTTGCGGGTGAAGATGGGTCGTACGGGGCCGCTGGTGGAGCCATGCTGCGGGCCGCAGGCAGGCGAGTCTGGGGACCCCCGTTCCCAGAACGCCGACGGAAATCGAAGCCATCGACATCACCAACGATTCTCTCATTATGGGAGGACCAATCTTCATCAACATCTTCACCAGCACCATCTCATATTAAATTCTACTTCATCTCTTATATTTCATCTTTGTCCTAAAACCTTAGATTGGTACCTGTGGGTTCCTAGTAGTGTTGATTATACCTTGTAGTTGATGTTAGTTGGTTTATTTGGTGTAAGATTATATGTTCAAATCCTTAAGAATATTCAATACACATCTGATCTTTAAAACGAATATGATTTGTGAGTAGTTACTGTTGTTCTTGAGGACATGTGAGAAGTCTTGTTATAAGTAATCATGTGAAGTTGGTATTCATTTGATATTTTGATTACATGTATGTTGTTCTTGTTGGGGAACGTAGTAATTTCAAAAAAATTCCTACGCACACGCAAGATCATGGTGATGCATAGCAACGAGAGGGGAGAGTGTGATCTACGTACCCTTGTAGATCGACAGCGGAAGCGTTAGCACAACGCGGTTGATGTAGTCATACGTCTTCACGGCCCGACCGATCAAGCACCGAAACTACGGCACCTCCGAGTTCTAGCACACGTTCAGCTCGATGACGATCCCCGGACTCCGATCTAGCAAAGTATCGGGGAAGAGTTCCGTCAGCACGACGGCGTGGTGACGATCTTGATGTACTACCGTCGCAGGGCTTCGCCTAAGCACCGCTACAATATTATCGAGGATTATGGTGGAAGGGGACACCGCACACGGCTAAGAATATGATCACGTGGATCAACTTGTGTCTCTAGGGGTGCCCTCTGCCTCCGTATATAAAGGATCAAAGGGGGGGTGCGGCCGGCCAGGAGAGGGCGCGCCAGGAGGAGTCCTACTCCCTCCGGGAGTAGGATTCCCCCCTTTCCTAGTTGGAATAGGATTCGGGAGGGGGGAAAGAGGAGAGAGAGAAGGAAGGGGGGTGCCCCCCCCTCTCCTTGTCCTATTCGTACTAGGGGGAGGGGCGCGCGGCCCAGCCCTGGCCACCTCTCCTCTCTTCCACTAAGGCCCATATACCTCCCGGGGGGTTCCGGTAACCTCCCGGTACTCCGGTAAAATCCCGATTTCACCCGGAACACTTCCGATATCCAAATATAGGCTTCCAATATATCAATCTTTATGTCTCAACCATTTCGAGACTCCTCGTCATGTTCCTGGTCCCATCCGGGACTCCGAACTCCTTCGGTACATCAAAACTCATACACTCATAATATAACTGTCATCGAAACCTTAAGCGTGCGGACCCTACGGGTTCGAGAACAATGTAGACATGACCGAGACACGTCTCCGGTCAATAACCAATAGCGGAACCTGGATGCTCATATTGGCTCCTACATATTCTACGAAGATCTTTATCGGTCAGACCGCATAACAACATACGTTGTTCCCTTTGTCATCGGTATGTTACTTGCCCGAGATTCGATCGTCGGTATCTTAATACCTAGTTCAATCTCATTACCGGCAAGTCTCTTTACTCGTTCCATAATACATCATCTCACAACTAACTCATTAGTTGCAATGCTTGCAAGGCTTATGTGATGTGTATTACCGAGAGGGCCCAGAGATACCTCTCCGACAATCGGAGTGACAAATCCTAATCTTGAAATACGCCAACCCAACATGTACCTTTGGAGACACCTGTAGAGCTCCTTTATAATCACCCAGTTACGTTGTGACGCTTGGTAGCACACAAAGTGTTCCTCCGGCAAACGGGAGTTGCATAATCTCATTGTCATAGGAACATGTATAAGTCATGAAGAAAGCAATAGCAACATACTAAACGATCGGGTGCTAAGCTAATGGAATGGGTCATGTCAATCATATCATTCTCCTAATGATGTGATCCCATTAATCAAATGACAACACATGTCTATGGTTAGGAAACATAACCATCTTTGATTAACGAGCTAGTCAAGTAGAGGCATACTAGTGACGTTTGGTTTGTCTATGTATTCACACAAGTATTATGTTTCCGGATAATACAATTCTAGCATGAATAATAAACATTTATCATGATATAAGGAAATAAAATAATAACATTATTATTGCCTCTAGGGCATATTTCCTTCAGTTCTTCCTTTAGTGGTGTCATGTGAATGTCAACTACATGACACTACACCATACTTGGGTCAAAGGGAAAGCACTGGAGAGTAATAATTAGATGATGGGTTGCGAGAGTGGCAGAAGGTTAAACCCTAGTTTATGTGTTATTCTGTAAGGGGGTGATTTAGATCCATATGTTTCATGCTATGCTATGGTTAGATTTATCTTAATTCTTCTTTCGTAGTTGTGGATGCTTACGAGAGGGGGTAATCATAAGAGGGTTGCTTGTTCAAGTAAGAACAACACCCTAGCACCGGTTCAGCCACATATCAAATTATCAAAGTAGAGAACGTGCATTAACTAAACATGATGAACGTGACTAGACAAGAATTCCCATGTGTCCTCGAGAATGTTTTGCTTACTATAAGAGAACTTACCGACTTGTCCTTTGCAATAAGAAGGATTGGGCCACCTTGTTGCACCTTGCTACTATTGTTACTTGCTACTTGTTGCGAATTACTGTACTACAAAACTATCCGTTACCGCTACTTTCAGTACTTGCAGAGAATACCTTGCAAAAAACCAAACCGCTTATCATTTCCTTCTGCTCCTCATTAGGTTCGACACTCTTACTTATTGAAAGGACTATGATTGATCCCCTATACTTGTGGTTCATCAAGGGATCATCGTGGACGGTTCGAGGGGCTTCAAGTTTAATCTACACCAACTCTTTTTCCGCTACAACTCGAAGTTGGTAACAATCTCATCTAAACCTCTAATGTATATCTTCTAGTGTTCCTAGAATTGTGATCGTAGGACGAAGTTTTTTGTTTTATACCATGTTTCCCAACAATATGACGCTGCTCCACCTCCAACTGATCACATGCCCCAATCAGCTCCCCCGCAGGCATCACCATTATCCAAGATCCCCAAGCAACAAGACACTCATCGATAACAGTCATCCACTACTCCCTAATGACGCTTGCAAGGAGGTAGAGATGTCCAGGACAACACCGCCATCTAATCCATGAAAGCTCGACATAAGGTTTTTACTCGGAGTTGCAAGAAAAGAGGTCAGTAAGTGCGATGGATTCATGATGCCACCTCCAAGGAGGGGAACGCCATCTGCATGCACCATTCCCGCCGGCATTGACAATGTAAATACTAGTATATACCTGGATTTGTGCAACCCACCTCAACTGCATCCCAGGCTTACTCGGAGTTGCAAGAAAAGAGGTCAGTAAGTGCGATGGATTCATGATGCCACCTCCAAGGAGGGGAACGCCATCTGCATGCACCATTCCCGTCGGCATTGACAATGTAAATACTAGTATATACCTGGATTTGTGCAACCCACCTCAACTGCATCCCAGGCAGCCGAACATAAATGTTTTGCCACTTGTGGTTAGCAAAAACCTCGACTCTTATGTTGCCAGCCAACATACATGAGCATTACACTCATTTAGATGCTCACAAAATACTTCAAGAATACAGAACTGTTGGAAATATGCCCTAGAGGCAATAATAAAATGGTTATTATTGTATTTCTTTGTTCATGATAATTGTCTATTGTTCATGCTATAATTGTATTAACCGGAAACCGTAATACATGTGTGAATACATAGACCACAACATGTCCCTAGTAAGCCTCTAGTTAACTAGCTCGTTGATCAATAGATGGTCATGGTTTCCTGACCATGGACATTGGATGTCATTGATAACGGGATCACATCATTAGGAGAATGATGTGATGGACAAGACCCAATCCTAAGCCTAGCACAAGATCGTATAGTTCGTCTGCAAAAGCTTTTCTAATGTCAAGTATCATTTCCTTAGACCATGAGATTGTGCAACTCTCGGATACCGTAGGAATGCTTTGGGTGTACCAAACGCCACAACGTAACTGGGTGGCTATAAAGGTGCACTATGGGTATCTCCGAAAGTGTCTGTTGGGTTGGCACGAATCAAGACTGGGATTTGTCACTCCATGTAAACGGAGAGGTATCTCTAGGCCCACTCGGTAGGACATCATCATAATGTGCACAATGTGACCAAGGAGTTGATCACGGGATTATGTGTTACGGAACGAGTAAAGAGACTTGCCGGTAACGAGATTGAACAAGGTATCGGGATACCGACGATCGAATCTCGAGCAAGTACTATACCTGTAGACAAAGGTGTAGGATTTCGGGTTCCGGCAGACCCTTGAGGTTCGAACACTGGGGTGCACGCGGAGATCTCTCCCCTACTGATCTATGTCCAATCTCCTCGTGTGATCTAAGCTGGAAACAATGAACAACACAAGGGACACGAGGTTTATACTGGTTCGGGCCACCGTTGTGGTGTAATACCCTACTCCAGTGTGTGGTGTGGTGGATTGCCTCAGGGGCTGATGATGAACAGTACAAGGGAAGAACAGCCTCGCGAGAGGTGTTCTTGAGCTGGTGCGATGAACTGCTAGGGTGAGTTCAGTCGCCTCTCCCTCTCTCTACTAGGGCTCTACTAGATTTCTAGATGTCCCTCTACTCTGTGTGGCTAGTTCTACTTATAGAGGCCCTGGGCCTCTCCCCAACTAATGAGTGGGAAGGGCGCCAACAATTGGCCATTTTGAAGGGGAACATCTAGTACACGTTATCCTGACCAAAGGTGGTCTTCGGCTGCCAAAAGTACTGGTGATGACGCCGTCTTGGGCTCCACGGTGACCTCCGTCCTGCCGCTCTGCTGGTCTTGGTCTCGTTGCACCGGAATGGCAACCTTTGCCCGATGCCTTGGCCTGTGCTTGCCCCCTTTGCACCAAAGGGGAAACAAGGACACCGTGCAGGCCGGCGCCCGCCTGGCGCCCGCCTGGTCTCGATCGTCATGGCTTGCGTCATGGGCTCCTCATGAGGTACCCCTGCCTTGATCTCTCCGCCTCCTCGCGAGCCTGCCTGATGAGGCTGCCTCTGAGGAAGCTTTCAGTCGTCCGCCCCACGAGGCTTGGCCCCTCGCGAGGGTCTTGAGCTTGAGCTGATGAAGATGGGCCACGCAGGGCCCCCACTTGAGCCACGCCGCAGGCCGCAGGCAGGCAAGTCTGGGGACCCCCATTCCCAGAACGCCGACAGTAGCCCCCGGGCCCAAGGCGCGCCCGAGCTTGGCCTAGCAGGAAAGTGAAGGGGCAAGCGCGAAGCGCCGCAGGCCCTAACAGCCTGCGGCCTTGGGCGTCGCATGGCGATTGATTGGACATGGGCGACTGCGCTTCCCCACGATGCCTCGGCGACCGCACGACTTGATAAGTCCCTGCATGCAGAGAAACCGATCATTATTACCTGCGATCGTGGTTCTCGGCGGTTGCCCCCCCCCCCCCGACCAAGCGCGGCCGAGGCCGCCCTCGCAAGTATACCACGGTCCCTGTGGTGGCCTCCCATGGCCAGGGAGGAGGTTCCCTGCGTGGTGGTGAGCGCCCGGTTGTCGGCGGGGGGCACGCCGTGGGTGTGCGCCCCCTAGGCTACGCTTTCGCTCTGCGGAGGTGCTGCCGGAGTTCGTCGTGTGGTCGGCGGACCCATCCAACACCAGGCTCTAGCTCCCCCGTTTCTTCGTAGATGAACTACCGGCCAGCGCTCGGTGCGGCTTCTGGCTCCAGGCAGACGGCTGCTGCAGCAGGGCCTCCTGGGCCTCGCTGGAGGTCTCCGTTTCTGGGAATGGGGCTCTGACACGCGGCTGGCAAACGTTTGCCCGCGCGCGCGGCCTGGGCCGGTGATGCACCCTGTACTTCAAGTTTGATGGCGACGCCACCCTCTACGTGAGGGTGTTCGGGGAAGATGGTCGCCGTGCCGGGTGCTGCCCTGAAGACGACGACCGCGGCCGCCTGCCCAGCCCCAGCACTGACCAGGATGAAGATGGCGAGTGGCGTACAGGCGGAAGTGCTCGGGGTTCGCTGAGCTTCAACAACCCCCTCTCAGGCAGCAGCTCCTCCAGCGGTGGCCGCGACCAGCCCCCGCGCCGTCGCGCCCGCCTGGGTGAAGGCAGCGGGTCAGCCCGCCGTCGCGCCCCGGTGAAGCGAGAGGAGGGATCCGCCTAAGCCCCAGGAGCAGCTCGAGCCTTCACTGTGGGTTGGCGCAGGACGAATCGCGCCTGTTTTGTTTTCTTCCTTATCTTGCACAGAAATAGAAAGTAATGTAGGGCCCCGCGGGGGCGTGTTAGAACTGCTGTTGTTTAACCATCGCGTTGTTTCCGCTATTTCTGCGCTGTGTTTCCGCGCCGTGCACCCATGTGCGGGAACTATTTTAGCTTGGTGGGGCTTGGCGCGGTCCTCGCCTCCCGAGGCCGTGGCCTTGTCGTGCGCTTCGTGCCCTGCAAGGATCAGTAGGAGGGGTAACTTACGGTCTTGGTTGTGGGGGCGATCGGCCCAGGTCCTGCGCTCGTGTCGCGATGCCCGTGGGGCACGGACTAGGAGGGGTGCTCCCGTAGAGGACTCGGATAGGAAAGCTCCAAACGATCAGGGCAGAAAACGCTCGCGAGTGCGCCCGCGAACCTCCCTCGCGAGACTTGTGCGAGAGAAAACGAGGCAAGCGATCGAGAAAGACAAAGAGTCACAAGCCAGGAACGTCAGCAACTCCAATAAAACTTCAAACGGGAATAAAAAAGCCAACTGTAGAAAGCAAATGGGAAAGCCGCGTCCGGCACCTATTCTAGTCTTTGACGTCTTCTCACCAGCGTGGAGCTAAGTGCTGCCACTGGGCGTGGGCGGGAGCCCCCGAGGCCCGAGGGCGGCACTCCGGAGACTCCGGGGCGTGTACAGCCCCACTCATTATTACGTGAGAGTGTCACGGGCAGCGAGCTTCACAGGCACCGGGCCTTTCCCAAAACGCAGCAGCTTCACAGGCATTCGCCTTCTTCACAGGCACCGGGCCTTTCCCAAATCGCAGCAGCTTCACAGGCATTCGCCTTCTTCACAGGAACCGGGCCTTTCCCAAAACGCAGCAGCTTCACAGGCATTCGCCTTATTCACAGGCACCGGGCCTTTCCCAAAACGCAGCAGCTTCACAGGCATTCGCCTTCTTCACAGGCATCGGGCCTTTCTCAAAACGCAGCAGCTTCATAGGCATTCGCCTTCTTCACAGGCACCGGGCCTTTCCCAAAACGCAGCAGCTTCATAGGCATTCGCCTTCTTCACAGGCACCGGGCCTTTTCCAAAACGCAGCAGTTTCACAGGCATTCGCCTTCTTCACAGGCACCGGGCCTTTCCTAGGCGCTAGGCCTCGCTCAGGGATAGAACCTCCGGAGATGTTGAATGTTCCACGCGTTCTGGACGGGTACCCCCTCCGGGGTCTCCAAGCGTGCGGAGCCAGGCTTGGAAACATGAACAACCTTGAATGGGCCCTCCCACATGGGAGAGAGCTTGTGCAGCCCCTCCCTGGAGAGATCCCGTCTGAGCACGAGATCCCCTACCTCAAGAGTTTTGGGGCGGATGTTGCGGCAGTGGTATCGTCGCAGCGCCTGTTGATACATTGCCACTCGCAGTGCGGCTTCTCGACGGCGTTCCTCCCTCAGCATGAGATTCGTCCCCCGCATGGCGTCCTGTTGCGTCTCATCGAACGCCAGGACCCGTGCGGAGCGACGCCTGACCTCGTGAGGGAGAACAGCCTCTGCTCCGTAGACGAGGAAGAACGGGGTCTCGCCAGTCGGCTTGGTCACAGTTGTGCGGATTGACCATAGCACGGACTGGAGCTCGTCGTACCAGCCCCTGCTACAGGCTTCCAGCTTCTTCTTGAAGGTCCTGGCTTTGAGGCCCCTCAGGACCTCCACGCTGGCCCGCTCAGCCTGGCCGTTGCTCCAGGGGTGTGCTACCGAAGCGTAGCATATCTGCGTTCCAAGGTTAGCATAGTACGTTTTGAAGAGATTACTGGTGAATTGCGAACTGTTGTCGGTGATGATGTGGTTGGGCACCCCAAATCGGCTCACGAGGCCCTTGATGAATTTGACCGCTGAGCCTGTCGGGATTGTGCGGACGACTTCCACCTCAGCCCACTTGGTGAATTTGTCCACGGCGATGTAGAGGTAGCGATAGCCCCCTGGCGCCCGAGGAAACGGGCCCAAAATGTCCAGCCCCCAAACTGCGAACGGCCATGAGAGGGGTATAGTCTGTAGACCCCTGCAGGCTGATGGATCTTCTTAGCGTGAAACTGGCAGGCCTCGCAAGCCTTCACGAGCTCAATGGCGTCGTTGAGCGCTGTAGGCCAATAGAATCCACTTCGGAATGCCTTGCCGACGAGGGTCCGTGATGACGAGTGGTTCCCGCAGTCTCCGCCATGTATGTCCGCCAGTAGCCCCTTCCCTTGCTCTCGGGAGATGCAACGTAGGGACACGTCATTTGGTCGCTTCCTGTAGAGCTCTCCATCCCTGATGCAATAAGCCATGGCCTACCGCGCCACACGCTCCGCTTCCTCCTCATTCTCCGGCAGAGTCCCTTGCGTCAGGTAGTTCTTGAGCTCCGGAATCCAGCACCCTTCCTGAGGCTCTAATGCCAGGAGCAGGCGTGCCCCTGAGGCTGGGCCGCAGACCGGGGCTCCTGAGGCAGGCGGCTGAGGAAGGTCCTCCCTTGGTTGTGCCATGCTCGACAGTGACGGCACCGCCGAGGGTTTGAAGAGCCACTCCTCGAAGACGCCAGGCTCCTGAGGCAGCCGCCTAAATGCCCTCTTGGCAATGTCATCAGCCTCCTGATTGGTGCCGTGAGGCACATGCTGCAACTCCAGCCCCCAGAACTGTTTCTCCATCTTGCGAACCTCAGCGAGGTAGGCTTCCATGTGCTCGTCCTTTGGCTCGTATATCTTGTTGGAGAAGTTGACGAGGAGCTACGAATCGCCCTTGATGATGAGGCGCTTCACCCCTAAGGCAATTGCGGCCTTCAAGCCTGCTATTAGGCCTTCGTACTCCGCTATGTTGTTGGAGACCTTTTCTCCGTGCTGGAAGCAAAGTTGTACGGCGTAGTAGAGTTTGTCCTGGGTAGGGTATACGAGCACTGCGCCAGCTCCCGCACCGTGTCGGGAGAACGCCCCATCAAAGTACATGACCCAGCCATCCGGTGCTTCACTTCCCGGGGAAAGTGATCGGTCTTCGCCTGCCTTGAGACCCGGCGCTTCTGCCCATTCTGCCACGAAATCCGCAAGTGCGGCTCCCTTGATGACTCTGGTCGTACTGAATTCTAGCTGAAATGCATGTAGCTCAATGTTCCATTCAGCAACCCTTCCAGCTGAGTTGGGGCTCCTGAGCACTCTTTCCAAGGGGTATGCTGAGACGACTTTGATGGGATATCCTTGGAAGTAGTGGCGCAGCTTGCATGAGGCCACTAGTAGCGCGAGGAGGAGTTTTTGAGGCATGGGATACCGTGCCCTTGCATCCCGTAGCAACGTGCTGACGAAGTACACGGGATGCTCGACGAGGTTGAGGGTGCTGGCGCAACTTGCGTCCTCCAGAGGTCGAGGCGTCTCTTGAGACGACGAAGATCCCAGTGCTTGGTCGCCTGAAGAGGCCTCTCCTCCTCCGGGTGCGTTCTCCTGCTGCGGCTGTTCCTTTCCGGCTGCGGTTGTGGCCTTCGCGAGGCCCTCCTGGCTCTGCTTTGCTTCAGTTCGGACGGTCGATGCGGCCTTGGCACAGCGCTCCTCCCTGACCGCCACCAGGGCTGCGCTAGCGGAGTAGGGGGTGGCCGCAAGGTAGAGCACCAGGGGCTCCCGAGGACACAGAGCTACCATCACTGGTGGGCTGGTAAGGTACCTCTTGAGGTCTTGGAATGCCTTGTCGGCCTCTTCAGTCCATTCGAAGGGGCCCTTTTTCTTCAACAGCTTGAAGAAGGGCAGCGCTCGTTCCCCCAGCTTGGAGATGAAGCGCCCCAGCGCAGTCACATGCCCGGTGAGCTTCTGCATTTCTCTGAGGGTCCTCTGCGGGCTCATGTCTTCGACTGCCTTGACCTTCTCCGGGTTGGCCTCGATGCCCCTGTGGGATATGAGGAAACCCAGGAGCTTGCCCGAGGGGACTCCAAACACGCACTTCTCCAGGTTGAGCCGTAGGTCCACTTCGTTGAGGCTTGCAAAGGTTTCTTCCAGGTCCTGTATCAGGGTTCTTGCCTCACGAGACTTCACCACAATGTCATCGATGCAAGCTTCAGCGTTCCTCCCGAGCTGCCGGCCTAAGGCAATGTGCATCAGCCGCTGAAAGGTCGCGCCTGTGTTGCGCAACCCAAACGGCATGCACGTATAGCAGTACACTCCACACGGGGTCAGGAAAGCCATCTTCTCCACGTCTTCTACCACCATCTTGATCTGATGATAGCCCGAGAAGGCATCCAGGAAGCACAATAGGTCACACTCTGCGGTGGAGTCAGCTATCTGGTCAATGCGGGGGAGCAGAAATGGATCCTGCGGGCAGGCCTTGTTGAGGTTGGTGAAGTCGACGCACATGCGCTCCTTTCCTCCCTTTTTTGGCACAACGACCGGATTAGACAGCCAATCAGGATAGCGGACCTCGCGGATAACTCCCGCTGCCTCTAGCTTCCGGGTCTCTTAAACGATGAAAGCCTGTTTCTCAGTAGACTGCCGCCTTGCCTTCTGCTTCACGGGGCGCACATTGGGGCACACGTTGAGGTGATGCTCAATCACTTCCCTTGGGACCCCTGCTAACTGATCAGGTTCCCACGCGAACACCTTCTTGTTCGCATGCAGGAACCTGATCAGGGCCTTCTCCTGCTCGGGCTCGAGGTTGGCCCCTATGGTGAAGGTGGCGCTAGTGGACCCGTCCTCGTCGACTGGTACCTGCTTGGTTTCCGCCTTGTCTTGGGTGAACAGCTGCTTCTTTTTAGCCGGCGCAGCCCCCTTGGGCTCAAGGGCATCGGTGCTAGTGGGCCGCGCCACCACGGCCGCCCTGAAAACAAGCTGGAGCACCTGTAGCGCATCCTTTGTGTCTCCTGACACGGTGAGGACGCCGCTGCTCCCAGGCATCTTCATGAGGTTGTACGCCGGGTGAGTTGCTGCCATGAACTGAGCCAAGGCCGGATAGCCGAGGATGGCGTTGTAGGGGAGGCCAACGGGGGCGATGTCGAAGTCGATCAGCTCCGTGCGGAAGTTGTCGCAGGTGCCGAAGGTCACTTGGAGGCGGATCTGTCCCAAGGAGGCGGTGGAACCAGCTCCGGCGCCTGAGAAAGGCCTGCTGGGTTGGAGCCGCTCCAGCGGCACGTGGAGGAGGCTGAAGGCCTCTACCGAGAGCATGTTGAGGCCGGCACCACCGTCGATGAGGGTCCTGGTGAGAGCCAGTTGGCAGATGGTGGGGGTGCACAGCATCGGGAGCGTGCCCGAACCAATGGGGTTGAAGGGGTGGTCCTCCGAGTCGAAGGTTAGATCGGCCTCGGGCGCCACCCAGCCCGGGGGGGCTTCTCGGCACTTGGAGGCGGTGCTTATCTGGCGGGTGAACGGCTTGACGTGATGGCTCGAGGGTGGTGCCTGGGAGCCACCCAGGAGAGCTGCGACGACGGGCGGCGCTGGTGCGGCAAAATGGGCGAGGAAGAGGTCGCGCAGCTCCTCCCAAGAAGTGACAGAGGCCGTCGGCAGGTGGAGGAGCCACGCGCGCAGACGCCGTTGAGGGCCATGGGTAACCAGTTGGCCATCACCCGGTCGTCGCCCTCGGCTCTCAGGACGGCCTCCTCGTACGCCAGCAGGAAAATCATCGGGTCTGTCGCGCCGTCGTAGCGCGGCGGCGTCTCGGGCCTGAACTTGCGCGACCACTGCACCTGTCGCAAGGCGGGGGCCACGGCCCGGAGCCCCCTGGCCCAGTGTCGGCATCTGTTGCTGGAGCGGGCGGCGCGTTGTCTGCCATGAGGGCGGGATGCGATGTCGGGGGAGAGTGGGTTGTCAGGAGGGAGGACTCCGGCGCACCCCTACCAAGTCACGCCAAATGTCAGATTTCGGGTTCCGGCAGACCCTTGAGGTTCGAACACTGGGGTGCGTGCGGAGATCTCTCCCCTACTGATCTATGTCCAATCTCCTCGCGTGATCTAAGCTGGAAACAATGAACAACACAAGGGACACAAGGTTTATACTGGTTCGGGCCACCGTTGTGGTGTAATACCCTACTCCAGTGTGTGGTGTGGTGGGTTGCCTCAGGGGCTGATGATGAACAGTACAAGGAAAGAACAGCCTCGCGAGAGGTGTTCTTGAGCTGGTGCAATGAACTGCTAGGGTGAGTTCAGTCGCCTCTCCCTCTCTCTCTCTCTGCTAGGGCTCTACCAGATTTCTAGATGTCCCTCTACTCTGCGTGGCTAGTTCTACTTATAGAGGCCCTGGGCCTCTCCCCGACTAATGAACGGGAAGGGCGCCAACAATTGGCCATTTTGAAGGGGAACATCTAGTACACGTTATCCTAACCAAAGGTGGTCTTTGGCTGCCAAAAGTACTGGTGATGACGTCGTCTTGGGCTCCACGGTGACCTCCGTCCTGCCGCTCTGCTGGTCTTGGTCTCGTTGCACCGGAATGGCAACCTTTGCCCGATGCCTTGGCCTGTGCTTGCCCCCTTTGCACCAAAGGGGAAACAAGGATACTGCGCAGGTCGGCGCCTGCCTGGTCTCGATCTTCATGGCTTGTGTCACGGACTCCTCGTGAGGTACCCCTGCCTTGATCTCTCCGCCTCCTCGCGAGCCTGCCGGATGAGGCTGCCTCTGAGGAAGCTTTCTGTTGTCCGCCCCGCGAGGCTTGGCCCCTCGCAAGGGTCTTGAGCTTGAGCTGACGAAGATGGGCCGCACTGGGCCCCCACTTGAGCCACGCCGCAAGCCGCAGGCAGGGAAGTCTGAGGACCCCCGTTCCCAGAACACCGACAAAAGGGAATTGTATCCGGGATTGACTGAATCCTTGACATCGTGGTTCATCCGATGAGATCATCGTGGAACATGTGGGAGCCAACATGGGTATCCAGATCCCGCTGTTGGTTATTGACCAGAGAGATGTCTTGGTCATGTCTTCATTATTCCCGAGCCCGTAGGGTCTACACACTTAAGGTTCGATGACGCTAGGGTTATAGGGAAAGTATGTACGCGGTTACCGAATGTTGTTTGGAGTCCCGGATGAGATCCCGGACGTCACAAGGAATTCCGGAATGGTCCGGAGGTGAAGATTGATATATTGGACGAAGGGTTTTGGAGTCTGGAAGTGTTCCGGAGGTACCGGGTGATGACCAGCATGACCGAAAGGTGTTTCGGGAGCCCCGGCAAGTGTTTGGGGGCTTCATGAGCCAAGGGAAGCGGGCAAACCATCCCACTAAGGGGCTGTGCACCCCCTCACCTATTCCCACGTGACCAGGGGTTTGGGGCGCCCCATCTAGGGTTCCCACCTCTTGGCTTGGGGGCCAAGTCACCCAAGGGGGAGATCCCATCTGCCCTGGCCGCCGCCCCCCCTAGGGGAAACCCTAGGGCGCCTCCCCTTGCCCTTGCCCCTATATATAGTGGAGGTTTTGGGGCTGCACAACACGCGAGTCTCTCTCTCCCAAGGCGCAGCCCTACCTCTCTCCCTCCTCGTCTCTCGTAGTGCTTGGCGAAGCCCTGCTGGAGTACCGCGCTCCTCCACCACCACCACGCCGTCGTGTTACTGCTGGACAGAGTCTTCCCCAACCTCTCCCTCTCTCCTTGCTGGATCAAGGCATGGGAGACGTCACTGGGCTGCACGTGTGTTGAACGCAGAGGCGCCGTTGTTCGGCGCTTAGATCGGAATCGACCGTGATCTGAATCGCTACGAGTACGACTACCTCTTCCGCGTTCTAGTAATGCTTCCGCTTAGAGATCTACAAGGGTATGTAGATCCACTCCCCTTCCCTTCGTTGCTAGATTACTCCATAGATTGATCTTGGTGATGCATAGAAAATTTTAAATTTCTGCTGCGATCCCCAACAGTGGCATCATGAGCTAGGTCTATGCGTAGATTCTATGCACGAGTAGAACACAAAGTAGTTGTGGGCGATGATTTGTTCAATTTGCTTGCCTTTACTAATCTTATCTTGATTCGGCGGCATTGTGGGATGAAGCGGCCCGGACCGACCTTACACGTACACTTACGTGAGGCATGTTCCACCTACTGACATGCACTTGATGCATAAGGTGGCTGGCGGGTGTCTGTCTCTCCCACTTTAGTCGGCTCGGATTTGATGAAAAGGGTCCTTATGAAGGGTAAATAGCAATTGGCATATCACCATTGTGGTTTTTCGTAGGTAAGAAACGTTCTTGCTAGAAACCCATAGCAGCCACGTAAAACATGCAATAACAATTAGAGGACGTCTAACTTGTTTTTGCAGGGTATGCTATGTGATGTGATATGGCCAAAAGGATGTGATGAATGATATATGTGATGTATGAGATTGATCATGTTCTTGTAATAGGAATCACGACTTGCATGTCGATGAGTACGACAATCGGCAGGAGCCATAGGAGTTGTCTTAATTTATTTATGACCTGCGTGTCAATGAAAACGCCATGTAATTACTTTACTTTATTGCTAACCGTTAGCCATAGTAGTAGAAGTAATAGTTGGCGAGGCAACTTCATGAAGACACGATGATGGAGATCATGGTGTCATGCCGGTGACGATGGTGTTCATGCCGCGCCTCGAAGATGGAGATCAAAGGCGCAAGATGATATTGGCCATATCATGTCACTTTATGATTTGCATGTGATGTTTGTCATGTTTACATCTTATTTGCTTAGAACGACGGTAGCATAAATAAGATGATCCCTCGCAATAATTTCAAGAAAGTGTTCCCCCTAATTGTGCACCGTTGCTAAGGTCCATTGTTCCGAAGCACCACGTGATGATCGGGTGTGATAGGTTCTAACGTTCGCATACAACGGGTGTAAGCCAGATTTACACACGCAATACACTTATGTTAACTTGACGAGCCTGGCATGTACAGACATGGCCTCGGAACACGGAAGACCGAAAGGTCGAACATGAGTCGTATAGTGGATATGATCAACATGAAGATGTTCACCGATGATGACTAGTCTGTCTCACGTGATGATCGGACACGGCCTAGTTGACTCGGATCATGTATCACTTAGATGACTAGAGGGATGTCTATCTAAGTGGGAGTTCATTGAATAGTTTGATTAGATGAACTTAATTATCATGAACATAGTCAAAAGGTCTTTACAAATTATGTCGTAGCTCACACTTTCATTCTATTGTTTTAGATATGTTCCTAGAGAAAATTTAGTTGAGAGTTGACAGTAGCAATTATGCGGACTGGGTCCGTGAACTGAGGATTTTCCTCATTGTTGCACAGAAGGGTTATGTCCTTAATGCACCGCTCAGTGTGTTGAACCTCGAGCGTTGTCTGTAGATGTTGGGAAACACCTGACATACACGTTTTGATGACTACATGATAGTTCAGTACGTAATACTAACGGTTTAAAATTGTGGCACCAAAGACGTTTTTGAAACGTCGCAGAACATATGAGATGTTCCAAAGACTGAAATTGGAATTTCAGACTAGTGCCCATGCCAAGAGGTATGAGACCTCTAACAAGTTTCTTAAGCCTGCAAACTAAGGGAGAAAAACTCAATCGTTGAGCATGTGCTCAGATTGTCTGAGTACTGCAATCACTTGAATCGAGTGGGAGTTAATCTTCCAGATGAGATAGTGATGGTTCTCCATAGTCACTGCCACCAAGCTATTCGAGCTTCGTGATGAACTATAACATATCAGGGATAGACATGATGACCCTTGAGCAACTCGCGATGTTTGACACCGCGAAAGTAGAAATCAAGTAGGAGCATCAATTGTTGATGGTTAAACCACTAGTTTCAAGAAGGGCAAGGGAAAGAAGGGATACTTCATGAGACGGCAAATCAGTTGTTGCTCTGGTGAAGAAACCCAAGGTTGAACCAAACCCAAGACTAAGTGCTTCTATAATGAGGGGAACGGTCATTGAAGCAGAACTACCCTAGATACTTAGTAGATGAGAAGGCTGGCAAGGTCAACAGAAGTATTTTGGATATACGTCATATTATTGTGTACTTTACTAGTACTCCTAGTAGCACCAGGGTAATAAATACCGGTTCGGTTGCTAAGCGTTAGTAACTCGAAATAAAAGGCTGCGGAGACTAGCTAAAGGTGAGATGACGATATGTGTTGGAAGTGTTTCCAAGGTTGATGTGATCAAAGATCGCACTCTCCCTCTACCATCGGGATTGGTGTTAAACCGAAATGATTGTTATTTGGTGTTTGCGTTGAGCATAGACATGATTGGATTATGTTTATCGCCACACGGTTATTCATTTAAGGAGAATAATGGTTACTCTGTTTATTTGAATAATACCTTCAATGGTCTTGCACCTAAAATGAATGGTTTATTGAATCTCGATCGTAGTGATACACATGTTCATGCCAAAAGATATAAGATAGTAATGATAGTACCACGTACTTGTAGCACTGCCATTTGAGTCATGTTGGTATAAAACGCATGAAGAAGCTCCATGTTGATGGATCTTTGGACTCACCCGTTTTTGAAAAGATTGAGACATGCGAACCATGTCTATTGGTAGATATGCATGAAGAAACTCCATGCAGATGGATCGTTTGGACTCACTTGATTTTGAATCACTTGACACATGCAAATCATACCACAGGGGCAAGATGACTGAAAGGCCTTGTTTTCAGTAAGATGGAACAAGAAAGCAACTTGTTGGAAGTAATACATTTTGATGTGTGCAGTCCAATGAGTGCTGAGGCACGCAGTGGATATCGTTATGTTCTTACTTCACAGATGATTTGAGTAGATGTTGAGTATATTTACTTGATGAAACACAAGTCTGAATTATTGAAAGGTTTAAGTAATTTCAGAGTGAAGTTGAAGATCGTCGTGACAAGATGATAAAATGTCTATGATATGATCATAGAGATGAATATCTGAGTTACGAGTTTGGCACACAATTAAGACATTGTGGAAATTGTTTCACAACTAATACCGCCTGGACCACCATAGTATGATGGTGTGTCTGAACATCATAACTGCACCCTATTGGATATGGTGCATACCATGATGTCTCTTATCAAATTACCACTATCATTTATGGGTTAGGCATTAGAGACAACCGCTCTCACTTTAAATAGGGCACCACACAATTCCGTTGAGACGACACCGTATGAACTATGGTTTAGAGAAACCCAAGCCGTCATTTCTTAAAAGTTTGGGGCTGCGATGCTTATGTGAAAAAGTTTCAGGCTGATAAGCTCGAACCCAAAGCGGATAAATGCATCTTCATAGAATACCCAAAAAATAGTTGGGTATACCTCCTATTTCAGATCTGGAAGCAAAAGTGATTGTTTCTAGAAACGGGTCCTTTCTCGAGGAAAAGTTTCTCTCGAAAGAATTGAGTGGAAGGATGGTGGAGACTTGATGAGGTTATTGAACCGTCACTTCAACTAGTGTGTAGCAGGGCACAGGAAGTTGTTCCTGTGGCACCTACACCAATTGAAGTGGAAGCTTATGATAGTGATCATGAAACTTCGGATCAAGTCACTACCAAACCTCATAGGTCGACAAGGATGCATACTACTTCAGAGTGGTATGTAATCCTGTCTTGGAAGTCATATTGCTAGACAACAATGAACCTACGAGCTATGGAGAAGTGATGGTGGGCCCAGATTCTGAAGAATGGCTCGAGGCCATAAAATCCGAGAGATGATCCATGTATAAAAGAAAGTATAGACTTTGAAACAACCACTTGATGGTCGTAAGACTGTTGGGTGCAGATGGATTTTAAAAGGAAGACAGACAATGATGGTAAGTGTCACCATTGAGAAAGCTCGACTTGTCGTTAAGATGTTTCCCGACAAGTTCAAGGAGTTGACTACGATGAGACTTTCTCACTCGTAGTGATGCTAAGAGTCTGTTGGAATTATGTTAGCAGTTACTGCATTATTTATGAAATCTTGCAGATGGATGTAAAAAAACATTGTTTCCTCGACATTTTTCTTGAGGAAAGGTTGTATGTGATACAACCAGAAGGTTTTGTCAATCCTGAAAGATGCTGACAAGTATGCAAAGCTCCAGCAATCCTTCTAAGGACTGGAGTAAGCATATCGGAGTTGGAATGTACGCTTTGATGAGATGATCAAAGATTTTGGGTTTATAAAAAGTTTATGAGAAACTTGTATTTCCAAAGAAGTGAGTGGGAGCACTATAGAATTTTTGATGAGTATATGTTGTTAACATATTGTTGATCAGAAATGATGTAGAATTTCTGGAAAGCATGCAGGGTTATTTGAAAAGTGTTTTTCAATGGAAAATCTGGATTAAGCTACTTGAACATTGAGCATCAAGATCTATAAGGATAGATCAAAAAACGCTTAATAGTACTTTCGAATGAATACATATCGTGACAAGATTTTGAAGGAGTTCAAAATAGATCAGCAAAGAAGGAGTTCTTAGCTGTGTTACAAGGTGTGAATATTGAGTAAGACTCAAGACCTGACCACGGCAGAAGAGAGAGAAAGGACGAAGGTCGTCCCCTATGCTTTAGACGTAGGCTCTACAGTATGCTATGATGTGTACCCCACCCGAAGTGTGCCTTGCCATGAGTCAGTCAAGGGGTACAAGAGTGATCCAGGAATGGATCACACGACAGCGGTCGAACTTATCCTTAGTAACTAGTGGACTAAGGAATTTTCTCGATTATGGAGGTGGTAAAAGAGTTCGTCGTAAAGGGTTACGTCGATGCAAACTTTGACACTAATCCGGATGACTCTGAGTAGTAAACCGGATTCGTATAGTAGAACAGTTATTTGGAATAGCTCCAAGTAGTGCGTGGTAGCTGCATCTACAAGATGACATAGAGATTTGTAAAGCACACATGGATCTGAAAGGTTCAGACTCATTGACTAATAAACCTCTCTCACAAGCAAGATATGAACAAACCCCATGGGTGTTGGATTCATTGCAATCACATAGTGATGTGAACTAGATTATTGACTCTAGTGCAAGTGGGAGGCTGTTGGAAATATTCCCTAGAGGCAATAATAAAATGGTTATTATTGTATTTCCTTGTTCATGATAATTGTCTATTGTTCATGCTATAATTGTATTAACCGGAAACCGTAATACATGTGTGAATACATAGACCACAACATGTCCCTAGTAAGCCTCTAGTTGACTAGCTCATTGATCAATAGATGGTCATGGTTTCCTGACCATGGACATTGGATGTCATTGATAACGGGATCACATCATTAGGAGAATGATGTGATGGACAAGACCCAATCCTAAGCCTAGCAC
Organism: Triticum urartu; assembly: GCF_003073215.2. NCBI lineage: Eukaryota > Viridiplantae > Streptophyta > Magnoliopsida > Poales > Poaceae > Triticum > Triticum urartu. The sequence continues at coordinate 508,606,318 of NC_053028.1, read as the reverse complement.
AAGATCGTATAGTTCGTCTGCAAAAGCTTTTCTAATGTCAAGTATCATTTCCTTAGACCATGAGATTGTGAAACTCCCGGATACCGTAGGAATGCTTTGGGTGTACCAAACGCCACAACGTAACTGGGTGGCTATAAAGGTGCACTACGGGTATCTACGAAAGTGTCTGTTGGGTTGGCACGACTCGAGACTGGGATTTGTCACTCCGTGTAAACGGAGAGGTATCTCTTGGCCCACTCGGTAGGACAACAGCATAATGTGCACGATGTGGCCAAGGAGTTGATCACGGGATGATGTGTTACGGAACGAGTAAAGAGACTTGCCGGTAAAGAGATTGAACAAGGTATAGGGATACCGACGATCGAATCTCGGGCAAGTACTATACCGGTAGACAAAGGGAATTGTATACGGGATTGACTGAATCCTTGACATCGTGGTTCATCCGATGAGATCATCGTGGAACATGTGGGAGCCAACATGGGTATCCAGATCCCGCTGTTGGTTATTGACCAGAGAGATGTCTCGGTCATGTCTGCATTATTCCCGAGGCCGTAGGATCTACACACTTAAGGTTTGATGACGCTAGGGTTATAGGGAAAGTATGTACGCGGTTACCGAATGTTGTTCCGAGTCCCGGATGAGATCCCGGACGTCACGAGGAGTTCCAGAATGGTCCGGAGGTGAAGATTGATATATTGGACGAAGGGTTTTGGAGTACGGAAGTGTTCCGGAGGTACCGGATGATGACCAGCATGACCGAAAGGTGTTTCGGGAGCCCCGGCAAGTGTTTGGGGGCTTCATGGGCCAAGGGAAGGGGGCAAACCAGCCCACTAAGGGGCTGTGCGCCCCCCTCACCTATTCCCACGTGACCAGGGGGTTTGGGGCGCCCCATCTAGGGTTCCCACCTCCTGGCTTGGGGGCCAAGTCACCCAAGGGGGAGATCCCATCTGCCCTGACCGCCGCCCCCCCTAGGGGAAACCCTAGGGCGCCTCCCCTTTCCCTTGCCCCTATATATAGTGGAGGTTTTGGGGCTGCACAACACGCGAGTCTCTCTCTCCCAAGGCGCAGCCCTACCTCTCTCCCTCCTCGTCTCTCGTAGTGCTTGGCGAAGCCCTGCTGGAGTACCGCGCTCCTCCACCACCACCACGCCGTCGTGCTGCTGCTGGACGGAGTCTTCCCCAACCTCTCCCTCTCTCCTTGCTAGATCAAGGCATGGGAGACGTCACCGGGCTGCACTTGTGTTGAACGCGGAGGCGTCGTTGTTCGGCGCTTAGATCGGAATCGACCGCGATCTGAATCGCTACGAGTACGACTACCTCATCCGCGTTCTAGTAACGCTTACGCTTAGCGATCTACAAGGGTATGTAGATGCACTCCCCTTCCTCTCGTTGCTAGATTATTGCATAGATTGATCTTGGTGATGCATAGAATATTTTAAATTTCTGCTACGATCCCCAACAAGAACATCACATCTTTGTTGATTCTGCAGAGGTTGATCCATCACCTTGAACTTAGAGGCATTTGCTCTGAACAAACACTAGTTCAGAGACAAATTAAGCATGTTCTCCAGAGCTCCTAGGAGACAAATTTTTGATGTGCACATAACATAACATTTTCCAAAGAATTAACCAGAATACATGGGGCGGCTGGTATTTGAAATAGGAAGGTTTTCACTCAAGTAGTTGCAAAGAGAAGGGTATCACGGCGTTGGTTCAAAGGGGGTGTCTAATCAAGAAGGGAGAATGAAGAAGATTGGGAATCTGAGAAATTAATATTTTTTTAAAATGACCTTTTGCTGGTCCAACCAGGCTTCTTGATGGATTTCATTATCTTGGCAAAATAGTTACAATGTAAATTATTACATGCACCAAAAAGTCAAGGGTTCCATGTCCCATACAATTCTCAAGGAACCCTCACCATGACTAGCTAAAACATGTGTCATTGTACTGGCTTCCTAGGGCAATGAGAAAAACTACTATAATCAAAATTGCGACTAAGTAAAAGTTACAATCATCAAGGATGGTCACTACAGGTCCGATCGAATAGACACCATTCTACACCATCTCAATCACTTCAACCATCCGCTTCAACAATCAATTTGTTACGGCCAATATTACCTACTAGGATCAACACATCCCGAAGAGCTCTAGCGTCTGAAATGGCCGGCCAGTCAATAAAATATATTCCACATCCGCTTGCATCAATCAATGTATGAGCTTCTCAAGTTGTCCGCGACACTTGAAACAATTATTTAGACCTCCCTTTCCCTTTTCCATCTCCCTTTTAGTTTGGGTTTTGGGAGTTCATTAGGACATGTTTTGTTACTCGCATCATTTTTGCATTTTTGATTAGCCTAGTCTAGTGGAGCTTGGCCGAGGAAAAAATAGCCAATGGGCTATGTTGTGCATCAAGTTTGATTGCATGCATCTCCTCTAATCTGCCTCAGAAGAATCACACATATGGATATTTGGCTAAAATCATTTTCTCCCTAGATGCAACATGCTGTTGTTTGGTTTGCATGCGCACAGATGGTTCATCTCACCTCGTCTTCACGTGGTAAATTTATCTCACACTACTACACTTGAAGAACTTTGTCTATGAGCGCCAAAATAAGAAACTTACAACATATGAGTTGTGTGGAACAAAGAGATGAATCTAGTAGTCAAAAAAAAATTCCAAATGACTGGCTGTGTGCAACGAATTTGATGGAATTAGTCCAAAATAACATGCACACATGAACATGTTTGTGCAGTCCAGTAGAGAGATGTAGATCTAATAGTCTACGGCCGATGAAACAGAAAATGTACGTCACGAAAATCATGTGAAACAATGAAATGAAGCCAGTGCTCAAATAAATTTTAAATAGTTGAACATGTGCAAAGAATTTGCAAAATTCGTCCAACATAACATACACACATAAACAAACATATGCAATGCAGTAGGGAAATGCCAATCTACTCGTCTATGACCGTCGAATAGAAAATATACAACACGAAAGTCATGTGAAATAGCGAGATAAAGCTAATGGTGGGAGAAAATTTCAAACTGCCGAATGTGTGCAAAGAATTTTTTGAAATTCGTCTTAAAAACTGCAAACATGAACACAAAGTTGAAGATTTACAGTCCACAAAATCAGGAACCGACCGCCTGAATGGAAGCACAACATCAACACATACTTTTTTGATAGAGCTTATCTCCAAACAAAGTGCGGTTGTGTAGATTAGAAGAGACCATGGGAAGGAGATTAAGCATGTGAGGGTTCCATTACCTCCCGCCGGAGCCGCCACCGGTCCGCCGTCTTCGGTGGCTCTATGGCCATGGAGGCGTGCTGGATCCCACCCTTGGTAGCGGGAGTGCTTTGTTTCTAGGTGTTTTTTTTTATGTTTTGATAGTGTTTGTGTTCTGTTCATGAAGGCGAGATGACGGCGGCTCCCTGAAAATGGAATAAGGTTCTCCCCGCCTTGCCTCCGTTCCGGTGGTGTATCTAGCATCGTCGGAGGACGTGTGGAGATGTGTCTTCGGGGGATCTCGCGGGATTCGATCGATGGTTGTCATTGGTGGATTTATTCGGATTTGGTCTATGTTCGTGTGTCTTTGGGTTGGATCCTTTCGATCTACGTGTCTCTTCATGGCGGCGGTTGTTATTCTGTTACACTGGTCCTATCAAACCTTACCACGACGACTTTTTGATTGTCTACCACAACAAGTTTTGTCCGGCTTTGATGATGGAGAGGTGATGACGATGGCGCGCCTTCAGTTTACTTCAATGCTTGTAGGCGTCGCTATATGGTTTACAGATTTGAGTGTAATTATTTTTAATTTGGGTGTTTGTTGTATAGCCATAATTGAAAATGAATAAACAGAAAGTTTTTTTTAAAAAAAAGGAGATTAAGCATGTGAGCAGAACATGAACATGCGTTGCTAAACGTCGGATTCGGATGTTTCTCTGCATCCAAACCGACCGAGAGTTGCTCCCACATACTGGCAGCATCAAACATGTCAAGAACAGAGGCAATCTTGCGGCTCCTCCTGGCCCTTTGCATCCTCCCCTGCAACACATCCATTTCCTCCGCCGCTGATGCATTCCTCCGCTGCCTCTCCGCCGCCATCCCGCCCCATCTCCTCCACACCCCGCCCTCCCCGTCCTACTCCCCGCTCCTGCTCTCCTCCGTCCGGAACCTCCGATTCGTCACGCCGGGAACCCCAAGGCCTCTCGCAATCGTCGCCGCCGGGGAGGCCTCCCACGCCCAGGCCGCCGTGCGCTGCGGCCGTCTGCACGGCGTCCGCGTGCGCGTGCGCAGCGGCGGGCACGACTACGAGGGCCTCTCCTACCTCTCCCTGGACCCCCGCGAGCCCTTCGCCCTGCTCGACCTCGCCGCGCTCCGCGCCGTCCGCGTCGACCCCGCGCGCGCCGAGGCCTGGGTCGGGTCCGGCGCCACGCTCGGCGAGCTCTACTATGCCGTGGCCGCCGCGAGCCGCGCGCTCGCCTTCCCCGCCGGGGTCTGCCCCACCGTCGGCGTCGGTGGCCACCTCTGCGGCGGCGGCTTCGGCACGCTAATGCGCAGGTACGGCCTCGCCGCCGACCACGTCCTGAACGCCGTCCTCGTGGACGCCGGCGGGAGGCTCCTGAACAGGACCGCCATGGGTGAAGATCTCTTCTGGGCCATCAGGGGTGGCGGCGGCGAGAGCTTCGGCGTCGTGCTGTCCTGGAAGCTCCGGCTCGTGCGCGTGCCGGAGTCGGTCACGGTGTTCACCATCCGTCGGTCAAGAAACCAATCTGCCACCCATCTCATAGCCAAATGGCAAGAGATCGCGCCGGCCCTGCCCCCGGACCTATATCTACGGGTCGTCGTGCATAACCAGGAGGCTCAGTTTCAGTCCCTGTTTCTTGGCCGATGTGGCCACCTCGTCAGTCTCATGCAAGCTCACTTCTCTGATCTTGGAATGGTGCGAGCTGACTGCGAGGAGATCAACTGGATCCAATCCACCGTGTACTTCGCGTTCCACTCCAGCTCCAAGCCATTAGAGCTGCTCTTAGACAGGGGTACCAAGCCGGAGAGCTACGTGAAAGCCAAGTCCGACTACGTGCAAGTGCCAATCCCATTGCACGCCTGGGAGAGCACATGGACATGGCTGGCGAAGCAGGAGGCCGGGATCCTCATCCTAGATCCCTACGGTGGCAGAATGGGGAGCGTCGCGCCGTCTGCGACGCCTTTCCCGCACCGGAAGGGGAATCTGTACAACCTACAATACTACTCCTCCTGGTCTGAGAATGGAACAGATGCGTTTGATAAGCATATGGCCTGGGTCAGGGGTCTGTACAAGCAGATGGAGCCATATGTATCCAAGAACCCAAGAACAGGGTATGTGAACTACAGAGACCTGGATCTTGGCAGGAATGAATTGGGCGACAATGTGACCAGCTATGCAAAGGCTGGAGTTTGGGGGGAGAAGTACTTCAAGGGCAATTTTGAGAGGTTGGCAGCAGTCAAGGCCATGGTGGATCCTGATGACTTCTTTAGAAATGAGCAGAGCATCCCACCTCTTCCTGCTGCAAAGGGATGGAACTCCATGTGATTGGAGGTTTGTTTTTCTAAGGGCAACTTCAATTTTTGAAAACAAAAAGGATTTGAGTGTGGCTGTTATTTGGGATGGGATCAGATATGTGCTCTTTTGAAAGACCTTTTTTCAAGTCCATGATGATTAGATGGTATTAAGTTGTCACAAGTTTTTTTTTTAGTCGTGAGCCAGATGCATTACTTTGGCAATAGGAAAATAATGGAGTTTATCCTCTCAGTCGATATATAGGAGTGCCCATTTTCCTCATGTTCCTGCAGTTTGAAAACTTTGTGTACTCTTTTGAGTTACAAGTTAACAAGTTAACGGGTCTAGCACCTGTTGTTAACCTCCAGTCCGTCGAGGGGTAGTCTACACTGACTGGCGAGCGATCACAGACTGGCAGATGTTTCTACCAAGTCACTGGTTCTGCCCATCAGTTTGAGTTTTTAGGGGTTTAAAACAAACATAGTTAAATAACAGTACTTCACAATTCCACAACACATAAACTACAAAGGCTTGCTTATCCTAATGCTACACATATTACTTCTGAATGACCACCTTTCCCCGGAAGAACAGTTTGGAGCAAATTAATTAGTGTCATTATCCAACAAGCATGGAGAACGATAAGACAGTGTTGGGGAGTTGTGTTCCTCAATCCATTGCTTCTATGAGTGTGATGAGGTTCCTTCCAGTCAACCTGGTTCAGATCAGCTAATGGAGTTGGAGCTTAATGAGAAAAAAATTCTAAAGAAAAAGGCTTCTAAGGAAATCCAGAGCAGGGTATAGTTTGAACCAGTCTGCTGAGAGCAAAATAAGAAAAGTTCTCTGGATACAAATATGACAGATGTAGAAGGTGATCGTGAGGAAGAGGGGGAGGCATAGGTGGACTATGATGCTAGTGAGAATGTTGAAGAGAATGGCTCTGATTATCTGGGATTAGAAGGTGCAGAGGATATGGATGCTGAGGCTTATGCCATGAATTTAGGATTTAGGATAGAAGTTACCAGAGATGAACGAAGGTGTTGTATCATAAAGTTTTGGTAATGGACAGTCTGATAATGGAGATGGAGATGGTGATCATGTGTTAGAGTCCAAGCTGGGTGATGGAGTTGAAAGAAAGAAAGCTTAAGGAGGAACAAAGGTAAAAGATGTATCTATGGAGGAAAGGAGGTCAAGCGGCAGAACAGATATTGATCAGAAGGTTATGGGTAAGGCTGTCAATAGAGTGAAGCACAAGAATTTGGAGATAGTGGTGGGTACTACTGTGTTTCCCTAGTGTTTCAAATTCTGCGCGGTCCAATTTACATGACATGGCTTGTAAGATACTACCTCCGTCCCGTAATATAAGAATGTTTTTCAAAATATGTTAGCTTGAGAAACGATCTTATATTGTGGGACGGAGGAAGTACCTCTGTAACTAGATATACAACGTTTTGTAGTTCAATAGGAGTAAATCTTGGTAATACGACACTAAATATGGAACGGAGGGAGTATTAATGTAGAGATGGACAAAACTGTTAATGATATTTGACTTCTTTTTTTTGTTGCTATTCAGAGACTTTAACAAGCTAGGTGTGATCTTTTTATTGCTACTACGGTTTCCCTTTGATGCTAAAATCCAGAATGGGGAATCAAGGCAAGAGTGCATTGTCCGAGTGCCTTGATCCCGAGTTTGTCCATGAGAATTTTTCTGATACTGGTACCTCTGAGGAAGAGGAAGACGTTTTTTTATTAGAGGTATTGCAAGTTCTCGTGGTGGGTTTAGTAGAGGTAGAGGAGGTTTTGGGAGTGATATAGGAAGGTGCAGAGGTAGAGCTTGATTGTTCTTTGATGTTGTTGATCATGTCTGCTATCTCCAGAGTGTTCACGTGTGCTACCTTCGAGGTAGCTGTCATTCTTGAGGTGTCTCTGAATGGCTTGGAACATCTGAGTACCTTGGCAAACTCCCGGGAACCTAGTTTTAGCGCCTGACAATTCGAATTTTTCTCGAAATGGGCTTTCACCTTGCTTTATGTAAAAGCATAAACGGTCAAACTGATACTAGTGATGGAGAGAATGCCCTAAAAGCAAGTCAAAACTTAGGAAAATGACAATCAAGTTGATGGTGAGAACGCCATCAACCCGAAGCCAAGCATGAAACCAGGGGACACCACACCTAAGAAGATGCTATAAAGACTACCAAACTGGAACTGAACCACGCGACATAGGGAAATCATCGGACCCGGCAAACTGAACACACCAAGCTATTGTCGGAGAGGGCAAGAGTCCGCTCTCTCGCTCCGGGCCATGCGACATAGGGAAATCATCGGACCCGACACTAAACACACCAAGCTATTGTCGGAGAGGGCAAGAGTCTGCTCTCTTGCTCCAAGCCATGCGACATAGGGAAATCATCGGACCTGACACACTAAACACACCAAGCCATTGTCGGAGAGGGCAAGAGTCTGCTCTCTCGCTCCAGGCCATGGAGCTTCGACCCCGTAAAGGACTAGGGGCTAACGCGCGCTTTGCGGCGCCGTTCTTCACTAATGAATTAACTTTTCTTATATCTATAGATTACTAGGAAAAAAGGGTCCGTGTGTTGCAACGGAGAAAAAAAATCATAATGTTCAATCACGATGACCACATTTTATTCACGTCTCATCGCATGATTTCAAAATTTTGTTCACAAATACATTAAAATGTTTCTTTTTTCTAAATTTATTCACAAATCAAAGCAATGTGCATATTTTTGAAATAATATCGTGGTTGTCAAAAAACTTGGTAATTCAAAGAATTATTCTGAATGTCAAGAAGCGTATTTTAAAAAACATACCATAATATTTCAATCCACCCCGGTAGTTAATTCTTTAAAATTCATGCGGGTATATAGTCACAAACATTCAGAAGCATTACTGTTTAACTACATACCTTCGATCATTCATGAACATTTTTATGAATTTGCGAATATTTTTTAAAATCGTGAAAATTATTTAATATTCGGATGGTTTTTAAGCATTTTCTTTAGAATCGTTGAACAGTTCTAGAATAGACGAACATTTTTTTTTAAATTCATGAATATTTTCTGAATTAGCAAACATTGTATGAATCAGTAAACTCTATTGTAGTTCACAAACTGTTTTGCTAATCCCATTTTATGAGCTCACTGATTATTTCCCAAGGCTACTAATGGCAATCATTTGAGAAAGTATATAAACTGATGGTAATCAGTTTAACTGAGCAAGGTGGGACTATTGACAAAAAAACGCATCACATACAGGCCTACGCTAGTTGAGAAGTTTTTTTTTTGATTCCATTGAAAGCTGAGACGTGTCTACTGGTCCATAAGCCCCAGCCGGACGACAGGTTTTTTGTTTAGAAAAAGAAAACTGAAACAACTTATGGGAGGGCATAGAAAACGGGAGGAGCTCGATTGCCTGCTCAATCCCTTGCGGGAGAAGGTAGGATTCTTACCAAAAAAAACTGAAACAATCTTTTTCTCTTGAGAAGCAATACTGAAACAACCTGGGGAGCTTGATCACAACGTACGTGTGAAGGCCCCAGTGGAACGCAGGCCCAACCCAGCTTATACGAACCTTTTTAATAGCCGATACGAAACTTTGCTATAGAAATTAGTACCACCGTATGTATTTCATGTAAGGTAGGATCAAATGCAAGACGAAACTAAGAATATCACCTTGCTTTAATAATAAAATAGGTATACATACATACATACATATATATATATATATATATATATATATATATATATATATATATATATATAGAGAGAGAGAGAGAGAGAGAGAGAGAGATAAACTTATAATCAGCTAGCACACAAAATCTGCCCCAACACTTAATTAGCCTGAATTCCATTTCTTATTTATCCGAGGCATCTCTTTTAATATCGCTATTTAATTGCCCATCATATTTTTGAACCGTGCATTTTAGGAATCGTATTATATTATGCAGGCGTGTCTTAGGAATATCTCTTAATTGCCTTGTTTAATTGCCCATCTTTCTAAAGCATCCAGTTAGGCCGTCTCTTAATTATCCCACATAGTACCGATTCCTCCTTGCCCCGTTTGTTTGATTGCCCACCATATTTATCCTTGATGTTTTCTTCCTTTTTCAAGAATCCTTTCTTTCTTCATCATTACTTCCTTTCTGGGCACCCACTCGTCATCCTCCGATCACCAATTTGCAAGCCGACTTATTAAGGTGATTGATGACAGGTAACTTGAACGCGTATATAAATTGTAAAAAGTCGAGGTGGTACTAATTGATAATAAGACCAACCGTATCCAATCAACATAGATGGACATAGTTCAGTTGGTTGGCGTCAAACGTATTGGGCCGAGCTGGCCAATGGACATCCTGCAGGCCCACGTACCTCCTCGCATTGCACTGCTGGGCCGAGCTGGCCAACGGACAGCCTGACAATCATGCTGCTATTAGTACCACCTCGTTTATATTATGATTTTTGTCCATACAAATCGTAAAAGTGTAAAGCGCATTGTGACGGTGAACCCACGGAGTTAATCTGTGCTTTATTATTAGGGATAGATTACGATCAGTTGTTTGTTTTGATTTTATCTATGTGGGCTTTGTGTTTTAATTTTTTATTGATGGTGTTTTTTTGTTCGTATACCGTGTTGGGTTGTTGTTGGATTTTTTTAACAGAAGAGAGGAGTTATTTGATGCCTGGTTGTGAAGTCTTTGCATATTTAGGTGTTAGTGTCAGCCCGATGGTGATTATTTAAGCCTCTTGGGAGTTCTTATTTCACGTTAAACCCATGAAATTGCTACCGGGATGCTCACAGGAGTCACCACACGAAACTCTTGCTCGCTCAGCTTGGCTACCTCCCCCTCTCGCTCGTTTAGTTTTTATTCGCTCACCCCACTGCTAGCTTAGAAAAAAATCACCAATCTTCTTTTATTTGAAAAGGTTAGTTTAATTAAATAATGTTTAAGAAAATTTAAAAATACTATGACTTTTAAAAACCAAAAAAATCAGAAACATTCATGAATTTAAAATATATTCATGGTTTTGAAAATGTTTGCAAAATAAAAAATTAAAAAAATTAAAAACGTGCACAAACTTTAAATGACCATGAACTTTGGAAATATCAACAGATGTAACCAATATTAATGAATTTGAAGAATTTGAAAATATGTTTATGATTTTTAAAGTACACAAATTTTAATAAATGCTCATGAATTAAAACATGAAAAATAAAATAAAAAGAAGAAGAAATAAAACTAAATAACACACAATTACGCGTGGGGTCCTAGTGACCCCACAACCCTCGAAGCACCGGAGTGCTTCAATTCGAGGGAGCTTAGTATCTCTATAGATAGGAGACAAACAATTCCACTGCACCCAAAGCCGAAGAAGCATCACACCATGATCAAAGCACGCTCAAAGATGCTGATACGCTGCAACCGAAAGGTACCTGAGTTCACCACCTGCACTTGAGTTCACCACCTGCAGTATGCTGCAACCCATCGAGTCTTACCCGTTGAAATATATTGTTCACCTTCATTTATTAGTTTGGATTTTTGGGTGAGTTGGCTGGAGCATGAATTCAATATGGTATCCCAGCCAAGAGGTCTTGAGTTCAAGACCCTGCCAACGCAGTTTTATAAAAACGATTCTGCGGCCTACATTGAACCCATGTCTAAGGCCTCTATTCATCAGTTCACCCACGTCTAAGGCCTCCATTCATCAGTTCGGACTTTTGGCTGAGTTGGCTGGAGCATGAATTCAATAATACCCTTTCGCCTCACGCCAGCCTGTACACGAAGCAGAGCGCAACCGACCACCACTAACCGCATCGTGAATCCACCACGTCCTCGACGCGCACCCGCACTTGCTGCGTCGCCACACACAGCTCCGCTAATGCGTCCCTCACCAAGCTCCGCGTCCCCGCCGATCGGTTGAGCCCTGCAACCCCATTGCCATGCGAGGGAGGAGGAGAGGCCTTGCTACCGCCGATGCCTGCCGAGCTTAGCCCGATGGCACCCGCTGGCGGCTGTGAGGAGAGGAGGAGGAGGAGGCGAAGGAGGCCGGGACTAGGGGCAACCCATCATAAAAGTTTCTTATGAGCATATCAGTTGAGCATTTGGTAATAGAACTATTCTGAGCATCTCAGATTCTATACCAAGCATCTTTTAAACTTTCTCCATCCTCTTGCTCAAACTAGAGAGCTTCTAGCTCAGGGGAAGTGGTGGAAAGGGAAGAACTTCTAGCTTAGGGGGAGTAGTGGAAAGTGAAGAACTAGCCATGATAACAAGGTAAAACAAAATAACTACTTGTTGGAATAAAATTATTTTTGTGTTTTTTGGAAAAGAAAAGAAAAATAATTAATAAAAAGTAACTAAGCAAGATAGATAATAAGGAAGTAAAGAAGAGTAGGATGTATGGTGGTAGAAAATATCTTCCCGATAACAATGCCATAAGTAGGCAAGCTTCCTCCAATCTGGGAAGCCTGGGAGGGCGTTGGGCCCCAAGTGTAGAGGTTTGCAGCAAGGAGCGATTTATCGAAGCAAGTAAGAGTATTTAGACTACAACCAATCGTCGTCACCTGCACACACAAAAACAGAATCTGTCAAAAACAGAATAGTTTGTAGTAATCTGTAGGTTTCAAATACTTCTGTAACCCCAAAAATTCTAAAATAAATTGCTGGACGTGAGGAATTTATCTATTAATCATCTTCAAAAAGAATCAACCTAATCTCACTCTCCAGTAAAAAAGTCAGCAAATCTCGTGAGCGCTAAAGTTTCTGTTTTTTACAGCAAGATCGCAAAGACTTTCCCCAAGTCTTCCCAAAGGTTCTACTTGGCACAAACACTAATTAAAAGCATAAAACCACATGTAAACAGAGGCTAGATGAATTATTTATTACTAAACAGGAACAAAAAGTAAGGAACAAAAATAAAATTGGGTTGCCTCCCAACAAGCGCTATCGTTTAACGCCCCTAGCTAGGCAGAAAAACAAGAATAGATCTAGGTATTGCCATGATAATGATAAGGTAGATCGTGAAAACTCATCTCATACTCCCTACGTTCAGCAGCAAGCTTTCTTTGTGGCAAGCAAAATTAATCAAAAGGGCTCAATTTAATGGGACAAAAGCCCCCAAGATCAAGCTCGGGAGGTATTGGTTCCTCCTTTGGCCCCTCATATTGCACAACCAATTCATCATTATAAGCATTCTTTTGGCAAAAAGTCATTAGCCTTTGTTCAAGGGAAAAACCCAACCCATTATTTTGGATGGCAAAATTATTATTAAGTTCAGAAATCATGTCTACTAGGACGTCGATAGGAACCTTTTTTCTAAGGTTTTCGTTAAAAGCAACATGATCTAAAGATTGTAAGCGCATTATATCTTTTTGATAAAAAAGAATTGCTTCTATGGGAAGACGGCCGGCGTCTATCCTATAATGCGCAAAAATTTCATTGGCTTCTTTTATTATGAATCTGAACTCATGAGCTAAAAAGATGGTAGCTGCTCGCTTAACAGAAGAATGCTCAATATTAGAAAATTCTAAAAAAATCCTTTCGATGCAAGGGTGTATATGAATAAATTGTCTTTCAAGTTCAACTATAAGCAAAGATATAGCATCCGCAAAACTACTAGTTCTATGGAGAATAGACCCTCCCATAGTAGGTAAAGCACCGACACAAGTAAAAAATCTTGAATAACTCCTTTTTCAATAATATTACCACTACCAATCCAAAACTTTTTAGTGTGTAAAATAGTAGGTTCTTCATGAGGATCAACAAAAGCATCAAAGTTTTCCATGTTATTACCACTATCCTTATCAATGATAACCTCCCCAATTTCAGACATGATGGCAGCAAGAGGCAAACAAAAAGAGGCGAACGGAAAAGAGGGCGAATAAAACAGCAAGGGTGAAGTGGGGGAGAGGAAAACGAGAGGCAAATGGCAAATAATGTAATGTGAGGATAAGAGTTTATGATAGGTACTTGGCATGTCTTGACTTGTAAGTAGATCTCCCGGCAACGGCGCCAGAAATCCTTCTTGCTACCTCTTGAGCACTGCGTTGGTTTTCCCTTGAAGAGAAAGGGGTGATGCAGCAAAGTAGCGTAAGTATTTCCCTCAGTTTTTGAGAACCAAGGTATCAATCCAGTAGGAGACTACACGTAAGTCCCTCGTACCTGCACAAACAAATAAGAACCTCGCAACCAACGCGATAAAGGGGCTGTCAATCTCTTCACGGTCACTTACGAGAGTGAGATCTGATAGAGATAATAATAATAAGATAAATATTTTTGGTATTTTTATGATATAGATTGGAATATAAAGATTGCAAAATAAGCGATGCCAGAAATAGCTAGTTGACGGGAGATTAATATAATGGAGAATAGACCCGGGGACCATAGGTTTCATTAGTGGCTTCTCTCAAGATAGCATAAGTATTACGGTGGGTGAACAAATTACTGTTGAGCAATTGATAGAAAAGTGCATAATTATGAGAATATCTAGGCATGATCATGTATATAGGCATCACGTCTGCGACAAGTAGACCGAAACGATTCTGCATCTACTACTATTACTCCACACATCGAACGGTATCCAGCATGCATCTAAAGTATTAAGTTCATAAGAACAGAGTAACGCATTAGGCAAGATGACATGATGTAGAGGGATAAACTCAAGCAGTATGATATAAACCCCATCTTTTTATCCTCGATGGCAACAATACAATACATGCCTTGCTGCCCCTGCTGTCACTGGAAAAGGACACCGTAAGATTGAACCCAAAGCTAAGCACTTCTCCCATTGCAAGAAAGATCAATCTAGTAGGCCAAACCAAATTGATAATTCGAAGAGACTTGCAAAGATAACAAATCATACATAAAATATTTCAGAGAAGAATCAAATATTGTTCATAGATAAACTTGATCGTAAACCCACAATTCATCGGATCTCGACAAACACACTGCAAAAGGAGTTACATCAAATAGATCTCCAATAAGATTGAGGAGAACATTGTATTGAGATCCAGAGAGAGAGAAGAAGCCATCAAGCTAATAACTATGGACCCGAAGGTCTGTGATAAACTACTCACACATCATCAGAGAGGCTATGATGTTGATGTAGAAGCCCTCCGTGATCGATTCCCCCTCCGGCGGAGCTCCGGAAAAGGCCCCAAGATGGGATCTCTTGGGTACAGAAGGTTGTGGCGGTGGAAATAGGGTTTCGTGGTGCTCGTGGATGCTTTCGAGGTATATGGATATATATAGGAGGAAGAAGTAGGTCGGTGGAGCCACGAGGGGCCCACGAGGGTGGGAGGCGCGCCCAGGGGGCAGGCGCGCCTCCCTGCCTCGTGGCCTCCTTGTTGATTTCTTGACGTCCACTGCAAGTCCTCTGGATCATGTTTGTTCCAAAAATAACTCTCCCGAAGGTTTCATTCCGTTTGGATTCTGTTTGATATTCCTTTTCTGCGAAACACTAAAATAGGCAAAAAAACAGCAATTTGCATTGGGCCTTGGGTTAGTAGGTTAGTCCTAAAAATAATATAAAAGTGTATAAATAAGCCCATTAACATCCAAAGCAGATAATATAATAGCATGGAACAATCAAAAATTATAGATACGTTGGAGACGTATCATCATGTATTTCTTCTTTGAATCTTTGGTTTAGTTAGACCGACTAGATCGATTTTTCTTGCCATTGGAAAAGGTGCTTTGTGATGGGTTCGATCTTACGGTGCTCGATCCCAGTGACAGAAGGTGAAACGACACGTATGTATCATTGCTATGGTATATTCCTATATGAGTAGATCTTGTCTACATCATGTCATCGTTCTTATTGCATTACTTCGTTTCTCCATGAACTTAATTCATTAGATGCATGCTGGATAGCGATCGATGTGTGGAGTAATAGTAGTAGATGCAGGCAGGAGTTGGACTACTAATCTTGGACGTGATGCCTATATAATGATCATTGCCTGGATATCGTCATGATTATTAGAAGTTCTATCAATTGCCCAACAGTAATTTGTGTACCCATCGTATGCTATTTTTCTCGAGAGAAGCCACTAGTGAAATCTACGGCCCCCGGGTCTCTTCTTTATTATATTTGCCTTCAAGATCTATTTTTATTTGCTTTTATTTTCAGATCTATTAATCCAAAACCCCCCAAAATACATTGCTGCAATTTATTATTATTTATCTTGTCTCGCGTTCCCGCGAGATCTATTTATCCAATCTACTACAAATTTTGCCTATCTTTTACCCGGGAGGGATTGACAACCCCTCTTTTACGTCAGGTTGCAAGTATTTGTTCTTTGTGTGCAGGTGCCATTCGCGTAGTGTTGCGTGGTTCTCCTACTGGTTCGATAATTTTGGTCTCATCACTAAGGGAAATACCTACTGTAGCTGTGCTGCATCACCCCTTCGTCTTTGGGGAAATACTGACGTAGTTCAAGCCGCATCAGCTCCTCGTCCTATCGTCCGTCGCAACACCGTTCCCCGAGCTCATCCGTCACACACGAGACGCTGGATGTTCGTGCTCTATCGCCGCACGACCATGGGTAGACGCGATACTCTACGTCACCGGACTGCACCGTGGTCAATCCGACCACGCCCGAGTGCATCATCGACCTCAACATCACGCTGGGGTACAGTGGCGCTGGCCATTGTGAAGACTGAAAGGATCGATATGGTTGGCTAGAGGGGGGTGAATAGGAAACTAACAATTTTTAGCTTTTCTTTACCAAATTAAACTTTGCATCAAAGTAGGTTGTTTAGATGTGCAACTAGGTAAGCAACCTATATGATGCAACAACAACAAGCACACAAGCAAGCAAGAGAAGTAACACTAATAAGCTTGCACAAGTAAAGGTAAGAGATAACCAAGAGTGGACCCGGTGAAGACGAGGATGTGTTACCGAAGTTCCTTCCTTTTGAGGGGAAGTACGTCTCCGTTGGAGCGGTGTGGAGGCCCAATGCTCCCCAAGAAGCCACTAGGGCCACCGTATTCTCCTCACGCCCTCACACAATGTGAGATGCCGTGATTCCACTATTGGTGCCCTTGGAGGCGGCGACCAGACCTTTACAAACAAGGTTGGGGCTATCTCCACAACTTAATCGGAGGCTCCCAACAACACCACGAAGCTTCACCACAATGGACTATGGCTCTGTGGTGACCTCAACCGTCTAGGGTGCTCAAACACCCAAGAGTAACAAGATCCGCTAGGGATTGGTGGGGGAATCAAATTTCTCTTGGTGGAAGTGTAGATCGGGGCCTTCTCAACCAATCCCGAGCAAATCAACAAGTTTGATTGGCTAGGGAGAGAGATCGAGCGAAAATGGAGCTTAGAGCATTAATGGAGCTTTTGGGGGAAGAGGTAGTCAACCAGAGGAAGAAGACACTCCTTATATAGTGGAAGAACAAATCCAACCATTATCCACCAACTCAGCCTGCGCAACGCGGTACTACCGTACCAGAGGCGCGGTACTACCGCCCATGCAGCAGAGACCAGAACAGCCCAAAATGCACTAAGGCAGAGGGCGGTAGTACTGCTGGCGCGGTACTACCGCGCCCCCTTGCGATACTACCGCAAGGCAGGGGCTGTCCACAGATGGGAAGGCACGGATATAATAAATTACATCTGTGGCTACTTCCGCAGAGTTGGAGTCGATGCAAAAACCCGATGCGGTAGTACCGTAGGCCAGCAGTGGTACTACCGCGCTAGGCGCGGATGAAAATTTTTTCATCCGCCCCTTACTACCGCATACTTGCGGAACTAAGCCAGATACCACGGTACTACCGTGCCTAGTTCACGGTACTAGCATGATGGGTGCCACCCACTAGGGAGAGGGTGACAACATCTGGACTCCGGCCACAGTACTACTGCTTGCCAGGAAGCGGTACTACCATGAGCGTTTGCGGTACTACTGCACCGGCGGACGGTACTACCGCAAGGGCCTGCGGTAGTACCGCTCCAAAGGCTAGAAGAAAAGGAGGTACAAAGGAAGATGTGTATGTGATGAATCCACCCAACCTTTCCAACACGGACCCCCTCTTAATAGTACGGCTTCCCTACGACTCAATACCACCGAAAGAAACGTAGAGAAACGCCGTCTTCCATAGTGAGGGAGTCCTGGATTAGGGGGTGTACGGATGGCCGGACTATACCTTCAGCCGGACTCCTGGAATATGAAGATACAAGATTGAAGACTTCGTCCCGTGTCCGGAAGGGACTTTCCTTGGCGTGCAAGGCAAGCTTGGCGATACGGATATGTAGATCTCCTACGATTGCAACTGACTTTGTGTAACCCTAACCCTCTCCAGTGTCTATATAAACCGGAGGGTTTTAGTCCGTAGGACAACATATAGAACAACAATCATACCATAGGCTAGCTTCTAGGGTTTAGCCTCTCCGATCTCGTGGTAGATCTACTCTTGTACTACCCATATCATCAATATTAATCAAGCAGGACGTAGGGTCTTACCTCCATCAAGAGGGCCCGAATCTGGGTAAAACTTCGTGTCCCTTGCCTCCTGTTACCATCCGGCCTAGACGCACAGTTCGGGACCCCCTACCCGAGATCCGCCAGTTTTGACACCGACATTGGTGCTTTCATTGAGAGTTCCTCTGTGTCATCGCCATCAGGAAGGATGCCTCACCCCGTCTTTAAAGACGGCACCGTTGCTAAGGGAGCTTTGGCTGTCGGCCAAACCCTCCGGCTAGGTGGTTTTCTTATGACCACCTGTTCGGCTTCTGTGCCGACGATGAACTCTCGAGCCATCGAAAACAATCTTCATGTTAGCTCGAAACTCGCCGAGCAGTTAGATCCAATGAAGCTCTCCTCCATAAATGAGCTCTTGGATCGCATCGCCGCCCTGGGAGTCGCTACGGACTACGACCAGATTGGGCCTAAACCCGATCTGAGAGAGATTAACTCTCCCCAAGTCACCCATCATGTTGTCGTGGTAGAGGGACAGTGCGGCGACCCTTCATCTATCTTAAGGACTAGCTACGTCCGTATTCCCGATCCCTCCAAGCCGGATACCCGCGGAGGGGAGGATATCACTCAAGACCTGAACTTAGAGTCAGACGACGGGCTGGATTCATTGGACAACATCCAGGAATCCAAATTTTCGAGTTCGGAAATTCCTCGGCCTTTGAGCCTCAGATTGGGTGAGGCTTTGGATTTAATTTCACCCACCCACCCGAACATAAGCGATCTATCCCAAATTAGGCAAGAGCCCGAAGAAACAGTACATCATTACTGGGCCAGATTCCTCCTAGTTAGGAACAGGATAAGGGACTGCCGCGAGGAAGACGCAATCTCAATCTTCTGCAATAATTGCACGGACAAGGGAATCCTCAACGCCATAAGTCGCCGTGATATTACACGCTTCGCTGACTTGGCGTCCATTGTACGAAAATACTGTGCGATGGAAAGCGCCTGGAAGACCGAAATAAAATTTTGGGACGATCTGGCCCTGAATACAAACCCAGTCCGAAATAAAAGGGTGCATCATCGCCAGACACCCGGGTCAAACACCAAAAAGCAAAAACCCTCTACAGGGCATGGAACCGTACTGGAAGGATGTCTTAATGGACCCTGTAAAATTCACAGTACAGAGGACACCACACCAACTCACAGCCTTAGAGCATGTTGGATACTCCGGCAGGTGGCCAAAATTGGTGAAGATCTCCTAATTCCGGAGGCCACAGAAAGCCACCCCAGAGACACCAATACGGTATTAACAGTCTTCGAGACTTTCGCATCAAATAATATGCGAAAAAGGACACTCCGCAGCCTTGCCGAAGTCTACCAAGTAGCAACAATAAACCCATGGAGTGACACGGCTATTACCTTTAACGCCAGCGATGAACCTAAATTCCGAACAGCCCGAGCACCAGCCGCATTGGTCCTCAGTCCAATAGTGGACGGCTTTCGTCTT
The DNA here is from genome assembly GCF_003073215.2 of Triticum urartu. Classification (NCBI taxonomy): domain Eukaryota; kingdom Viridiplantae; phylum Streptophyta; class Magnoliopsida; order Poales; family Poaceae; genus Triticum; species Triticum urartu. The sequence goes on along the minus strand of NC_053028.1, from coordinate 508,586,829 downwards.
ACCAAGGTACTCATGGACGCCGGTAGTGGATTAAACCTCATTTATGAGGAAACCCTTTAAAAAATGGAAATAGACTGGAACCGCATTGAGCGAAGCAGCACAACCTTTAGAGGAATAATCCCCAGTCGGGAAGCGCGCTGTACAGGAAAAATCACACTAGATGTGGTGTTCGGCACGCCGGATAATTATAGGTCCGAAGAGGTCACGTTCCATGTGGCTCCGTTCAGCAGCGGTTATCACGCTCTGCTAGGGCGGGAAGCATTTACAATCTTCCAAGCAATACCACATTACGGGTACATGAAGCTCAAGATGCCCGGGCCTAACGGGATCATCACTCTCGCTAGTGATCCGGACATAGCACTCCGCGCCGAAAACAAGACAGCCGCACTGGCCCTCGAGGCACTATCCGAAGCCCTAGCGGCTGAGGAACTGACTGCGCTGCGCTCCACGGTGAATAGGGACGATGTGGTACTCGACAAAAGATCCAAGTCCACCTCCTTTAAACTGGCGGATGAAATAGTCAAATTCCAGGTCCATCCAATGGACCCCAATAAAATAGCTTCCATCGGGGCACAGTTAAACCCTGATGTAGACGCCGCACTGCGAGAGTTCCTATGAGAGAACTGGGACATTTTCGCCTGGCACCCTTCAGACATGCCAGGAATCCCACGCAGGCTGGCCGAGCACAGCTTAAATATCCTAAAAGGATTCAAACCTGTCAAACAAGCTCTTCGGCGTTTTTCTGAACCTAAGAGACAAGCCATGGGAAAGGAGCTAGCAAAGCTATTGGAGGCCGGATTCATCAGAGATATAAAACATCCGGACTGGCTAGCAAACCTAGTGATGGTACCAAAGAAGGACAAATCCTGGCGCCTGTGTGTTAATTTTAAAGACCTTAACAAGGCTTGCCCAAAGGATCCCTTCCCCCTCCCCCGCATCGATCAAATTATCGACGCTACCACAGGACATGATTCGTTGTGTTTCCTCGACACATATTCCGGCTACCATCAAATCAAGATGGCAGAATCAGACCAAGCCGCAACGGCATTTATCACACCATATGACCCATTCTGCTTCAACACAATGCCCTTCGGGCTCAAAAACGCCGGCGCAACATATCAGCGCATGATTCAGACATGTCTGGCAAACCAGATTGGTAAAACAGTGGAGGCATATGTAGATGATGTGGTCGTCAAAACAAGACATGTCGAATCTCTAGTAGACGACTTGAGGCTCACATTTGATAACCTCCGAACATACGACAACAAGCTCAACCCAGAAAAATGCGTTTTTGGCATTCCAGCCGGAAAGCTCTTGGGCTTCATTGTATCCGGTAGAGGAATTGAAGCAAATCCAGCCAAGATCCGAGCTCTGTAACAATTGGATATCCCAAAGGACCTCAAACAAATACAAAAGTTAACCGGATGCGTGGCGGCTCTAAGCCGCTTTATCTCCCGCTTGGGAGAAAAGGCCCTACCCCTTTACCGCCTCCTTCGGCGCACTGAACATTTTGAATGGACGGATGCAGCCACGGCCAGACTCAACGAAATAAAAGCCATATTGGCAACAAACCCAGTCCTAGCCGCGCCAAACACTGGCGAACCAATGCTATTGTACATTGCAGCAACACATCAGGTTGTGAGCGCAGTGCTCGTCGTCGAACGAGAAACGGATGGACACAAATTCCCCCTTCAAAAGCCGGTCTATTATGTGTCCACTGTCCTCACTCCGTGAAAATCACGATACCCGCATTATCAAAAGATTGCTTACGCGGTATTCATGGCATCCCGGAAGCTACGACACTACTTTCAAAAGTGTTCAATGACAGTAGCCTCGGAAGACCACTTAAAGATATTATAAACAACCGTGATGCAACGGGCCGGATTGCAAAATGGGCCATTGAGCTCCTCCCGTTCGACATAACTTATAAGCCATGGCGAGCCATCAAGTCGCAAGTCTTGGCCGACTTCGTCGCAGAATGGACAGAGGCCGAACTCCCTAAAGAGTACGGCACGTATTCAAATTGGATCATGCATTTCGACGGCTCCAAGATGTTGGCCGGACTAGGGGCTGGCATCGTTTTGACGTCCCCCACAGGAGACACAATTCAATACGTACTCCGGATTATGTACACAGACTCCAACAATGCAGCCGAATATGAGGCCCTTTTACATGGTCTCCGGATGGCAGTATCCATGGGCATTCAACGCCTAGAGGTGCGCGGGGACTCAAACCTCGCAATATCCCAAATAAATGGAGACTTCAATGCCAAGGATCCAAAAATGGCAGCTTATCGCAATGCCGTCCTAAAAATGTCAGCTCGGTTCGAAGGGCTTGAATTTCACCATATAGCTCGGGAAAATAATCAGGCGGCAGATGTCCTGGCACGCATCGGCGCAAAACGCGATGTAGTCCCCCCCCCCCCAACATCTTCTTGGAAAGGTTGTTCAAGCCATCCGTAGTATGGGAAGGAGAGCCGAACAATAACAGCCCGGACCCAACCGCACTGCCCGACACCGAACATTTGACACAATCGGAGGCTCTGCCAATGAAATAACACCTTCAACCCACGTAATAATGGCCGTCATCGCCCTGTGGACAGAACCATTCCTCGCCTACCTTACTAGGCAGGAACTCCCCGAGGACCAAAATGAGGCACGCTGCATAGTGCGGCGATCCAAAGCCTACAAAGTCCACGAGGGAGAGCTTTATAAGAAAAGCACTACCGGAGTCCTTCAAAGGTGCATCTCCGAAGAGGAAGGGCGGAACCTCCTGGCTGAAATTCATGCCGGACTCGGCGGTCATCACGCTGCAGCTCGATCCCTTGTAAGCAAGGCCTTCCGTACAGGCTTTTATTGGCCGACGGCCCGGGCAGACGCCCAGGACTTAGTCCAAGGATGCGTCGATTGCCAGCTCTTTGCAAACCAAAGCCATATGCCACCCACTGCCCTCCAAACTATCCCCATCACTTGGCCCTTCGCGGTCTGGGGGCTTGACATGGTTGGACCCCTTAAAGGCGGCACCCACAAGCAAAAATACTTACTGGTCATGGTGGATAAGTTCACCAAATGGATAGAAGCCAAGCCTGTTAAGACGGGCGAATCCGGACCGGTGATAGACTTTATATCCGGGGTTGTACACCATTACGGCGTCCCCACAGAATCATCACTGATAACGGCATGAACTTTTTGGCCGACGAGGTAAAACTCTGGTGCAAAAACATGGGCATCAAGATCGATTATGCTTCCGTCTATCACCCACAAACTAACGGCCAGGTCGAACTTGCAAATGGTCTTATCATGAGCGGCATCAAACCCAGATTAGTGCGATCCCTCAAGGAATCTAACACGCACTGGGTAGAGGAGCTCGATTCCGTACTCTGGGGGTTGTGGACCACGTCGAATCGCACCACCGGATACACAACATTCTTTATGGTGTACGACGCAGAAGCAGTTTTGCCTTGCGACATAATTCATGACTCACCTCGAGTGCGCATGTACGAAGAAAGAGAAGCCGAGCTCGATCGGCAGGACAATTTGGATGCATTGGAGGAGGAGTGTGACATGGCAAAAGCCCGTTCTGCATTCTATCAACAGCAGGCTCGAAGATACCAAAGCAGAGAAGTACGGGCCAAAAATTACAACGTTGGCGAATTAGTTCTACGCCTGCCGGACAAGAAAAATGACAAACTCAAGCCCAAGTGGGAAGGTCCCTTCATCATTGACCAAGTCCTGACTGGTGGAGCGTACCGCCTGCGAGATGCATTGGATAACCGACTCGAGCCGAACCCATGGAACGCAGCCCATCTCCGAAGATTCTATGCCTAGCGCCGGACTCTGTGTTCGTCTCCTTCCTCTGTCCATTTTTTATATATACTGTCTGTCTTACATTTCTCTCCTTCTCCCCTTCCTTTCTCTTATAGCCTTTAAAGGCTCATCAAATGACGTGCTATTCGCACTCATTAAACCTGGGAGCTTCTTTTAACAGAAGCTTATTTATACGGGCTTCATGCCCAACACATGTGTTACACTTCCGCATGTACCTTTTGTTTCACCATTATATGCATCGATATGACTTAAGTTTTGGCCAAGCTGGGTTGCCTGGCTCCTGTGCTTACCCCTACGTTCCTGATTATTCGGCTAGGCAGTAAAGGGAGCACCTCTGCGATTGTTACTGCCGGATCAGCCGGATGTGTACCTCAGACTGGGTGAAGCCGAAAGCTAGCATTCTTAAGGGAATATTCGGTCGGTGACCTAAAAGATGATATTTTCACTTATTTATTTATGCCCCCCAGATGCTTTTTCCTGCGTCTTTTTCGCAAAATGGGCATGCCTCCCAGGGAATGGAACCCCTAACGGAACTATTCTCCCTAGAAGATGTTTCTTACTAACTATGTAATATAACATAACTAGTCGGGCACTTGTCTGTTCACGCACTAATGACCCCTACGCCTGGTCTCCATGCATTCCCCGGTTCTTATATAACCGCATGGGAATTCGGACACACTCGGACCGTCAGGTCCCGAGGCTGAAGTGAAAAGGTCGGCCATGACAAACGATCTACAATCCGGCTAGAAGGCATTATAAATGTCAATTAAATTACATAGTCATTCTGACTGATTATATTCCTCTTCAATACCATCTAACAGACTGTCTAATTTACTGTCCTGCTGGGAATACTTTGCGGCCAATTCTACTTGGCCATATACTAAGCTTAGAGGGATCTCCTTCCCATCAGGCCCCACAGGACCGACCTCGGCCATGTGGCTGGGGTCAGCCTTTGTGTACCGCATCTTCACCATGGCCCAGGCCTCCCTAGCGCCTTGACGGCAGGCCGATATCTTCCACAATTGGAAGCGCCGCCGTGCTCCCTTTAGCTTCTCCGCAAGCTCACCAAGACCTTCGGGCATGGAGATGGATGGCCACAAGGCCTGGACGACGCCTTGCATCGCCTGCCGAACTCGCTCGAGCAGTTGCGAGAGCTCGGGAAGAAGGTCACCCGTAGAACCGGGCATCTCCTCTGCAGGACGACCTGTTAGCACACCTACAGACATTACTCTGTTAGTCGACTTCCCCGCCGAACTTTTTTTCAAAGGTTCGTTCAAGCACTTACTAAATATGCCGCGCCGAAGCCGCTAATTCTCCTTAACGGAGTCTGACAGCTGGGCACGAACATCTTTCAGGTCGACGCCCAGCTTGGTGTTGGCATCTTGGAGATCGTTCTTCTCTCGCCTCACCTTTGTCAGCACCTTCTCACCAGCCTTAAGCTGGCGTAGGAGGTGTTGCCTTTCCGGATTCAATCCGGCGCCATCTGCAATTTCATTTGTCAGATTCGCATCCATGCCGTGCTTCGCAAAATAATTATCTTTCGAAGTGTATATTACCAGAGGGGGTCTCCTTGGGCTCCCCTGCCGCGGCTAGTGCGGCCTCAAGTTGGGCTTTGCACTCTTCTAGCTCCTGGGATAGTAGGGAATTCTTTTCTGTAAGAACCTGCATAACAAATGATCCTTAAATCAGTTATTCTAACTGTTTCAAGTCTCGGGGGCTACTGGTATATATATAATTACCAAAATTTTCTTACCCGTATGTCTTTTACATATTGCTCTGTGGCTCTGGCTAGACCATTTTGAGCAGCACGGAGGTACGCATCTCCCGAATTGAAGGCATCTAATGCCTCTCGGGAGAAACAAGCGTCATGAAGAATTGTCCGGCGACGCCTGTGGTTCATGGCACTCTCCACCTCAGAGTTGGTGGCAGACAACCTGTCCACATCCTCCGTCGAAGGAGCGTCCGGTGCGCGCCTTGTGTTTGCCTCCGCCTCCGGACCAGGCTTTGGAGCCTGGCTGGTGGAGGCGCGATTGGCAGCCTCTCCGAATATAGTCCGGCGAGGTCTCTTTGTCCTGAAGAGAGCACGAGTGTTAATATGCCTTGAAGGTATAACACCTGGGATAAGGGGGCGCGCCATACCTTTGCGCTGACGCCTCGGTCCGGACTGCACCTCTTTTCTGCCCACGGGGCCCTGCGGCCCCTCGTTGGCTTGTCGCCACAGGTTTGGCCTCCCGTCTCAAAAACCTCCCCTGCAAAGCTCGGTTGTAATCAGGAAACTGAAAACACGAGAGGGCGGACCCCTATTCGGGGTACTAGGACTTTGATCTCAGTTACCTGGGAGGCCGGGATTAGCCTTGGGTAATCGGCCATAATGGCCACCAAGGCGTTGTCCTTGCTCAATTGATGGAACACTCCATCAATCAGCTCCACAGATAAGTCCGGATCCTCTTGAGAGGCCGGGTCAAGGAACCGTCCTGGGTCCTCGGGTTGTGGAGGAGGGCTGTTTATTTCTTTAACAGCCTGGCGTAGTTCCTGCGTTGAAGTCGTTAGACTGAATATTTAACAATGGGAATATAAAATGGATGGGCAAGTAAATGTGACCACTTACCCAGCTTGGGCAATTGTACATAGAAAATCCACCCTGTGGGTCGACGCGGAGAAATTCCTCCTCTTCTCCCTTGTACAAAGCGGACAAGGTCTTTGTTAGAGCCGCAGCCGAATCCGGCCCCTTACGGCCGTAGCGGGTGGCGTCGTCCTCCCCGTTGAAGTCCCACATGGGGTGGCCTCTATACTGTAGCGGCTGCACCCCTCGCATGATGCATGCGGCCATGACCCTGATCATGGTCAGTCCGGAATGAGCTAACAATCTAATCCGGCCCATCAGGTAACGAACGTCCTTGTCACTTTCCCTCTGAGGGCTCCGTGGACGCCAACTTAGGCGCTTCTTTAGTAGAGCACTGTCGAACTCAGGGAGGCCGATCCGGACAGGATCCGGCAGCGGGACGTCCTCTATGTAAAACCATTCCGAAGGCCAGTCCTCGGACGCCTTCTTCGGGGTTTCGGATAGATATCCGGTCCCGACAATGCGCCACACTTCGGCTCCGCCCACTTGATATATTGACCCCTTCTGAGAACGGGGCACAAGGCAGAATAGCTCTTTCCACAGCCCGAAATGAGCCTCAACACCCAAGAACAGCTCGCAGAGGGCTACGAAGCCCGCGATATGCAATACGGAGGCAGGCGTAAGATTGTGTAGCTGGAGGCCATAGAACTCCAGGAGCCCCCGGAGAAACGGATGGATTGGAAATCCGAGCCCTCTTATTAAATAAGGGACAAGGCATACCCGCTCTCCTTTGGAGGGATTAGGGGCACTCTCCGCTTGCTCTCCGCCATTATAGATGGCAAGACCGGCTCGAACCGGGACCATATAGGCCGGGGGGAGAAATCCCTTGGTCTAGAGCGTCACTAGCTCGCTATGTGGGATAGAGCATCTCTCCCAATATCCAGGCTGAGGGCTGGAAGGGCGAAAGGAGGAGTTGCGACGGCTGGCCATGGTGGAATGGACCTTTGTCGGATGCGCTCTGATGAACACTCGCGAAGGGGAGAAGGTGTGGTTTGGATCTAAATCTTTGTCCCCTTAAATGGGCGGCTCATTTACGTGGCTAGGGGTGTGGATGTAAAAACACTCAGACTTTTCATATTCGTTTGACACGTGGGAGACGGCCATTATTGGGCATAGAAGCCAAGGAGCGCAACATTTACAAGAAGCCGGACTTTATTCAACAGGTACACGGAATTTGGAGGAGAACTCGCCTTGCAATGCCGAAGACAATCTGCGCGCCGGACTCATCGTCATTGAAGCCTGGTTCGAGGGCTACTGAGGGAGTCCTAGATTAGGGGGTGTCCGGATGGCCGGACTATACCTTCAGCCGGACTCCTGGAATATGAAGATACAAGATTGAAGACTTTGTCCCATGTCCGGAAGGGACTTTCCTTGGCGTGGAAGGCAAGCTTGACGATACGGATATGTAGATCTCCTACCATTGTAACCGACTTTGTGTAACCCTAACCCTCTCCGGTGTCTATATAAACCGGAGGGTTTTAGTCCGTAGGACAACATACAGAACAACAATCATACCATAGGCTAGCTTCTAGGGTTTAGCCTCTCCGATCTCGTGGTAGATCTACTCTTGTACTACCCATATCATCAATATTAATCAAGCAGGACATAGGGTCTTACCTCCATCAAGAGGGCCCGAACCTGGGTAAAACTTCGTGTCCCTTGCCTCCTGTTACCATCCGGCCTAGACGCACAGTTCGGGACCCCCTACCCGAGATCTGCCGGTTTTGACACCGACACATAGCCTTCGAGGGAACCAAATCAGCTTGTGCCTAGTCAATATATATCTGAAATATTTGATGCACATGATTAGTACGCAAAAGTATTGTCATCAATCACCAAAACCAACTAAGGGATAAAAATGCCCTTACAATCTCCCCCTTTTTGGTGGATTGATGACAACACGGGATTTGCACAAGGGTATAATGCAAAGAGCAAGGGCAAACCCCCAAGTCTCTAAAATATAGACGGGCTCCCCCTAGATGTGTGCTATCTCGATGAGTGCTTTGGACTGCATGGCACACATACTAGGATCAACACTCCCACTATATTTTATAGACATGGCATATCTTGCAATAAGGCTAAAACTAAGCAAGATAGGAAAGAGCATAATGGAATAAGCACAAGATAGAATAAGCTCACTACGGTACGATAGAGTGCATATGTCTTACACCATATGATAGAAGGTCTCACAAGCACAAACCAAAGCAAACCAAAGCAAACGACATAAACAAAGTTCAACGGACCCAAACACGACACAGCTCGCAAATCCTACATTCTCTCCCCCTTTGGCATCAAGACGCCAAAAAGGCAGAGAGGACACCTACAACAATAGTGGTGGCTCAAGCTGAGTAGTCACTTGCACGCTCCCCGTCAGACTCGGCAGCTGGGACGGACTCTTCCTCAGACTCGGTCCAGTGATAACCCTGCTTGGCGATCCATTCTGCCTCTGGGGTGACGTCCTCCTCTGACCTGCTAGAGATGTTCTCGCCAAAGGTCCTGAAAATCTGCTTGTCACGGCGGCGAGTCTCCTTGGAAGCCACATGGGTCTTGTACTGCCCCTTTGCTTACATACAGAACAACATCTTCATCTTGTTCTTCAGTTGCTTAGCCCAAGATGGCTCAGAAGTGGGAGGGATGTAACCCTCAGAGCTGTCCTCGTCTGCTGCCTCCTCCTCATGCTCATCTGCACCCATGTCCATGGAAGCCGCGGCATCAGCACGAGAGGTAGTGTTTTCCCACTGAGTCTTGACACGGAGGTTGATGGGCTCATGCCGAATCCAACTAGGGGCCTTAAAATCATCCTGAGGGTAGAGCTGCTCCCAAGTTGTTGAGATCAACTGAAACAGATAAGGTCCATAGATGGGGACCTTGCGGTTGTAGACCGCAAACCGAAGCTCATTCCACATGATATGTGAGACATCAAGTGGTAGTGTCTGAGAGTTGCGAGCGTCTTCACACAAGAGCATCATATCCACAAGATAGGCATGCACCTTGTCCTTGTCCCCAATGCGTGGGAAGAGAGTGTTGCAGAAGATCCGGTGCATGATGTCAAGAAAAGAGTTGAGTACCCAAGTTGACTTGCCATTGGAGAGCTTCTTCTCCACATAGAAGGGCATAAGCTTGTTCTTGTTTGCAGACTCGGAATTGGCATGAGGGCGAACACCTTGGGGTGTGGTGAGCCCCTCATCCGGAACCCCAAGCAAAGTCATGAATTCCTTCCAAGTAGTAGTTAGCTGCCGACCATTGGTCATCCAAGTCATGGTCCTTTCCTCATTGGTATGAAAATGCACTGAGGCAAAGAACTGAGCAAGGATCTCAGGATCAAAGTCTTTATGGAATGAGATGATATGCTCAATGCCAAATTGCTCCACTAGGTCTAAAGCCTCACCAAAGTACTCCCGGTGCTTCTCTTGCTTCATGTGATGCATGTTGATCCATTTCACCTCCAGATAGGTGTTTTGCTTGGCCTTGATGACATCCAGATAAATGAGATTCTGCTGCTTGGTCCAAAATAGCTCATTCCCTCGAAGGTTAGCGCGAGGGTTTCCATATGGATTGATCTTCCTCCAAGAGATGAACTCAGCAAGCGGTATCTCATCCATACCCATGGTGGGTTCCTTCTCTTTGGTGGCGGTGGTCTTGGTTCTGCGTTGGGGGCATTGGAGCCCTCTGCTGCCTCTGAGCTGCGCATACGCTTAGATCCCGTGTTACGGCTTAGATTGGAGCGGCGAGCCGGAGCACCCGAGCCACCACCTAAAACACACACCACAAAACAACCACGCACGAAACACGAGAAGGATCAATGCAAAGACCACATCAAAACGGGTGAAACAAGTAGACATAGCACGTGAGAAGTGCCACAAGAGGGATTTGAGACAACGGTAGTATCGTGTGTTGCGCCACGTGCGGTAGTACCAGCGACGCGGTAGTACCGCACTAGTAGGGCGATAGTACCGGATGCGCGGTAGTACTGCACCTGAAGAGCGGTAGTACCGCATGGTTGCAGATCCGAAACGGCAATAGAGATCTGAGCACAACCGTGTCAACACGCGGTACTACGGCCGATCAAATCCATCACAGGACAACTATAGCAAGTACCACCACTACACAAAACTACTCTTCTATATCCTAATCTTGCAAAGATTTGGCCTAAAATCTCACGAACAACTTGCATCTCCCCAAAACCTAAAAACAACAAGACGAAGAAGAAAAAGGAAGGGATTGGGGAGAAACCTTGTTCCATGGCAAGAGGGAGTGGTGGGGAGCGATCCCACCAGTTAGAATCTGAGGAGAGCGGCCGGAGACGGAGATCCGGCGAGGACCTCCGGCGCCGTTCTTGAGCAAGAGAGAGAGACGGAGTGGGGAGAGAGACGAATGGGTATGGGGGAGTTAGAACTCCCCCTGGCCGTGCTTAACCCCCCACGCGCCCTCGACCACACGGTAGTACCGCATGTCATCGCGGTAGTACCGCCCCGGGCGGAAGTACCGCACCGTGGCTTTAGTACCGCTCCCCCAGGCGGCAGTAAAAAATTTCTGCCGCGCTGGGTGCGAAAGTACCGTGCGCTCCTCACGCAGTAGTATCGCACGTCAATGCGGTAGTACTGCCCGGGCGGAAGTACTGCACCGAGGCCGTAGTACCGCTCCCCCAGGTGGCAGTAAAAAAATTCTGCCGCCCTGGGTGCGGAAGTACCGCGCGCTCCCCGCGCGGTAGTACCGTGGCAGGCCACGGTAGTACCGTGAGCTCAAGAAAGAGAAGTTTCAACCAACCGAGAGAACATCGAAGCACGGAACCTTCAAGCGAAAGACAACACCAAAGAGCTAACACACTGGACACCACAAGCACAAGCTCGGCATGAAGGAAGAGAAGCAAGAGACAACACAGACCAAAAACGAGACACAAACTCCCCAAGGAGAGGGCGGTGGCCGGAGCCACCTATGTTTGAGTCAATTGGTATGGCACCGCGAAGAATTATCCTTGGGCCCATGACCAAAACTTGTCTTTGAAGCACAAGTACCATAAAAATGGCTTAATGTGAAAGAGTTGATCGATTTATGCATAATGGGGGAGGGAGAGTTCATTGAGAGAACAACACTCCCCCTATGTTCATGCCTACACCTATATTAGACAACAAGTTGAGTGAGGTGGGGTGCGCAAGGGTTCAAGCAACGTTGCTCGAATCAATGATATTTAGCTCATGCCTTAACTCACGAAATCTTGCTTCATCCAAAGGTTTCGTGAAAATATCTGCAAGGTTACCATGGGTGTTGACGTAGTTGAGCTCGATCTCCCCTCGCCTAATGTGATCCCGGATGAAGTGATACCGAATCTCAATATGCTTCGTCTTGAAGTGTTCACCAGGTTGAGAGAAATCTTGATGGCACTTTCATTGTCACACCAAAGAGGCACTTTGTCACAAATGACACCGTAATCCTTTAAAGTTTGCCTCATCCATAAGAGTTGTGCACAACAACTACCGGCAGCCACATACTCCGCTTCCGTGGATGAGAGAGATACACAACTTTGCTTCTTGGAAGACCAACTCACCAAAGATCAACCAAGAAATTGGCACCCTCCGGAAGTGGACTTCCTATCCACTTTGTCTCCTGCCCAATCCGAGTCCGAATAACCTACAAGCTTGAAGTTTGCTCCCCTTGGGTACCATAAGCCAAAGTTTGGGGTATGAGCCAAATATCGAAAGATTCGCTTGACCGCCACAAAGTGACTTTCCTTAGGTGAGGCTTGAAACCGTGCACAAATTCCCACACTCAACATGATATCCGGTCTAGATGCACAAAGGTAAAGCAAGGAGCCAATCATGGAGTGATATACCTTTTGATCCACTGCTTTACCATTGGGATCAATGTCAAGTTGGCACTTGGTGGGCATGGGAGTGGAAGCCGGCTTGACATCACTTAGCTTGAATCTCTTGAGCATGTCTTGAGTGTATTTGGCTTGGTTGATGAAGGTTCCTTCTCTACTTTGCTTCACTTCGAACCCGAGAAAGAACTTCAACTCTCCCATGGAAGACATCTCGAACTTTGAGGTCATGAGAGCGGCAAATTCCTCATTGAAAGCTTTGTTAGGGAAACCAAAGATAATATCATCAACATATAATTGGCACACAAACAACTCCCCTTTGACCTTCTTAGTAACAAGAGTGGGGTCGATTAGCCCAGGTTCCAAACCACGGTCTTGTAACAACTCGGTAAGGTGGTCATACCACGCACGTGGGGCTTGTTTAAGGCCATAGAGTGCCTTATCGAGTTGATACGCATGATCAGGAAAGTAGGGATCCTCGAACCCGGGGGGTTGCTTGACATATACCAATTCATTAATCGGACCATTAAGGAAAGCACTCTTCACATCCATTTGTTGTAACTTAAAGTTATGATGAGAAGCATATGCAATCAACACGCGAATGGATTCAAGATGAGAAACGGGGGCAAAGGTTTCACCGTAGTCGATACCCTCGACTTGGGAGTAGCCTTGTGCTACCAAACGAGCCTTGTTGCGAATGATAATCCCATGAGCGTCTTCCTTGTTCTTGAATATTCACTTGGTTCCAATGACATTGTGGTTCTCCGTTGGCCTTGGCACCAATCTCCACACTTTGTTGCACTCGAAGTTGTTGAGTTCTTCATGCATGGCATTGAGCCAATCCGGATCTTCGAGAGCCTCATAGACCTTTTGGGGTTCAACACAAGAGACAAACGTGTGATGTTCACTATAGTTTGCTAATTGTCTACGAGTGCTTACCCCCTTTCTTAATCTTCCAAGCACATTTGTCATGAGATGATCCTTGGTGGAGAGCTTGGAAGCAATCTTGGCGGCACGACGCTCCAATTCCTCCTCGGGGGTGAGACGAGGAGTGGTCACTTGATCATCTTGAGCGCCGCCTTGAGCTTGTTCTTGATCTTGAACTTGCTCAGAGGAGATAACTTGGCCTTGGGCATCACTTGATGTTACAACACCATCTTGAGATTGACCTTGCCCTTGGTCTTGTTCTTGAGGTTGAGGGCCTTCACTTTGTTCTTCGGAAGCATATTGGCCTTGGGTTGGTGAAGGTTCGACTTGAGTGGAACATTGTCCTTCTCCTTCGGCCACAAGGGGTTCCTCAATGGGTAGGATATGACCAACACCTATTCTTCTTATGGCTTGGGGAGGAATTTCATCACCTACATCACAAGTACCACTTTGCTCCACTTGGGAGCCATTATTCTCATCAAACTCCACGTTACATGTTTCCTCAATAAGTCCCCTGGACTTATTGAGAACACGGTAAGCATGAGAGTTTGTAGCATAACCAATAAATATGCCCTCATAAGCTCTAGCCTCAAATTTAGACAAACGGACACCTTTCTTGAGAATGAAACACTTGCACCCGAACGCCCGGAAGTACTTGAGGTTGGGCTTGTTACCGGTGAGTATCTCATATGGAGTCTTGTTCAACCTTTGTGGAGGTAGAGCCGATTAGATGCATGACATGCGGTGTTGATGGCTTCGGCCCAAAAGTTGTAGGGAGACTTGAACTCTGCCATCATGGTCCTTGCCGCATCCATCAACGTCCGATTCTTCCTCTCCGCTACACCATTTTGTTGAGGGGTATAAGGTGCGGAATATTGATGCTTGATTCCCTCATCACTCAAAAACTCATCCAAGGTGTAGTTCTTGAACTCGGATCCATTGTCACTTCTTATAGTCAAGATCTTTGTATTGTGTTGTCGTTGAGCTTCATTTGCAAAGTCGATGACGGTTTGTTGGGTCTCGCTCTTCCTCTTGAGGAAATATACCCAAGTGTATCTTGAATAGTCATCCACAATCACCAAGCAATACTTTCTACCGCCAAGACTATCAAAGGATGGAGGCCCGAAGAGATCCAAAGGAGCTCCAAAGGCCTCTTAGAGTAGATGATAGTCGTGGGAGGGTGAGCCTTCTCATGTAGCTTTCCTTCGATACAAGCACTGCAAGCACGATCTTTGGCAAAACTAACATTTGTTAGTCCACGGACATGGTCCCCCTTGAGAAGACTTTGCAAAGATATCATATTGACATGAGCTAAACGGCGATGCCAAAGCCACCCACGTCAAACTTAGCCATTAGGCATGTCGCGGTCTTAGTGGGTCGCTCCGAAAAGTTAATCACATAGAGACCGTTCTCGACATGCCCAACAAAGGCTACTTTAAGAGTCTTGCTCCACAAGAGGGCCACGGTATCAATATCAAAGAAAGTGCAAAGCCCATAAGTGCTAGTTGACAAACGGAAAGTAAATTGTATGCAAGGGACTCAACAAGCATGACCTTCTCGATCATAAGATCATGAGAAATGACAACTTTGCTGAGTCCCAATACCTTAGAGGATGAGGCGTCACCCCACTCGACGTTGGTGGGCATGGATGGAATCTTTTGCACGTCCACCACCAAGTCCTTGCTTCCGGTCATATGATTAGTAGCTCCACTATCGAGCAACCATGATCCCCCACCGGAAGCAAACGCCTACAAGAGATCAATGCTTGGTTTTAGGTACCCATTTTGTAATGGGTCCTTTGATGTTAGTAACAAGGGTCTTAGGAACCCCAATAGACCATTCAATGTACTCATAAGGAGAACCAACAAATTTGGCATAAACATGCCCATCTCTAGCATGGCACAATACATAAGAAGGGTTAAAGTCACCGGCTTTGTTGGGAATGGAAGCGTTGCCCTTCTTGGCATCACTACCCCTCACGGAGTTCTTCTCCTTCTCCTTAGTAGAACCCTCTCCCTCCTTCACAAAAGTTTGCTTGAGAGGAGGAGGTCGTTTGGCCTTGTCATTCTTCTTCTTGTTCTTGGACTTGGGCACGTACCCAATCCCTTCCTTGGCCACAACTCCCTTTTGGTTGGTCAAAAGGTCGTTGAGATTCTTCTCGCCTTGTATGCAAGACACAAGACCTTTCTCAAGTTGCACCTTTAGCTTAGCTTTCTCCTCAACAAGATGCACATGCTCATAACATGGGTTAGTAGCATTTGCATTATCAATTAACATCATACGAGGAAAAGTGGCTTTCTCCTTGGTTAGCTTTACTTGAAGTTGATCATGAGACTCTTTGAGGCTAGCATGAGCACCCTTCAAGACATTGTGAGCCTTTTCAAGTAGGTCAAACTCCTCTTTGAGTCTAGCAAGATCAACCCCAAGCTTGGCCTTCTCGGAGTTTAGCACACGAGAGACAACAAGAGCATGATCAAAATCTTTATTTAACTTAGCGTGATCAACATTGTGTGACTCCTCAAGAGCCAAATGAAGACCACACTCTTCCTTAAGAGCATTGGAAAGATCCGAAATCTCATCGGCATAGTCATGACTATGCCCCTCCATCTTGGAGATAGTATCTTCGTGAGCCTCGATCATGTCATTGGCTTCACCAAGTTGTTCCAAGAGAGCAACAAAATGCTTCTTGGATTTACCCTTGAGTTTACCCATAAAGGACCCAAACTCATTTTCCTCCACATTGGATCCCTCATATTCATCAACGCAATCCGTCAAGGAAGGATTATTAATGATGGTAGTTTTGATGTTGGGGGTTACCTTGTTGGTGGCTTTAGCCATGAGGCACTTGGCGGTGATGTTCTCATTGGGTGAGTCGAAGAGAGACACTTGTGGAGTTTTTGCAATGGCAACGGAGGCCATGGCAACCGACTCGCCATCTTCATCATCATCCTCATGGTACTCTTCTTGAACCACCAACGCCTTGTGAGGGGTCTTCTTGGTGAAGTTGCTCTTGTTGGGGAAAGACTTGGCTTTGTCCTTTCGGATGAGCTTGCCACCATTGTCTTCCCTCTTCTCATACGGACACTCCACAACAAAATGGCTCACATTGCCACAATTGTAGCAAGTCCTCACACATTGCTTGCTCTTCATGACACTTGAGTTGTTCTTGTTGAAGTTAGGCCTTGAGTTCTTCTTGCTCCAAAATTGCCTTGAAGCAAGTGCCATGTGTTCATGATAGGCATACTTTGTATCTTCGGGGTTGCTTTCCTCTTCTTCCTCTTCTTCTTCTTCTTCAACACAAACCTTGGCCTTCAATGCAAGGTTGGGCTTCTTTGCCCTTTGAGAGCGAAGCACCACATTGTCGGCGGTCTTGTCCAAGATGTTCATAGCCACAAACTCATCCAACACTTCACTTGAGGTAAAGGTGTGGAAGTTGGGCCTTTGACGAACGACGAAGGACATGGCCTTGTGGTAAGGCATCATTGCCTTGAGGAATTTGCTCTTGATCCAATTGTCATCCGTGTCCTTGCTCCCATGATCTCGGAGTGAGGCCGCGAGTTTGGTTACTCTCCGATAAAGCTCATGAGGTTCTTCATATTCTTTCATAGCAAACTCATTGGCTTCATCTTGCACTACTTCATAGTTGAAGCGTTGAATGCTTGCGCTTCCTCGATAGAGAGAGACAACACAAAGCCATGCATCTTTGGCCAAGGCGAATGGCCGAAGATGAGGTAGATCTTCGGGCGGAATTGCATCTTGGATGATGAAGAGATCATTCTCATTGAATTGATTATCCGTGGCTTCTCGAGGAGTGAAGTTGCTTGGGTCATGCGGATAGAAACCTTCTTCAATGATTCTCCAAAGATTAGTATTCACATGATTTAAATGATGCTTAAAGCGATAAACCCAAGAATCAAAGTCCTCATTTTTCACAATCTTAGGGGGAGGACCGGCATGATTCAAATGAGTGGAAGGAATTGGTCCACCATAAACAAGTGGTGGTTCCACATGGGCAAAGATGTCGGTGCCATTTTTACCACTAGAAGAAGGAGCCTTTTCACTACTAGCTTCCCCCCTGTCGGAGTTAGCATCTGTCACCTTGTCAGTGGGATCACCCACTTTCAATGGTGCGGTGGATAGTTTAAGCCCTTCAATGAATTTAGTAAACATGCTTTCAACCTCAGTCATCATTGAGGTTTTCAATGTCTCCAAGGCTACATTGAATTCCTCACGGGAGACCGAGGTTCCCACATCACATGTAGACGAGATCGGATTCACACCGGAGTGCTCCTACACACAGTCTACGATGTCAACCATACTCTTCGGACGACAAAGTCCTTAGTAAAGGGACGAGGCTCTGATACCAATTGAAAGGATCGATATGGTTGACTAGAGGCGGGTGAATAGGCAACTAACAATTTTTAGATTTTCTTTACCAAATTAAACTTTGCATCAAAGTAGGTTGTCTAGATGTGCAACTAGGTGAGCAACCTATATGATGCAACAACAACGAGCACACAAGCAAGCAAGAGAAGTAACACTAATAAGCTTGCACAAGTAAAGGTAAGAGATAACCAAGAGTGGACCCAGTGAAGACGAGGATGTGTTACCGAAGTTCCTTCCTTTTAAGGGGAAGTACGTCTCTGTTGGAGCGGTATGGAGGCACAATGCTCCCCTAGAAGACACTAGGGCCACCGTATTCTCCTCACGCCCTCACACAATGCGAGATTGCGTGATTCCACTATTGGTGCCCTTGGAGGCAGCGACCGGACCTTTACAAACAAGGTTGGGGCTATCTCCACAACTTAATCGGAGGCTCCCAACAACACCACGAAGCTTCACCATAATGGACTATGGCTCCGTGGTAACCTCAACCGTCTAGGGTGCTCAAACATCCAAGAGTAACAAGATCCGCTAGGGATTGGTGGGGGAATCAAATTTCTCTTGGTGGAAGTGTAGATCGGGGCCTTCTCAACCAATCCCGAGAAAATCAACAAGTTTGATTGGCTAGGGAGAGAGATGGGGCGAAAATGGAGCTTAGAGCATTAATGGAGCTTTTGGGGAAGAGGTAGTCAACTAGAGGAAGAAGACACCCCTTATATAGTGGAAGAAGAAATCCAACCGTTATCCACCAACTCAGCCTGCGCAACGCGGTACTACCGTACCAGAGGCGCGGTACTACCGCCCATGCAGCAGAGACCAGAACAGCCCAAAATGCACTAAGGCAGAGGGCGGCAGTACTGCTGGCACGGTACTACCGCGCGCGCCCCCTTGCGATACTACCGCAAGGCAGGGGCTGTCCACAGATGGGAAGGCACGGATATAATAAATTACATCCGTGGTTACTTCCGCAGAGTTGGAGTCGATGCAAAAACCCGATGCGGTAGTACCGTAAGCCAGCAGCGGTACTACCGCGCTAGGCGCGGATGAAAAAAATTTCATCCGCCCCTTACTGCCGCATACTTGCGGAACTAAGCCAGATACCACGGTACTACCGTGCCCAGTGCGCGGTACTACCGTGATGGGTGCCACCCACTAGGGAGAGGGTGAAAACATCTGGACTCCGGCCACGGTACTACCGCTTGCCAGGAAGCGATACTACCGTGGGCGCTTGCGGTACTACTGCACCGGCGGACGGTACTACCGCAAGGGCTGTGGTACTACCGCTCTAAGGAGCAGTACTACCGCACGCCCTAGTTCAGCAAGCACGAGCAATATTCGCATAGACAAGGAAAACATAGGATGCTCCAAAGGGTAGAAGAAAAGGAGGTACAAAGGAAGATGTGTACGTGATGAATCCACCCAACCTTTCCGATGCAGACCCTCTCTTAATAGTACGGCTTCCCTACGACTCAATACCACTGAAAAGAAACATAGAGAAACGCCGTCTTCCATAGCCTTCGAGGGGAACCAAATCATCTTGTGCCTAGTCAATATATATCTGAAATATTCGATGCACATGATTAGTCCGCAAAAGTATTGTCATCAATCACCAAAACCAACTAAGGGATAAAAATGCCCTTACAAAGACGGAGCGCAAAGGAAGCAGCCTCGATCGTTCGCTTCGGCTCACATGGCCAGCGCCCGCAAGCTATTCGACGAAATGCCATCGCCGACGCAGACGACGACCGTGGACGACCCTGACTACGCCTCGTTCATGTAGAACGTCATCTTCGAGGGCCGTGGTGAGGCATTCCACGTCGACGGCCAAGAGCAAGCTTTTGATCCCGATACGAACCAAAGCCAGGACACCCGCGCTACCTATGATGGCACTCAGTTGGCCGACGATGATGATGGTGATGAGGACGACCATGGCAACTCGTGGCATGAAGATTATGACTTGTATTGTCAAGATGAAGAAGAAGCGGTCAACATTTTCATGGAGCCATTGTTGTTTATCAATGAGCTCACCCGAAAGGCCGAAGCACAAAAGATGAGGAAAAGCATTCGCATGGGATCATACACCCAAGCCGAGGACACTTTGATTTGCGAGAGTTGGAAGGAAATCGGCCAAGATCCAATGAAAGGTGCTGAGCAAAAAGGAGCTGTCTTTTGGACAAGAGTTCACAAGAACTTTCATGAGCGAAGAAAGTTTGCCCCCTACCAATTCACAAGCACCCGCGGCATCAATTCAATCCAAAAGAGATGGGGATTCATCCAACAAGAGTGCAACAAATATTGTGTCGCGCTTGAGAGCGTCAAATCCCGTCCCGTGAGTGGCCTAGGCCTTGGTGACTTGGTATGAACCTCTCGCTTTTTCATCATGTGTCCATTCATGTTGGCATGCCATTTAAGTTTCATGCACTGTATGTCCTTTCATGTTACAATTGTGGCCGCATGTTTGATTGTGTAGGCATTCCAATCTTTGGAAGCCTTCAAGGCCCGGCACAAAGACAAGCCATTCACTCTCACGCATTGTTGGATGCTCATCAAAAATTGCCCGAAGTTCAAAGACCAATACAATGCTCTTTAGATGAAGAAATGAGGGAAGGCGGCCGTGGCTGATGAGGTAGACTTGCTCAAGAGGCCAAGGGGCAGAAAAACTCGAAGTCCGATGAGAAGCTTGATGCGTCGTCCATTGCCTTGCAAGGAACTTTGGAGGAAACGGTGAGAGAAAAGGATGCGGGGGAGGAGAGGAAGACCAAAGGCAATGAGAAGCAAATGAAGATATATCTAGATCTCCAAACGAAGAAGCTTGACATGGAGGAGGCCGTGAAGAGGAGGAAGCTTGACATCGAGGAGGCCACTCAACTCGAGAAGTTAGAGATCGAGGCCACCAATGCCGACACAAAGGCCAAGGAGGTGGCGCTCACGTTGATGAGCGTCGACAAGAACAACATGTCACCGGAGAGGAAGACTTGGTTCGCGAACTGTCAGAAGGAGATGTTCGCCCGCGACGACCTGAACTAGGTGAGACCTCGACCGCGATGGCGGTCCATTTTGAAGGCTGGTTAGTGTGCCGGCGGCTGGCTTTGTTGCCAGCAACAAAACTTGTCCATTTTGAAGGCTGACTGGTGTGCCGACCGCTGGCTTTGTTGCCGACGCCAAAACTTGTCCATTTTGAAGGCTGGCTCGTGTGCCGGTCACTGACTTTGTTGACAGCACCAAACTTATGATGACCATTCTGTAGGACGCTGACTTTATTGCCGAATGGCATGATCTAGCGTGAACGCGGCCGCTGGCGTGAACTATGGCCGCTGCCATTGTCTTTTCGTTTGCATGCACATCGGACCAGATACGGCCGTGCGCCCAGCGTATCCACAAATTCAGGCGGACACGATCCATTGCCACCCCCAAACAGATAATAAGGGAACGAAACGAACATCCTTTTGGTGTTGTGCGTTGGAGTTGCCCTAAGTGTGCCATTGCTGAATTTTGTGTAGACTCGTATTCGCGAGAGTTCCATCCAACGGAACAACCGCCACACTTACAACCATGTTCCACGTGGCACGTGCGGCCGCGCATGATATCATTGAAGTACTGGCACAGCAAACTCCGGAAGAGCACAAGGCCCCAGTACAGAACAACATAGCGGCACGCAACACGCCAGCCGCAGCAAAGCACCGGGTGCCGCGCCGCTTCCTCAGGACCCAAGTCACCTGCCATCTCCTCCCCAGCAGCGGCAAACTCGCCACCGCACGCAGCGACGGCATGGCGATGTCTCGCGCCGCGGCAGCGGTCGGGCGGCACCGGTGCGGGCCGCGCCTGCCCGCGGCGAGGTCCATGGCGTCGTGGTTCGGCCACGTGGAGCCGGCCGCCAAGGACCCCATCCTCGGCGTCACCGAGGCCTTCCTCGCCGACCCCTCGCCGGACAAAGTGAACGTCGGCGTCGTACGTATCTCTCCCTCCCTCCTCTTCACCCGCATGCCCTGCCACAGCGGTGTTTCTCGCGGCGCCGCGATCAAAACGGGCGCCGATCGTAGGGGCTGACGGCTTCTTTCTCCTGTCGCGCCGCAGGGTGCGTACCGGGACGACGACGGGAAGCCCGTGGTGCTCGAGTGCGTGCGCGAGGCGGAGCGGCGCATCGCCGGGAGCACCAACATGTGAGATCTCGCTGTCCGCCCGCCTTTCCTCTGCTCTCTCTTGGCCCTTCCTTTCCATTTAATGCGGTTGTGGGTGCAGTTTTCTTGGTCCCGAGGAGTGAGCAATCAATTGGTGATGATGAATTGACGTGGACGAAAGCTTAGCTTTTTGCATGTTGCCTGCATTGCCCTGCAGTCTTGTGATAGATCATGTGCCAATTCTACTCTCTGAATTTTTCTTCGACGATAAGCATGCGCATTTGCGGATTTCGCTATCAAGAAATTATTGACGGGATCATGGCGCACTTCCAGCCGAGTCTAATACAGCATTTGGAAGTTTCAGTCTAACTTTTGTGCACCTTGAGAGTCAACGGTTTTTTTAGAGGGGTTTCGTGTAAAAAGTGATTTTTTTTTGAGGAATTGTAAAAAGGATTATTAAATCCTGTCTGTGCAGTTAAAAATAGCACGATATCAGGCATGGTGAGCAATCTTCAAATCATTCAAAAAAAGCACGATATTCTAAATTTACAAGAATGCAAAAATAAAAAATAAAAAATGGAGTTCAATACTAATGTAATGCAATTTTAGTACATGAACGATTATCATGAGTTCTCAATTTATTTTCCTGGCGGAATTTGTAAAACAGGGAGTACCTTCCAATGGGAGGAAGCGTGAAGATGATCGAGGAGTCGCTGAAGCTGGCATACGGGGAGGATTCTGAGTTCATCAAGGACAAGAGGATTGCGGCAGTGCAGGCTCTTTCAGGGACTGGTGCATGTCGCCTCTTTGCAGATTTCCAGAAACGCTTCTTGCCGGATTCACAGATCTACATACCTACGCCTACATGGTCAAAGTGAGTTAGGATACATTCTACTTTCACCTTTTCACTAAGTTACCGAAAACAATTTAGAGACCAAATTTCAAATGTTCTTCGAGCATCGTCAGGTTGGCACCCTCTGATAGTAGCTAACTGTATGAACTTGTTCAGCCATCACAACATTTGGAGGGATGCCCAGGTACCACAAAGAACATTTGCCTACTACCACCCGGAATCAAGAGGACTGGACTTTGCAGGCCTAATGGATGATATCAAGGTATATTTCATAGGTGATGAACATTTTTACAAGTGATTGTAGGTTTCTGTGATTTGGCACAGAAAACCTCCCATTTTCTGTGGGGATTTCTGTCTTGTTGACTGCTTATCTGTCACTTATTCAGAGTTGTGTTTCCTACACCTGCAGAACGCTCCAGAGGGTTCCTTCTTTTTGCTTCATGCATGTGCTCACAATCCCACTGGGGTCGATCCTTCTGAGGAACAGTGGAGAGAGATATCTCAACAATTCAAGGTACAGATGACAACAAATTGGAGAATGGTCACTCCTTGTATTATTTTACCAGTGAAATGCAGCTGTACTTTTGTTTGGTATTTTTCAGGTGAAGAACCATTTCCCATTTTTCGACATGGCATACCAAGGATTTGCCAGTGGTGACCCAGAGAGAGATGCCAAGGCAATTCGGATCTTTCTCGAAGATGGACATCAAATTGGATGTGCACAGTCATATGCAAAAAACATGGGACTTTATGGCCAAAGAGCAGGATGCCTTAGGTACTCATTTTTCCTATGTTAATCTATCATCCATGCATCTTCCATATCAATTCTCACTCAAGTAATAAGTATCAATGTCTTTGTACTGCCTACCTTTTCTTATTTCTCCTTCTATTTTCTGGAGCTACTTGTTAGTATTTGTGTTCTATGTCAAGTTGCTTCCCTGTAATTTCTACTGAATTGAGGATGTCAGTATGTTTATTTTGTGAGCACCGTGTACAGCCTGCAAGTGCTTACTTTAAGTAGACTTAAGCATTACATGCTCTTGAAGAGTAAGGTTATCCTTGAAAATCTGCATTTTTTTTCTGTTATTTGTCTAGGCATCCATTTAAGTTATTCTGAACATTTTCTGCTCTACTCAATGAAACCAAAAAAAAAATCAGAGAAACAAAGTTTGTGGACACTAAGACTATAAGCTACAAATCTTTATCTGGTGTCTACTCAATGAAACCAATTTTTTTTTGAGAGAAACAAAGTTTGTGGACACTAAGACTATAAGCTACAAATCTTTATCTGTTGCCTAGGCCGTCGCCTGATCTCCTATATTTTAACATTTTTTGCAGTATTCTCTGCGACGATGAAATACAAGCAGTTGATGTGAAGAGCCAGTTACAACAGATTGCCAGACCTATGTACAGCAACCCACCCCTTCACGGCGCACTAATTGTTTCCACTATCCTTGGTGATCCAGCACTGAAAAGCTTATGGCTGAAAGAGGTCAAGGTAAAACTA
The DNA here is from genome assembly GCF_003073215.2 of Triticum urartu. NCBI lineage: Eukaryota > Viridiplantae > Streptophyta > Magnoliopsida > Poales > Poaceae > Triticum > Triticum urartu. The sequence goes on along the minus strand of NC_053028.1, from coordinate 508,562,773 downwards.
CAACGTCCTTCTTCCTATGCCTGACTACCATTGAAGTAAACAAAATTCCTGAGTCATTTGATAATCATGAAAACTGATGGGTTTGATTGTGAACATTATTTTAACATTTGTTTATTGTCTCAGGGTATGGCTGATCGCATTATTGGAATGCGAAAAGCACTTAAGGAGAGCCTTGAAAAGTTGGGTTCACCATTATCATGGGAACATATTACTAATCAGGTAATTGTCCATCAAGATCTTTTTTACCATAATTTGGGCTGTGGCAACTCACTGCCCACATGTAACTGGTAGTATACTGTACAACATCTTGGCCAACATAAAAGGGTGTGGCCGCAATTTGGGTGTGCACCAGTGCAAAGCATTTGGGTAGGATCATGCGGGGAGAGTACACTTTTTTTTTTTTTGCTTTGGTCTCTGTACCTAAACTCTCCCTCAAATTGATCAATGGAATGTGGCAAATCTTTTGCCTCCGTTTCAAAAAATTAAAAATCAGAAGGAAGTTTCTTAGAATGGAATGCTAGTTCTTGGTTCATAAAAGGTAATTAGTTCCCATAAAAACTGGTATCTGGAGGCCCTGTCTTTAGTGGCTCCCCTCAGACGTATAACCTTGGGGAAGGAGGATTTTTTTTTACTGAAATTGGGTTTCTGTTTTATTGTGGGAACATCACTCACTTTGAACCTTCTAAGATGTTTTGATGCTGCATATTTCTTGGGTTCAAACAGCGGTTTTAACAATAATTTTGCTAAATTTTACGTTATGCTTTGTAAGTGGCCTTATTTACTTTCATACATGAGTTGCTGAGAGTTTTGCGATGCCATTCCATCGGCGGTTGTTTTGCTACAGATTGGCATGTTTTGCTACAGCGGGATGACACCTGAACAAGTTGATCGCTTAACAAATGAATTTCACATATACATGACTCGTAATGGCAGGATAAGGTACTTGTAATTGCTTAACAGAAAGTTTGTTATCCTTATTTCTGAATACATCTCTCTGCATTTCATTGGTTACTTGTGCCTAATTTTATTGGTGTTTCCTCTTCAGCATGGCTGGTGTAACAACAGGAAATGTCGCATATTTGGCTAACGCTATTCATGAGGTCACTAAGCCAAATTAAGACCCCTTCCTCCCTCCTGCCATTTTGAGAAATAAGAGGAGCCTTTCAACTTCAAGTTGCAGTTTGCTTTTAATTTCCTTAAACCTTTTATGTTCCAACAATGTTGTTTTTATCAAACAATGTCCCATATTGTTGTGACCTATGGGTGTGCAAATATTGATTTGTTTCATCGGAGACACAGAAAGGAACACTTTATTAGTAAGAACTAAACTGATCCTGTATTACAGTTGCAGAGGATGCCCTAACACTGAAAATGTCATCGTTTAAGAAAAATTAGGAGGAGCTGAGCTCCTGTGACGCATATGAAGAAATGCAGTTGGCATCTCCAAGTGCACAGTGTTTGTTATAGTATTCGAAATAATTGGAACTATCACATCCACAATCAGAAGATAGGCTGGTGTCCAACATAACACGTCTAACTGTTATTGTCAAAATCATTAATTGAATTTGTGTTAAACTGTCAATGCCACAAAATGAGATACTGCAGGCTAGTGCATAATTATGTAACAAAGATATAGATATACAAACTAAAATAGAAAAAAGCAAATATGATCAAATTTAAAGAGCGCAATATATTGATGATGGGGTTCGTTTTATGGAAGGTTCTCCTCTTTCTTTTCTTGACACTGGTAGGTTCTCCTTTGACATATGAAAATTTGCAGCATCAGAAATGAAGTGACAAAAAACTTATTCTGCTCACTTGTGGCTGCTACATGCTAAGCTACGGGTTATCGGGCTTTTGCCAGATTACTAGCCCAAGGCAACACAGTCAGGCCACTAGCTGCGGTTTGTCCTTTTCTTCTTCTTTTCTTACTTATTCTTCTTTTTTCATTCTCAAAAAAAACTTATTCTTCTTTTCTATTTATCCATTTTTTATTGTACTGTTTGTTAAATATATTTTCTTTTTATTTTGGTGCTTCTTGTTCCTTCTATTTTTCTTTGTCATTATTTGATTTTTGTAATATACCAAAACATTTATGCAAAAAGCCATGAATATTTAATTATCAAACAGATTAATATTTTATTTTTAAACAGATAAAAAATATTTTATTTTCACAGCCAGGAGTATTTTTTTTCAACTATATGGACAATTTTAACGGATAACGATAACAATATGCAATATTATGACAATTTATGATATATATAAAACCGTTTTTCAAGAGTTGCATAAAGTATTTTATACAGGAATAAATCCTTGCGACGTCAGTGTCGCTCCCACTTTTTTTAGGGACTTTATTGCTCATCAAACAACATTACAACTTTTGCTAGAAGATTTACAAGATAATCAGGGGTGCTCCTCCTGCCAAATAATAGTACGAGAGCAACTATAGAAGAGTCTGTCATATTGGTTGCCATATGCACGTACATATGCACGTCCTTGACCTCGACGACCGTGGCGCAATTCGTCTCCTAAAATCTCACCATATTGGCATTGGCTCTATCTGGTGTGCTCCCTCTTCGCTGTGAAATCCACCCGTGCCTGCTCGTAGTGGAGCCATACAATGTGGTTCCTCTCCCACCCCTGCGGACACATATAAAAGCGTTCATAGAAGTAAAGTGTACGTGCATATGTATAAACGTCTACACCTGTCCACCCAAAGCTCATGAGAGTATTAAACATTAGAGAAACTCTAGTCTAATATAGCACATAGTGTAACACCCTAGCCTATGGCAATTATACATTTGTGATGCCTAAGTCGAAGGCATTCTTATCTGGAATAAGGGCATCTTCAATCGTAGACCCTCAAATCGTCGGCAACAATCCAAACTATGCAGCATGAATGTGTTTTGCTATTCAATGCGGTTCTGTGTCGTTCCGCAGGCCGATCCAGACGTGCTTTTCCTTACAAACCAGAAACAAATTGGGGGGCTTTGCAGGCATCCAGACCGCTGCCACGCCCGCTTCTGATTGCCCTGGCCACCAAAAAGCCCTCTCGCGCGCTTGCGCTCCTTCTCGCCCGAAGCAGTAACGCTGCTCTAGAGCACTAGTGTCGCATTCATGCCAGCTCAGAGCGACATGACCTTTCACTAGCTATTCGGCATTGAAGTGGTACATCGGCCGAGAGCATCGGCACCCCCATCGTTTCCAAGTGCACGCGACTACTCCGCGTTCAAACGACAGCATGTTGTTCCGCCTTCCTTCATTAAACATGCACGGCTACCGATGAACCTACTCCGTCACCACTCGTTTGTCCGTCTGTGGCCCACCATTACCACCCCGCCACTTGCCCGGCCATCCTTCGGCCATTTAAACTCTAGCCCCGGCCAGAGCCGCATCCATCCCCCTCCGCTCCCTTTCCCCTCTCCACACCATGTCTGCCATGGCCTCCCCGAGCTCCAAAGCCATTTTGGACAACCTTTCGTCCGAGCAGAAGAAGGAGATAGTGTAACGCCTCAAGACCGACGCTCTAGATGCCTTTCATGTATTCCGAGTTTCGTTGTGTGATTTGTTTTGTCTGTTGCATTCTTCATAGTATCATTTGCATTGCAACATGTCATCATGCCATCATTTTGGCAAACTAACTGAACTCACATAAATAAATCATGTGGATTTTCGATCCATTTAAATCGAGGGAATTCACATGGTGAGTTCTCTTTATAACATATCCTCCCAATATATAGGGAGCTACTATCAATATTCCATTGTTTTAGAATTTACCACAACACACTTGCATGTTAAATCCCTTGGCCTTTACTTCTTCAAGTTTTGGCTTTCTAACCTTGCCAACAATTCTTTATCTCTCTTATCGTGGTTCATCCAAAAATCCTTAACATTTTTGGACACTTCAAAACCTAGTCCTAGTTCAAACCCATTTGAATTAAATTCAAATGGGTTTGAATTCAACTTCACGCCCACGCTCACTTCTATTTTCTTGGGTGAAACTCATTTTTGCGAGCCCAGGAAAATAATCCCCATGCCCAAATTCTATCTCTTCCTTCCTTTCTTCCCCTTTTTCTTCTTTGACATTTTCTGTTTTGGGGAAAAATAAGAAGAAGGAGAGCAGCCACAGCTCGGCCTGCTCGCAGCAGCCGACCCATGCCACCGCGGCCTCCCTAAGCCCAGCAGCCAGGCCGACCCACCAAGGCCAAGACCCAGCCAACCCCCTCCTAATCTAACCCTAGCGAACCCAGCGCCCGATCCCACTCATCTCCCTCTCGTTCCCCACTCCGCCACCACCGGCTTGACCTCGTCCCCCTCCCGATTTCCTCTCCTCTCAATCCCCTTTGTCTCCTCCGCCTCGCGTCGCCAGGGAGAACCCCGCTCGATCCCTTCGCCCCTGATCTCGCCTCCTATGGCGCATGCATCCCTCATCGCCTCCACCTCCCGAGCAGGCCCTAGCCACCACACCTCCACGCCGTCCTCCGCGGCCGGGCCTCCTCGCCTCGTGTCTGACGACCGGCACCGCCGCTGGCGCCCACGGGACCAGCACCATGCCCCGCCTCTTTCCCTCGTTCTTCTTATCCTCTTGTATCCATCTCTCTCTCTCTCTCTCTCTCTCTCTCTCTCTCTCAGCGCACTCTCTCTCCCCTTGGACAGGGACCTCGGCGACCTTGGCCCACCATGGATGGCCGGCTCTGGCAATCTCCCCGCTGCCGCATCACGCCCAGGCCGATCCTCCTCTGCCCGTTCCTTGACCATCTTCTCCATCGGCGACCTCTGCACCACCGCGAGGCTCCTCTCGCGAGCACCTCCTTCTAAACCCCTTCGGGTCCTCGTCGTGGCCCTGCCTGCACTAGCAGCCTCCTGCTGCCTATCGTCTCCATGGCCTTGAGGAGCCACCCAAGCTGTCGGTCATTCTGGCCCTTGCACATCACCGTTGACCCAAGGAGACTAACACCACCAAGTCTAAGGACGATCCCCGAAGATTTTGGACGCGCCAAGTTCCTTTTTCGGACCCGTCAAGTGTACAACGACTCATGGGCAACTATGCGGATTCATCAAGTACCCCACCGGCAAGACCGATGCCCGAACAAGCACACCGGCTCTGTGGATTTTGGCAAGTCCCTCGACGACCGGCGCTTAGTACCACTACGTTTTGTCATGTACAGCTACACCAAGACCGGACCAACAAGTACCCCGACAACTTGTGTACCTCTACCGTTGACCCCGTGGATGTCAAGTTCCTCGCCGTGATCTCGATCAACTACGGAGTGTGTATGACTGTGAAACGTGAACCACTACTTCCTCTATCGATGCCGTGTGCCACTACTTCCGTCTACACCGCATTGAACTCGTTTTGCCTCAAAATGCATGCTTCAAAGGTATAATCGCCGAGATGACCTTCCGAGAAAGAATGCATGTTGTATGCGATGTTCGTGACCGAATTGTACGTTGCACATTCCTCCTTGTTTGCCATGCCGTCGACCCGTGGGAACCCGGTAACCGGGATCACCCCACCATCTTTTGCATGTTCCATATATCCACACTTTCTTTGCACCGACATCTCGACGAGTTGCCGGATCGTCGGAAGGTTGCCATGGCACCATTTCCATTGTCGTTGCCGTGGAACCCCTTTTCGTTCCGCCATGGTGACAAATGCTGCATAACATGCTCATGTCAACATTTTCATAATTTGCATAAAACTTGTACATGTCATCCGCATCATGGTAACAATATTTAAAATGTTTAAAATTGTTGTTTGCATTAAATTCAAGATATGCATATGGGGTTTTTCCGTAACTGTTGTTTGTTATTCCAGCCTCATTTAAATTGCCCAAAATGTGTAGTTTACTTATGCTTCATCTCTTGCCATGTTAACCAACATTTAAAATTATTGAGTACCTAAACGAGATTGAACTAAATAACTTGAATGTGGTGTTTCGTCAATATGCAACTCGTTGCATATTGAGCTCCACTTAACTTGTAGTATTGTTTGTTGCACTTTGCCATGCCATGCCTTATTAAAATGGACATGCATCATACTTGATTGTGCATCATGCCATGTTTATGTGATGGTTGTTTACCATGTTGTTTGCTTCTTTTCGGTGTTGCTTCTCCTCGATAGTTCCAGTTTTGTTGCAATTGTGAGGATCCGTTTGACTACGTTGGTTCATTTACTTCATGGATTCGATCTTATTCCTAGCGGAATTTCAGGCAAGATGACCGTTACCCTGGATACCGCTACTATCTTTGCTTTGCTAGTTGTCTCGATGCTATCGCTATGTCGCGCTACCTACCACTTGTTTATCAAGCCTCCCAATATGGCATGAAATAGCCTCTAACCTTTTCCACCATCCTAGCAAACCGTTGTTTGGCTATGTTAGCCCTTTGCTCAGCCCCTCTTATAGTGGTGCTTGTTGCGGGTGCAGTTGCAGTTTGTTCCATGTTGGGACATGGATATCATGGGATATCACAATATCTCTTATTTAATTAATGAACATATATACTTGGTAAAGGGTGGAAGGCTCGGACTTTTGCCTGGTGTTTTGTTCCACTCTTGCTGCCTTAGTTTCCGTCATACCGGTGTTATGTTTCTTGATTTTTGCGTCCCTAACACGATGAGGGTTTATGGGCCCCTCTTGACAGCTCGCTTTGAATAAAACTCTTCCAGCAAGGCCCAACATTGGTTTTACCATTTGCCCAACGTAATAATTGAACCTGATAATTAATTAATTAGCGTAGGGGGTCGCGTCCCCGAGGATTCTTTCAACATAATACAGGGGGCCAGTGCCGATGGTGTTGGTGTTGGTCCCAAACTAGAGCACTGTGCGGGGCCGCCCCTTGGCAACTTGGGGTATTTTTGGCACCTGTACGCGTCGCTCATCTGTCGTGGCCTAAGACGAGATATGCGCGGCTACTATCAGGCTGTCGGCACGTCGAGAGGTCTTGCTGGACTTGTTTTACCATTGTCGAAATGTCTTGTGCACCGGGATCCCGAGTCTGATCGGATGTCCCGTGATGGAGGATGTAGCGACCCGACCGAATGGATCGAAGTCTCTGTGCTTAAGTGCCATCCCTGGATCGGTATTGCTGACACACACAGTACTCGAGGATCTATTGTGGAGTTCAATCACACACTTATTACAACGAGTGTCTCAAAATAGTACTTATTACAATAATATGGCTGAAGGCCATCTAAATAAGATAACTGCGGAAACTTCGAAGATAAATGAGTCCATCCAACTCCACGGCAAAACTGAGTGCATGACAACGACCTATCGCACCTTACTCTTCGTCTGAAAATTCTGCAACATGATATGTTGCATCCGTGTAGGTCAGCACATGGAATATGCTGGCAAGATAACACCATAGAGCAATGAACAAATAACAACTATCACTATGTGCATATTTGGCTGGTGGAGGCTCTACGGTTATCATTTGCATAAAGCTAATTTTCCCTACAACAAAGGAATATATTTTATTTAACTACAAATTTTATGACTTTATTGAGAAGGTTCCTCCAACTCAATCCCAAAATAATAATTGAAACCAACAATTTCATTAAGTAAAGTGATGAGATCAAATCAATAATTCAAGTACCAGATATTCAAGATGTCCATAACCAGGGACATGGCTAACCATGATTAGTTTATACACTCTGCAGAGGTTTGCGCACTTTTCCCCACAAGACTCGATCTCCTCCGTTGGATTTCTCGCACTACATGATGTTTGAGAAACGGATGACTGAGACACCGTCTTTCAAAAGCATTAACTCTTTACTTTGGGTAGACAGTACCACCTACTTCCCCTACATCTGCTAGCCTACCACTGAAAGAGGTCACACAACTTACTCAACTATGCCAGAGCCCATCATGGCTTGTGGCTGCACACGGAAGTTTCTAGCATGAATAATCTTATGATCCCTTTGAGCCTGGGTGGCAAACCATAGGATGATCACACGGGTACTCGGGGATATCCTAGGACAACACTGGATTGCTCCAGGTGCCCGCAACCAATCCACCCAGATGTGTATTAAAGTAGCCACCTTAAAGTTCCCTTAGTTATAAATAACTCTCACATATTTCATGAATCTCACATACCAATACACGTCTATGAGCATAGCAAAGTAGTATAGGCATAACATAGTAACACCCGGGGTTTGAATATAAGACAATAGGTTCCTACCTCATCAACTACTTCCCAAATACCCACATGTTATCAAATCCTACTAATGCATAAAAATTGGGTAATAAAGGGATATGATCAAAGTGTTACTTGCCTTGCTGAAGATCGGAAAACCCTAGAGATTCGTAGTAGCAAGCCTCGCACTCCGGAAACTCTATCGTGAACAAACAATAGCATACATAAGCACTCAATCATAAGATGCAAAGGTAAAACCAAAAGAAAATATCTAAACTGAAAGTTCAAGTGAATAGCTTCGATTTGCAAAAAGAATCAATCGAATCGGAGTTACGAAACTCAAACTATGATCAAAAAAAGTTCAAATTCAAATATGCTTCAAACCAAATTTTAAATTTCCAAAATCATGTTCAAGTTGTTTACCTGGACTGAGGGGAAAAACACGAAGATTTTCGTGTTCGTTTCACTGGATTTGGATAAACGAGCAAATAGTAGCGATGGATTGAAGATTAGGGACTAATCTATAAGAAAACTATTTGCGGATAGGTCCCTGGCCGAAAATAAAACTAAAAAGAAAAATCTATCGGACGAACGTCTGCTAACAGAAACTAACGAACAAATTCGTTTGTTAACAGATCTAAACGGGTGAACGCTCGCTATTTAACAAAACTTAAATAATAAACCGAAAGAAATAAATAAAACCGATCTTAAAAAAACCGGTTGGGTTATTCGGTTTATACCGGTTTGGGGGAGATGAACCAGCGGCGGTGGCGTGGTGCTCCGGCGAGGCGGCAGCGGCGTTTGGCGGTGTTAGCGTGCGGTGGGGAGAGGAGGGTGGCGGCGGTGGCTATTTAAGGAGGGGGGAGAGCCGGCTTGGGAGAGGGGCAAGCAGCGGCGGAGTCGGAGTCAGACTCCGGCTCGACGACGGCGGCGCGCACGGGGATGGCGGCGGCGATGTGGGCCGGTTGGGCCTTTGGCCTAGTTCGGTCCAAAGGGATTTTTTTAATAATTTTGCCGAAAAGGAAAAAATCCTAAATAAAAATAAATAAAAATCCTAAAATCCCAAAAATAATTTTAACAGTCCTCTCCTAATAGTTAGGACAACATGAACATTTTTCTGGGCTAAAATGCAATTTTTCCCTAGTTTAACCAAATAAAATTCAAACACAATATATATTTTTATTCAAAATTAAATTTCCATTATTTCCACTGTTTTGAAGAAGTCATATTATCTTCTCTCATTATTTTATTTATTTTGAAATAATTGTAAAAATAATTTCAAATAAAAATCTTGATCCAATTTACCAAAATTTGAAAATTCAAAAATACTCCAACTCTCTCAAATGGTCCTTGAGTTGCTTAAGGTCTCTGGGATCAAAATGTCCAAGTAAAAGTAGTTCAAAATGCAAGAATCATGGATGCATAAGATGACCTAATGATTAACATCCAAATTGAAAATTGGGATGTTACAAACCTACCCTCCTTAAGATGAATCTCACCCTCGAGATTCGGTTGGCTAGCAAATAGGTGTGGGTGGTCTTTCCGTAGGTCTTCTTCTCGCTCCTAGGTGGCTTCTTCCTCGGTATGGTGGCTCCACTAAACTTTGCAAAATTTGATGACCTTGCTGCGTGTAACTCGGCTGGCAAACTCGAGAATCTTGATGGGTTTCTCCTCGTAGGATTAGGTCACTCTCCAACTGAATTGCTTCCAGGGGCACTATATCTCTCAGAGGAATATCGTCCATCTCTGCATGGCACTTCTTCAACTGGGAAACGTGAAACACATCATGAACTCCTGACAATCCTTCGGGTAACTCCAACTTGTAGGCCACTTCTCCCACACGTTCCAAAACTCGGTATGGTCCTACAGATCTTGGGGCTAACTTCCTTTTGACTCCAAATCGTTTAACTCCTCGAAGTGATGACACACAGAGATATGCTCTGTCTTCAATCTCACAGGCTACCTCCTTGCGTTTAGTGTCACATAACTTTTCTTCCTGGACTGAGCTACCTTCAGTCTATCACGAATCAACTTAACCTTCTCTTCAGACTCTTTGATTAAATCTGGTCCAAACAATTGTCGGTCTCCAACTTCATCCCACATCAATGGTGTCCTGCACCTCCTACCATACAAAGCTTCGAAAGGGGCCATCTTCAAACTGGCTTGGTAGCTGTTGTTTTATGAGAACTTTGCATAAGGCAAATTTTCATCCCAACTAGATCCATAATCTAGCGCACAAACTCTCAACATGTCCTCCAGAATCTGACTGACTCTCTCGGTCTGTCCATCTGTCTGCGGATGAAAGGTTGTACTGAACTCTAGCCTGATACCCAAAGTCTGGTGTAATTGATTCCAAAACTTTGAGGTAAACTGTGTTCCTCTATCTGATACAATGGTCCTCGGAACTCCGTGCAGACATATGATCCTGGTCATATATATCTTGGCCAATTTCGCGCTCGTATAAGTGGTTTTCACAGGGATAAAGTGAGCCACTTTGGTCAAGCGATCTACTACTGCCCAGATGGAGTCATATCCTGATCGTGTCCTGGGTAATCCGGTGATGAAATCCATGCCAAGTTTGTCCCACTTCCATTCGGGTATCGACATAGGCTGGAGTAATCCTGCTGGTTTCTGATGTTCTGCCTTAACTCTCTGACATATGTCACACACGGCTACATACTCGGCAATATCCTTCTTCATACCTGTCCACCAGGAACGTTCCTTCAAATCCAAATACATCTTGCACTACAAAAAAAATACACTTCCGTGATAATACGTGTTTGTCACAGTAGGTCGCTTTTTTTGTCATGCGTGTACATCCATGACAAATTTATGACAGAATCAAGATAGTCATACCTGTGCTGTCGTAGAAGTGTTCCATGACATTACCAAAATTATCATCACGGAAGTGTCCACTTCCATGACAATAAATCGCGCGTCACAGAAGTGCTTTCATCAAGGGTGACCGACACATGGCATCCACCGTAACGGAACGCCGTTAAGCTATCGGGTCGGGTTTTGGATCCGATAACCCGTTAACAGCCCCAACCAATGGGGATTTTCCACGTGTAAAATCATCATTGGCTAGAGGAAACACGTGTCGGCTCATCGTTGGGACAGATGTCATCCACTCACTGGACAGAAGGCGCCTATGATACGTCGACACGTGGCACGGCCTAACACTGGCCCATTCCTGTGAAAAGGACGGTCCATTTGACTTGGTCAAAAGCTGGGAGGCCGGCCCATGGAAAGCCTGTTAACGGCCTGTTCGCATATAGCCCATTTACAGCCCGCTAACCCAAGGCCCGTTACGCCCTATCCGAATTAGGCCCAGTAGCGTCATCTGGGCCGTCCAATATGATTCCAGCCTGTTTTCACTTCTGGCCCATGTATAGCCCATGACGTCTTTCGGCCCGTATGAGGCCCTTTGTAACTCTTGGCCCATTAGCGGCCCGTGCTGAAACTGGCCCGTAATGAACAGTGTATTACTTTACACCCATTAACTGCCCGTGGTGAAACTGGCCCGTAATAAACAGTGTATCACTTTATACCCATTAACGGCCCGTTATTCCGTTGGACCGTTTCCAGCCCAAGTTAACTTTCGGCCTTCTGAGGGCCCATTTATTCTTGGGCTCATTTGCAGCATTCGGTTACTTATGGCCCGTTACTGTCATTTTCTGTTTGTGGGCCAAATTCAGCCCATCGTTACAGTCGTCCCATTTGCGGACCGTTAGTCTATTGGGCCATTTTCATAGCATCACCAAATACGGCCTATTAACGGCCCGTTATGGTCAGCCCATAAAATGTACGATTTCCATTAAAGGCCCATCTACGGCCCATTAAAGAACCGTACAAGACCCATAAATGAGCCGGCGGCCCATGGATCCTACGAGACATACAAGGCCCATGGATCCTACTAGACGTAGAAGGCCCATGGATCCTACGAGATGTAGAAGGCCCATGGATCCTACGAGACGTAGAAGGCCCATGGATCCTATGAGACGTAGAAGGCCCATGGACCCGATGGCCCGTGAAGGGCCATGGTAGGGCGAATTGGCCCCCGTTTGAACGATATAGCATATTCAAAGAATTATCCTACTCAATACTATCACCTCTAAAAAGCATACACTATTACAACAAAGAGATCAAGGCATAGAAAGGTAGAATAATCCTACACTATACAATAAAGAAATTACAGCCGATTATACCCACTAGGCATTATGGTTCGGCACAGGTGATAATAAAGCATACACAAACAGCAAATTACATACACTCGGCAAATACAGCTCATACATCATGGACGCGCATCAACTTAACTCCATTTGAACTATAATCTCTTCAGAAAATAGGATTGGCCAGATTCAGATAGCACAAATTTTAGTCTGCAAAATCTCCAATTCCTTCATGGTTACCTCAGTGTCTTGTTTTATTTTTTTGACTCCTGTATCTAATACCTGCATGTCCAGTCTCAACTTGTTGATTATACGTTGACAATCATGTACACGTTGTCTTGCCACCTCTAGTTGATGCTCTAGAACATCAGCACATTCCAATTCCAATCCATAATCATTCGGTAACGGCCATGCCGCACTGCTCGCAGATCTTTGTGTTGATGTCACTTCATCCTGAAATGTTTCTGTAAGTACACATGACTAGGGCAGAAATATAGTTACAACAGTGAAGCGAACAAGACACTATTTTGTACTACATGGCAAAACAGGACTAACAATAATGTTACACGTCACTTTAAAAAAAATGTTACACGTCCTGAAGCATAAGCAGGTGATATTTTAAAAATTATAAAAAAGATAGTCTGTGCAGCCTGCATACAGAAATCCCTCTTAGCTCACCAGAGGAGCATGATGTTGGGGCCCAATCGAAAACACAGACAAGTTACAAATTTAGACAACACGTTGCGTATAAGTAAGCAAGCAGTTGGCTATTCTGTGCCTCAATTAAAGTCTTAGGGAGCATAATGAACAATAGAGGGTTTCATACAAACATACTACAGTAGGCAAAACTATGCAATCATTACGTAGTATAAACTAGATTGCGAGCCTCATGCAATAATAGTTGGTTAATAGACTTCAAAGTTTCAGGCACACTTCGGCAGAGTAATTAAATGGTAAGGCCTTTAATTATGTCAACTAATAGTGATACAAGTACCGAACATCAGGCATGATTATTTGGGCACCTCATTAACTGAGGACAAATAAAGCAATTGAAAAGAGAAAATTAACTATGCCTGAAACAAACAAGGAATTGAACTGTTGAGTTGCATACAGTGACTTACCTTAGCAGGTTGAAGAGGCTCAGCGCAGCTCCTACTTCTCTTGCAAGGCTCTTTCCTAACATCTTGTACTTGGAAATCCTCAATCTTATCTTCATTGCACCCCCTCTGCAAGGTGACACAAACTAGTTACTCGTCTCCTTGGAAGATAAATATGCATACTTTCCAGTCTGTGAACACAAAAGAATGAGATTATAACAAAACAACACCACATAATGAAACATGCCGCATCTCTTGCACTTGCACACAATGAAATGAGCATTTACTATGTCTGCACTATGTAAAAACTAGGCATACCTTCGAACTGGATCTCCAGGTACTCTTGGAGATCCTACTGTAGTGTACAACCAAACCTTTATGTCACCTATGAGTTAGACAAGGCCCCACTACGGCAGCCCTTAGTGTTTAAATCGTTGACAAGCTCTATTAGAGTGTTATGTCAAGAACAACAAGTAATCAAAGCAAACAGTCCTAGTATGGTTGGCTGATGCAAACAAGCAATTGAATAGATGTGTGAGAAAATCTTACATATCAAGAAAAGAAGCAAAGAAGGAGGCTTAAAGGCCATCACTTGACTGACCAGATTTAAGGGGCATTTAAACATCATGTGCAACGTATGAACTAACATAAACATTGCATATTCCAGATTCTACAATGGAATGCACATGTATTAGGTTATGCCATGTATGATGATGCCTAAATGTACAGATAGCAGGCAGGAGTGATTCATCACTGCACACACAATTGAATTGCAGGTTAAGGGCCAGTTTGATTCCGCCTTTTCAGGGCATATTGTCAAAATAAGCCATAAAAGATGTAAAGAAGTCATTTTTGAGTTATGGGCTTAGGCTTAACTAATTTCGCTTTGGAGGGGGTGTTTCGGGTAGAACCTCACTAAAAATTGAAGGGAAGGGGAATAGTGAAATGACTCTGTTGTCTGCCTATATTACACTCAAAATGCAACTGCTGACGCCCGTGTCACACCTGACCCTCAAGTAAAAACAAACACGCAAGCATTCATTGCCCTGCCCGCTTGCATCTCCTCTCCCCTTTCCACTATACGACGAATTGCTATGAGCTGCTTCTGCTACTGCTATATGATGCATTGCTATGAGCTGCTCCTGCTGCTGCTATATGATGAATTGCTATGAGCTGCTGCTGCTGTATGATGAGTTGCTATGAGCTGTTGCTGCTATATGATGAATTGCTATGAGCTGCTGCTGCTATATGATGAGTTGCTATAAGCTGCTCCTGCTGCTGCTATATGATGAGTTGCTTACAAGCTGCTCCTGCTGCTGCTATATGATGAATTGCTATGAGCTGCTCCTGCTGCTGCTATATGATTAATTGCTATGAGCTGCTCCTGCTGCTGCTATATGTTGAATTTCTATGAGCTGCTGCTGGTATATGATGAATTGCAGACTGCTGTTGCTGTATGATGAGTTGCCATGAGCTGCTGCTGCTATATGATGCTTTCAGGTGGTGCTGCTATACGATAATAACCAGCCACTTGGACCATCGAATTTTAATAAATAATTGTTCTTCATTTAAATGTGGGTCATGCGTTCTTCGTTTAAATTAGGCAATGGGACCTCTATGGAAAACATTGGCCAAAGTAGATTGTGCCGAGTAGATGGTATCTTTGTATTTGCATTTTGAGCAAATAGTGATGGTCTGTTTTCCTATCATATTAATTACTGCACTGGGTTCAATTTGTGATGTTTGCAAGTCAAATTAATTTCCATATGGGTAGCAAAATGAAAAAAAAATATAATGCAATCTAGACTTTCCACTGATCATACCAAAGATAAGCTGAAAACGCAATGAAAAGAACTGGTTGGCTTATTACATGGAGCTTATATTCACAGGTGCTTATTTTCTTAGGATAATTCGTAATAACTGTCCCTAAGAAACTTGGCTAATAGAACTGGCATACAAATAACATGTCACGATGATTGCAATGGAGGAGTGACGTACCATGGCACACTGTATAGGCTCACCGCCGCCTCTCCTTTTTTTGCGATGTTCCATGAAATTGCCACATACATCTTGTACTTTTTCATTGTGTAACCCTATCTGCAAGTTGACACGGCTAATTTCAGACATCTGTACATGATACTACATTGCATATCCCTTGCGCATATTTAAACCACCAATTAACGATTGTGTGCGTACCATAAACTATCCATGACTCTGTATGCTGTACTAGCAGGCACTCTAAGGGAGCCTAATGTAGTGCACTGGAATTCCTACATGCCACCTATGATTTTGTGTAATGTACTGCCCCTGTTCCTAAATATATGTCTTTGTAGAAATTCCAGTGTGGACCACATACAGATGTATATAGATGCATTTTTGAGTGTAGATTCACTCATTTTGCTCCCTATGTAGCCTATAGTGGAATCTCTAGAAAGACTTATATTTAGGAACGGAGGTATGAGGTAGTATCATGTATGACATCTACATATCTAATTTAGGAGCTAGTAGTAGAGATCATTGTCTGCACAAAGGGATTACTGGTCGAAAATCCTAGCAAAGCACGCTGGCAGGCACAGAACAATACAAGAGAGAGAGACGCGCTTACAAGATCATAGCAATGTCTCAGTCCAGGATCTTGGTTGGCCAAGATGTTAGATCCAGAAGAAACATCGTCCTTATAGTTTTTGCCAGCTGCATAACAGGTAACAGCGACCGGTTAGTATATTTGAAGTACATCGGGCAGGTGATGCTGGACGGTTTTAAAGGTGACAAGTACCCAGGTTGTGGCGGGTGCTTGGCATCTCTCCAGACTGTGGGAATCAAGTTAGAAACGTCGAGGGTGATGATGCTGCGCTGGCTGTCAGGGTCCGGTAAGGAGATGTAGAACTGTCGAGTAGGGTGTTTGTGGAGTGGATCTGGTAGGGTGGACTACGGTGTGGGCGAAGCGGATCTATGGCCGTGGACGAGGGCGTAGGTGAAGCTGCTCTGGTGGTTCGGTTAAGGATGGTGTCGACGATGTGGATCTGCGGCCGTGGACGAGGCGCCAGAAGCTGCTCCGGTGGTTGGGTTAAGGGTGGTGTCGGCGATGCGGATCTGCGGCCGTGGATGGGGCGTCAGAAGTTGCTCCGGTAGGTTGGATGAGGGTGCGAGGAAGCGGATCTGAGGCCGTGGACTTGTGAGTTGGCAAAGCGGCCCCGGTAGGGTTGAGAATGATATAGGCGAAGCTACTCCGGTAGGGTTGAGGAAGGTGTCGGCGAAGCGGCTCCGATAGGGTTGAGGAAGGTGTCGGCGAAGAGGATCAGAGGCCATCGACGGGGGCATCGGTGGGGCGGCTCCGGGGGGTGTGGACGAAGCGTCTCCGGTGGGGAGTATGAATGAGCCGCTGCAGCTGCGCGACGGTTGACGAGAGTACTGGCGAAGCAGATCCGGCGCCGTGGACAAGGCCGGCACCGAATGGGCTGTGGTACAGTGGTGGATGAGCAGTCTACTTGTTTCTAGGGGAGGTGGGAGGGGTAGATGCGGCCGCAGAAGCAGATCTGGCGAGGTGGACGCCGTTGGCAGTGAATGGGATATGGTACACTGGTGGATGAGCAGTCTAGGGTTTCGAGAGGGGAGGGGAGAAAGGGCGATGAAGTACGGACGGCGTGATGTAAGATGCTCTGGTGCTGTGGAGTTAGTCGTTTCTGCAGGAGGGGGAGAGGAAATGGGGGTGCCGTGTAGTGGGGGAACCGGAAGTTACCAAAGCAGCCCCGACCTATCATGTAGATGAGGGTGGTATTGTAACTGTTGGTCTTCGTGCACCAAGGACAAAAGGGGGATTTCGCATGCTAAAGACTAAGGTGGCGGAAATTTTAGAAGGAGGCGGGAAATTTTGCCGCCCGCGAGATCGTTCGTATCCAGTTTCAACTAATTTTGGACCGTGCTAGCGGGAAGGTCATGCTAGACTGTGTACATGGGGCACGCGTCAGCAGTTAATAACTGGTGTGAAGTCCACCCCAGAAAAAAGACAATAACTCAGGATGATGCGCCGATAACTTGGACGTTCACACGGGCGCGGCCAATCGTACGGGTGTAGTGGCGCGTTCACAAAAAAGGGATCAAACGCTCAACCTATGTATTTCTCGTGTAAATATATAATTTAGTGCCATTGGTTATTTACTTTAAACATAATGCATTGACTTGTTAGTGTAGAGGCACACAAAAAGAAATGGATATTGTAGTCAGCTACTTAAAAGTGTTACCTCATATGATTACATAGCCTCCATTTCATAAATTGCGTACCGGTTGAATTCATATATGAATATTACATATATTACTTCAAAATAGAAACTTAAATCATCCAAGACTAATGAATTTGAATGCAAGAGTAACAATGGTGCATGTTCATGATAGCTACATTGGTTGTTTGAAGAAACATCACTGTAACTTTGGCATGCACAACTAAAAAGGCTTATTTAAATAGAAAAAATGTGATATCTGAGTGTCCAATCTTTATAGCGTTGAATCGATATTGTACCTTTGGCCACGATACGAAGTAGATATTGACTTATGTACAAGCGATGCACGTCCATGATCGCTAGATAGTGATACGTGAATGAATTGTGCAATATCTCTCACATGCATACATATCTCATTTCCCTGTGGGCATCGGAATCACACACGCGCACTTCGTGTATTTCTCTCCCTCCGTCAGGGTTAAATTCGTCTTTCTACCCCGTCCTACAAGTCTCTCACATAGAAACACACACGCTCTCTATGTCTAACACGCCCACCCCTTTAATTCCGCCCACCCACAACCACTAATGTCTCTCACACATATGCTATCTACCTATCCCTTAATATAGCTAGATATGTGTCACACAAACTTCTTCTCCCTACTAGCAAGATGCCCATGCGTTGCACGGAACATCAAGATGCATTTGTATGAGAAGTTTATCTTGTGGGAGAAAAGGATGAACGAGGGAATGCCTTATTTGCAAATGTGGAGAGGGGTGTGGGTATCTTTTTGCAAAATTGCCATAGTTTCCTTCCTGTCCGTCGGATATAAATTGGATAGCCTATATTGCAGGATGGCAGGAACACCATCATCACCAACTCTGTTTTTATAAGAGTAGAGATATGCGAGTGTCACTGCCCCCCCACACACCCACACTTCCCAACACCGAAGGAGTAGGGTGACACCTCGATCTTGATACTAATCTATCGACTGGCTTCTCTCTCAAACATACAAACACACACTACCCAGCACCGAAGGAGTAGGGTGGCACATCGATCTTGATAATAATCTATCTACTCCTATTTCAAACACACACACACATGCACACACACACACACATACACACACTCGCTAGTTGTGCCTCTGTGCCTACCGCGCACACTCTCGATACGTCTTTCTCTCCCTCCCCCCCAACAATGACAGTAGAAGGGTGACAACTCGATCTGATCATAATATGTCAATTGGTTTCTCTCTCAAACATTGTGTCTCGGTGCCTCGCTCGGTAGCCCCCTCGATATGTAGTCTTCTCGCGCACGCACAACTGTAGTGACGATGACGCTGAACCCAGTGTGCCTTGTTTTTACCGGCCTCATGTGATAGTTTTCACCTTGTTTTCTGTTAATTAACAAGGAAACCTTTTCTTTGTTACTACTAGTGAATCTGAAATCATTCGGGGCAGGCATAAAATATATCACTTCAACCCAATTATCGCAGCAACTATTTTAAAAGAAATAAGCTAGCTGCCCGTGCGTTGCACGGAACATCAAGATGCATTTGTATGAGTAGTTTATCTTGTGAGAGAAAAGGTTGAACGAGGGAAGGCCTTATTTGCGAACGTGGAGAGACGCGTGGGTATATTTTTGCAAAATTGCCATAGTTTATTTCCTATCCATTAGATATAAAACCGACGGCCTATATTGCAGGATGGCACACACACCATCATCACCAACTCTGTTTTCTACTCCATCCGTCCGAAAATACTTGTCATCAAAATGGATAAAAAGAGATGTATCTAAAACTAAAATACGTCTAGATACATTTCCTTTTATCCATTTTGATGACAAGTATTTCCGGACTGAGGGAGTATTTGTCTTTTTAGAGATTTCAACAAGTGACTATGACCGGACCTTACCAACATACTCAAAAGGTAGTCCATAATTTTGATGTTACCCTCTTTTCTTGGCGGTGCAGTGCCATCTGGATACCTCATAAATAAATAAAGTACTACATGATACTAATATATGATACATGGCGCAGAAGTACTAAGTATTATTAATACAGTTTTGCTAGAACTCATCTAGATGAGATATAATTTGGTCTCATTCATCTTTTATAGCCATTGGATGTGATGCTATATAGGATGCGTGTGTGCTGACGTGGGTTGTATTTGTTCTTGTGCAACGAACTGACCACTGCATGTCATGTTTGATAGTCTCAAGTCATTAAAAGCATACAAGCCCCACATCTCTTCTTGGTTGATTCCTCTATTTATGTCAAAAAATAAGAAACAACATGAGAGTTAATGCACCACGCCTATGTGTTTACTATTTGGTTTTCATAAGATGACTTAATACTCACCTAGATGGAGGGAGTATTCGATTTGACAGCGGGCGGCACAGTTCCCGATACGGCTTTAATGCAGATGAGGGAGGGAGTAGTGGTTCCTGATATGTTGAACGGCCAATGCATCCTTCTTCAATTAATGCATGAGGGAAGTAATGGGAGGAGGTCCGAGAAAAGAGGCTGCACGATGTGAATGCAACGCAGCTTGCCCTCATTGCCCTCATATAAAGGCGCCCCTCCATTCCAATGCATCTACCACATCGTACGCACCTAAGCATTTGCCTAAGCACCTACACTAAGCGCAAAAGAGCTCACTCCAGACCCATGGCGGCGATGCTCGTGAGCGGCCAGCGGCTGCGCCAGATGGTCCACGACGCCGGCCTGCGGCATGGCGCTGAGGATCGTCTCCAGACGGTGTTGGAGACCGGCTGGTGGATGGCCGCCTTCGACGCCAACTACGACTCTCAGTTGGACCAGATGATCGTTGCCACCAGCAACAAGTTCACCGTCCTCAAGAAGCTCGCGGACGACATCGCCGTACTCCTCCAGCCCGCGCTCCCGGGCTCCTCATTGCCTGCCACCCTAATCGGCCTCCATGGTCGGAACCTCTTTCAAGCACTGGTGGCCCTGCGACTGCCCGTCGACGCCACGAAGAATGTCCACCTGGAGGTCGCACTCGCCGCGAGGCGCCTCGCCCTGCAAGAATTCGTCGACCTACACATCCACATGTACGAGGAAATCGTGTACATAGGTATATACAAGGCCAGTGAGGACGCTACGACGTTGGCCTTCCTCAACCGGCTGGAAGCCTTGGATGCCTTTGCTGAGAAGCACCTCGACCTCACCACAAAAGCCGCCGCTCCTTAGCCGCCGGTCGGTGGCCCGGCGCACTAAGTTGAGGAGGAGGAGGTCGTACGTTCATGGATCCATCTTTCTTCTTGCCTTCTGTAACCACCACTGCGATCGCATCATCGTGGCCTTAATTCTTATTGTGTTGTTGCATTCTCGTTCCAGTCAATACCGACATGTGCGATCCCTTTGCTTAATTATATGCATCACTTTAACTAGTACTCCATCCGTCAATTTATAAGTTGTGCTTACCTTTTCCATCAACTTCGTGCAACGCGCGGGCATCTTGCTAGAAACACTAGAATATGTCTATATAATCCGTATGTGATAGTCCATTTGAAATCTCAAAAAAGACAAATATTTAGGTACGGAGGGAGTAATATATTAGGAGTATATCAAAACAATAGTGATTTCTTTCAAGTTTGTGAACAAATACTACTATTCTACTACTTTGGATCCGTCGCAACGCACGAGCACGTTGCTGGTAAAAGGAAAAGGCCTGTCGCGTTCGCATCGCACCCCCACAAGCCCGGGAATCGGGAGTACAACACGGCCCGTCTGGCATGACACATGGCTTAGGGAAGGCGTGTTGCCTAGCATTTTCACTTTCATGTGGGACCGCCGTTGAGCAAACCGACACCCCGCCCGCCGCCGGGTTGGAAAAAAGAAACGAGGGGAAGATCTAGCTGTAGCACGGAAGCCAAGAAATTTGGTGTCAGACGGGGCTCATTGATAGAGTAGGAGCATTCCGTACTAGTACTACTCCTACTAGTACCAAGTTTGTACTCCTAATACTATATTACTAGTACTACCACTATACAACTAGTAGGTACGTGCACGACACAACATAGTAGGAACAAAAAACGGGAAGATCTTGTTTTGGGTGATTTATCTTTTTTTCAATCAACGTAGTATGAATAATATGATGTGGGGGGCACCCATGAAGCTTATGTGGCTTGGTTGCATGGCTACGGAAGGTTAGAGAAAAATAAATAGATAATGTGTTTAGAGTGCACTCCACTAAATAGATATATACCCCCTATATATACTTTGGATCCATTGCAACAGACCGACACATCTATATCTATACCCCTATATAGTGTGTGAAAAACTTTGAAAGTTGGTCGTTGGATGAAGCCAATCCGACGGTACAAAGATGGCAAATCCGAGCACTACTGGCCGTTGGATATCATCCACCAGATTTTGCCACATGTATAATCTAGAAGACTCCATGGTTGAACTTAATTCATGACTAAGGGCCTCTTTGATTCATAGGATTGTAGAAACACAGGAATAGGAAAAAAGTAGGATTGGAATGGCATGTTCATTGGATCCCTATAGTATTTGAGTTTGTTTGATTGTGTCACATGAAAAACAAAGGATTTCTTTCAAGAGGTTGGAGTGCATGTTAGAATTCCTATGAAACGTAGTACAAATGAATCCTTAGGAACATATTCTACATGATTCAATCCTACGAATCAAACGACCAACGTAGGAAAAATTCCTAAGGATTCTAATCCTTCAAAGATCCTATGAAAATCCTTTGAATTAAACAGACCCTAACTTTGCCACAACTAAGCTTAGGCAAAGTTATTAGTTCTTCAAAACGAAAGAAACAAGTTGGCAAGCCTAAGGGAATCTTGCCACATTTTGTATGTGTATGTCATGTGGGGCCTTAGTGTGGCTTGCCTAAGGTGTGGCTTGAATCAAACACTCGCCTATGTTAATCAAACCTGCCTAACCTTACATTCCACCAGATTTTGCCACATGTTAGAATCTAGAAAGCTCCACATGTAGAAGCATAATGCACAAACCACCAGAATCTCATGCGTGCAATGCACGTGTACCTTACTAGTACTAGTTGGTAGTAGTAAGAAACAAATTCCAGTTTTGGCACGAGCTCGTACTGCGGGAGAACCACAAGGCCTGCCGCAGGAGTTACATTTCCCTCTCGGGGCCCACGGGACCGAACTTCAGTGGCTTAGTGGTAGAAACAAGAAACGTGATGGTCGCCGTGGTTCAACTTCCATGGACAAGCTGTCATGTCTGCTGACACATGTATATCAAAACTACAGTGTTTATATTTCAAGCACGTGAACAAGTATTATTCTACTACTTTGGATCCATTGCAACGCACGAGCCAGCACATTGGTAGTAGTAGTGTCCATCTCTATCTCTAGAGGCCTTCCCTCGTTCATCATTTTCTCTCACAAGATAGACTACTCATACAAATGCATCTTGATGTTCCGTGGAACGCACGAGGATGTTTCCTTGGGGGTCTCTCCAGCGCGGCATGGACATAGTTGCAAGTTGACGCCCCTTGAGATGCCGACGTTGAGGGGCACTCGGATTTCCTCCGATGAGCAGGTAAGATGAGTTTGATCATGTAGTAAATGCATTCTAAAGACTACTTCCGTGTCCATTTCCTAATTCTCCCCCTGCCCACTGTTTCACAGGTTAGGCTTGGTGCGAGTGGATATTGGCTTGCATATGTACGGGAGGGTACCAACATCAATTTGCACAACATTTACAACAGTGAAACCGTTCCTGTAGAACCTTTGTCCAACATTGGGATCGGCCATGCAATGGGCCACCGCATGAATTGGTACGATGGAACCATGGTGAGATTGAATAAGATAGCACGAACCTTGCACATGGCGGTCAAAGGCGGACCATGCTGTCTGCGGCCGATTTGTTGCCGTACGAGTAGGAAGACGTTGTGCTCCTTTCTAACCGCATCTTCGCGGTGACAAACCAGGGGACTTATTTTGTATGGGACACATCCTACGATATACTCCCTCTCTCCCAGTTTATTTGTTTTGAATCTTTTCATTTTATAAGTTTCAAATTCAAATTTAGAGCTCCCCATCACATGTTGAGATTACAATGTCCATTAAATCGTTGCGTGCATGTATAGTAAAGAAACAAATCTCGAGTTTGGCACGAGTTCGTGCTACGAGAGCACCACAAGCCCTGGCGCAGGAGTTAAATTTCCCTCTCAAGGCCGTCGGGACTAAGCTTCAGCGCCTTACTACACCTACCTTTGAGTCAATAACATGTGGACCCGATAGGTGACTAGTCCACATGTAATGCTCCCATAGGCAGAGGGGCAGTGGGGCCAAGAGGGGTGAGCCGCAGGTCGGGGGACGTGTGGTTTCATGGGTTCGAGCGGCGTCGTGGGAATCGCGGGTGGCCATGGTAGAAACTTGATGCTCGCCGCATTTTAGGTGGCCCACATGTCATGCACACAAAGGCAGAGGGGCGGTGCAGCCGAGAGGGGTGAGGCGCACGTCGGGGGGCGTGGTGCCGTGGGTTGGAGAGGCGTCGTGGGAATCGCGAGATGAAACGTGATGGTCACCGTAGTTGAATTTCCATGGACAAGCTGTCATGTCTACGGACACATGCACTGCATACCGATCACTGGAAGGAGTAGCAGAGAAAGCTATATATGCGGATAAATAGTTCCTTATAGTCAAGCGGACCCACACTACTACTCTGTTCCAAAGACATGCACACCATTGAAATAGTCCAACTATATCAATATACACCAAGAGGGAATACTTTTTTTTACAAAAGAGGAAATAGTTCATCCATCCATAATGCCCTCCTGCTGGTGCAGTCTTTTCTTCTTCTTCTTCTTCTTCTCTGTGGGAGACGGCTTCGCAACAAGCTCTTTGGACCTTGCAGCTATCTCGAAACTCACACGGGCATCGAGGGCAGCATATTTTATCCGCTCGTACGTCAAGGGATAATTCTCCCATCCAGACGACCTTAATGCCACCGTCTCGTCACCCTTCTGAAGATTTGTACCAAGCACAAAATTTGCTACATCGAATAGGGATGGTGTCTGTTTATCACAAACTTCTACAGGAATTTTGATTCTGGTTTGTAGGTCAGCGATGCTATTCAAATCAAGGTTGTACGGCTCCAGCTTCTGTTTATCCCCTTCGATGGCTGCCCCACAGAAGTATACGTCCTCCCGAGACAAGAAATCGTGAAGCTCACCTGGTATGGAGGGCGAGTGTATGATGTGGTACACCAAAACATCATCTTCGAAGCACAGCTGAAGGACGGCGGTGCGCTGGATCTTCCCAGGGGCACGCTCTGTGTACTCTGCGTCGAGACCGATGACCCTCGTCTCTACCTTTTCGAGGGAGTTGGATACATTGTTGATCCACTGCCAAACAACCCTTGGGTGGACGGTGACGGTGGCAACTATGCGCATCGAGCCTTCGACGAGGACATGTTGGACGCTAAAAACCTGCATCCCGATCTCTATCGCCATTTGGAACCGCTGGAACGGAGGGCTATGGTTTGGAGAATTAGGATTAGATGGCTAGTCTAACTGAAGTAGTAGATGATTATTTAAAGAGGTTAAAACAATGTGAACGCAGTGGGGTTTGGATGCAAATGAAGACGAAGGAGAGGTGAAGAAGCCGAGGAGAATCGGTTCTCGATGGAGAAGTAAATGGGAGAAGTGGCGTGCAGGCAGTTGATTAGACGGCTAGGTAGACTAAACGAAAAGGCTATGCAGGTAGACTGATGAGTCATACCTGTTCATGTACGTGCCCATCCTTCCTGATAGGTGGGACCTATGCAAACAGATAAAAAATGTGTCATAGTTTTTTTGAGTGCGTGAGTGGGAGACACAACATTCTCTGGTTAAGGAATACTCCCTCCATTTAGGTGAGTATAAATCACCTTATGAAAATTAGGTTTTCCCAAAACCTTTAGGCATGGAGCATTAACTTCCTGCTCGATCCCCTCCCAGCCTCGTTAGCCAGCGTTCTCTTCCTCTGCTGCCGCATTCTACCTTTCCATTTTTCCTCTTCTCAAGTGTGGAACGATCTGCATGCCGTCCTTGATGCACCAGAACGACCACTGCATGCATCGCGGTAGAGCGTTGATTGGGCATGCACGAGAATTTGGTTCTGCTCGCAATATGGATGATACCTGAACGATGAAGTGAACATGCATGCTAGCACGGGAGACCTATTTACGCTATACAATACTGGAGTACTCATGTACCTACTACTACTACTACTACTACTACTACTACTACTACTACTACTACTAGTAGTAGTAGTAGTACAACTGTGGTACACTTGATGGTCAAAATACTATTCATCCGGTCCTCACAGTGAAGTGACAACACCCTGCGCCTGACACTAGTCCAGGCGGCGTGTTCGGGTTACCAGAGTCAGCCTCACCGATTGCACAGTGCAGTCTGTCACCGCCGCTGTACAGCACATTGGCGCCTCGCCTCGTCTCCATCTCCGCTCCCATAGCACCACTCCATCTCCATCTCCTTCTCCGTCTCCATCTCACCGTGCCCCCGTGTACCGTCGCCTCACTCGCCTCCCCCAGTACCACTATTCCCTCGCTAGCCGCTCCAGCATCGGCATCCTTCTCCCCCGTAAATCAAGCCCCCTTCCAAACTCCACCATGGCCGAACGCGAACCGTGCAGCATCCATATGGGCCACGATTGGAGCAATCTCCCCAGTGACATCCTCGACCTCTGTTGTTCGTGTATGGATATGTTGAGCGCCCTGCGGCTGGCTGCATGCTCGAGGGACATGCACACGGCCATCATTGAAGCGAGGCCTAAGCTTTTCAAGACACCCTGCTTGCTGCTATCTGGTCTTGCGAGATTGGCTCACCATGATACGGAGGCGTGCATGATGCCCCTCGACTTCAATCCGATCTCCATTAGCCGAAACTTCTTTGCAGGTATGTAGTGGGTCGCCGTACATCATTTCCCTCGACATCGATCCGATCACCATCGCCCGAAACTTCTTGGCAGGTATGTACTGGGTCGGCATGAACTCCCACTGGATGGTTGCCTTCAGAGAAGACGGTAAAAAGTTGGTGCTCGTGAACTTCTAGACCTCCCTTGAGATTATCCTTCCTCTGTTGGATTATATAGAGTATTACCATCGCGGTCTAAGTCATCTAGATTACTACGTCAGTTGGACAGACCTTGTTTTGCAGAAGATTGTAATCTGCCAAGTGCCCACACGACATGCGAATTACGCATACTTCAAGGTAATTGCCTTGTTCGACCGCGGACTCGCCTATCTTTACGCCGGTGCCTTCTTTAGCTAGAGACAACTCGGCTCACAGTGGATCATCGTCAAAGCTGATACACACTTCTGTGATGCTATTGAACACAATGGCATCATCTACGCGATCAACAAAGTAGATGGCACCATGTATTGCTGGGACGGCACGTGTAAGTTGTTTCCTCTCATGTTAATGATGACGCCATGACACTGTTTGAACTTTTTGTGATGATTGGCATATCTCTGTTTGAGCAGAATTTGAGTAGAACTATGGCAATGTATTAGAGACGCCGTAAATCAGCTATATTTGGAATGAGTTAATTCATGCAATTGTGACCATGTCATTACAGCCAATTTGTACCCTGAATAATCAAACGGTTAGGAATATATGGATATTATTCTTATTTTATAGTAATCTATATACTACTACTAAATATGAGTGTGTATCAATGGCCATGTTAGTTTCCTCATTTTCATGATGTAGAAACATGCACCACACTGTTGGTTTCATCTAACCATACATTAGGGAAGTAAATGTGCATATGGAGAACTCTATATTTGAAAGTAGTGAAATCCTGCAATGCTTACCATGTGTACATACCTATATTCTCCCTTTAGCAATCAATGGCTAGAATAATATCCTCACAAAATTTTTGCCCACAGAACACGAGTATATAACAATGCATGGTCTATTAGTTACCTTGAGGAATTTGTTTGTGAGGACAGAACATGATTACATAACATGCATGACATGGTAGTTTCCTGTGAAGAATCGACTGCGAGATAACATGAGTATAACCATGCATGTCACTTCTATATTTTCGAACCCAGTATACATTTCCCTGTATTTTCCTCCCAGTTCCAACAGGGACATATCAATGCGGTTTCTTGCATTATACTACTCTTACTCTGAACAATGCTGATCTTACATTAACAATGCCTGTCCTTTTTTATATGATGCAGTGTCCCTACAGTTACTGCCCTTTGTAATCACACCACCTTTGCCAAAAATAGGGAAGCACAACTGGTTCCTCGCTCGATCAGACGATGGCAAAAGACTGATGATCATTCGGACACATGAGCCAGAAAAGTTATATTGCAAAAACCCCACTGTATACAAGCACCGTGTAATACGTGAGTATCCGGACAGTGGTTGTTACGTCTATGAGTAGGATACCAGCTTGTTGGGGCCTTTAGGATTTTTTAGTTGGAGGCGAGTAAACAGCCTTGGTTCACATTCTCTGTTTCTCGGACTCAATTATCCGAGTAACTAGGAGATCACTGTTGGCAAGGACCTTGATGGCAGAGAGGCTCTATTTGCTATGGAAAACTGTGTCTACACGGCGAGCCCTAGGAGTTCGGGAGCAAACTCCCCTGACTGTCAACGACACAGCCTGCAGCCAAAAGAAGGTGAGAATGACAAAGGCATCCGGATTAACTTTGACCCTTGGATGTCTCAATTACGATAGGCAGTGATGTGGTTCGAGCCTTCAGGTTGATAGGTAATTGGGCTGTTGCATCGAAAGGGTGGAGTACTGGTGTCTCCGGATCACTGGTCACTGAAGCGGGGCTGCAAATTATGATGGTGTTGGATCATCTCTTCGAATGACTTTGTTGTCTTTGCCGCTGGTTCTGGATGGGTAGTTCTTTCTTTTGTTATGCATATTCCTTGTCATTTGGTCATCCTCATCTATGTCACTCTTACTATGTAATAGTTGGTTCTGTTTAGAATGTCATTCTCGTTTGGATCACGAGAGTCTGAGCGCTGCAGATGGGTGCGTTTTGGTGGTGTAGCAAGACTTCTTATGAACTATCATGTCTTGCTATTTATGTCAGTAGTAGTCACTAGTCAGTGTTTGAATGTTGTATATATCGTTATTTCGAACTGTTTATTGTCTCGAACTACTGGTGGGCTAAATGAGGGCATCACCATTCTCCAGTGTTCAGAGTATATCTCCTTTTTTCAAGTTATATAATTTGAGCTTAGTGTCTTTTTGATGATGTACACTTGTTTGGGCCAGTGAGGTGTCGTTGAATATGGGCCGAGTAGTAACGCAATGCCAAACAGGTCAATTATGACTCTCAGGCCGGGCTCTCAAAAGATCCTGAAAAAAGGCCGGGCTCCCCAAAAAAGAATGAATAAGGACTCTTAGGCCGACATGTGGGCGCCACCGGTGTTTTCGTGCGCTTGCGCGCCGAGAGCATATTGGCGCGTGCTCGAAATTCATGCTACCTTTTCATCCGCAGTCTCCCGCCCCTCCCCCACCTCTGGAATCTCGATTCCTACTCCAGTTCCCATCCCCCTCCTGTACTCCCTGTACTCAAGCGCACTATCATGTCGCCGGTCAACACGGATCTCCGAGACGGAGATCCTGAGGTCCGTCCTGCCTTCGGTCGCTGCGTGTTGTCGCTCAACAGTGGCATGGTGGCGCTTGACGACCAGTTGGTCGGCAAAGTGCTGATGGTAACCATCAACGGCGATCGGCCTCCCGTCTCGCCGGATGACCTTGTCAAAGCTCTTGGCATTGCGCACGACATCCAAATAAGTGACTTGCTCATCGAAGTCTGTCCGCCACCGGCTGATTTCTTCGTCAGGTTCCGGACAACTTTCGACTGCAGTTTTGATCGGTGGTTGTTCAAAGTGTTCGAATCTTCCCGGCGTTTGTTCTGCGATGGCGCGCTGGTGAGCTTTGATTGGTGCCACCCAGGATGGGGCTCGGTGCCCTCTGAGCTTGAGTTTTAACAAAGCTTACCTTCCCCGGCATGCCTCGACGTGCTTGGAACAGCGAGTCCATGAACGAGCTTATCAACGACCTTGGAGGTGAGCTTGTAAGTATGTTTGTTCCTCCAGACAGCTGGGCTCTGACGGTTATGGCATGGATGAAGAAGCCGTCCACCATACCGAAGGTGATTGGTGTTGAGATACCGGTGCAGGAGCCGGGGTTGTACTATTCGTCGCCACCAAGGCCGCCGCAGACCACCTTAGGGATGTACCTATATCGAGTGTTTGTGGATGTCGAAGAAGTGGTCAATCCATCAATCGAAGTCTTGCCGCCACCGCTGGTGCCAGGGTCCATCGACGACGTCCATTATAGGAGTCAACGTCAGTCTTTCTCCGTGTTGCTCGGAACGATGGATGGCACAGGGCCTACTCCATCGCGCGGCGGAGGCCACTTCTTCTTTGGGAGAAGAGGCAGGGCTGGCTGCCTCGATGTGCTCTAATTTTAGGTAACAACTGAATCTTGTCAGATACTAGTTAAATCTGAGCTATGGGTGTGAAGCACTGATATGCCAGTACATTTGATTGTGACCTGTTCTAATTTTGTACCTGAACTTTTTTTAGAAAGGGCTGCACGTCAACTTAATGTGCTAGGAGAACTTATTGTATTGTCTGTCTGTTTTCTTTGCACAACATTCAAGATATTTCCCTGTCATTGATAAAGACGATGAACCGTTATGTACGACTTCGTTGGTTTCAACATAGCCCTTCCCGTAGCGATCCACTACTTCCATCCTGATTGTGCCGCCTGCGTGAAATTTTTGTATGCAAGTTCTGTGTGCTATGATGTTCTATATGATTGTGTCAACTATATAACTTTTTACTGAGCATCAGCAATGCATATGGCTGAAAGAAGTATTTACGAGCATCGGCCGATGGGTCTCTCTCTCTATCTCTCTATCTCTCTATCTATCTCTCTCTCTCTCTCTCACACACACACATGCACATGCACAAGTGGGACCTGTTGAATTATTTATTTGCTCGTGACAGCTTTTAATTAGGTTCCACTGTAATCTAACTTTTTTCTTAAGTTATTAATTGAGCTCAGTGACTTCAAAAAGTTGTACAGAAGCCTTGTTTGGGCCTTTCTGGCGTCGCTGAATGTGGGCTGAGTAACCATGTTAGGTTGTACTGTACTACACAGGCCTTTTTCGCTATTTTTTCTTAAATAATACATTTTTTTATTTATTTTCATAAATATTACATTGGGTATTTTTTTTCAAAAATAATACATCGTCCGCCCGCTGCAGGCCGACTGGGCCTAGTCGGCCCACAGCAGGCCGATTGGATTCTAGTCGGCCTTCAGCTGGCCGACTGGCCCCTGTCGGCCCACTGTGGGCCGACTGGAGCTAATTGGCTCGCTGTGGGCTAATTGTTTTTGCAAAAGTGTTAATCATGTATTTAAAAAATATGTGTATTCTGACCTCCTCCGCTCGCTGTGGGCCCACTGTTGACTAAAAAATATGTTTTAAAAAGTGTTAATCATGTATTTAAAAATTGTTAAATGTGTGTATAAAAAATGTTCCTTATCTATACAATTTTTTTAATGTGTGTATAAAAAATAGTTTTTTTTCAACATCAGCAATGCAACTGGGCCGATAGTTGTACACAATATCCGGGTTAACTTGTTATTCTCCGCCCTGCTGGGCTGCAAACTTTCCTAGGAGGTATGCATTAGGCTTAACAAGAAAATAGACTTTAAGAAATAATAAATGAGATGTAATTATAATAACTGGACAGTTACTATGCACCAAACACGTAATTAGTTTAAAAATATATCATTTTTGGAATTTCAAAATTTTAATTTCATTAGTTGTTGCGTGCGCAATATTTCGTTGGATTTTAATGTAATACAACTTTATTTTGAAATTATATTTAACCTGACTAGAAATTTCGGATACAAATATTTCGGATCCCATCAAAATGTGGGAATTTTTTTGAATTCTATTTTGAGCGGTTGTTTGAAATTATTAATCATTTTCCTAGCTAGAAGTTGGGCTGTACTTTTAACAAACTGTAAATGGGCTGTAGTAAATTCCATTAGAATTAAAAAATGGGCTGTACATTCTTACAAATCGCAAATGGGCTATATGTTCTCTGCCAAATCCGAGCTGTGGGCCTACTAAGTTAACGCGTACCAAGGGCTTTGTCAACTTAGTCAATATAAACGATTCTAGCTGCAGTGATCGTATGATGTCCATCCAACGGCCGTAGTGCTTCTTCAACCTCTGGTCTTCTTGCTCCAGCCGCCCAAAGCAGTGCCGGTCGTGTCGCGTGCTCTTGCCTCCCGTGGCCGGCTGTGATGCCGCGGAGGCCTCACTGCCCCGTACTACTCCCACCGCTGGCCAGGCCATCCCTCTACTCACCCACACCCCCTGTTATTCTTCGACGATGGCAGCCTCACACCGCAGCCAAACCAGTGAACCCTCGTACTCCTTTCCGCGCGGGCTTCCACTGCTGCGTCTTCCCCGGCTCCGCGTCGTCCCCTTCCTAGGCCTCACTGTCGTCCAGACCACCGCCCTGGTGCTCTCGGCGCGGCGTGGTCAACGTGGTCAATGACCGACTTCCATCGGAAGAGTATTGTACGTGGAGAGGTTGACAGCTGGGTCCACGGTAGCCGCAAGGAAGTGCCTCCTTATTACGCGCAAAATAATTATTCCTCCACCTGACAGTGGGGACCCACCGGTCGGGCCACCGTATTTCGTGAAAAAATGATTCGCCCCCTGACTGCTGGGACCCACGAGCTACATCTTCGCACGCAAGGAAGTGCGTCCGGAAAAAAAAACGATTCGCCCCCCTGACTGTTGGGACCCACCAGGCCCCCGACTGTTGGGACCCACCAGCTACATCTTCGCATGCAAGGAAGTGCGTCCGGGCAAAAAAAAACAAAACGATTCGCCCCCTGACTGCTGGGACCCACCAGCTACATCTTCACAGGCAAGGAAGTGCCTGACAGTCGGGACCCACCTAGTCGAAGCATACGTAGCGTTGTCATTCTGGTCGCGAACGTGTACGTACATACTGGTCGATGTAGAGGCACGAACGTTTCGTAGTAGAGGCGCGCATGTGTCATAGTAGAGGTGCGCACGTAGCATGTACACGTACGTACAGCGGCCAGGGTGCAAGAAAGAAAATACGGCCACGTATGTGTACATAAGGGCGGGGTCTCGAACGCCTACTCGCGCATACGTACGGCCAGGGCTCGTGTACATGGCTGGGTCGGAACGGAGAAACAGCATCGTCGTCGTGTTCATGGGGAGGCAACGGAATGCGTCGTGTTCATGGGGAGGCAACGAAATGCGTCGTGTTCATCGGGAGGCAACGGAACGCGTGGGAGCCAACTGGCTGGGTCGGAACGGAATGCGTGGTCGTGTTCATCGGGAGGGCTTGGATGGAACTGGCGATGGAAACGAGGCCTGGCGTACCGCAAAACGGAGGAAACGGCCTTGTGTTTGACCGGCCATGTTCGAAACGGGATCCTGTTGATCAGGAGGGGTCTCGCGTACCGCAAAATGGAGGAAACGGACCTCCTACGGTCGAAATGGGGGTCCTCTTGATCGGGAGGGGTGTGGCATACCGCAAAACGGATGAAACAGACTTGTGGTGGAGCGGTATGGTCGAAACGGGGGTCCTGCTCATCGGGAGGGGTGTGGCGTACCGCAAAACGGGACTCCACGGGATACTGTTCATCTCCACCGTCGACCTCCTCCACCCTCCACGGGCTCCTGTTCATCCAGCGTCCACCGCGCGCTACTCCACCGGCTACTGTTCAACCACCCCTCCACCGTCTACTGTTCATCCAGCCCTCCACACCACGGGGTCCTGTTCAACCACCCCTCCACGGGTACCCCTCCACCGTCTACTGTTCATCCAGCCCTCCACACCACGGGGTCCTGTTCAACCACCCCTCCACCGTCTACTGTTCATCCAGCCCTCCACACCACGGGGTCATGTTCATCCACCCCTCCACGGGCACCCCTCCACCGTCTACTGTTCATCCAGCCCTCCACCACACCACGGGGTCCTGTTCATCCAGAGGTAACGCCACCGCTCACTGTTCATCCAACCCCCCCCCCCCCCCCCCCCCGCAACGCTCACTGTTCATCCCATCGATCGGCTTCAGTTAGCAGCAGTAGGGAAGGAATCGCTCGATCAGGTTCAGTTAACAGCCATCGATCGATCGCTTGGGTTCAGTAACGCGTAGCCTGCAGTGCAATCGCTCGGGTTCAGTTAGAGCCCAACGCCTCGCTCGGGTTCAGTTAGAGCCAACGCCTCGCACACACGCGCATACGTGTACGAGAGAAACGCGCATCGCTCGGCCCCCGACCTCCCACCGTAACCGGGAACTCCCCGAAATTTTCCTCCCCCTCGCTTCTACCACGATTTTTTCCGTCATGGACGGCCCAAAGAATGTCATGCAGCTGCGTCTCCGGCCCGCCCAGGACGAAAAGCCCATTTTCTGTCATGATTTTTTGTCATAGAAGTAGGAGCCCACCACATCTATGATGATACTAGGTTTTGTCACAATTATCGTCATAGAAGTGTCATATGTATGATAGGAAAAAATTTCGTTCGGCCCAAAATGTCACGGATGTGTCTTTTTTTTGTAGTGTTGGTGCTTCCGGGGTGAATCGAGTATGGCGAGTCATGAGCCTCCAGAAGTATTAACTTCCTGATATCTGAATCATTGGGTACATAAATACGATCCTCAAACCCTAAAGTTTCGTGCTCATCCTCATGAAAACCTTTAGCTTTTCCTTTACTCATATTTTCCTTTATCTCCGCAATCTCCTTATCAGTCTTCTGGGCTTCTCGAATATTTCCCAACAACGTGGACTGAACTTCCAACGTTGCAATAGAACCTCTCGGAACTATCTCCATTCGAAGTTCTCTGAGATCGTTAGCTAACTCCTGTGGTAATCCTCCGGTTACGAGAGTATTAACATAACTCTTGCGGCTCAAAGCATCTGCTACAACATTGGCCTTTCCTGGATGATAATGCAGCTTCATATCATAATCCTTTATGAGCTCCAACCATCTCATTTTCCTGAGATTCAACTCCTGCGTGAAAATATACTTCAAACTCTTATGATCCGTGTATACATCACAACAATTTCCAATGAGAAAATGTAGCCAGCTCTTGAGCGCACGCACTATGTCTGCTAACTCCAAATCATGCATGGCATAATTCAACTCATGAGGTCGAAGCTGATGTGAGGCATATGAAACAACTCTTCCGTCTTGCATAAGTACACCTCCAAGTCCCAGGAGGGAAGTGTCGCAATATACTTGGAAATCCTTGCGTATATCCGGTAGAATTAGCATTGGGGCTGTAACTAAATGTTTCTTCAACTCCTGAAAACTGGCCTCACATTCTTCGGTCCATTTAAACTTGGTGTCCTTCTTCAATAACTCCATCATGGGTTTCGCAATCTTGGAAAAATTCTCAATGAATCTCCGATAATATCCCGCGAGTCCAAAAAAACTGCTTATCTCTCCAACTGAGGTGGGTGCCAACCACTCAGTGACAGACTGAACCTTGGAAGGGTCTGATACGTCTCCATCGTATCTACTTTTCTAAACACTTTTGCCCTTGTTTTGGACTCTAACTTGCATGATTTGAATGCAACTAACCCGGACTGACGCTATTTTCAGCAGAATTGCCATGGTCTTATTTTCGTGCAGAAACAAAAGTTCTCGGAATGACCTGAAAATCAACGGAGAATTATTTTGGAATATATAAAAAATACTGGAAGAAAGATCCACGCTAGGGGCCCCACACCCTGTCCATGAGGGTGGGGTGCGCCCTACCCCCCTAGGCGCGCCCCCTGCCTCGTGGGCCCCCTGGAGCTCCACCGACCTCAACTCCAACTCTATATATTCACGTTCGGGGAGGAATCAGAGAGAAGGATTCATCTCGTTTTACGATACGGAGCCGCCGCCAAGCCCTAAACTCTCTCGGGGGGCTGATCTGGAGTCCGTTCGGGGCTCCGGAGAGGGGAATCCGTCGCCATCATCATCAACAACCTTCCTCCATCACGAATTTCATGATGCTCACCTCCGTGCCCTGTTCAAGAATTCGTCCGATTAACCAGTTAACTTGCCGATTAATCCCTACTCGTAGGGTCACCGAGTAGCCGATAAACTGACAAATCGTCCGATTAATTGATTAAATGGCCGATTAACTTGCCGATTAGCCTATTAATCCCCTACTCGCCAGCCAACCGAGTAGCTACCAGTTAACGATTTCCTCAACAATGCCGCCGTGTGTGAGTAATTCCATCGTAGGCTTGCTGGACGGTGATGGTTTGGATGAGATTTGTCATGTAATCGAGTTAGTTTTGTTAGGGTTTGATCCCTAGTAGCCACTATGTTCTGAGAGTATGATGTTTCTATGACTTTGCTATGCTTAATGCTTGTCAGTAGGGCCCGAGTGCCATGATTTCAGATCTGAACCTATTATGTTTCATCAATATATGAGAGTTCTTGATCCTATCTTGCAAGTCTATAGTCACCTACTATGTGTTATGATCCGGCAACCCCGAAGTGACAATAATTGGGACCACTCCCGGTGATGACCATAGTTTGAGGAGTTCATGTATTCACTATGTGTTAATGCTTTGGTCCAGTACTCTATTAAAAGGAGGCCCTAATATCCCTTAGTTTGCAATAGGACCCCGCTGCCACGGGCGGGTAGGACAAAAGATGTCATGCAAGTTCTTTTCCATAAGCACGTATGACTATATTCAGAATACATGCCTACATTACATTGATGAACTGGAGCTAGTTCTGTGTCACCCTAGGTTATGAGTGTTACATGATCGATCTCATCCGACATAATTCTCTATCACCGATCCAATGCCTACGAGATTTTCCTATATTGTTCTTCGCTTATTTACTTTTCCATTGCTATTGTTACAATCACTACAAAACCCAAAAATATTACTTTTGCTACCATTACCTTTTGCTATCGTTACCACTACTATCATATTACTTTGCTACTAAATACTTTGCTACAGATATTAACTTTCCAGGTGTGGTTGAATTGACAACTCAGCTGCTAATACTTGAGAATATCCTTTGGCTCCCCTTGTGTTGAATCAATAAATTTGAGTTGAATACTCTACCCTTGAAAACTGTTGCGATCCCCTATACTTGTGGGTTATCAAGACCATTTTTTGGCGTTGTTGCCAGGGAGCATAGCTCTATTCTTTGAGTCACTTGGGATTTATATCTGCGTATCACTATGAAGAACTTGAAAGATCGAAGAACCAAGATTTTTCCCTCAACTACGAGGGGAGGTAAGGAACTGCCATCTAGCTCTGCACTTGATTCACCTTCTGTTTTGAGTAAGCTTGCGACACCTAAACCTGCTTCTGCTATTAATTCTGATGTGTCGCATGTTATTGATGATGCCACTTCTGCTATGCATGATAGTTATGATGAAACTACTTTTATGCTTGATACTACTGTGCCACTTGGTGAATTTCTTGATGAACAACTTGCTAGGGCTAGAGAGAATGAAATTATTGAAACTGATAATATTGATGAAAGTGCTGATGAAGATTCTCCCCCTAGATATGAATTACCTGTTGTTCCTGAGGGTTATGTTATGGATGAGGAAACTGCTAGAGACTTTCTTGCTTGCAATGATAGAAGTGATCTTAAGAAATTATTAGCTAAGTTGAAAGAAAAATCTTTGAATGCTAGAATGAAATATGATCTTGCTTATGCTACTTCACCTATCTTTATTACTGATAAGGATTATGATTTCTCTGTCGACCCTGATATGATTACTTTGGTTGAATCCGATCCTTTCCATGGCTATGAATCTGAAAGTGTTGTGGCACATCTTACTAAATTAAATGATATAGCCACCCTATTCACTAATGATGAGAAAACTCGCTACTACTATATCCTTAAAATATTTCCGTTCTCATTAAAAGGTGATGCTAAGATATGGTTTAATTCTCTTGATCCTGGTTGTGTGCGTAGTCCCCAGGATATGATTTATTACTTCTCTGCTAAATATTTCCCTGCTCATAAGAAACAAGCTGCTTTAAGGAAAATATATAATTTTGTGCAAATTGAAGAAGAGAGTCTCCCACAAGCTTGCAGGATGCTTCTCCAATTACTTAATGCTTTGCCTGATCATCCTCTCAAGAAAAATGAAATACTTGATATCTTTTATAATGGACTAACCAATGCTTCCAGAGATTACCTAGATAGTTGTGCTGGTTGTATTTTTAGGGAAAGAACTGTTGATCAAGCTGAAATTCTATTGAATAATATGTTGACTAATGAAAATAATTGGACACTTCCTGAACCAACTCCTAAGCCAACTCCGAAGAAAAGGGGTATTCTATTTCTCAGTCCTGAAGATATGCAAGGGGTAAAGAAATCTATGAAAGAAAAAGGTATAAAAGCTGAAGATGTTAAGAATTTACCACCTATTGAAGAAATACATGGTCTTAATTCATCACCTGTTGAAGAAAAACACGGTCCTGATAACCCGACACAGGTAGTAAAGGTAAATTCTCTCTATAGATATGATAAAGCTGAAATCCCTCGTGCTAAGTTTGCTAGCAAATGTTTGGATGAATTTGATAACTTTATGGTTAAGCAAGAAGATTTTAATGCTTATGTTGGTAGAAAATTGAAACATAATGCTTGTACGATTGAACACTTGAGTGATTATATGGCTAGTGTTAAACGTGAGCTTAAACCTATTAGTAAACATGCTTCTATGGTTACCACTCAAGTAGAACAAGTACTTAAAGCTCAAAATGATTTTCTCAATGAATTGAATAGTAAAAATAACGACTTTACCGTTAGAGTTGCAACTAGAGGAGGTAAAGTGACTCAGGAACCTTTGTATCCTGAGGGCCACCCTAAGAGAATGGAGCAGGATTCTCAGATAAATAACGTTGATACACCTAGTCCTTCTAAGAGGAAGAAAAAGAAAAATGATAGGACTTTGCATGCTTCTAGTGAACCTGTTATTGACACACCTGAGAATCCCAATAATATTTCTATCTCAGATGCTGAAACACAATCTAGTAATGAACATGAACCTAGTGATAATGTTAATGATGATGTTCATGTTGACGCTCAACCTAGCAATGATAATGATGTAGAGATTGAACCTGCTGTTGATCTTGATAACCCACAATCAAAGAATCAACGTTATGATAAGAGAGACTTTGTTGCTAGGAAGCACGGTAAGGAAAGAGAACCATGGGTTTAGAAACCCATGCCCTTTCCTCCGAAACCATCCAAGAAAAAGGATTATGAGGTGTAACACCCACGATGTGGCTATATCTCCCACGTCTCGGAGCACGACTTAGAGGCATAACCGCATAGTAGGCATGTCGCAAGAGGGGCAATCTTTACACATCCCATGTACTGAATAAGAAAGGGATAAAGAGTTGGCTTACAATCGCCACTTTTCACAATACATAAATATAGCATTACATCATCCAGAATACAGTCAAGGTCCGACTACGGAACCAAATAAAGAAAGACAACCCCAAATGCATAGATCCCCGATCGCCCGGACAGGGCTCCTCTACTGATTGTCCTGAAAAGACACATAGTAACGTCCAGAATCCTCGTCGAACTCCCACTTGAGTTTGGTCACGTCCCCTGCACTGGCATCATCGGCACCTACATCTGGTTTTGGAAGTAATCTGTGAGTCACGGGGACTCAGCAATCTCACACCCTCGTGATCAAGACTATTTAAGCTTATGGGTAGGAAAAGGTAGTGAGGTGGAGCTACAGCAAGCACTAGCATATATGGTGGCTAACTTATGCAAATGAGAGCGAGAAGAGAAGCAAAGCACTGTCGAGAAGCTATAAAGATCAAGAAGTGATCCTAAAACTACTTACGTTCAAACATAACACGA
Source organism: Triticum urartu (assembly GCF_003073215.2). Lineage (NCBI taxonomy): Eukaryota > Viridiplantae > Streptophyta > Magnoliopsida > Poales > Poaceae > Triticum > Triticum urartu. The sequence goes on along the minus strand of NC_053028.1, from coordinate 508,523,209 downwards.
GACCGTGTTCTCTTCCCGGACTCCGCCGAAAAGAGACCATCGCGGCTACACACGCGGTTGATTCATTTTAATTAAGTTAAGTGTTAGGTTTTCTACAACCGGATATTAACAAATTCCCATCTACCCATAACCGTGGGCACGACTTTCGAAAGTTCACAACCGTGTAGGGGTGTCCCAACTTAGCCCATCACAAGCTCTCACGGTCAACGAAGGATATTCTTTCTCCCAGGAAGACCCGATCAGACTCGGAATCCCGGTTACAAGACATCTCGACAATGGTAAAACAAGACCAGCAAAGCCACCGGAAATGTGCCGACAAATCCCGATAGGAGCCGCACATATCTCGTTCTCAGGGCACACCGGATTGTCCAAACTTCCGTTAGGCCAGCCCAGAGTTGCCCCTGGTGGCCACCAGCGGCTGACAAGTTGGACCAACACTCAGAGGAGCACTGGCCCGGGGGTATAAAATAAAGACGACCCTTGAGTCCGTGGAACCCAAGGGAAAAAGTCTTAGGTGGCAAATGGTAAAACCAAGGTTGGGCCTTGCTGGAGGAGTTTTATTCAAGGCGAACTGTCAAGGGGTTCCCATTATAACCCAACCGCGTAAGGAACGCAGAATCAAGGAACATAACACCGGTATGACGGAAACTAGGGCGGCAAGAGTGGAACAAAACACCAAGAATAAGGCCGAGCCTTCCACCCTTTACCAAGTATATAGATGCATTAAATTAAACAAGATATAATAATGATATCCCAACAATAATCATGTTCCAACAAGGAACAAACTCCATATTCACCTGTAACTAGCAACGCTATAAGAGGGGCTGAGCAAAGCGGTAACATAGCCAAACAACGGTTTGCTAGGAAAGGTGGGTTAGAGGCTTGTCATGGCAATATGGGAGGCATGATAAAGCATGTGGTAGGTATCGCGACATAGCAATAGAGCGAATAACTAGCAAGCAAAGATAGAAGTGATTTCGAGGGTATGGTCATCTTGCCTGCAAAGTTCTCCGAGTTGACAAAAGCTTGATCCTCATAAGCGTACTCAACGGGTTCCTCGATCACGTTATCGTCTCCCGGCTCTACCCAAATCAAGAACACAAGCAAAGGACCAACAATCAATCACGGTGCAATGCGCAAGCAACATGATGCAAAATAGGGCATGATATGCGGGATGTGATATGCAATGCATATGCATGCTTCAGAAGGGATAGATTGAACCAGGCCTCAACTTGGCAAAACAAGTGTTCTGGAACGATGAGTTGATTTCGGTCAAAATCGATATAAAGATCACCGGAATCGGATGCACGGTTTGCAAATGGCAAGAAAAACAATAATGGCACAACTCTGCGATTAACAGCACGATGCCATTTAGAATGCAACAATAAACTAAGCTATTGTGCTCCAACATAGCAACAAAGCATATGGCAGCAATCTACTCAAGATTCTTGACAAAATATAAACACCGAGCTACGGCTAAATCACACAATAGCAGGTTCAAACAAGCATGGCAAAAGTGCAAAAGATATCAGCTTCACAGACTTAGTGAAAAAACTAACATGCTAGCAATTAACATCAAGAAGCAATGTTTATAGCAAGCAAACAACATGCTACAGGAACAGAACATAGCCAGAAGGGCATAGCATGAATCTACTCAAAGCATAGAACAAAAGTCCCTTACTGACCATAAGCCAAAAGGGCACTGAAAATATGGTGGCACCCATGTAAACATAGCAAGTTTCGTTAATAGATTCAGACTTAGCAGAAAACAGAGCATGGCAAAATAGAGTTGTGAAGGCCTCTTTGCGAGCTTGATCCACTCATCACAAGGCATTGCATGACAAACTAAGCATACTACCAGCAAGAAGACATGTTGAAGAAGCTAACCATGGCAAGAAAAAGTTTATAGCATGCTTGGATCAACTACAACAACCTTGGAAAAATTGATTAACATGTAAACAATCTGCTAGGAACATTTTATAGCAAAAGTAGAGCAAAATTGAGTCATGCTAGGGCACTCCGTAAATGCAAACAGGGGCATGGATGGATATAGCATGACCATATGTCCAAATGATCCTTACTGAACATACTCAAAAGAATCATGGATCTCACTATAGCAACATGAATACATGGCATAAAAATAACGGCAGGGAAATGACGGTGAAATTCTAAGTCTCTGAAATCAGCAATATCACGAGAGCTACTTTGCATGCATGTGCTAGTCACCACATTGATCACAAAAATACATGCCATACACCCCTGTAAAGATGGCATGACATAGTCCAAAACACATGTAGAGCTCAAGTCCATATGCAGCACACAACAAATGTAGCAAAAATGACATGTTCATACTCTGCCAAGAATCAGCACCTAACATTTTATAGCACTCTTGCATCAGTCATTTGGGCATCAAGATGGACTCAAACAAGCAGACCACAATGTAACAAAGTGAAGAGCACACCATGATGAACATTTTGGTATATCATGCATGCAAAACGGAGCTACGGGTGAGAAGTTATGGTACGTTGAACAGGGCTTTAGAATGCAAAAATAAAAGACTTTGGAAAATCTCAGGGTCAACCTCTGGACAGATCTAGGGTTTCGGTGCTTCATGCAGATCGAGGATCACCGGAATTGGAGGTCGCTGGAGTTGGGGGGGATCTCGCCGGAGTCTGCAGGGGCGACGACCGGAGCTTGAAGGAGAGGAGGCCGATGAGGGGGGTCTGGTGACGGCGACCGTGGGAGGTAGCGGAGACGGGCGCCGGCAGTGGAGGAGCGGCGCGGCTACCAGCTGGCGTGGAGGAGCGCCAGTGACGGCGGGCGCTGCCGGCGGCGGCGAAGTTGAGGTGCGGGCGGCGGAGCGCTCCGGCGGGAGCTCACAGGGAGCGGGGCGGTGCGGGTGGCGCGCGGTCGGGCCCGTTCGGCCTGGGGCGGGCCAGCCTCGGGCCGCGGCGGGCCGCGACGGTGGGGAAGGCGCGCGGGACAGGTGGCGGCGCGTCACTGGCTCGGGGCGGCGGCGCAGGACGTCCGGCGGGAGGCGGACATGTCCGACGGTGCGGAGGAGCGGGGCTAGGGTTTATCGGCGCGAGGATTTCGGAGGGGATCACCTATTTATACATAGAAGGAGGTGGGAGTGTCCAAATGAGGTGTAGTTTTCGACCATGCGATCATGATCCGGCGGGGGAGGACATGGTATAGGTTTGGAAGGGTTATTGGGCCACTTTCGAGGGGTGTTGGGCTGCAACACACACGAGGCCTTTACGGTTCCCCAGTTAACAGTTGGAGTATCAAATGGACTCCAAATGGCACAAAACTTGACAGGTGGTTTACCGGTGGTGTACCAAGGCCGCTTGGCAAATCTCGGTCCATTCCGAGAAAGTTTAACACCCGCACACGAAAAGAGACAAAAGGGGGCGCCGGAGGACATAGGAGTGTCGGATTGCAAAACGGACAACGAGGAAAATGCTCGGATGCATGAGACGAACACGTATGCAATTGAGATGCACATGATGACACGATATGAAATGCATGACATGAGCAAAATGCAAAACAAAGACAAGAACCCAACCACGAAACTCATAACTTAGAGCCGAAAATGGCAATAGTTGGAGTACAAATATGGTAAGTTACATCTGGGGTGTTACAACAATCCACCACTACGAAAGGATCTTGTCCCGAGATCTAGGACTTAAAGAACTCCGGATATTCAGAACGGAGGTGGTCCTCGCGTTCCCAGGTGGCTTCTCGGTCGGAATGGTGTGACCACTTCACTTTCAGGAATTTGATAGACTTGTTGCGAGTCTTGCGCTCGGTTTCTTCAAGGATAGTAATGGGATGCTCATGATAAGACAAGTCTTCTTGGAGATCAATCTCTTCGAAGTTGATGGTGCGGTCAGGAGTCTTGAAGCACTTGTGAAGCTGAGACACGTGAAACACGTCGTCCACATTTGCAAAGTTGGATGGAAGCTCAAGTTGATAGGCGAGATCGCCTCTTTTGCCAATGATCTTGAAAGTACACACGTGACTAGGGGCAAGCTTCCCATTGACACCGAAACGACGAGTACCTTTCATTGGAGAGACGCGGAGGTAGACATGGTCTCCTATCTCGAAAGCCAAGTCATGATGCTTGCTATCATAGTAACTCTTCTGGCGCGATTGCGCGGCTTTGAGATTTTCACGGATGACTTTACACATTTCTTCAGCCTCTGTGATTAAGTCATTGCCAAGAAGTTGGCGTTCACCAGTCTCTGACCAATTAAGAGGAGTACGACACTTTTTGCCATAGAGAATCTCGAATGGGGCCTTGCCCGAGCTTGCTTGGATGCTGTTGTTGTAGGAGAACTCGGTATATGGAAGACAATCTTCCCACTTCATACCGAAGGAAATGACACAAGCCCTGAGCATATCTTCAAGAATTTGATTTACTCGCTCGACTTGTCCACTAGTTTGAGGATGGAAGGCTGTGCTGAAGCGAATGTTGGTGCCCATGGCCTTCTGGAAAGAATCCCAGAACTTAGAAGCAAAGATGCTTCCACGATCTGAAGATATCAACTACGGAATGCCGTGCAAATAGACAATCCTGGAGGTATATAGCTCTGCCAACTGAGCTGCTGTGATAGATTCTTTGATAGGAAGAAAATGAGCCACTTTAGTGAGCTTGTCGATGACAACAAAGATAGCATCATTTCCACGCTTGGACTTGGGAAATCTAGTCACAAAATCCATCTCTATATGGTCGAACTTCCATTCTGGAATAGCAAGAGGTTGGAGGAGACCAGCTGGCCGTTCGTGTTCTGCTTTCGCTCTTCTGCAGACATCACATTCATTCACGAACTGAGCAATTTCCCGCTTCATTCGAGTCCACCAATACGACTTATTGAGGCCTGGTTCAATCTTTCCTTTCTGAAGAATGCATATGCATTGCATATCACATCCCGCATATCATGCCATGTTTTGCATCATGTTGCTTGCGCATTGCACCATGATTGATTTTTGGTCCTTTCCTTGTGTTCTTGCTTTGGGTAGAGCCGGGAGGCGATTACGTGATCGAGGAACCCGTTGAGTACGCTTACAAGGATCAAGCTTTTGTCAACTCGGAGAACTTTGCAGGCAAGATGACCATACCCTCGAAATCACTTCTATCTTTGCAGGCAAGATAACCAGGATTCTGAGTCTGATCGGGTCTTCCTGGGAGAAGGAATATCCTTCATTGACTGTGAGAGCTTGTGATGGGCTAAGTTGGGACACCCCTGCAGGGTTTTGAACTTTCGAATGTCGTGCCCGTGGTTATGGGCAGATGGGAATTTGTTAACATCCGGTTTGTAGAAAACCTGACACTTAACTTAATTAAAATGAATCAACCGCGTGTGTAGCCGTGATGGTCTCTTTTCGGCGGAGTCCGGGAAGAGAACACGGTCTCGTGTTATGTTTGAACGTAAGTAGTTTCAGGATCACTTCTTGATCTTTATAGCTTCTCGACCGTGCTTTGCTTCTCTTCTCACTCTCATTTGTGTAAGTTAGCCACCATATATGCTAGTGCTTGCTGCAGCTCCACCTCACTACCTTTTCCTACCCATAAGCTTAAATAGTCTTGATCGCGAGGGTGTGAGATTGCTGAGTCCCCATGAATCATAGATTACTTCCAAAATAAGATGCAGGTGCCGATGATGCCAGTGCAGGGGACTCGACCAAACTCAAGTGGGAGTTCGGCGAAGATTCTGGACGTTACTATGTGTCTTTTCCGGACGATCAGTAGAGGAGCCCAGTCGGGGCGATCGGGGATCTATGCATTTGGGGTTGTCTTTCTTTATTTGGTTCCGTAGTTGGACCCTGATTGTATTCTGGATGATGTAATGCTATATTTATGTATTGTGTGAAGTGGCGATTGTAAGCCAACTCTTTATCCCTTTCTTATTCAGTACACGGGATGTGTAAAGATTACCCCTCTTGCGACATGCCTACTATGCGGTTATGCCTCTAAGTCGTGCTTCGACACGTGGGAGATATAGCCGCATCGTGGGTGTTACAAGTTGGTAATCAGAGCATTCCCCGACTAAGGAGCCCCCTGCTTGATCGAATCGCCGACGTTGTTGAGTCTAGAAAAATGTTTTGGGTCTTATAGGATTATATATATTGGAGAGCAGGATTCTTTTTACTCCTCGGTCCCTTCGTCGCTCTGGTGAGGCCTCCTGACGTAGAGTTTTGACTCTTCTCTCCTCAAATTTCACTAAAAAAATTTAGGATCACGCGGGTATCTTGGAATCGTTTCGATGGTTTTGTGACGAGAACATTGTTCTTGGTGCCTCCTGACATTTAGGGGTTGTGGCAGTGTCCCGGGGAGTTGAGCTCCGAGGTGTTGTCGTCACAATTTTATCATTGCAATTCTGGAATACCTGAGTTCGCCGACATCGAAAATCTCCTTTATGCAGTTGTTGGTGAGATAACCTCGACGCCACCCAGTACTGGGGCGGGAGTTCGGGAGTAATGCCATAACTCGTATAACGGATGCTTTTCGAAGGTTGAGGTAAATGATTTCCGAAGGTTTCTTGGTTATGTGTTGAAGGATGGATACAGCTGGATGTAGGATTTGCTAGTTTTGGGTGAGATATTATGCTTCCCCTGTATCCCCAGCACCTGATTGCATAACCAGAAAGATTCGGGAGTTTCATAGGTGGGAATTCTTGTAGCTCTAGTATTTCTTCCCGCAGATATTTGGTTTGTGATTGGGTAATCCTTACCAATTATTTGTTCATGTCCGTACCTTGTTGTTTTATTCATCTACCTTATCTAAGTGGCTTCTCAATTTATGGAAGTGTGATCATTTACTTTGGAATTCATTCGTTCATTCTTATTCGAATGTTAAGGCTATATATTACAATTTCGATCCATTGATTCAGCTTGAATATATGTCTTTCAAGATGCTAACAGATATCAACCTCTTCAGGATGGCTCCTCCAACGCGTCAGAATCCGGAACCTCCGCCACCACCTCCACCTCCGGAGGCATGGAAAGATGTCATGGCCGCCACCAACGCCAACACGCAGATGCTTTTGCACCTCTTGCAAGAGCGCAACCAATGAAATCAAGGCCAAGGCAACAATCAAGCTCAGTTTGCTACCCTCAATCAGTTCCTCGCAAACCAGCCAAAGTCCTTCAGTAACTATGTCAAGGCCACAGACGCTGACGATTGGCTCGTGGATATCTGCAAACATTTTGAGTGCATCAATGTCAGGCCAGAGTACTTTGTCAAGTTTTCTTCATTCCAACTCAAAGACCAAGCTGCTGAGTGGTATCAACAATACAAAGATTCCAGAGGAGGTCATGTGATTACCTGGGATGATTTCCACCGAGACTTCAAAGCTCACCAGATTCCTCAAAGTGTTGTTGAGAGTAAGCGTGAGGAGTTCCGCAATCTGAAGCAAGGCAGCATGTCTGTTTACCAATACAACATCATGTTTCAGAGGCTCGCTCGCTTCGCCAAACAAGACGTTCCTGATGAGAAGAGCATGATTTACCAATTCAGAGGTGGCCTCAGAGAAGATCTGCAACTAGCTCTCGTGCTTTTTGAGCCGACCAAGTATGATGATTTCTACAACATGGCACTAAAGCAAGAAGCTGCTCAGATCAAGTGCGATGCTTCTAAGAAGAGAGTCAGGGATGCAACTCCATCTTCTTCTTCAACTCAAGTGGCAGCTAAGGAACAGAAGTTCTAGTTGCCTCCTCCTCCTCCGTTCCGTCAGCCTTATCAGCAGAAGAGTAAAGGTGGCAATGGATATTCCCACCCACCCAACCCAGGCTATCAGAACAAAGCTCCGTCTCATGCTCCAAGGTCAAGTGCTCCGTATCACCGTCCACTCTCAGAGGTTACTTGCACCAAGTGTCAGCAGAAAGGGCACTATGCAAACAAATGCTTCAACCAAAGGCGCCTTCTGCCTCCTCCTCCTGTGAGATCTGCCAACAATGCGGTGGTCAAGCATAATCCCAAGTTTGCAAAGGTCAACATGATGAACGCAGCTCAGGCAGAGGACTCTTCAGAAGTAATCACGGGTAATCTTCTTGTTAATGATATTCCTGCATAAGTTCTTTTTGACACTGGTGCATCGCTTAGTTTCATCTCAAGACCATTTGCATCTAAGCATGAGTGGGTTTTCCAAGATTTGCCTAGTCCGTTAGCAGTTGTCTCACCGGGTAAATGCTTGTACGCAAGCTACATGGTTCCGGATGTTTCTATCAAGATGGGCGACTATAAGTTTCTGTCCTCTTCAATTGTTCTTGGTAACTCAGATATTGATCTAATTCTCGGCATGGACTGGCTTTCTAAGCACAAGGCTCAGTTTGATTGTGCTACCAGACAGATTCAATTGACACACTCGTCTGAGGATGTGATCATCTATGCCACTCGTGAAGATACCATTCGACTATTTTCTCTCAATGAGAAGGGCGAGTTGAATGCCATCTCTCACATTCTAGTCATTTGTGAATATTAAGACATCTTTCCAGAAGAGCTTCCAGGACCCGCCGTCCGCCGGCCACCGTCCGTCATCGCCGGCCCGCGCCAGAGCTCCCCGCCGCCTCGAGGCCGCCGCCGCCTCCGCCAAATCCCGCCGTCGCCGATTCCCACTCTGGCCAGATCCGGTCGGGTCGGACCGGATCTGGGGCCCCGACCCCTTGCTGGCCTCTCCTTCATCTCCAGAGAGCATCTCCGTCCAACCTCGGCTCCCGCGCCCACGAGGAACCCTAGATCTGGAAATCTGAGGTTGACCCCAAAATTCCTAAGTCCCTGTATTTTTTTGCATTCTGTTGCCATGTTCATTGTGCCGTAGCATTTCACTCATTGCTCCATTTTGCGTGTATGATATATCAAAATGTTAATCAGGATGTGCTCTTCATTTTGTTCCATTGTGCCATGCTTGTTTGAGTCCATTTTTATGTCCAAATCATTGATGCAAGAGTGCTATAAAATGTTAGGTGCTGATTCTTAGCAGAGTATTAGCATTTGTCATTTTTCCTACAATTGTTGTGTGCTGCATATGGACTTGAGCTCTACATGTGTTTTGGGCTATGCCATGACATCTTTACAGGGATGTATGCCATGTATTTTTGTGATCAATGTGGTGACTAGAAAAAGCATGCAAAGTAGCTCTTGTGATATTGCTAATTTCAGGGACTTAGAATTTCACTAAGTCATTGTTCTGCTGTTATTTTTATGCCATGTATTCATGTTGCTACAATGATATCCATGCTTCTTTTGAGTATGTTCAGTAAGGATGATTTGGACATATGGTCATGCTCTATCCATCCATGCCCCTATTTGCAATTATGGAGTGCCCTAGAATGACTCAATCTTGCTCTACTTTTGCTATAAAATGTTCCTGGCAGATTGTTTACATGTTAATCAATTTTGCCATGGTTGTTGTAGTTGATCCGAGCATGCTATAAACTTGTTCTTGCCATGGTTAGCTTCTTGAACATGTCTTCTTGCTGGTAGTATGCTTAGTTTGTCATGCAATGCCTTGTGATGAGTGGATCGAGCTCGCAAAGAGGCCTTCACAACTCTGTTTTGCCATGCTTTGTTTTCTGCTAAGGCTGAATCGGTTAACGAAACTTGCTATGTTTACATGGGTGCCATCATATCTTCTGATCCTTTTTGGCTTATGGTCAGTAAGGCACTTTTGTTCTATGCTTTGAGTAGATTCATGCCATGCCCTTGTTTGCTATGTTATGTTCCTGTAGCATGTTGTTTGCTTGCTCTAAACATTGCTTCTTGATATTAATTCCTAGCATGTTAGTATTTTCACTAAGTCTGTGATGCTGATATCTTTTGCACTTTTGCCATGCTTGTTTGAACCTGCTATTGTTTGATTTAGCTGTAGCTCAGTGTTCATCTTTTGTCAAGCATCTTGAGTAGATCACTGCCATGTGCTTTGTTGCTATGTTGGAGTGCAGTAGCTTAGTTCATTGTTACATTCTAGATGGCATCGTGCTGTTAATCGCAAAATTGTACCATTATTGTTTTGCATGCCATTTGCAAACCGTGCATCCGATTCCGGTGATCTTTATATCGATTTTGACCGAAATCAACTCATCTTTCCAGCGCCACACTTGGTTTGCCAAGTTGAGGCCTGGTTCAATCTTTCCCTTCCGGAGCATGCATATGCATTGCATATCACATCCCGCATATCATGTCATGTTTTGAATCATGTTGCTTGCGCATTGCACCGTGATTGATTGTTAGTCTTTTGCTTGTGTGCTTGCCTTGGGTAGAGCTGGGAGATGATTACATGATCGAGGGACCCGTTGAGTACGCTTACGAGGATCAAGCTTTCATCAACCAGGAGAACTTTGCAGGCAAGATGACCATACCCTCGAAATCACGTCTATCTTTGCTTGCTAGTTGTTCGCTCTATTGCTATGTCGCGATACCTACCACTTTCTATATCATGCCTCCCATATTGCCATGGCAATCCTCTAACCCACCTTTCCTAGCAAATCGTTGTTTGACTATGTTACCGCTTTGCTCAGCCCCTCTTATAGCATTGCTAGTTGCAGGTGAAGATGGAGTTTGTTCCTTGTTGGAACATGATTATTGTTGAGATATCATTATTATATCTTGTTTACTTTAATGCACCTATATACTTGGTAAGGGGTGGAAGGCTCGGCCTTATGCCTGGTGTTTTGTTCCACTCTTGCCGCCCTAGTTTCCGTCATACCGGTGTTATGTTCCTTGATTCTGCGTTCCTTACGCGGTTGGGTTATAATGGGAACCCCTTGACAGTTCGCCTTGAATAAAACTCCACCAGCAAGGCCCAACCTTGGTTTTACCATTTTCCACCTAAGACTTTTTCCCTTGGGTTCCATGGACTCAAGGGTCATCTTTATTTTAAACCCCCGGGCCAGTGCTCCTCTAAGTGTTGGTCCAACATGTCAGCCGCCGGTGGCCACCAGGGGCAACTCTAGGCTGGCCTACCGGAAGTTTGGACAATCCGGTGTTCCCTGAGAATGAGATATGTGCAGCTCCTATCGGGATTTTTCGGCACATTCGGGTGTCTTTGCTGGTCTTGTTTTACCATTGTCGAGATGTCTTGTAACCGGGATTCCGAGTCTGATCGGGTCTTCCTGGGAGAAGGAATATCCTTCGTTTACTGTGAGAGCTTGTGATGGGCTAAGTTGGGACACCACTGTAGGGTTTTGAACTTTCGAAAGCCATGCCCGTGGTTATGGGCAGATGGGAATTTGTTAATATCCGGTTGTAGAGAACCTGACACTTAACTTAAATAAAATGAACCAACCGCGTGTGTAGCCATGATGGTCTCTTTTCAGCGGAGTCCGGGAAGTGAACACGGTCTCGTGTTATGTTTGAACGTATGTAGTTTCAGGATCACTTCTTGATCTTTATAGCTTCTCGACCGTGCTTTGTTTCTCTTCTCGCTCTCATTTGCGTAAGTTAGCCACCATATATGCTAGTGCTTGCTGCAGCTCCACCTCACTACCTTTTCCTACCCATAAGCTTAAATAGTCTTGATCGCGAGGGTGTGAGATTGTTGAGTCCCCGTGACTCACATATTACTTCCAAAACCATATGCAGGTGCCGATGATGCCAGTGCAGGGGACGCGGCCGAACTCAAGTGGGAGTTCGACGAGGATTTTGGACGTTACTATGTGCCTTTTCAGGACAATCAGTAGAGGAGCCCAGTCGGGGCGATCGAGGATCTATGCATTTGGGGTTGTCTTTCATTATTTGGTTCCGTAGTCGGACCTTGATTGTATTCTGGATGATGTAATGCTATATTTATGTATTGTGTGAAGTGGTGATTGTAAGCCAACCCTTTATCCCTTTCTTATTCAGTACATGGGATGTGTAAAGATTACCCCTCTTGCGACATGCCTACTATGCGGTTATGCCTCTAAGTCGTGCTCCGACACGTGGGAGATATAGCCGCATCGTGGGAGATATAGTCGCATCGTTATTCTTGACATTCCCGAAGATGATAGTATGTCTATTATTCTTGGAAGACCCCTTTTCAATACTACAGGGGCTGTTGTTGATTGCACCAAAGGCAATGTCACTTTTCATGTTAATGGTAATGAGCATACGGTACACTTTCCGAGGAAACAATCTCAAGTCCACATTATCAATTCTATTGGAAAAATTTCAACAATTACTATTGGAGGTTTTGAATTTCCTCTTTCTACTGTCAAGAAGAAATATGATATTCTTATTGTTGGGGACATGCATATCCCCGTTGAGGTAACCTAGTGTTATTCGAAATCCTCCAGTTTCATGTTATTCGAAATGAGTTTGTTAACAAGACCTGATCAACCTTGTTAGTGGATTCCTTTTTATGAGCATGAAATGGATGAATTTAGAAAACACAACTCTCCGTACTCTCTTTTTACTCTTTGTTATTTATATTAAATAAAGCAAAAATAATATTTTCTCTCTATTTTCTGAATTATCCATGCAATAAAAAATATCCCAAAAATAAAAGTTCTCCAAATGCCCTAAAAATTAAATATGATTTTTTCTAGAATATTTGAGAATATCTGGCACTGAGAACACATCAAGGGGAGCAAGCACCTGGCCACGAGGGTCCAGGGCACGCCCACCTTCCTGGGCGCGCCCCTGCCTCGTGGGCCCATGGTGGTCCCCTCCACTTATTCCAGACACCACACACTCCTTATTCCTCCCAAAAAATCACTAGCCAGCTGAAACCCGAGTCCAAGCTCATCTTGCTGCCATTTTCGATCTCCTTGCGCAAAGCTCCATTCACGAAACTGCTTTGGGGGATTGTTCTTTGGTATGTGACTCCTCCAATGGTCCAATTAGTTTTTTGTTCTAGTGCTTTATTCATTGCAAATTTTTGCTGCTTAGGTGACCCTGTTCTTGAGCTTGCATGTCAAATTTTTATGGTCAAAAGTAGTTTTAATGCATGATATATCCTCTAGGCACTTGTAGGAGTAGTTGCTATCAATTTTGTTGAGTTTGGTTCACTTTTATTTTGAGTTACTAAAAATTTCAGAAATTTTTCAGAGGAAGAAATATGTTTAGGAAAATGTACCAAGGTGGTTCTTCAAGGAAGCAAGGACCCAGACCCGCAATACGCGATGCGGACGAGGAACCACCAAGACAAGCTCAAGTGCAGCCTTGTGAATGGCCGTCAGAGGACTTCATGATTCGAGCAAGAATCAAGGAGGAATTTGAAGCATATGTGCGTAATGCTGATCTTGAGAGCTTCGAGGTAGATAAGTGCCGCCAATGCTATCACCTAACTGATTCCTTTGTGAGAAGGTTAAAATTTTCATCTTCATGTAATTCTCACACTGTCCTGTTTGATCTTTATGATAAATATTATACAATGGACTTAGAAGATTTTACCACTACTTGTAAACTTCCATAGTGGGGTGATGTTAGTGAACCTCACGAATATGAATTTAGAGATTTTCTTGCTAGTATAACTGTGGGGGAATCTAGAGATGTAACACAAGCCACCATAGGGAGCATTCATTTTCCTGCTATACATTATTTTGCTCTTTTCATAGGAAGGTGCATAAACGGTAACGATGAAGCATGTCACATGTGTGTACCTGATCTCAGCGTTCTCAGGAGCGCTGTTTTAGGAGATAAACAATACAAGGTGCATAAACGGTAAAGATGAAGCATGTCACGTAGGTTGCATAATAATCATATTCATGGAGATTTATTTGGTGGAATTTATGCAACTCGTATTGCTAACTTTCTTTAGATACCCATACGTGGATATGATATTGAGTTGCCTCCTACTTATTTAGATTATGATGCTATGGTTCGTCATCAGTTTGATGAGAGGAACGATCAGTTCCTCCAGTACCGACTAATCTTTGACAGACAACAAACCTATCACGTCGCTCTCCTTTCTCCTACCTTCTTTGACTTTCAGGCAAAGGGGAGATATGTTATAACCATGGAGGAGGCGACCGAGTACGAGAGGAGGGCAGAGACGGCTCGCCTCCAAGCTGCAGCTCATCAGGCAATTGTCGCTGCATCTCAGTACGACCCCAGCTACAACTTTGGATATCTGCCAGGCCAGCCGTGGCCATAGACCAACTTTGGCCAAAAGCCTAAGCTTGGCGGAGTACGTATTTCTCACCGACATTTCATTTATGTTCACACACCCATGCTAGTTGTCGGTGCTCATACTTTTTCACTGTATCATCCATGCTAGTTTATTTTCCCTTTTATGCTTTCTTCTTGTGTGTTTGATAAACCTTAAGAAAAACCAAAAAAATTAGTTGTAGCTTTTAGCTAGTTTCTTTCTTGCTTGTAGTAGTAACTAAAAGAAAACCCAAAAAGATTTCCTGTTCTTTTTTTGCTTGTTGGGAGCTTTCCTGTGTAAATAGTTTTATTTCTTTTCTTGTTCTTTGGGGGTCGAGAGGAGAAGACCATAATGAAAATGTTGAGTGGCTCTCATATGCATCATTGTTGATCTAACAAAGAGCCCATATTACCTTGTCTTCTCTCTTGAATTGAATGCTTGCAGATTCCAACTTACTCCAATGCACGGGCACTATTATTATTATCCACACTATTCGGTCGTGCAAGTGAAAGGCAATAATGATGATCATATGATGAACTTATTGAGATGAGAAAAGTTGGTATGAACTCGACCTCTCTTGTTTTTGTAAATATGATTAGTTCATTTTTCCTGATTCAGCCTATTATGAATAAACATGTTTGCAATGACAATTAGAGATTGTAGTTGCTTATGCCATGCTTAAATAGCTAGGAGCTTATAATGGTTTACCTTGCGTGCCAACATGCTATTAAAATGTTTGTGATGTGGTATGATAGGGTAGTATCCTCTTTTGAATGATTCGAGTGGCTTGACTTGGCACATGTTCACGCATGTAGTTGAAACAAAATCAACATAGCCTCTATGATATTTATGTTCATGGTGCATTATATCCTACTCATGCTTGCATTCGGTGTTGATTAATTTTAATGCATGTTCATGACTGTTGTCGCTCTCTAGCTGGTCGCTTCCCAGTCTTTTTCTAGCCTTCACTTGTACTAAGCGGGAATACCGCTTGTGCATCCAACTCCATAAACCCCAAAGTTATTCCATATGAGTCCACCATACCTACATATATACGGTATCTACCTGCCGTTCCAAGTAAATTTGTATGTGCCAAACTCTAAACCTTCAAATAAACATTCTATTTTGTATGCTCGAACAGCTCATGTATCATCTAGGGCTGTCTGTATCTTCCATGCTAGGCGGGTTATTCTCAAGAGGAGTGGACTCCGCTCCTCACTCACGAGAAAATGGCTGGTCACCGGGATGCCTAGTCCCATGCTTTATGCAAATCAAATCAAAATAACTGCAAACAAAACTCCCCCAGGACTCTTGTTAGTTGGAGGCACTTGTTGTTTCGAGCAAGCCATGGATTGATGCTTGTTGGTGGAGGGGGAGTATAAACTTTACCATTATGTTTGGGAACCGCCTATAATGTGTGTAGCATGGAAGATATCGAGATCTCTCGGTTGTTATGTTGACAATGAAAGTATACCGCTCAAAATATTATTCATATCTATTTCAAAACCGAGCTCTAGCACCTCTACAAATCCCTGCTTCCCTCTGCGAAGGGCCTATCTATTTACTTTTATGTTAAGTCATCATCCTCTTATTAAAAAGCACCAGTTGGAGAGCACCGTTGTCATTTGCATTCATTACTGTTAGTTTACAATGAGTATGACTTGACTGGATCTCTTTTACCATGAATTACAATGTCTAGTCAGTCCTTGATCTTTAAAGGTGCTCTGCATTTATGTTTTGCGGTCTCAGAAAGGGCTAGCGAGATACCATCTTGTTATATCATATCATGATTGTTTTGAGAAAGTGTTGTCATTCAAAATTTATTATTATTGCTCGCTAGTTGATTACGCCATTGATATGAGTAAACATGATATCTAAGTGTTATTGTGAATATGGTTAGTCATAACCTTTGCTGAAAACTTGAATGCTGGCTTTACATATTTACAACAACAAGAGCAAACAGAGTTTGTAAAAGTTTTTCTTTATCACTTTCAGTTTATCAACTGAATTGTTTGAGGACAAGCAAAGGTTTAAGCTTGGGGGAGTTGATACGTGATGACCCACAAGTATAGGGGATCTATCGTAGTCTTTTCGATAAGTAAGAGTGTTGAACCCAACGAGGAGCAGAAGGAAATGATAAGCGGTTTCCAGCAAGGTATTCTCTGCAAGTACTGAAATAAGTGGTAACAGATAGTTTTGTGATAAGATAATTTGTAACCAGCAACAAGTAACAAAAGTAAATAAGGTACATCAAGATGGCCCAATCCTTTTTGTAGCAAAGGACAAGCCTAGACAAACTCTAATAAGATGTAAAGCGCTCCCGAGGACACATGTGAATATCGTCAAGCTAGTTTTCATCACGTTCATATGATTTGCGTTCGGTACTTTGATAATTTGGTATGTGGGTGGACTGGTGCTTGGGTACTGCCCTTACTTGGACAAGCATCCCACTTATGATTATCCTCTATTGCAAGCATCCGCAACTACAACAAAAGTATTATGGTAAACCTAACCATAGCATGAAACATATGGATCCAAATCAGCCCCTTACGAAGCAACGCATAAACTAGGGTTTAAGCTTCTGTCACTCTAGCAACCCATCATCTACTTATTACTTCCCAATGCCTTCCTATTTGCCCAAATAATGGTGAAGTGTCATGTAGTCGACGTTCACACAACACCACTAGAGGAGAGACAACATACATCTCATCAAAATATCGAACGAATACCAAATTCACATGACTACTAATAGCAAGACTTCTCCCATGTCCTCAGGAACAAAAGTAACTACTCACAAAGCATAAAAATGTTCATAATCAGAGGGGTATTAATATGCATACAGGATCTGAACATATGATCTTCCACCAATTAAACAAACTAGCATCAACTACAAGGAGTAATTAGCACTACTAGCAACCTACTAGCACCAATCCCAGACTTGGAGACAAGAATTGGATACAAGAGATGAACTAGGGTTTTGAGATGAGATGGTGCTGATGAAGATGTTGATGGAGATTTCCCTCTCCTGATGAGAGGAGCATTGGTGATGACGATGGCGATGATTTCCCCCTCCGAGAGGGAAGTTTCCCCGGCAGAACAGCTCCGCTAGAGCCCTAGATTGGTTCCGCCAAGGTTCCGCCTCGTGGCGGCGGAGTTTCGTCCGAGAAGATGGCTTATGATTTTTTCCCATCGAAAGACTCCATATAGCAGAAGATGGCCACAGGAGGGCCACCAGGGGGCCCACGAGGTAGGGGGGTGTGCCCAGGGGGTAGGGCGCGCCCCCCACCCTCATGGGCAGGATGTGGCCCCCTGGTGAAGCTCTTGCTCTCAGTATTTTTTATATATTTGGAAAACATCTTCCGTGAAGTTTCAGGACTTTTGGAGTTGTGCAGAATAGGTCTCTAATATTTGCTCCTTTTCTAGCCCAGAATCCGAGCTACCGGCATTCTCCCTCTTTATGTAAACCTTGTAAAATAAGAGAGAATAGGCATAAGTATTGTGACATAATGTGTAATAACAGCCCATAATGCAATAAATATCGATATAAAAGCATGATGCAAAATGGATGTATCAATACGTCTCTGTCGTATCTACTTTTCCAAACACTTTTGCCCTTGTTTTGGACTCTAACTTGCATGATTTGAATGGAACTAATCCGGACTGACACTGTTTTCAACAGAATTGCCATGGTGTTATTTTTGTGCAGAAATAAAAGTTCTCAGAATGACCTAAAAATCAACGGAGAATTATTTTGGAATATATAAAAAATACTAGAAGAAAGATCCACGGAAGGGGGCCCACACCCTGTCCACGAGGGTGGGGGCGCGCCCTACCCCCTGGGCACGCCCCCTGCCTCGTGCCCCCCTGGAGCTCCACCGACCTCAACTCCAACTCTATATATTCACGTTCGGGGAGGAATCAGAGAGAAGGATTCATCGCGTTTTACAATACGGAGCCGCCGCCAAACCCTAAACTCTCTCGGGGGGGTTGATCTATAGTCCGTTCGGGGCTCCGGAGAGGGGAATCCGTCGCCATCATCATCATCAACCTTCCTCCATCACCAATTTCATGATGCTCACCGCTGTGTGTGAGTAATTCCATCGTATGCTTGCTGGACGGTGATGGGTTGGATGAGATTTATCACGTAATCAAGTTAGTTTTTTTATGGTTTGATCCCTAGTATCCACTATGTTCTGAGATATATGTTGCTATGACTTTGCTATGCTTAATGCTTGTCACTAGGGCCCGAGTGCCATGATTTCAGATTTGAACCTATTATGTTTTCATCAATATATGAGAGTTCTTGATCCTATCTTGCAAGTCTATAGTCACCTACTATGTGTTATGATCCAGCAACCCCGAAGTGACAATAATCAGGACCACTCCCAGTGATGACCGTAGTTTGAGGAGTTCATGTATTCACTATGTGTTAATGCTTTGGTCCGGTACTCTATTAAATGGAGGCCTGAATATCCCTTAGTTTCCAATAGGACCCCACTGCCACGGGAGGGTAGGACAAAATATGTCATGCAAGTTCTTTTCCATAAGCACGTATGACTATATTCAGAATACATGCCTACATTACATTGATGAACTGGAGCTAGTTCTATGTCACCCTAGGTTATGACTATTACATGATCGATCGCATCCGACATAATTCTCTATCACCGATCCAATGCCTACGAGCTTTTCCTATATTGTTCTTTGCTTATTTACTTTTCCGTTGCTATTGTTACAATCACTATAAAACCCAAAAGTATTACTTTTGCTACCGTTACCTTTTGCTATCGTTACCACTAATATCATATTACTTTGCTACTAAATACTTTGCTAAAGATATTAAGTTTCCAGGTGTGGTTGAACTGACAACTCAGCTGCTAATACTTGAGAATATTCTTTGGCTCCCCTTGTATCGAATCAATACATTTGGGTTGAATACTCTACCCTCGAAAACTGTTGTGATCCCCTATATTTGTGTGTTATCAGGGTCTACTGCTATACCTTCTCCAGATATAACATGTCCGAGAAATCCAACTTCTTTCAACCAAAACTCACATTTGCTAAACTTGGCATATAGCTGATGTTCCCTGAGCTTCTCAAGAACCAAGCGCAAATGTTCCTTATGTTCTTCTTCATTCTTCGAGTATACCAATATATCATAAATGAATACCACAACAAACTTATCCAAGAACTCCATGAACACCTTATTCATCATACTCATAAAGTAGGCAGGGGCGTTAGTCAAACCAAAAGACATGATAGTGTACTCATATAGCCCATACCTTGTGGTAAAAGCTGTCTTAGGTATATCCCGTTCTCAGATCTTCAGCTGGTGGTGTCCTGATCGTAGATTGATCTTCGAGAATACTTTAGCTCCCTGCAGCTGGTCAAACAAATCATTGATCATCGGTAGTGGGTATTTGTTCTTGATCGTCACCTCATTCAGTGCACGATAATCCACAACCATTCTCAAATATCCATCCTTCTTGTCAACTAGGAGAACTGGGGCTCCCCATGGTGACGAGCTTGGTCGAATATAATATTTCTCCAATAAATCCTTAATCTGTTTCTTAATTTCCTTCAGATCATTTGCGGGCATCCGATACGGTCTCTTTGATATTGGTTTGGTGCCTTGTAACAACTCTATCAAAAATTCTATATCTCGATCTGGTGGCATGCCTGGTAGTTCCTCCGGGAATACGTCGGGATAATCCTTCACAACTAGCACTTCCTCCCGAAAAACTCCCGAAAGTGAATTCACTTGAGTCCTCCTTGGCGCATGCCTAGACACATACTTGATATTTTTCCCTCCGGGGTGGTGAGAAGTATTGACTTACTAGCACAATCGATGTTTCCTCCATACTTCGATAGCCAATCCATGCCTAGTATTATATCCAATCCTTGTGACTCCAAAATTATTAGGTCTGATGGGAAAACATGGTTACCAATGGTTAATGGCAACTGATCACACCATCGGCTGGCCATATACTCCACTCCTGGTGAGCTTACTAACAAGGGTGACCTAAGAGCTAAGGTTGGCAATTTAAACTTGTCCAAAAATCCCCTTGATATGTATGAATGTGATGCACCAGTGTCAAAAAGAACAAGGGTGGTAAATGACTTAATCAAAAACTTACCAATCACTGCGTCAGGCTGCTCTTCAACTTCCTCCATGTTGATGTGGTTCACCTGACCTCTGGTGAAAGGATTTGGCTTCCTCCCTGAGCTTCCATTGCCATTTCCATTATTTACTTCAGGACACTCGGTGGCGTAGTGTCCAGTCTTCCCGCACTTGAAACAAGTAATGTGACTTAGATCCTTCTTGGTGGGTGTAGCGGGGTTGAAACGGTTCTGACTGGTGTTTCCTCCATTCTCATTACCATTTTTTAGGGCCACTCTGGTTATGTGAACTTGCTCCATTGTGAGTATGGCCTCCATGGTTATGATGGGTAGGTCCTCCCGAGTTCAGGATAAAACGAGGCTTCAGCTGAGCTCCAGAGTTGTGCTTCCCCTGTCCATACTTTCGTTTGCCGTTCTCTATCTGTTGCTGCTTGCCTTCAATCATAAGAGACCTGTCTACCAACTCCTGGTAGTTAGTGAATGTTGCCACGATCAACTGCATACTCAGCTCATCATTCAGCCCCTCAAGAAACTTCTCCTGCTTCGTGGCATCTGTGGCCACGTCATCTGGGGCATAGCGTGCTAACTTGCTAAACTCCTCCACGTACTGCGCCACGGTACGATTTCCCTGGCGTAAGTTGCAGAACTCACACTTCTTCATACTCATGGCTCCAGTTGAGACATGTGCAGTGCAGAATTCTTGCTGAAACTGATCCCAAGTGACATTGGCCACGGAGAAAGTGACTGTGTAATTCTCCCACCATGAGGCTGCGGGTCCATCCAGTTGATGTGCGACAAAGCGCACCATCTCAGCATCTGTGCAACCTGCGGTCGTCAGCTCCCTTCCAATCTTGCGAAGCCAGTCATCAACAACAATCGGCTCGGTGCTACTAGAGAACACCGGCGGATTCAACCTTAGAAAGCGGGCTAAGTTGTCAACTGGCGGTGGTGGCGGTGGGTTGTTGTTGTTATTACCTTGGTTCTAGACTAGCAACTGCATCAAGGCATTCTGCTGTTGGATCAACTGAGTGAGCACCGATGGGAAGGCGAATGCGGGGTCTGATACGTCCATTTTGCATCATGCTTTTATATCGATATTTATTGCATTATGGGCTATTATTACACATTATGTCACAATACTTATGTCTTTTCTCTCTTATTTTACAAGGTTTACATGAAGAGGGAGAATGCTGGTAGCTGGAATTCTGGGCTGGAAAAGGAGAAAATATTAGAGACCTATTCTGCACAACTCCAAAAGTCTTGAAACTCCACGAAAGTTAGTTTTGGAATATATTAAAAATATTGGGCGAAGAAAGCACCAGACGGGAGCCAGCCACCGTCCATGAGGATGGGGGCGCACCCCCTGCCCCATGGGCCACCTGGCAGGCCCCCGATGCCCATCTTCTGGTATAAGGTGTCTTTTGCCCTGGAAAAAATCAGGAGGAAGCTTTCGGGATGAAGTGCCGTTGTCTCGAGGTGGAACCTTGGCGAAACCAATCTAGGGCTCCGGCGGAGCTGTTCTGCCGAGGAAACATCCCTCCGGGAGGGGGAAATCGTCACCATCGTCATCACCATCGATCCTCTCATCGGGAGGGTGTCAATCTCCATCAACATCTTCACCAGCACCATCTCCTCTCAAACTCTAGTTCATCTCTTGTATCCGATCTTTGTCTCAAAACCTCAGATTGGTACCTGTGGGTTGCTAGTAGTGTTGATTACTCCTTATAGTTGATGCTAGTTGGTTTATTTGGTGGAAGATTATATGTTCAGATCCTTTATGCATATTAATACCCCTCTGATTATGAACATGAACATGATTTGTGAGTAGTTACGTTTGTTCCAGAGGACATGGGAGAAGTCTTGCTATAAGTAGTCATGTGAATTTGGTATTCGTTCGATATTTTGATGAGATGTATGTTGTCTTTCCTCTAGTGGTGTTATGTGAACATCGACTACATGAACCTTCACCATTGTTTGGGCCTAGGGGAAGGCATTGGTAAGTAATAAGTAGATGATGGGTTGCTAGAGTGACAGAAGATTAAACCCTAGTTTATGCGTTGCTTCGTAAGGGGCTGATTTGGATCGATATGTTTCATGCTATGGTTAGGTTTACCTTAATTCTTCTTTCGTAGTTGTAGATGCTTGAGAAGGGGGTTAATCATAAGTGGGAGGCTTGTCCAAGGAAGGGCAGTACCCAAGCACCGTTCCACCCACATATCAAATTATCAAAGTAACGAACGCAAATCATATGAGCATGATGAAAACTAGCTTGACAATAATTCCCATGTGTCCTCGGGAGCGCTTTCCTTTATATAAGAGTTTGTCCAAGCTCGTCCTTTGCTACAAAAAGGAATGTCCACCTTGCTTCACCTTTTTTACTTTTGTTACTTGTTACCGTTACGAATTACCTTAGCACAAAACTATCTGTTACCGATAATTTCAGTGCTTGCAGAGAATACCTTACTGAAAACCGCTTGTCATTTCCTTCTGCTCCTCGTTGGGTTTGACAGTGTTACTTATCGAAAGGACTACGATATATCCCCTATACTTGTGGGTCATCAAGGCTCTTTTCTGGCACCGTTGCCGGGGAGTGAAGCGCCTTTGGTAAGGAAAAATTTATATAGTGAGCTGAAATTTACTATCACTTGTTACTACGGAAAACAATCCTTTGAGGGGCTTGTTCGGGGTATCTTCACCCCGACCAGTAGAGCAAAGAGTTGCTCCTCAACCTACTGAACCTACTGAAAATGTTTACTTTGGAATTCCTTCGGGTATGATAGAGAAACTGCTAGCTAATCCTTTTACAGGAGATGGAACATTACATCCTGATATGCACCTAATCTATGTGGATGAAGTTTGTGGATTATTTAAGCTTGCAGGTATGCTCGAGGATGTTATCAAGAAGATGATATTCCCTTTATCTTTGAAGGGAAATGCATGGACATGGTTTAGGCTATGTGATGATATTGGATCATGGAACTACAACCGTTTGAAATTGGAATTTCATCAGAAGTTTTATCCTATGCATCTGGTTCATCGTGATCGTAATTATATATATATATATAAATTTTGGCCTCGCGAAGGAGAAAGCATCGCTCAAGCTTGGGGGAGGCTTAAGTCAATGTTATATTCATCACCCAATCATGAGCTCTCAAGAGAAATTATTATTCAAAAATTTTATGCTTGGCTTTCTCTCAATAATCGCTCCATGCTCGATACTTCTTGTACTGGTTCTTTTATGATGAAGACTGTTGAATTCAAATGGGATTTATCGGAAAGAATTAAATGCAACTCTGAATATTGGGAACTCGACGAAGGTAAGGAGTCAGGTATAACACCTAAGTTTGATTATGTTAAGTCTTTCATGGATACCGATGTTTTTCGTGAATTTAGCACTAAATATGGACTTGACTCTGAGATAGTAGCTTCTTTCTGTGAATCAGTTGCTACTCATGTTGATCTCCCTAAGGATAAGTGGTTTAAATATCATCCTCCCATTGAAGTAAAAGTAGTTGAACCTATTAAAGTTGAATAAAAGACTATCACTTATAATGTTGATCCTATTGTTCCTACCACTTATATTGAGAAACCACCTTTTCCTGTTAGAATAAAGGATCATGCTAAAGCTTCAACTGTGGTTCGTAAGAGTAATACTAGAACACCTACACCCTCTGAGAAAATTAAATTTGAACCTAGTATTGCTATGGTTAAGGATCTCTTGGTCGATAATATTGATGGGCATGTTATTTACTTCTGTGATGAAGCTGCTATAATTGCTAGACCCGATACTAAAGATAAACATAGACCTGTTGTTGGCATGCCTGTTGTTTCTGTTAAAATAGGAGATCACTGTTATCATGGCTTATGTGATATGGGTGCTAGTGTCAGTGCAATACCTTATACTTTATATAAATAAATTATGCTTGATATTGCACCTGCTCAGATGGAAGATATTGATGTTACTATTAAGCTTGCCAATAGAGATACTATTTCACCAGTTGGGATTATTAGAGATGTTGAAGTCTTGTGTGGGAAAATTAAATATTCTACTAATTTTCTTGTTCTTGCTTCCCCACAAGATGACTTTTGCCCCATTATATTTGGTAGACCCTTCTTGAATACTGTTAGTGCTAAGATGGACTACAAAAAGGATGTGTTTCTGTTGGTTTAGGGGATATGTCTCATGATTTTAATTTTGCTAAATTTCGTAGACAACCCCATGATAAAGAATGGCCTAGTAAAGATGAAATTATTGGTCTTGCTTCTATTGTTGTGCCTCCGAATGATCCTTTATAACAATATTTTCTAGACCATGAAAATGACATGTTTATGAATGAAAGAAGGGAAATAGATAAAGTATTCTTTAAACAGGGATCTATTTTGAAACACAACTTGCCTGTTCAAATTCTAGGGGATCCTCCTCCACCCAAGGGTGATCCCGTGTTTAGCTTAAACCATTACCTGATACTCTTAAATATTCTTATCTTGATGAAAACAAGACATATCCTGTTATTATTAGTGCTAACCTTTCAGAGCAGGAAGAAGAGAAATTATTTAAAACTATGAAGAAGCACCGCGCTGCTATTGGATATACTCTTGATG
Organism: Triticum urartu; assembly: GCF_003073215.2. Taxonomy (NCBI): domain Eukaryota; kingdom Viridiplantae; phylum Streptophyta; class Magnoliopsida; order Poales; family Poaceae; genus Triticum; species Triticum urartu. Next base: position 508,498,415 of record NC_053028.1, on the reverse strand, counting down.
ATCTTAAGGGCATTAGTCCCACTCTATGTCAGCACAAAATAAAATTGGAGAAAGACGCTAAACCGGTTGTTGATCACCAATGACGGTTAAATCCTAAGATAAAAGAAGTGGTAAGAAATGAAATACTAAAGCTTCTGGAGGCAGGTATAATTTATCCTGTTGCTGATAGTCAGTGGGTAAGTCCTGCTCATTGTGTCCCTAAGAAGGGAAGCATTACTGTTGTTCCTAATGATAAAGATGAATTGATCCCACAAAGAATTGTTACAAGTTATAGAATGGTAATTGATTTCCGCAAATTAAATAAAGCTACTAGAAAGGATCATTACCCTTTACCTTTTATTGATCAAATGCCGCTTTCTAGATGGCTATTTTGTTTTCTCTCAAATACCTGTGCCGAAAGAGGATCAGGAAAAGACCACTTTTACTTGCCCTTTCGGTACCTTTGCTTATAGACGTATGCCTTTTGGTTTATGTAATGCACCTGCTACCTTTCAAAGATGTATGACTGATATATTCTCTAACTTTTGTGAAAATATTGTTGAGGTTTTCATGGATGATTTCTCCGTGTATGAAACTTCTTTTGATGATTGCTTAAGCAACCTTGATCGAGTTTTGCAGAGATGTGAAGAAACTAATCTTGTCTTGAATTAGGAGAAGTGCCACTTTATGGTTAATGAAGGTATTGTCTTGGGGCATAAAGTGTCTGAAAGAGGTATTGAAGTTGATAAAGCTAAAGTTGATGTTATTGAAAAGATGTCGTGTCCTAAGGACATTAAAGGTATAAGATGTTTCCTTGGTCATGCCGGTTTTTATAGGAGGTTCATTAAAGACTTCTCAAAAGTTTCTAGGCCTTTGACTAATCTCTTACAAAAAGATGTTCCTTTTGTCTTTGATGATGATTGTGTAGAAGCATTTGAAATACTTAAGAAAGCCTTGATTTCTACACTTATTGTTCAGCCACCTGATTGGAATTTACCCTTTGAAATTATGTGTGATGCTAGTGATTATGCTGTAGGAGTTATTCTAGGACAAAGAGTTGATAAGAAATTAAATGTTATCCAATATGCTAGTGAAACTCTAGACAGTGCCCAGAGAAATTATGCTACTATTGAAAAAGATTTTTTAGCAGTTGTATTTGCTTGTGATAAGTTCAGACCTTATATTATTGATTCTAAAGTAACTATTCACATTGATCATGCTGCTATTAAATATCTTATGGAAAAGAAAGATGCTTAACCTAGACTTATTAGATGGGTTCTCTTGCTACAAGAATTTGATTTGCATATTATTGATAGAAAGGGAGATGAGAACCCCGTTGCAGACAACTTGTCTAGGTTAGAAAATGTTCTTGATGACCCACTAACTATAGATGATAGCTTTCTTGATGAACAATTAGCTGTCATAAATGCTTCTCATACTGCTCCATGGTATGCTGATTATGCTAATTACATTGTTGCTAAATTTATACCACCTAGTTTCACATGTCAGCAAAAGAAAAATGTTTTCTATTATTTAAGACATTACTTCTGGGATGACCCACACCTTTATAAAGAAGGAGTAGATGGTGTTATTAGACGTTGTGTACCTGAGCATGAACAGGAACAGATCCTACGCAAGTGTCACTCTGAGGCTTATGGAGGCCACCATGCTGGAGATAGAACTGCACATAAGGTATTGCAATATGGTTTTTATTGGCCTACTCTCTTCAAAGATGCACGTAAGTTTTTCTTGTCTTGTGATGAATGTCAAAGAATTAGTAATATTAGTAGATGTCAAGAAATGCCTATGAAATATTCACTTGTTATTGAACCATTTGATGTTTGGGGCTTTGATTATATGGGACCGTTTCCTTCCTCTAATGGGTATACACATATTTTATTTGCTGTTGATTACGTTACTAAGTGAGTAGAAGCTATTCCAACTAGTAGTGTTGATCATAACACCTCTATTAAGATGCTTAAAGAAGTTATTTTTCCGAGGTTTGGAGTCCCTAAATACTTAATGACTGATGGTGGTTCACATTTTATTCATGGTGCTTTTCCTAAAATGCTTGCTAAGTATGATGTTAATCATAGAATTGCATCTCCATACCACCCACAGTCTAGTGGTCAAGTAGAACTGAGTAATAGAGAGCTTAAATTAATTTTTCAAAAGACTGTTAATAGATCTAGAAAGAATTGGTCCAAGAAACTTGATGATGCATTATGGGCCTATAGAACTGCATATAAAAATCATATGGGTATGTCTCCGTATAAAATGGTTTATGGAAAAGCATGTCACTTACCTCTTGAACTAGAACATAAGGCATATTGGGCCATTAAAGAGCTCAGTTACGATTTCAAACTTGCCGGTGAAAAGAGACTATTTGACATCAGCTCATTTGATGAGTGGAGAACCCAGGCCTATGAGAATGCCAGACTGTTTAGAGAAAAAGTTAAAAGATGGCATGATAAAAGCATACAAAAGCGTGAGTTTAATGTAGGTGATTATGTTTTTTTATACAACTCTCGGTTAAGATTTTTTGCAGGAAAACTCCTCTCTAAATGGGAAGATCCTTACGTTATCGAGGAGGTCTATCGTTCCGGTGCCATAAAAATCAACAACTTCGAAGGCACAAACCCGAAGGTGGTGAACGGTCAAAGAATCAAACATTATATCTCAGGTGATCCCATAAATGTTGAAACCAATGTTATTAATACCGTAACCCCAGAGGAGTACATAAGGGACACTTTCCAGAATGTTTTAGACGCCGAAAAGGAATAGGTATGTGGTATGGTAAGTAACCGACTCAAAAACAGTTCTAATGGCAATTTTTCTCCGTTTTGGAATATTTAAGAAAACAGGAAATAAGAAGTAGTCCGGAAAGGACACGAGGCGTCCACAAGGGTGGAGGGCGCGCCCTACCCCCTGGGCGCGCCCCTGCCTCATGGGCTCCTCGTATGCCCTCCGGACTCCGATTTATTGCATGATACTTCTTTTGGTCGGTAAAAATTCATTATATAATCTCCCGAAGGTTTTGACCACCGTACCACGACACAATCCTCTGTTTTTGTTTCGAGCTATCTTTGCTGCAGATTTAGAGCAAGATGTCATCTCAAGACTCCGACGGAGAGAGCTATGTCTCACATCTCATTGCTGACCCAAAGACCTATGGGGACCTATCTCCTTATGGTCGAACTACGGATGATGAGGAGGATGCTCATTTGATGAGGATCGATGATTCAAGTTCAGAGGAGGAGGAGGATGTTCCTGTACCTCAACCTAGGGATATGCACGTGAAGTTCAAGAACTCTAGCCTCCCTAAGAGGGCTAACTGGTCTAATAACTGATCTATTCCTTCTCGTTTTCGGCAGAAAAGCAAAGGAGATTTATGTGACAACATCTTGAAGTTGGAGTCGGAGGTCGATAATTTAAAGGAAGAAATTGCTCTCCTCAACTATAATATGAAAAGCTGAAGGCACAATTGTGATCACCACCACCATCTTCATCACCACCAAAGGAGAACTGAGTATCGGGTATGGGCACTCCCCTTGGCAACTGCCAAGCTTGAGGGAGTGCCCCGGTATCGTATCACCATCACACTTCTATCTTTACCATTTTTCTTAGTTCGATCCTTTTGGTTATATCTTGATCTAGTAGAATAAAATTTAGTATGATCTAGCTTTGAGTTTAGTGTTGATCCTTATCTATGTAATCGAGTCCGTGAGCTATATATAATAAAGATTAGTTTTGAGTCAAGGGCTTGGTTATCTTGCTATGATCTTGAGGGAATAAAAGAAAAAAATAAAAATAAAAAAAAAGAGATCATATTGATCTTATGGAGAGTAATGACTTCACATAAAAAGAGTATGATGAATAAAAGTTGTTGAGGGTTGACAAACATAGTTTTGTTCATCGTTGCAATTAATAAGAAGTAATAAAGAAAGAGAGGTTTTCACATATAAATATACTATCTTGGACATCTGTTATGATTGTGAGCACTCATTAAAGTATGACATGCTAAAAAGTTGATGTTGGACAAGGAAGACAACGTAATGGGTTATGTTTTCTTATATCCGAAATAAATTATATTGTCATGGATCATCCAACATGTTGATCTTGCCTTTCCCCCTCATGCTAGCCAAATTCTTTGCACCAAGTAGAGATACTACTTGTGCTTACAAATATCCTTAAACCAAGTTTTGCCATGAGAGTCCACCATATATACCTATGGATTGAGTAAGATCCTTCAAGTAAGTTGTCATTGTTAAAAGCAACAAAAAATTGCTCTCTAAATATGTATGATCTATTAGTGTGGAGAAAATAAGCTTTATACGAGCTTGTGATATAGAAGAAATAAAAGCGACGGACTGCATAATAAAGGTCCCTATCACAAGTGGCAATATAAAGTTTTTTGCATTAAGATTTTGTGCATCCAACCATAAAAGCACATGACAACCTCTGCTTCCCTCTACGAAGGGCCTATCTTTTATTTTTGTCTTATACTTTATACAAGAGTCATGGTGATCTTCACCTTTCCTTTTTACATTTTATCCTTTGGCAAGCCCTGTGTGTTGGAAAGATCCTGATATATATAGCTAATTGGATGTGGGTTTTCATAAACTATTATTGTTGGCATTACCCTTGAGGTAAAAGGTTGGGAGGCAAAACTATAAGCCCCTATCTTTCTCTATGTCCGATTAAAACTTCATACCCATAAGTATTGCGTGAATGTTAGCAATTGTGAAAGACTAAATGATAGTTGAGTATGTGGACTTGCTAAAAAGCTCTTATATTGACTCTTTCCAATGTTATGATGAATTGCAATTGCTTCAATGACTGAGATTATAGTTTGTTAGCTTTCAATGAAGTTTATGATTCATACTTGACATTGTGAATAGATTATTACTTTAGCATAAGAAATCATATGACAATATATATATATATATATGTTGATGTTCTAAGAATGATCATGATGCCCTCGTGTCCGTATTTTATTTTATCGCCACCTCTATCTCTAAACATGTGGACATATTTTTCAATATCGGCTTCCACTTGAGGGCAAGCGAGGTCTAAGCTTGGGGGAGTTGATACGTCCATTTTGCATCATGCTTTTATATCGATATTTATTGCATTATGGGCCGTTATTACACATTATGTCACAATACTTATGCCTTTTCTCTCTTATTTTATAAGGTTTACATGAAGAGGGAGAATGCCGGCAGCTGGAATTCTGGGCTGGAAAAGGAGCAAATATTAGAGACCTATTCTGCACAACTCCAAAAGTCCTTAAACTCCACGAAAGTCAGTTTTGGAACATATTAAAAATATTGGGTGAAGAAAGCACCAGAGGGGAGCCAGCCACCATCCACCTCGTAGGCCACCCGACAGGCCCCCGGTGCCCACCCTCTGGTATAAGGTGTCTTTTGCCCTGGAAAAAAATCTGGAGGAAGCTTTCAGGACGAAGCGCCGCCGTCTCGAGGCGGAACCTTGGCGGAACCAACCTAGGGCTCTGGCGGAGCTGTTCTACCGGGGAAACATCCCTCCGGGAGGGGGAAATCGTCACCATCGTCATCACCATCGATCCTCTCATCGGGAGGGGGTCAATCTCCATCAACATCTTCACCAGCACCATCTCCTCTCAAACCCTAGTTCATCTCTTGTATCTGATCTTTGTCTCAAAACCTCAGATTGGTACCTGTGGGTTGCTAGTAGTGTTGATTACTCCTTGTAGTTGATGCTAGTTGGTTTATTCTGTGGAAGATTATGTGTTTAGATCCTTTATGCATATTAATACCCCTCTGATTATGAACATGAATATGATTTGTGAGTAGTTACGTTTGTTCCTGAGGACATGAGAGAAGTCTTGCTATAAGTAGTCATGTGAATTTGGTATTCGTTCGATATTTTGATGATATGTATGTTGTATTTCCTCTAGTGGTGTTATGTGAACGTCGACTACATGACACTTCACCATTGTTTGGGCCTAGGGGAAGGCATTGGGAAGTAATAAGTAGATGATGGGTTGCTAGAGTGACAGAAGCTTAAACCCTAGTTTATGTGTTGCTTCGTAAGGGGCTGATTTGGATCCATATGTTTCATGCTATGGTTAGATTTACCTTAATTCTTCTTTCGTAGTTGCGGATGCTTGAGAATGGGGTTAATCATAAGTGGGATGCTTGTCCAAGGAAGGGCAGTACCCAAGCACCGGTCCACCCACATATCAAAGTAACGAACGTGAATCATATGAGCATGATGAAAACTAGCTTGACGATAATTCCCATGTGTCCTCGGGAGCGCTTTCCTTTATATAAGAGTTTGTCCAGGCTTGTCCTTTGATAAAAAAGTATTGGGCCACCTTGGTGCACCTTTTTTACTTTTATTACTTGTTACCCGTTATGACTTACCTTATCACAAAACTATCTGTTACCGATAATTTCAGTGCTTGCAGAGAATACCTTACTAAAAATCGCTTGTCATTTCCTTCTGCTCCTTGTTGGGCTCGACACAATTACTTACCGAAAGAACTATGATAGATCCCCGATACTTGTGGGTCATCAAGGTCATGTCTCGGAGGCATCTGATAGGTTAGAGGGGTGAGAATATAATAGAGTGAGGTCTAAAGAGAGATTTCATTACCCTTATGCACATGAGACAAACACATTCATTTCACACCACTCAATTCAAACAAGATTCATAGAATCGATCTAAGCTACCGTTTCAAAACCTCTCGGACTATTACTATATACATGGGAGAATACTAATGGTAATATGGTGGTCGACTAGAAATTTTGATCGGTGGAAGACTCCATGATATCTGCTCCGGCTTCGTCTTCATAATCATCATCGCTGTCGGGGTCGGAGTCTGTGTCGTCTAGTATGATGTAATCCTCTAAACGAATGTCCACTCTAGGTTCGGGATCCCCCATGAATACTTCTAGCTTCTTCTTCAGGTCTTCGTTCTTCTCCAGTAGTACAACAATTTCTTCTTCATAACCATCGCGCATAGACTTGAGTTCTTCCTCCAGTTCCATGTTCTAGGTCATCACCTTCTTCGTGTCTATCATGTTGGCGCACATCTGGTTCTCGTAGCGTCGAATGTGCTGGTTCCACTCTTGTATGTAGGCTGCAATGGATCTATCTTTCCTGGTGTGAATCGTCTCCCATTGCTCATCTCGGCGTCCACATATCTGGTAAATGGTGTCATTAAGATCCCTGTTGTACACCTCGCCGATGCGTCCAATGGCGATGTGGGCGGCCATACTCTTTCCTAGACTCCAGGTTGGTGCATCAAAGGAAAACTCGATGGGCTCGGTAACTGGTGTGAACATCCTTCCTAGAACACGAACTTGAATCATCCAGTGCTCCTCTTCTGGTAAAGTGGCGGTGTAGGTCCCGGTGAAGCTTGGTATGCCGATGTTCAGGTACCTAGTGACTTCCTTCAAGTGTCGTCCGAAAGGTGTGTCGTCATCCGGTTGAGTGAACTTGTTCCTTGGGTCCTCCATCTATAGAGTAGAAATGGAGAAGAGTTGGAAATGAGTAGAGAAGAGTATCATGTGGCTTTTCCTAGTGGTCGCGTCTGTGATTGCCTGGCTTAATAGGGATGATAGACTAATCATATCAATAAGGAATTACTTCTTTTTCGGGAGTCCATTCAGCCAGAACTCCAAAGTTAAGTGTGCTCAGTTTGGAGTAGTTTCAGGATGGGTGACCAACCGGGAAGTTGCTCCTGGGTGCGCACGAGTGAGGACAAAGTGTGCAGAAAAGACTAGTATTGATCTGTGGGGCCAGTTTAGATCCCGCCAGGAGTAACGACCACCGACGGATGTGTCCGGGGTGTTACAAGTTGGTATCAGAGCCGACCCTTGCGGTTACATGGATGTTTGCGGACAGGTGCGCGGTCATGTTGTTCATGACGTTTGTGACCCGTCGTGGCACACGGCATGGCACATGTACCGGACTGGATGCACAGACGTATGTGCCAAGAGGGAACGTTCATGTGGCCCGACGAGGACGTCGATTCCTCTGAGTGGGGGTGTATGTGATAGCCTGGCTTAATAGGGATGATAGACTACTCATATCAATAAGGAATTCCTTCTTTTCCGGGAGCCCATTCAGACAGAACTCCAAAGTTAATCATGCTCAGCTTGGAGTAGTTTCAGGATGGGTGACCGGCCGGGAAGTTGCTCTCGGGTGCGCACGAGTGAGGACAAAGTGCGCAGAAAAGACTAGTATTGATCTGTGGGGCCAGTCTAGATCCCGCCAAGAGTAACGACCACTGGCGGGTGTGTCCGGAGCGTTACAGCGTCCTACAGTCAGTGTGTGCTCTGATACCATCTTATAGCGACCCGACCCGAATGTATCGAAGTCTCTGTGCTTAAGTGTCATCCTTGGATCGGTATTGCTGACACACACAGTACTCGAGAATTTATTGCAGAGTTCAATCACACACTTATTACAATGAGTGTCTAAAAAATAGTACTTATTACAATAATATGGCTGAAGGCCATCTAAATAAGATAACTGCGGAAGCTTCGAAGATAAATGAGTCCATCAAACTCCATGGCAAAACTGAGTGCATGACAACGACCTATCGCACCTTACTTTTCGTCTGAAAATTCTGCAACATGATATGTTGCATCCGTGTAGGTCAGCACATGGAATATGCTGGCAAGATAACACCATAGAGCAATGAACAAATAACAACTATCACTACATGCATATTTGGTTGGTGGAGGCTCTATGGTTATCATTTGCATAAAGCTATTTTTTCCTACAACAAAGGAATATATTTTATTTAACTACAAATTTCATGACTTTATTGAGAAGGTTCCTCCAACTCAATCCCAAAATAATAATTAAAACCCAACAATTTCATTAAGTAAAGTGATGAGATCAAATCAATAATTCAAGTACCAGATACTCAAGATGTCCATAACCGGGGAAACGACTAACCATAATTAGTTTATACACTCTGCAGAGGTTTGCACACTTTTCCCCACAAGACTCGATCTCCTCCGTTGGATTTCTCGCACTGCATGATGTTTGAGAAACGGATGACCGAGACACAGTCTTTTAGAAGCATTAACTCTTTACTCTGGGTAGACAGTACCACCTACTTCCCCTACATCTGCTAGCCTACCACTGAAAGAGGTCACACAACTTACTCAACTATGCCAGAGCCCATCATGGCTTGTGGCTGCACATGGAAGTTTCTAGCATGAATAATCTTATGATCCCTTTGAGCATGGGTGGCAAACCATAGGATGATCACACAGGTACTCCGGGATATCCTAGGACAACACTGGATTGCTCCAGGTGCCCGCAACCAATCCACCCATACATATATTAAAGTAGCCACGTTAAAGTTCCCTTGGTCATAAATAACTCTCACATATTTCATGATCTCACATACCAATCCACGTCTACAAGCATAGCAAAGTAGTATTGGCATAACGTAGTTACACCCGGGGTTTGAATATAAGACAATAGGTTCCTACCTCATCAACTACTTCCCAAATACCCACATGTTATCAAAACCTACTCATGCAATGTTTGAGGGTTGAAACTAATGCATAAAAACTGGGTAATAAAGGTATATGATCAAAGTGTTACTTGCCTTGCTGACGATCGGAAAACCCTAGACATTCGTAGCAGCAAGCCCCGCACTCTGGAAACTCTATCGTGAACAAACAATAGCATACATAAGCACTAAAGCATAATATGCATAGGTAAAACCAAAATAAAATATCTAAACTGAAAGTTCAAGTGAAGAGCTTCGATTTGCAAAAAGAATCAATTGAATTGGATTTACAAAACTCAAACTACAATCAAAAGAAGTTCAAATTCAAATATACTTGAAACCAAAATTTAAATTTCCAAAATCATGTTCAACTTGTTTATCTGGACAGAGGGGAACAAGACGAAGATTTTGGCGTTGGTTTCACTAGATTTGGATAAACGAGCAAAAAGTAGCGAGGGTTTGAAGATCAGGGACTAATCTATAAGAAAACTATTCATGGATAGGTCCCTGGCCGAAAATAAAAGTAAAAAGAAAAATCTATTAGACGAACGTCCGCTAATAGAAACTAACGAACGAATTCGTTCGTTAACAGATCTAAATGGGTGAACGCTCGCTATTTAACAAAACCTAAATAATAAACCAAAAAACGATCGTTAAAAAAACCGGTCGGGTTATTCGGTTTACACCGGTTCGGGGGAGATGAACCGGTGACGCCGGCGTGGTGCTCCGGCGAGGCGGCGACAGCGGCGTTGGTTGGCGTCAGCGGGCGGCAGGGAGAGGGGGGCGGCGGCGGTGGCTATTTAAGGAGGGGGGAGAGCCGGCTTGGGGGAGGGGCAAGGCGGCGACAGAGTCGGACTTGGACTCTGGCTAGACCACGGCGATGCGCGCTGGGAAGGCGGTGGCGGTGCGGGCTGTCTGGGCCTTTGGCCCAGTTCGGTCCGAAGGGAATTTTTTTTAATAATTTCGCCGAAAAGGAAAAAAAATCCAAAATAAAAATAAAAAATCCTAAAATCCCAAAAATAATTTTCACTGTCCTCTCCTAATATTTAGGACAACATGAACATTTTTTGGGCTAAAATGCAATTTTTTCCTAATTTAACCGAATAAAATGTCAAATAAAATTCAAAAAAATATTTTATTCAAAATTAAATTTCCATTATTTCCTCTGTTTTGAAGAAGTCATATTATCTTCTCTCATTATTTTATTTATTTTGAAATAATTGGAAAAATAATTTCAAATAAAAATCACTTTGATCCAATTTACTAATTTTTGAAAATTCGAAAATGGAAATTTTTATGAAAACCTCCAACTCTCAAATGGTCCTTGAGTTGCTTAAGGTCTCTGGGATCAAAATGTCCAAATAGAACTAGTTCAAAATGCAAGAATCATGGATGCATATGATGACCTAATGATTAACATCCAAATTGAAATTTGGGATGTTACAGAGGATTGTCTCCGCGGATCGTGAGCTTGTCATGGGCTAAGTTGGGACACCCCTACAGGGTTTAAACTTTCGAGAGCCATTCCCGCGGTTATGTGGCAGTTGGAAATTTTTAATATCCAGTTGTGGAGAACTTTATACCAAATCCGAATTAAAATACACCAACCGCGTGCGTAACTGTGACCGTCTCTTTTCGAGTGAGTGCGAGAAGAGAACACGGTGGGGTTATGTTTGAACGTAAGTAGTTCAGGATCACTTCTTGATCATTACTAGTTTGTGACCGTTTGCGTAGTTTCTCATCTTACTCTTGTACTCATAAGTTAGCCACCATACATTGCTTAGCCGCTTGCTGTAAACCTCACCACTTATCCTTTCCATACCCATTAAGCTTTGCTAGTCTTGATACCCATGGTAATGGGATTGCTGAGTCCTCGTGGCTCATAGATTACTACAACAACAGTTGCAGGTATATGTAATGTGATGATCTGATGTGAGAGCGATGCTTGATCGCTTTTGGAGTTCTTCTTCTTCTTCGATCAAGAGATAGGTTCCGGGTCAAGGAGCCTAGGATTAGCAGGGTGGATGTCATTCTTCTTTTTCGTTTGATTTCATCCCTAGTTGGATCCTGCTCTTCTGTATGATGATTCTATGTATTGATGAATTGTTGTATTCATGTTGTAGCTTGTGGCGAGTGTAAGCCTTTATCTTGTATTCTCTTCCATTCAGTACATGGTATGTTGTAATGATATCCACCTTGCTATGCGCTCGAAATGTGGTTGTGCCTCAATCATGAATTCATCACGTGATTGGGATAGAATCGCATCTTGGGCGCTACAAGTTGGTATCAGAGCCTTACCGACCTTAGTAGCCCCTTGATTGATCAAAGCGCTGCCATTGTTGAGTCTAAAAAAACTATTTTGAGTCCAGTTATATCGGAGAGTAGGAATTCTTTTTACTCCTCATCCCCTTCGTTGCTCTTGTGAGGACTCGTGGCGTAGGTGTTTTTTCATTGTTCTATCCTTTTTCACTCAATTTGTTTTAGGATCACGTGGGTATTGTTGGATCGTTGTGGTATCATTGTGACGGGGATTCGGTCTTGGTGCCTCCTGTCATTTAGGGGTTGTGGCAGTGTCCCGGGGAGTTGAGCTCCAAGGTGTTTTCGTCACAGTGCTTATCATTTCAGTTTCGAAATACCAGAGTTCGCCGACATTGAAAACGCTTCTATACTCTTTGTGGTGAGAGTAGTTTGACGACACCCAATATCGGGGAGAGCGATCAAATGTATTGCCACATCTAGTATATTGGATGTTTTCGAAGGTCTGAGGTACATGATTTCTGGGGGTTTTCTTTGTTATGTGTTGTCGAATGGATACAATTGGAGTGTAGGATTTGTTAGTTGTGTGAGATATTTGTGCCTCCCTGTATCACCAACACCAGATTGCATAACCAGAAAGTTTTAGGAGTTCATAGTGAAGGAAATATGCCCTAGAGGCAATAATAAAGTTTTTATTTATATTTCCTTATATCATGATAAATGTTTATTATTCATGCTAGAATTGTATTAACCGAAAACTTAGTACATGTGTGAATACATAGACAAACAAAGTGTCACTAGTATGCCTCTACTTGACTAGCTCGTTGATCAAAGATGGTTAAGTTTCCTAGCCATGGACAAAGAATTGTCATTTGAAAAACGAGATCACATCATTACATAATGATGTGATTGACTTGACCCATCCATTAGCTTAGCATGATGATCGTTTAGTTTGTTGCTATTGCTTTCTCCATAACTTATACATGTTCCTATGGCTATAAGATTATGCAACTCCCGAATACCGGAGGAACACTTAGTGTGCTATCAAACGTCACAACATAACTGGGTGACTATAAAGATGCTATACAGGTGTCTCTGATGGTTTTTGTTGAGTTGGCATAGATCGAGATTAGGATTTGTCACTCCGTGTATCGGAGAGGTATCTCTGGGCCCTCTCGGTAATGCACATCACTATAAGCCTTGCAAGCAATGTAACTAATGAGTTAGTTACGGGATGTAGCATTACGGAAACGAGTAAAGAGACTTGCCGGTAAGGAGATTGAACTAGGTATTGAGATACCAACGATCGAATCTCGAGCAAGTAACATACCGATGACAAAGGGAACAACGTATGTTGTTATGCGGTTTGACCGATAAAGATCTTCGTAGAATATGTAGGAACCAATATGAGCATCCAGGTTCCGCTATTGGTTATTGACCGGAGATGAGACTCAATCATGTCTACATAGTCCTCGAACCCGTAGGGTCAGCACGCTTAACGTTCGATGATGATCGGTATTACGACTTTATTTGTTTTGATATACCAAAGGTGGTTCGGAGTCCCGGATGTGATCACGGACATGAAAAGGAGTCTCTAAATGGTCGAGACATAAAGATTGATATATTGGACGGCTATATTCGGACATCGGAAGTGTTTCGGGTGGTTTCGGATAAAACCGGAGTGCTGGAGGGTTACCGGAACCCCCACCCCCGGAGAACTAATGGGCCTTAGTGGAGAGAGAGAGGGTCGGCCAGGGCAGGCCGCGCGCCCCCTCCCCCTTTAGTCCGAATTGGACTAGGAGGGGGCGGCGCCCCCCTTTTCCTTCCCCTCTCCCACTCCTTCCTTCCCCCTCCTAGTAGGACTAGGAAAGGATGAATCCTACTCCTACTAGGAGGAGGATTCCTCCCCTCCTTGGGCGCCCCAAGGGCCGTCCGGCCTCCCCCTTGCTCCTTTATATACGGGGGCAGGGTGCACCCTAGAACACACAAGTTGACATTGTTTAGCCGGGTGCGGTGCCCCCCTCCACCATCATCCACCTCGGTTATATCGTTGCAGTGCTTAGGCGAAGCCCTGCGCCAGTAGCTTCATCATCACCGTCATCACACCGTCGTGCTGACAAAACTCTCCCTTGACACTCAGCTAGATCTAGAGTTCGCGAGACGTCACCGAGCTGAACGTGTGCAGATTGCAGAGGTGTCGTATGTTCGGTGCTAGGATCAGTCGGATCGTGAAGACGTTCGACTAGATCAACCGCGTTGTCATAACGCTACCACTTACAGTCTACAAGGGTACGTAGACTATGTTCTTCCCTCTCGTTGCTATGCATCACCTAGATAGATCTTGCGTGTGCGTAGGATTTTTTTTGAAATTACTGCATTCCCCAACACATAGGTGGGAATTCAAGTAGTTACCTAGGTTTATCTTTCCTACAAATGCATGAGGGTTTTTGTATTTGTATGCAGCTTATTCCGCAAGTCTATCCCTTGTTTTGTTTTGAGTTGTGGTATTCGAGTTGCTTCAGTGTCAAGTGTTGATTCCATACCTATTCCTAAGCGGTGTTCTCATATTTCTATGGGAGTGCTAATCCTTCTTGATCATCGAGATTGTCATGTCAATCCTTTTGAACTGGTGCACTTCTTTTCAAGTTATTCCATACGGGCGCCGTGGAGAAGCGTGGGGATTGTCCGTTTCATCCGTCCCAAGTTGCCTTTGTTTTTTTTCCGCCCACCCACCCTTTTTTCTTCAATGACTCGGATTTCTTAATCAAGTATCCTTTTATTTATGTGAAGTTTCTTCATCCTTTTCTTCCAAGTTTCGATCCGGTGATTTATCATGAAGATGCTCAACAGTTTCAAGTTCATCATCCTTCCTTGTTGTTTCTTCTCCAGATTCAATTCAAGCCTTGTTGATCATATTCCTTTCCTCGTTTCAAATGTTTTTCCATACCGGTGCACCTCTTAATCTTTAACCTCTTGCTATTCAATTGTTCCGGGGTGTTGAAGATACAGCAGAAGATTCGTGTTTCCATTCTTAGTCCTTTCAAGATATTTTGAGGTTGTTATCTCATTCAAGACATTTAATTCAACTGGTGCAATCTCCCTTTAAAAATCACTTCAATGGTGTTTCTTGTGAGTGGGCCCTAACCCACAGGTCTTTTCCCAGGATCTTACCTGACTCTTCTAATTCTTTCCGGAGTTATTCCCAAATTCTTTTAAAGTTTGACGTAAGAATGAATTATCATCAGTCATATGTCTTTCTCCAAGATCTTTCAAATTCTTCTCATCGTTGGTTCAACCTTCCTATTCTTCATTCTATAGTGCCTCAACAATTCATGGTGGAGTTTCTCATCGTCATTGTCAACATTTGAAGATCGAAGAAGATTTTTTTCCCTATATCTTGGTCCGTTCTCTTGAAGATGTGTAGTTCAAGCTTGATGCCATCCTCTCATGTTTTCAATTGTGAGTATTCTTTTCAGCCATCCGACGCATTTTAGGAGTTGATTTACTCTCTCGATCATCTGAAGGCCATGATTTCTGAATATTACTCATTCTCAGCTTTTAGCTCTCGTTCTCCAAATCTACCGGTGCATCGTTCAAGTATACTCTAGTCAGCTCATGATCTCTTCGTTCTCTTGTATCTGAATCCTCTCAAGTATCTTCGTTCATTTTTCTAATTCTTCCTGGTGCTGCGTTCCTTTTATTTATTCGTTTTCAATTCTTACGGTGGTTCATTCAACATTCCTATTCCTTAATTATCATATCATTTCATTCATTCTTTCCAATCCTACCGGTGGTTCGTTCAAGACCTTCCCAAGTTTGTTCTATCTCTCTTTAATCATTTTCAATGAGAATAAGTGGCATGCCAAATCCGCTACTTGTCATCAATTAAAGTTGATGAAGGGTAAGCATGACATAATTCTTATTCTTATTTCATCGAGGTGATTTAATTCTTTAACCCGGAGGCGCATCAAAATCCTCGGTTCAAGTGTTTCATATTTTCCTTTCCAGAGTTCCAAGTTTTCTTGGTTATATTGTCGTGAAGCTCCATCTAAATCACTACAAGGCTTCAATCATATTATTTTCATCCATCACTTCCTTCTCATTGTCCTTTTGTTACCGGAGTTCTTCATGGAGGCTCTACATGATGGTTCATCAAGGATTTAATTCATTCTCGAAGTGTTCTTCAAGATTCTTGTTGGAGGAGCTCAAGCATTCTTTATCGTGCATTCTGAAGTGCAATTCTTCTTCATTATCTTTTGAGGTGGTCTTATATCATTCTTGACAATTTTCCTTCGTGTTTCTTGATTCACATGTTGTCAAGAATGAGGTATTTTAAATCCATCAATCTCTTCGTTGGAGTTATCTTGGTAGAGATTTCACCTAACACCTTTCCTAAGGAATGTTGCCAATGGTGCTTATCAATGATCCAAGTTATCTCTTTATCATCTTGGTGGAAGAAGTTTTTCATGTCTTTGGCGTTCTCAATCAAAATAATTGATTCCGCTAGTGGCAGACTAGTGTTGAGATGTTTTCATAAGCCAACGAGGAGTATATCATTTGATTGTTTATTCTTCAACAACTCCGTTCAACTCTTCTTTGTAAGGATGCTTTTCAAAATCAATTGTGGTAGAAACTGTCATTTGTTTCTCCCTTCTTTCTTTACAACAATCTAGCTTCTTTCCTTTCATTCCAGATGCATTGTGATGTTGCTCTCTTCGACCATCATCTCGTTTTTATCAAAGATCATGCTCTTTCCTTGCTTATCCACTTAATCGAAGTGTCGAGTCCTCTTTTCAAGTTCTTCCCATCTTATCAAGCTTTGCTTCTCTTTTCTACCGGATTGCTGCCTGCATTCTTTCATTCTCATTCCTTGCCTATTTTGTTTCAACCAAACTGGTTTCAATTCACCCTTTCCCATTGTGTTCTTTTCATGTCTTTGCAACCTTTGAGGTTCGTGGTTTCACTCTTTTGTCAAGAAGCAACTTAGTTTTACCTCTTCCTTCTTTGGTTTCTCTCGGGTGCCATCCCTAGATCTCGGGGCGAGATCTCTTGTAAGTGGAGGAGAGTTGTAACGCCCCAAGACCGACGCTCCAGATGCCTTCCATGTATTCCGAGTTTCGTCGTGTGATTTGTTTTGTCTGTTGCATTCTTCATAGCATCATTTGCATTGCATCATGTCATCATGCCATCATTTTTGCAAACTAACTAAACTCACATAAATAAATCATGTGGATCTTCGATCCATTTAAATCAAGGGAATTCATATGCTGAGTTCTCTTTATAACATATCCTCCCAATATTTAGGGAGCTACTATAAATATTCCATTGTTTTAGAATTTACCACAACACACCTGCATGGTAAATCCCTTGGCCTTTACTTCTTCAAGTTTTGGCTTTCTAACCTTGCCAACAATTCTTTATCTCTCTTATCAAGGTTCCTCCAAAAATCCTTAACATTTTTGGACACTTCAAAATCTAGTCCTAGTTCAAACCCATTTGAATTAAATTCAAATGAGTATGAATTCAACTTCACGCCCATGCTCACTTCTATTTCCTTGGGTCAAACTCATTTTTGCGAGCCCGGGAAAATAATCCCCATGCCAAATTCTATCTATTCCTTCCTTTCTTCTCCTTTTTCTTCTTTGACATTTTCTGTTTTGGGGAAAAAGAAGAAGAAAGAGAGCAGCCGCACCTCGGCCTGCTCGCAGCAGCTAGCCCAGGCCACCACGGCCTTCCTAAGCCCAGCAGCCAGGCCGACCCACCAAGGCCAAGGCCCAGCCGACCCCCTTCTAATCTAACCCTAGCGAACCTAGCGCCCGATCCCACTCATCTCCCTCTCGTTACCCACTCCGCCACCACCGGCTCGATCTCGTCCCCCTCCCGATTTCCTCTCATCTCGTTCCCCTTCGCCTCCTCCACCTCGTGCCGTCAGGGAGAGCCCCGCTCGATCCCTTCGCCCCTGATCTCACCTCCTGTGGCGGCTGCATCCCTCATCGCCTCCACCCCCCGAGCAGGCCCTAGCCACCGCAACTCCACGCCGTCCTCCGCAGGCGGGCCACCTCGCCTCGCGTCCGACGACCGGCTCCGTCGCTGGCGCCCACAGGACCAGCACCATGCCCCGCCTTTTTCCCTCGTTCTTCCTTCTACTCTTGTATCCATGTCTCTCTCTCAGTGCACTTTCTCTGCCCTTGGACAGGGACCTCGGCGACCTTGGCCCGCCATGGATGGCCTACTCTGCCAAGCTCCCGGCTGCCGCATCACGCCCAGGCCGATCCTCCTCTGCCCGTTCCTTGACCATCTTCTCCACAGCGACCTATGCACAACCGTGACGCTCCTCTCGCGAGCACCTCCTTCTAAACCCCTTCGGGTCCTCGTCGTGGCCCTGCCTGCACTAGCAGCCTCCTGCTGCATGTCGTCTCCATGGCCTTGAGGAGCCACACAAGCTGTCGGTCGTTCTGGCCCTTGCACATCACCGTTGACTCAAGGAGACTAACACTGCCAAGTCCAAGGACGATCCCCGAAGATTTTGGACGCACCAAGTTCCTCTTTTGGACCCGTCAAGTGTACAGCGACTCGTGGGCGACTACGCGGATTCGCCAAGTACCCCACCGGCAAGACCGATGCCCGAACAAGCACACCGGCTCTATGGATTTTGGCAAGTCCCTCAACGACCGGCGCTTAGTACCACTATGTTTGCCATGTACATCTACACCAAGACCGGACATAAAAGGTGGTGAGTGTGGCTAAAGCATCGGATTTACGACGAAGAGGAAAAGTCCACACATAATGAGAATAATCATCTAAAATCACCAAATAGTATAGATAGCCCATGTTACTCGCAACGGGAGACTTCCAAACATCACTATGAATCAACTGAAATGGAAAAGTGGAAACTGAAGTAGACGCACTAAAGGGTAGACGTACGTGCTAATTGCCCAAACGACAAGCCTCACAAGTATGCTCGGCGAGCTTATCGCATGAGAAAGAAAAACTCCTAAGAATCTGACGCAAAACGGCGGGGTTGGGGTGGCCCAAGCGAGCATGCCAAAGGTCGACGCCGGCGGAGAGAGCGACAGGTGTGGAAGTGGAGGCGCCGGAGTGCACGGGATAAAACTCGTCAGGGCTATCACATCGGTGAAGCACCATCCGGGTACGGGCGTCCTTCACAGAAAAACCAACATGGTCAAATTCAACAGTAAGAGGATTCTCACGAGTAAGACGACGAACAGAGACTAAGCTAGTGACTAAGTCAGGTGAAACAAGAATGTTAGACATAGTGATAGGTGTGGAACTAGAAGGAAAACTAGTGCTACTGACATGGGTGATGGGTAAAGAGGAACCGTTACCGACGGTTATGCGAGTGGGGGTGTGAACGAGAGTGGGGGAGGAAAGGTTACCGGGATGAGCTGTCATGTGCGCAGTAGCACCCGAGTCCATGTACCAGTCGCCTCCATCGCCATAGTTGCTCGGCGACGACGCCGAGTGTAGGGCGGCCAGGAGAGCTGGGTCCCATGGTGCAGGTGCCGGCGGTGGCAGCTGGCCTCCATAGGGCGGTGGCTGGGCGGGCGCGCCGTAGCCACCGAGGGGTGGTGGCACGAGCGGGGCACCGTAGGGCTGGTAGGGGGTGCCGACGAACGCCTGGTGGACCGCTTGACGAGGACCAAGTAGACCCGGTGCAGGAGCCCGCGGGACGGGCATATGATAGGCGTGGACGACGCCCGTCCACGGGTTTTGCCCCGCGGCCCATGGCGGGGGCGGCTGCTGGAAGCGGGGCGCCCCCCGGCACCTGGCGCCTGCTGCTGCGGCTGCTGCTGGCGGCGGCCTCCGCCACCCCGCCGGTTGTGTCCCCCCCGCCACCTTGCGGCTGCTGGGGAGGCGCGGGCGGCAGCGGGTAGTAGCCGGCGGGCGCGGGTGGCGCGGGCGGACGAGGGGCGGCCGGAGGAGCAGGGTCGCCGTGGGTGGTACCGGAGGCGAGGGCGGTGTGCTGGACCCGCTGCTTCAGCTTCGTCATCCGGTGCTCCTCAAGTTTGAGGTACGCGACAACGCGCTGGAAAGTGGGTTGCGGCAGCAGGATGAGGTTGGACGCCGCGTTGCCGAAGTCCTCATTGAGACAGGCGGTGAGGGTGCTCAGCATGAGGTCGTCAAAGACCTTAGCGCCGATGTCGCGAAGCTCGTCGGCGAGCATCTTGAGCCTCATGCAGTACTCGTCGATGGTGGAGTTGTCCTGGTGACAGCCGAAGAACTCCTGCTGCAAGAAAACAAGGCGCTGAAGTTTGTTGTCGGTGAAGAGCGCGTTGATCTTGCCCCACACGGTGCAGGCGTCGTCGTCCTCGGCAACGACCGTGTGGAAGATGTCCTTCGAGACCATCTGGTAGAACCAACGGATGATCGTGGCCTCGATGGCAGACCACTCCGGGTCGCCATGCATGTACGCGCTGTCCACGGAACCGTTGATGTGCTTGGTGAGATAGTACTCGCGGAAGACGAGGTTGAAGTAGGTCTTCCACGCGTAGTACGATGTGCTGAAGCTGTCGAGACATATAGGGACTCGGGCCTCAATATTGAGGTCACGGATGGCGGCGGCGGAGGGCTCGGGGCCAGCGAAGGGGTTGGACGAGTGAGTCGTGAAGGAGCCGGGAGAGGATGGCCACGACATGGCGGTGGCATGCGGGTGCGAAGGGGCGGCTAGGGTTAGGGTTTTGGGGGTAAAGAGGAGGCAGCAGCAGCAGTGGGTGATGCAATTGTGGGATGGCGACGCATCCTGCGAGCGGCTCGGCTGGGAAGCGAAGCGGCGGGCGGTACGACTTGGCGGGCGATGCAGTGGGCGGGCGGCTTGGCTGGCGTGGTAGGCAGTGAGGCGCGCGGCTGGAGCGATGGGTTAGCGAGTGGCAGGGAGGCGCACGACTGGGTGGGCGACGCGGGTGGCGTGCGGGGCTAGAGTCGCGGCAGGGAGAGGCACGGGGCGTGCGGGGCGGAAGCAAGCACGGTGGCGGCGGCGGTGGGGTGCGGCGGCAGCGGCGGCGGTGCGTGGAGGCGTGGTGGCGGCGGCGACGGCTGACCCTAGGGTTAGACCGGAGAGGATGATATCATGTAGAGAGATAATTTGCAATACAATGATGTTGTATTAATAGGATGCTGGTATACGTATATATATTATATAAGGAAAGGTCTTTATCTTAACTATACAATACTAAAAGATGGATCACAACTTTAATACACGTGCAATACGAACGATATACTCAACACTCTTGATTACTTTCATTCCAGGACCTTTCTCCACAGTGGCCCAAAGTAGTGTTGCAAACAAGATAGCCAAGCATCGATGGGAGCATACATAAGTTTTTTTGTATACTTGTATTATCAGATACGTGTCTGATTGCCCAAACGTTTTGTATTTCCCTTTTTATGCTGGCCACTTGGTACGTACTGATTCTGGGCCAGATACGGCCGAGCGACATCCTTTATGATCTTATATCCCGGGAACAAGCATCTTTGAAATTTAGCCTAGTAGGGACAAAAGCCGGTACATGATGACAAATTTTAAATTCAAACCATCACGTACTTTGGGTAGCTATACTTGATGAGTTGTCGTCCTGATTCTCAAGCGCCAATAATCGACACGAAATTAGTTGATCTCTTTTGTAATTATTTAACAACCAAGCCAATTTGAACTTCGCTTATCGTACGTGGTCGTAGCACGGCGAATGCATGATGACTTAACCCTCGTATAGTTTATTTATTTTTTGCGGGTAACCCTCCTATAATTTCGGAGCAAGCACTATCATATCCAATAATAGTAGTTGATCATTTGTTCGTAATTAGGGGTACTGTGGAACAAATTGGCACCCCATCCAAAACAGTTATAGTAATCAAGATTGCTGTAAATTTCGACGGTGTTCTTGTCCGTCGGGATTGGATTTCACAAAGTGAGAAAATATGTTCTTGTACTTAGTGGCCAGCCCACACACACGCGATTGCCAATCCCAGCCACTCCGATGAACGAACACATGCATATGCCTTATCCACTTACTACTTCACTTAGAGAAAGCTAGCTCGTAATGTTCTCTCATTTTCGAATTCAGACGTTACGCACTCCTGCCGCTTTTCGGTTAAGAAGTGCTTATCGGCGCTGACCCCAGTTTAGCACGGATCGCTGGACGATTCGAAGTCCATTGAAGCGGGTGACAGTGAGATAGACGCACGCTTCCAACCTTTCCACTGTCCTACGAAAGTGATTGATCTTTACATGCATGCATGTATACAGGGTAGCGAAATAGTAGTACTCTCTTCGTTCCGAATTATTTGTTTTAGATTTGTTTAGATACGAAAGTATTTAACACTAAAATAAGTCTAGATACGTCCGTATCTAAACAAATCCAAGACAAATAATTTAAAACGAAGGGAGTACGTATTATCATCCTATCTCCAGACTAATTGTTTGACCTCGACATGCACATGCAAGTTGCGATGTAATGCCATCCTTACGTATAACTCTACAATCAGTTGATGCCGGATCAGTGGTACCTTTCAGATTGGCCCAATAAGGGAGTTTTGCTACACCTACCTAATTATCCTAGGTAAAGCTACATAAAAACTGGTCTTGGTAGTCCTGATCATGGGCAGCCCGGCCCGGTCAGCCTGACCCGAAAAAGTCCGACCTTCTCCACGGGCCATGCCGGGCCCGGGCTTATCGTTTTTGCCGTTTAAGAAAGAGGCCCGGCCCATGGCCTAAGGCCCGACAGGCTTTTAACGTGATGGGCCAGGCTCGGGCCTGATTTTTAGGCCCGACAGCCGGGTCGGGCCATGCTTGGGCCTGGATTTTTTTTGCATCGGGCTTTGGTTGGCCCGACCTGAGGGATGGCCAGGTATAGTCTTGGGTGATTTGATTGAAAGGAAAAAATAACCCAGGCCTCGCCCTGTGAAAATCACGGGGGAGAGAGAAGTAGATTAGGAAGTTTATGTTTACCTAGATGAGTAATCCAAAAGTGGATGCAGGTTGTTGTCTTCGACGACATCTAAAAGATGAAACATGTGTTGGGTCTGTGGTTGATGGCTAGCAAGTATGGTTTTCTTCTTCGGCATCTTAGTCATAATGGAGTGTCAAACCTGGAATTTGATGACATGTCCGGAGTGTTGCCCCGGTCTGATTCGTTCAACGATAATGATTTCGTCTTTGGTGAGCCATCTTGGAGGTCTGCAAAGGTGCATATCAGCAATGGAGCTGTGTCGAGCTCACGTGAGGAGGTAATCCATCATTTTTTTCCTTTGGTGGATGATGTGGTGGTACCAGAGGTAGGTAGCGGGCGTTGGTGTCATGTTCCGAGGATTCTTCGGTCTTGATTGTATTTTTACTTCTTGGTTATTGATCATGTGTGTAAAGACTAACATTCTGCTGTCTTATCAATTCTATCATGTGGGTCTTTACATGACTTGTACTATGATTTTTACAATATAAACGAGACATGTATTACCATGAAAGAAAAGGCTGATTCATGGGCCAGCCTATACAGCAATACGGATGCTTCAAACTGTGAGATGGCAATAAAATATTATAATGTCAGAGGAATCGGGACTGACCCCACCCATGCACAGCCAATACCCGTGACGTGCACATCAACACGTCTCTGCGCGCCTCTTATAATACTCGAGGAAATACGGTATACGATAACCAACACATGCAAGGACATGATTCAGTGCAAGGCAGGGGATAGGGCAGTGCCGAGTGCGCATGCTGCTGATTAACAGTTAGCGTCGTGCCAAGCCTGTGCCCATGCCGGAGCGATCGGTGGTCAACCAAATCCAGCTGCTACGACTGCAGAGTCCGGTCATGAACTTTGTATGTAGCACTTCGTAGAACGTGCGTGATCGGAACAGTGCGCCCGCCAGCCCATGCAGCCGCGGGCTAGACTCCTGGCTAGGCCTAGGCGGTCAGCGTCCACGATCGAGCTCGAGCACTATAAATGGGATGCCACCCTATGCATCTCGCCTCATCGAGCTCACATCACAAGAGTTATCTGTAGCTAGTCACGTCGCATCAAAGCCGAAGAAGCAATGGCCGCCTTCGCCACCAGGTCTGCGCCCTTCCTTGGCCTCGCCGCCGTGCTCTGTGTCCTCGCCGGCGCGCAGCAGCTCTCTCCGAGCTTCTACTCGAGGTCTTGCCCCAACCTGGCGTCCATCGTACGGTCGGAGATGACCTCGGCGTTGCAGAGGGAGAGGCGGATGGGCGCCTCCATCCTCCGCCTCTTCTTCCACGATTGCTTCGTCAATGTGAGCAACACCGTTCCTCTCTACTCTTCTGTTATCAGTTAAGTACTGACGTTTAATGGTGTTTATTCTGCTATGTGTCGGCAGGGGTGTGACGGCTCGATTCTGCTTGACGACACCTCGACGTTCACTGGCGAGAAGAACGCCGGGCCGAACGCCAACTCGGCCCGCGGGTTCGAGGTGATCGACGCCATCAAGACCCGGGTCGAGGCTGCGTGCAGGGCCACCGTCTCCTGCGCTGACATCCTCGCGCTCGCCGCCCGTGATGGAGTCAACCTGGTTAGTCGCTTCAACGGGCCGCTGACCCGTACTACTACACGTGCTGCGCTTATTTTTACTGGAATAGCGCCATGGCTGACTCGGCTGAGCCGTTGCGTGCGTGCAGCTCGGAGGCCCCACGTGGAGCGTGCCGCTGGGGCGCAAGGACTCGCGCACGGCGAGCCAGAGCGCGGCCAACGCGAACCTCCCGGGCCCCGGCTCCAGCCTCGCCACGCTCATCACCATGTTCGGCAACAAGAACCTGTCGCCGGGGGACATGACGGCGCTCTCCGGCGCGCACACCATCGGGCGGTCGCAGTGCCAGTTCTTCCGTAACCGCATCTACAACGAGCGCAACATCAACGCCAGCTTCGCGGCGCTGCGGCAGCGGACGTGCCCGCGGTCCGGCGGAGACAGCAACCTCGCGCCATTAGACGTGCAGACCGCCGACGGGTTCGACAACGCCTACTACCGGAACCTTGTGGGGCAGCGCGGCCTCCTGCACTCGGACCAGGAGCTCTTCAACGGCGGGTCGCAGGACGCGCTGGTGAGGCAGTACAGCAACAGCCCCAGCCAGTTCTCGGCCGACTTCGTCACGGCCATGCTGAAGATGGGCGGCTTACTGCCGTCCTCCGGGACGCAGACGGAGGTCAGGTTAAACTGCAGGAAGCCCAACTGAGTACACGTGGAGAAGTGTGCTAAATAACGATTGATGCCTTGGAAAACGAGGCATTGGTCAGGTACTCAGGTTCACGTATTGTATGTATATAAAAGAACACCGAATGTACAAACGCTCGTTGGCTGGGCAAACGTGCAAACTACAAAGTATCAAAATGTAACACCCTGTTACGTCTGACGGGATTAAGACTGGCCCTACAAACACTTTGTCCTCACTCGTGCGCATTTAGAACGAACTTCCTGATCGGTCACTCATCTTAGAATTACCCTAAGTCAAATACACTTAACTTTGGAGTTTTTTTTGAATGAGCTACCGTAAAAGAAGAAATTCTTTATTGATATAAGTAGTGTATATCATTCCTATTAATCTAGGCTCTTATACAAAATGTACATTGGTCATAAAAGTGTATCATCATCATCAATACAGAACAATGGGATGGTACATCATAATTAAAGAAAACAATCTCTAATGTAATGCCTAATGTACGATTGTGTTCACTATTATGGTGGCTGACTGATTGGCTTGTTTGTAAGCACAGCTCACATTATGGGTACATATATGTGATGTATTTCATACTTTTTGCTTGTAGCACGATCAACCCGACCATAGTCGACGTCTATGCCGCAGAACAATCGCATAAATGCCTAGGAGGCTGCAGAGGGGCAGATGAGGAAGCATGCAGAGGGGAGGAGGGCCAATGGGGCGGGTGGTGAGAACGAATCATGAGCCCCCCCCCCCCCCCCCCCCCCCCCCCCCCCCCCCATAAGCTCTTGAGTGGGGGAGCCTCGCTCGAGCATGTCAACGGTGAACCTGGAATGTACCCGGTGCACCGGCTGCCCAAAAGTTATCATAAAAATGTGGAAAATATAAAAATAATTTGGCACGTCCCCATAACATAACATATGACACCATATAAGAAAAAAATCAAACGTAAACTTGAATAGCACCTTAAGAAACAGAAATAATAAATTTAGCACTGATCATGTTAATGGGCCAAATGTATGGCCCAATTTAAAATGAGTACTATTCATAGCATGATTTTAGTTTTTGTTTCTATAGTTGTAGGTCTAATTCAAATCTAAAAATTTAAGATATAATAGATGTATGTTTTGCGTACTTACCAAATTATTTTCAGATTTTTTAAAACAATTGTAGAGCGAATTTTAGGTGATTGGTGCAGCGATAGAACCACATGGGTGGGTGCACTAGATGTTCGCTCAGAGGGAATAAGGTGGAGCCAATTTGTTCATAAAACATATTGGTACTTGTAATCGTTGCTACCCATGTTGGGGAACGCAGCAATTTCGAAAAATTCCTACGCACACGCAAGATCATGGTGATGCATAGCAATGAGAGGGGAAGAGTGTTGTCCATGTACCCTCGTAGACCGTAAGCGGAAGTGTTATGACAACGCGGTTGATGTAGTCGTACGTCTTCACGATCCGACCTATCCTAGTACCGAAAGTACGACACCTCCGCGATCTGCACACGTTCGGCTCGTTGATGTCCCACGAACTCACGATCCAGCAGAGTGTCGAGGGAGAGCTTCATCAGCACGACGGCATGATGACGGTGATGATGAAGCTACCGGCGCAGGGCTTCGCCTAAGCACTACGGTGATATGACCGAGGTGGATTATGCTGGAGGGGGTCACCGCACACGGCTAAGGGATCAATGATCAACTTGTGTGTCTATGGGGTGCCCCTGGCCACGTATATAAAGGATGGAGGGAGGAGGAGGCCGGCCCTCATAGGGCGCGCCCAAGTTGTGGAGTCCTGGTAGGATTCCCTAGTCCTAGTAGGATTCCACCTCCCACATAGAATAGGAAAAAGGGAAGGGAGAAGGAGAAGGAGGAAGGGGGCACCCCCTTTCCCTAGTCCAATTCGGACCAGTCCATGAGGAAGGGCGCGGCCACCCTTGAGGCCTTTCTCTCCTTTCCCGTATGGCCCATTAAGGACCAATACGAATTTCCGTAACTCTCCGGTACTCCAAAAAATACCCGAATCAGTTAGAACCTTTCCGATGTCCGAATATAGCCTTCCAATATATCGATCTTTACGTCCCGACCATTTCAAGACTCCTTGTCATGTCCCCGATCTCATCCCGGACTCCGAACAAACTTCAGTCATCAAATCACATAACTCATAATACAAATCATCACAGAACGCTAAGCGTGCGGACCCTATGGGTTTGAGAACTATGTAGACATGACCGAGACTCATCTCCAGTCAATAACCAATAGCGGAACCTGGATGCTCATATTGGTTCCTACATATTCTACGAAGATCTTTATCGGTCAAACCGCATAACGATATACGTTGTTCCCTTTGTCATCGGTATGTTACTTGCCCGAGATTCGATCGTCGGTATCTCAATACCTAGTTCAATCTTGTTACCGGCAAGTCTCTTTACTCGTTCCGTAATGCATCATCCCATAACTAACTCATTAGTCACATTGCTTGCAAGGCTTATAATGATGTGCATTACCGAGAGGGCCCAGAGATACCTCTCAGATACTCGGATTGACAAATCCTAATCTTGATCTATGCCAACTCAACAAACACCATCGGAGACACCTGCAGAGCATCTTTATAATCACCCAGTTACGTTGTGACGTTTGATAGCACACAAGGTGTTCCTCTGGTATTCGGGAGTTGCATAATCTCGTAGTCTGAGGAACATGTATAAGTCATGAAGAAAGCAGTAGCAATGAAACTATAACGATCATCGTGCTAAGCTAACGGATGGGTCAAGTCAATCACATCATTCTATAATGATGTGATCCCGCTTATCAAATGACAACTCTTTGTCCATGGCTAGGAAACTTAACCATCTTTGATTAACGAGCTAGTCAAGTAGAGGCATACTAGTGACACTCTGTTTGTTTATGTATTCACACATGTACTAAGTTTCCGGTTAATACAATTCTAGCATGAATAATAAACATTTATCATGATATAAGGAAATATAAATAACAACTTTACTATTGCCTCTAGGGCATATTTCCTTCAGTCTCCCACTTGCACTAGAGTCAATAATCTATTTCACATCGTCATGTGATTTAACACGAATAGTTCACATGGATATGTGCTTAGTTCACATCTCCATGTGACTAACACCCAAAGGGTTTACTAGAGTCGATAATCTAGTTCACATCGCTATGTGATTAACACCCAAAGAGTGATCATATTTTGCTTGTGAGAGAAATTTAGTCAACGGGTCTGCCACATTTAGAGCCGTATGTATTTTGCAAATTTTCCATGTCTACAATGCTTTGCACGGAGCTACTCTAGCTAATTGCTTCCACTTTTAATATGTATCTATATCGAGACTTAGAGTCATCTAGATCGGTGTCAAAGCTTGCATCGACGTAACTCTTTACGACGAACTCTTTGTCACCTCCATAACCGAGAAACATTTCCTTATTCCACTAAGGATATTTTTGACCGCTGTCTAGTGATCCACTCCTGGATCACTATTGTACCCTCTTGCCAATCTTTGGTGAGGTACACAATAGGTCTGGCACACAGCATAGCATATTTTATAGAACCTATGACTGAGGCGGAGGGAATGACTTTTCATTCTCTTTCTATTTTCTGTCGTGGTTGGGTTTTGAGTTTTTACTCAACTTCACACCTTGCAACACATGCAAGAACTCCTTCTTTGACTGTTCTATGTTGAACTACTTTAATATCTTGTCAAGGTATGTACTCATTGAAAATATATCAAGCCTTGATCTATCTCTATAGATCTTGATGCTCAATATGTAAGTAGCTTCACCGAGGTCTTTCTTTGAAAAACTCCTTTCAAACACTCCTTTATGCTTTCCATAAAATTCTACATTATTTCCGATCAACAATATGTCATTCACATACACTTATCAAAAATGCTATAGTGCTCCCACTCACTTTCTTGTAAATACAGGCTTCATCGCGAGTCTGTATAAAACCATATGCTTTGATCACTTTGTCAAAGCATATATTCCAACTCCGAGATGCTTGCACCAGTCTACAGATGGATCCCTGGAGCTTGCTCACTTTGTTAGCACCTTTAGGATTGACAAAACCTTCTGGTTGCATCATATACAACTCTTCTTTATGAAATCCATTAAGGAATGCAGTTTTGACATCCATTTGCCAGATTTCATAAATGCGGCAACTTCTAACATGATTCAGACAGACTTTTAAGCATCGATACGTGTGAGAAAATCTCATCGTAGTCAACACCTTGATCTTGTCGAAAACGTTTTGCGACAATTCGACTTTGTAGATAGTAACACTACTATCATCGTCAGTCTTCCTCTTGAAGATCCATTTATTCTCAATGACTCACCGATCATCGGGCAAGTCAATCAAAGTCCGTACTTTGTTCTCATACATGGATCCCATCTCAGATTTCATGGCCTCAATCCATTTTGCGGAATCTGGGCTCATCATCGCTTCCTCATAGTTTGTAGGTTCGTCATGGTCTAATAACACGACTTCCAGAACAGGATTACCATACCACTCTAGTGCGGACTGTACTCTGGTTGACCTACGTGGTTCGGTAGTAACTTGATCTGAAGTTTCATGATCATCATCATTAGCTTCCTCGCTAATTAGTGTAGGAATCACTGGAACTGATTTCTGTGATGAACTACTTTCCAATTCAGGAGAAGGTACAATTACCTCAGCAAGTTCTACTTTCCTCTCACTCACTTCTTTCGAGAGAAACTCCTTCTCTAGAAAGGATCCATCCTTGCAACAAAATTTCTTGCCTTCGGATCTGTGATAGAAGGTGTACTGAGGGAGTCCTGGATTAGGGGGTCTCTGGACAGCCGGACTATCTCCATTGGCCGGATTGTTAGACTATGAAGATACAATATTGAAGACTTCGTCTCGTGTTCGGATGGGACTCTACTTGGCATGGAAGGCAAGCTAGGCAATACGGATATGGATATTTCCTCCTTTCTAACCGACCTTGTGTAACCCTAACCCTCTCCGGTGTCTATATAAACCGAAGGGTTTTAGTCCGTAGGACAACAACCATAACATACAATCATACCATAGGCTAGCTTCTAGGGTTTAGCCTCTCTGATCTCGTGGTAGATCTACTCTTGTACTACCCATATCACCAATATTAATCAAGCAGGACGTAGGGTTTTACCTCCATCAAGAGGGCCCGAACCTGGGTAGAACATCATGTCCCCTACCTCCTGTTACCATCTGGCCTAGACGCACAGTTTGGGACCCCCTACCCGAGATCCGCCGGTTTTGACACCGACATTGGTGCTTTCATTGAGAGTTCCTCTGTGTCGTCGCCGTTAGGCTTGATGGCTCCTACTATCATCGATAGCGATGCGGTCCAGGGCGAGACTTTTCTCCCTGGATAGATCTTCGTATTCGGCGGCTTTGCACTGCGGGCTAATTCGCTTGGCCATCTGGAGCAGATTGAAAGCTACGCCCCTGGCCATCAGGTCAGATTTGGAAGTTTGAACTACACGGCCGACATCCGCGGAGACTTGATCTTCGACGGATTCAAGCCACAGCCGAGCGCGCTGCACTGTCACGATGTGTATGACCTAGCTCTGCCGCCGAACAATACCCCAGAGGTCGCACCCGCATCAGCTCTGACCCTTAGCTCGGAGCCAACTGCGCCAATCGAGGACAAGTGGCTAGACACCGCCTCAGGGGCTGCAGTCTCAACGGCGATCGAGCGGAACACCAGCCTAATCCTCCGCGAAACCCATGACTCCAAGGTGTCGGACTCTTTTCCGTACTCCGAACCGCCCGCGCCCCTGCCAATCGAATCCGATTGGGCGCCGATCATGGAATTCACCGCCGCAGATATCTTTCAGCACTCGCCCTTCGACGATATTCTGAATTCACTAAGGTCTCTCTCTTTGTCAGGAGAGCCCTGGCCGGATTGTGGCCAACAGGATTGGGATGCGGACGACGAAGAAATTTGACGCCCACCCACCACCCACTTCATAGCCACTGTCGATGATTTAACCGACATGCTCGACTTCGACTTCGAAGACATCGACGGTATGGACGACGATGTAGGAGACGAACATGAACCAGCACCTATAGGGCACTGGAAAGCCACCTCATCATATGACGTATACATGGTGGACACACCAAAAGAAGACGACGACGAGGAACGGAAGGACGCAACGAAGGCTTGTCCCCTCGAGAAGCAGTCAAAGCGGCGGCGTAAGCGCCGCCCCAAATCCCGCCTCGGCAGAAATAACGATCATACAGACCCAACGTTG
This sequence comes from Triticum urartu, assembly GCF_003073215.2. NCBI lineage: Eukaryota > Viridiplantae > Streptophyta > Magnoliopsida > Poales > Poaceae > Triticum > Triticum urartu. Next base: position 508,467,203 of record NC_053028.1, on the reverse strand, counting down.
GAGCAGGGCGAACTACTGCCGGACCACGGCAATACGGAGAATCAAAACGAACAAACCAATTCTATCAAAGATAATAGTCCGAATGACATAACGCCGGACAGGCACCCGGAGCAGCAGAATGCCCGTCAAAGGCTTGTTGCCACCGCGAGGAGTCTAAAAAAGTAGAAGCAAAGGCTCAAGGCTGTGCAGGACACACTCCAAATCAGATGGAGTAAAGTACTCAACACAGCAACAAAGTGTGGTGGTAATCGCCCCACCAAGAGCTACCCAAAGCGGAAGTTGCTACCTGAATTCGATGAGGAGGCCCTAGATCTCCCACAACCAAAAATCAAAATGGCCACCGGGCCGGATAGACGACCTCACGGCCAACATGGAGCGGCAAACAACTCCACTCACAAGCCAATAAGCGATCCACACGAGGGCTCGCACCAAAAGGACGGCGCAACCAGATCCATCAATGGACCACGCAAGCGCGCCCCAGCATATGATGTAACACAACAAACATCCAAACAACGCGGTACACCCAGATATAGGGGTGCCGCACACTCCCTATGTTTCACCAATAAGGTGCTGGACCATGAATTTCCAGAGGGATTCAAACCCGTAAACATAGAAGCATACGACAGAACAACAGACCCTGGGGTCTGGATTGAGGACTACATCCTCCATATCCATATGGCTCGAGGAGACGATCTCCACGCCATCAAGTACTTACCACTCAAGCTCAAAGGGCCAGCTTGGCACTGGCTTAAAAGCCTCCCCGAAAACTCCATTGGAAGCTGGGAAGAGCTCGAAGACGCTTTTCGGGCAAATTTTCAAGGGACTTATGTCCAATCCGCGGATGCGGATGATCTGAGTCATATAACTCAACAGCCCGGAGAGTCATCCTGAAAGCTTTGGAACAGGTTTCTTATTAAGAAGAACCAAATAGTTGACTGCCCGGACGCCGAAGCCTTGGCAGCTTTTAAGCATAGCGTCCGCGACGAATGGCTTACCAGACACCTCGGCCAAGAAAAGCCGAGAACAATGGCAACATTAACAAGCCTCACGACCCGCTTTTGCGCGGGTGAGGACAGCTGGCTAGCCAGATGCAACACCAGCAACCCAAGCACATCCGAAGTTAGAGATGAAAACGGGAAATCCCGACGCAGCAAAAATAAGCGTCGGAATAAAGAAGACAACCCGAAGAGCACGGTGGTACACGCCGGATTCCAAAGCTCTCGGCCAGGTCAGCAAAAGCCGCCCTTTAAAGGCGCCAGAGATGAACTGTCCAGCCTGAACAAAATTCTGGACCAAGTATGTCAGATCCATAGCACCCCTGGAAAACCCGCTAATCATACCCACAGAGAATGTTGGGTCTTCAAGCAGTCCGGCAAGCACAACGCCATACACAAGGGGGAGGATACACCAACCGAAGATCAGGATGAGCTTCTCAAGCAAGACACTGGGGAACAAAATAAGTTTCCATCAGAAATCAAAACAGTCAACGTATTGCACATGATCAAGGGAAGCAAAGTGGCCCTCCCAGATAAATATGCCCAAGGGCCTATCACCGCGAAACCCTGCCACTGGTCGTCTCAACCGGTCACTTTCGACCATTGTGATTACTCAGCAAGTATCCAGCGGGCAGGACGGGCTCCCCTGGTATTAGACCCAATAATTGACGGATACCACTTTGCACAAGTCCTGATGGACGGTGGTAGCAGTTTAAACCTGATATACCAGGATACAATCCGCGAAATGGGGATAGACCCAATGAAAATTTTCCATAGCAACACTACCTTTAAAGGAGTAATGCCAGGCCCAAGGGCTCACTGCGCGGGCTCCCTGCTACTAAAGGTTATATTCGGCTTCCCTGATAACTCCCGTAGCGAACACTTAACCTTCCACATTGCTCCGTTCCAGTGCGGTTATCAAGCACTACTTGGACGTGCAGCTTTTGCTTGCTTTAATGCAATACCGCATTACGCTTCCCTCACGCTCAAGATGCCCGGTCCACGTGGCATCATTACAGTGAACGGAAGTATTAAGCGATCTTTGCGCTCTGAAGAGAATGCGACTGCCTTGGCATCCGCACACTAAAAACGGCCTCACCAGCTAAAGCATTTGATAGGTCGTCAAGACCACGGACGCGGTTAGACGAGTCCGGCGCTGCTATATGTAATTTGTACCGGATTGATGGCCACACCCCTATTACAAATACAAGGGTCTCAACGCGCGCAGAGAAGTGGCAATTTCTAGTTATACATGGTTTCTTTAAAAAACCAACTTTTTGCACGACAACTTTTTCACCTAAGTTCCTCTCTTTTATAGATGACAATCATGCTACACCCGTCCAGGATACGGCACAACGGAGACACAGGCGCAGACGTGCAACAGGGACCCGTTCCAAGGATTCTTTTTAGATTAAGACCCTGCGTAAACCTTTTTTACTGTCTCTTATTGATACACATCCACCGAATTCTCAGCACAATTGAGAAGGATGCTAACGTCTTGGCATGTGGCCACGTCAGAATAATGCACGTACCTGGACACAAGGGGCTTCTAACAAAGGGCACTATTTAGGCCCAGTTTATACCATAAAGACCGAATACCTTAGGGAGTGTTTAGCGTCGCGAGTTTGGCCTTATATGCATCAGCTCCGAATCATTATCTTGGGTCAAATGTTGGGTTTGCCCGGCTCCTGTGTTTTGGTGCCTTACGTTCCGCTTTATCGGCTAAGGCAGCACCAGGAGAACTACTGCGATTGTGCCCTGGTTCATCCGGACGAGCACCTCAGTAGAGAAAGCCGAAAACCGACTGTCATGATATAGCGTGAGACTGGTCAACCACTCGATGACCTATCTGAATGTTAGAATTCCTCCGCCTTAACGAAGGGCCGTTTCCCGGCCAGGCATGTACGCACCCCGAGATCGGGAGAGTGCGGAGCCACCAGGGGCTATCTAGTAGCCCCACTGTCAAACTCCTATGGCTAAGTGAAAGTGTTAAAGCATTATAGTCTAGTTGCCTCGTTCGCTGCGCTATCACCTCCTTAATAGGACCAAGACATTGGGTTAAGTGTGAACACGCGTTTTTGCGAGCACCTCCGCATTATATGCATGGGGGCTGAAGCCGACGACTGCAATTTTTCAGGTTATACACATGAATACATAAACGGCCGCACAGGAGGCATCATATTACTTTCAGGCAAAAGTATAAACACAGCCTTATAAAATTTCATAAAAACATTATGTTTACAATGGGAATACATATCACTCAAACATAATAATCTTCGAGCACTGGGCCTCTATCAAACGAGCACCCTCGAGAACCACCTCGAAATAGTGCTCGGCAGCCACTCGGCCTATGGCCGAACCTTGCGCTCCAACAGTGGTAGCGTCCATCTCCGCCCAGTATGCTTTAACATGGGCAAGGGCCATCCGCGAGCCTTCTATGCACGCCGACCTCTTCATCGCATTAATGCACGGCACCGCACCAAGGACCTGCTGCACTAAACTAAAATAGCTGTTTGGTTTTGGCTTTTCCGGCCATATATGATCCACAACAGACCTCATGGCGAGTCCGGACAACCTATTTAGTTCGGCCCATTTGGCTAGCTGATCAGTCAATGGAAGCGGACGCTCTGGAACGTTGAATTGCGACCAGAATAGCTTGTCCACCTCACGATCTGTTTGCCGAACTCCACAGTCGATCCAGAGGGGCATACCGTGGATCTCCGAACTTCCTCCATAGCATGAAGGGCTTGAAGGAAATATGCCCTAGAGGCAATAATAAAGTTATTATTTATTTCCTTATATCATGATAAATGTTTATTATTCATGCTAGAATTGTATTAACCGGAAACATAATACATGTGTGAATACATAGACAAACAGAGTGTCACTAGTATGCCTCTACTTGACTAGCTCGTTAATCAAAGATGGTTATGTTTCCTAAAACATGAACAAAGAGTTGTTATTTTGATTAACGAGGTCACATCATTAGTTGAATGATCTGATTGACATGACCCATTCATTTAGCTTAGCACCCGATCGTTTAGTATGTTGCTATTGCTTTCTTCATGAACTTATACATGTTCCTATGACTATGAGAATTATGCAACTCCCGTTGCGGAGGAACACTTTGTGCTACCAAATTCACAACGTAACTGGGTGATTATAAAGGCAAGCTCTACAGGTGTCTCCAAGGTACATGTTGGTTGGCGTATTTCGAGATTAGGATTTGTCACTCCGACTTGTCGGAGAGGTATCTCTGGGCCCTCTCGGTAATGCACATCACATAAGCCTTGCAAGCATTACAACTAAAGTTAGTTGTGAGATGATGTATTACGGAACGAGTAAAGAGACTTGCCGGTAACGAGATTGAACTAGGTATTGGATACCGACGATCGAATCTCGGGCAAGTAACATACCGATGACAAAGGGAACAACGTATGTTGTTATGCGGTCTGACCGATAAAGATCTTCGTAGAATATGTAGGAGCCAATATGGGCATCCAGGTCCCGCTATTGGTTATTGACCGGAGACGTGTCTCGGTCATGTTTACATAGTTCTCGAACCGTAGGGTCCGCACGCTTAAAGTTACGATGACAGTTGTTATGAGTTTTATGCATGTTGATGTACCGAAGTTTGTTCGGAGTCCCGGATATGATCACGGACATGACGAGGAGTCTCGAAATGGTCGAGACATAAAGATTGATATATTGGATGACTATATTCGGACACCGGAAGTGTTCCGGATGAGTTTTGGATAAAACCGGAGCACCGGGGGGTTACCGGAACCCCCGGGGGGTTAATGGGCCTCATGGGCCTAATGTGGAGAAGAGGAAGGGGCTGCCAGGGCAGGCCGCGCGCTCCCTCTCCCCCTAGTCCGAATTGGACAAGGAGGGAGGGGCGGCGCCCCCCCCTTTCCTATTCTCCCTCCACCTCTCCTAGTTGGACAAGGAACGGGAGGGGAGTCCTACTCCCGGTAGGAGTAGGACTCCTCCTGCGCGCCTCCTCCTGGCCGGCCGCACCCCCCTTGGATCCTTTATATACTGAGGCAAGGGGGCACCCTAGGACACACAAGTTGATCCCCGTGATCGTTCCTTAGCCGTGTGCGGTGCCCCCTGCCACCATATTCCACCTCGGTCATATCGTTGTAGTGCTTAGGCGAAGCCCTGCGTCGGTAGAACATCATCATTTTCACCACGCCGTTGTGCTGACGGAACTCATCCCCGAAGCTTTGCTGGATCGGAGCCCGGGGAGCGTCATCGAGCTGTACGTGTGCTAAGAACTCGGAGGTGCCGGAGTAACGGTGCTTGGATCGGTCGGATCGGGAAGACGTACGGCTACTTCCTCTACGTTGTGTCAACGCTTCCGTTGTGATCTACAAAGGGTACGTAGATCATACTCTCCCCTCTCGTTGCTATGCATCACCATGATCTTGCGTGTGCGTAGGAATTTTTTTGAAATTACTACGTTCCCCAACAGTGGCATCCGAGCCTAGGTTTTATGGTTTGATGTTATATGCACGAGTAGAACACAAGTGAGTTGTGGGCGATATAAGTCATACTGCCTACAAGTATGTCATACTTTGGTTCGGCGACATTGTTGGACGAGACGACCCGGACCGACATTACGCGTACGCTTACGCGAGACCGGTTCTCCCAACGTGCTTTGCACATAGGTGGCTTGCGGGCGACAGTCTCTCCAACTTTAGTTGAACCGAGTGTGGCTACGCCCGGTCCTTGCGAAGGTTAAAACGACATCAACTTGACAAACTATCGTTGTGGTTTTGATGCGTAGGTGAGATTGGTTCTTACTTAAGCCCCTAGCAGCCACGTAAAACTTGCAACAACAAAGTAGAGGACGTCTAACTTGTTTTTGCAGGGCATGTTGTGATGTGATATGGTCAAGACATGATGCTAAATTTTATTGTATGAGATGATCATGTTTTGTAACCGAATTATCGGCAACTGGCAGGAGCCATATGGTTGTCGCTTTATTGTATGCAATGCAATCGCGATGTAATGCTTTACTTTATCACTAAGCGGTAGCGATAGTCGTGGAAGCATAAGATTGGCAAGACGACAACGATGCTACGATGGAGACCAAGGTGTCGCACCGGTGACGATGGTGATCACGACGGTGCTTCGGAGATGGAGATCACAAGCACAAGATGATGATGGCCATATCATATCACTTATATTGATTGCATGTGATGTTTATCTTTTATGCATCTTATCTTGCTTTGATTGATGGTAGCATTATAAGATGATCTCTCACTAAATTATCAAGAAGTGTTCTCCCTGAGCATGCACCGTTGCGAAAGTTCTTCGTGCTGAGACACCACGTGATGATCGGGTGTGATAGGCTCTACGTTCAAATACAACGGGTGCAAAACAGTTGCACACGTGGAATACTCAGGTTATACTTGATGAGCCAAGCATATACAGATATGCCTCGGAACATGGAGACCGAAAGGTCAAGCGTGAATCATATAGTAGATATGATCAACATAGCGATGTTCACCAATGAAACTACTCCATCTCACGTGATGATCGGACATGGTTCAGTTGATTTGGATCACGTGATCACTTAGAGGATTAGAGGGATGTCTATCTAAGTGGGAGTTCTTAAGTAATATGATTAATTGAACTTAAATTTATCATGAACTTAGTCCCTGATAGTATCTTGCTTGTTTATGTTGATTGTAGATAGATGGCTCGTGCTGTTGTTCCGTTGAATTTTAATGCGTTCCTTGAGAAAGCAAAGTTGAAAGATGATGGTAGCAATTACACGGACTGGGTCCGTAACTTGAGGATTATCCTCATTGCTGCACAGAAGAATTACGTCCTGGAAGCATCGCTGGGTGCCAGGCCTGCTGCTGGAGCAACAGCAGATGTTATGAACGTCTGGCAGAGCAAAGCTGATGACTACTCGATAGTTTAGTGTGCCATGCTTTACGGCTTAGAATCGGGACTTCAACGACGTTTTGAACGTCATGGAGCATATGAGATGTTCCAGGAGTTGAAGTTAATATTTCAAGCAAATGCCCGGATTGAGAGATATGAAGTCTCCAATAAGTTCTATAGCTGCAAGATGGAGGAGAACAGTTCTGTCAGTGAGCATATACTCAAAATGTCTGGGTATAATAATCACTTGATTCAATTGGGAGTTAATCTTCCAGATGATTGCGTCCTTGACAAAATTCTCCAATCACTGCCACCAAGCTACAAGAGCTTCGTGATGAACTATAATATGCAAGGGATGAATAAGACTATTCCCGAGCTCTTCGCCATGCTGAAAGCTGCGGAGGTAGAAATCAAGAAGGAGCATCAAGTGTTGATGGTCAACAAGACCACTAGTTTCAAGAAAAAGGGCAAAGGGAAGAAGAAGGGGAACTTCAAGAAGAACGGCAAGCAAGTTGCTGCTCAAGAGAAGAAACCCAAGTCTGGACCTAAGCCTAAAACTGAGTGCTTCTACTGCAAGCAGACTGGTCACTGGAAGCGGAACTGCCCCAAGTATTTGGCGGATAAGAAGGATGGCAAGGTGAACAAAGGTATATGTGATATACATGTTATTGATGTGTACCTTACTAATGCTTGCAGTAGCACTTGGGTATTTGATACTGGTTCTGTTGCTAATATTTGCAACTCGAAACAGGGACTACGGATTAAGCGAAGATTGGCTAAGGACGAGGTGACGATGCGCGTGGGAAATGGTTCCAAAGTCGATGTGATCGCGGTCGGCACGCTACCTCTACATCTACCTTCGGGATTAGTATTAGACCTAAATAATTGTTATTTGGTGCCAGCGTTGAGCATGAACATTATATCTGGATCTTGTTTAATGCGAGACGGTTATTCATTTAAATCAGAGAATAATGGTTGTTCTATTTATATGAGTAATATCTTTTATGGTCATGCACCCTTGAAGAGTGGTCTATTCTTATTGAATCTCGAGAGTAGTGATACACATATTCATAATGTTGAAGCCAAAAGATGCAGAGTTGATAATGATGGTGCAACTTATTTGTGGCACTGCCGTTTAGGTCATATCGGTGTAAAGCGCATGAAGAAACTCCATACTGATGGACTTTTGGAACCACTTGATTATGAATCACTTGGTACTTGCGAACTGTGCCTCATGGGCAAGATGACTAAAACACCGTTCTCCGGTACTATGGATAGAGCAACAGATTTGTTGGAAATCATACATACAGATGTATGTGGTCCGATGAATATTGAGGCTCGTGGCGGATATCGTTATTTTCTCACCTTCACAGATGATTTAAGCAGATATGGGTATATCTACTTAATGAAACATAAGTTTGAGACATTTGAAAAGTTCAAAGAATTTCAGAGTGAAGTTGAAAATCATCGTAACAAGAAAATAAAGTTTCTACGATCTGATCGTGGAGGAGAATATTTGAGTTACGAGTTTGGTGTACATTTGAAGCAATGCGGAATAGTTTCGCAACTCACGCCACCCGGAACACCACAGCGTAATGGTGTGTCCGAACGTCGTAATCGTACTTTACTAGATATGGTACGATCTATGATGTCTCTTACTGATTTACCGCTATCGTTTTGGGGATACGCTCTAGAGACGGCCGCATTCACGTTAAATAGGGCACCATCAAAATCCGTTGAGACGACGCCTTATGAACTATGGTTTGGCAAGAAACCAAAGTTGTCATTTCTGAAAGTTTGGGGCTGCGATGCTTATGTGAAAAAGCTTCAACCTGATAAGCTCGAACCCAAATCGGAGAAATGTGTCTTCATAGGATATCCAAAGGAAACTATTGGATACACCTTCTATCACAGATCCGAAGGCAAGACTTTTGTTGCTAAATTCGGAAACTTTCTGGAGAAGGAGTTTCTCTTGAAAGAAGTGAGTGGGAGGAAAGTGGAACTTGACGAGGTAACTGTACCTGCTCCCTTATTGGAAAGTAGTACATCACAGAAAACTGTTTCAGTGACACCTACACCAGTTAGTGAGGAAGCTAATGATGATGATCATGAAACTTTAGATCAAGATACTGCTGAACCTCGTAGATCAACCAGAGTGAGAGCCGCACCAGAGTGGTACGGTAATCCTGTTCTGGAAGTCATGCTACTAGATCATGATGAACCTACGAACTATGAAGAAGCGATGGTGAGCCCAGATTCCGCAAAATGGCTTGAGGCCATGAAATCTGAGATGGGATCCATGTATGAGAACAAAGTATGGACTTTGGTTGACTTGCTCGATGATAGGCAAGCAATTGAGAATAAATGGATCTTCAAGAAGAAGAGTGACGCTGACGGTAATATTACTGTCTACAAAGCTTGACTTGTCGCAAAAGGTTTTCGGCAAGTTCAAGGGGTTGACTACGATGAGACCTTCTCACCCGTAGCGATGCTTAAGTTTGTCCGAATCATGTTAGCAATTGCCGCATTTTATGATTATGAAATTTGGCAGATGGATGTCAAAACTGCATTCCTGAATGGATTTCTGGAAGAAGAGTTGTATATGATGCAACCAGAAGGTTTTGTCGATCCAAAGGGAGCTAACAAAGTGTGCAAGCTCCAGCGATCCATTTATGGACTGGTGCAAGCCTCTCGGAGTTGGAATAAACGCTTTGATAGTATGATCAAAGCATTTGGTTTTATACAGAATTTTGGAGAAGACTGTATTTACAAGAAAGTGAGTGGGAGCTCTGTAGCATTTCTGATATTATATGTGGATGACATATTACTGATTGGAAATGATATAGAATTTCTGGATAGCATAAAGGGATACTTGAATAAGAGTTTTTCAATGAAAGACCTCGGTGAAGCTGCTTACACATTAGGCATTAAGATCTATAGAGATAGATCAAGACGCTTAATTGGACTTTCACAAAGCACATACCTTGACAAAGTTTTGAAAAAGTTCAAAATGGATCAAGCAAAGAAAGGGTTCTTGCCTGTGTTACAAGGTGTGAAATTGAGTAAGACTCAAAGCCCGACCACTGTAGAAGATAGAGAGAAAATGAAAGATGTTCCCTATGCTTCAGCCATAGGCTCTATCATGTATGCAATGCTGTGTACCAGACCTGATGTGTGCCTTGCTATAAGTCTAGCAGGGAGGTACCAAAGTAATCCAGGAGCGGATCACTGGACAGCGGTCAAGAACATCCTGAAATACCTGAAAAGGACTAAGGATATGTTTCTCATATATGGAGGTGACAAAGAGCTCATCGTAAAAGGTTACGTTGATGCAAGCTTTGACACTGATCCGGACGATTCTAAATCGCAAACCGGATACGTGTTTACATTAAATGGTGGAGCTGTCAGTTGGTGCAGTTCGAAACAAAGCGTCGTAGCGGGATCTACATGTGAAGCGGAGTACATAGCTGCTTCGGAAGCAGCAAATGAAGGAGTCTGGATGAAGGAGTTCATATCCGATCTAGGTGTCATACCTAGTGCATCGGGTCCAATGAAAATCTTTTGTGACAATACTGGTGCAATTGCCTTGGCAAAGGAATCCAGATTTCACAAGAGAACCAAGCACATCAAGAGACACTTCAATTCCATCTGGGATCTAGTCCAGGTGGGAGACATAGAGATTTGCAAGATACATACGGATCTGAATGTTGCAGACCCGTTGACTAAGCCACTTCCATGAGCAAAACATGATCAGCACCAAGACTCCATGGGTGTTAGAATCATTACTGTGTAATCTAGATTATTGACTCTAGTGCAAGTGGGAGACTGAAGGAAATATGCCCTAGAGGCAATAATAAAGTTATTATTTATTTCCTTATATCATGATAAATGTTTATTATTCATGCTAGAATTGTATTAACCGGAAACATAATACATGTGTGAATACATAGACAAACACAAACAGAGTGTCACTAGTATGCCTCTACTTGACTAGCTCGTTAATCAAAGATGGTTATGTTTCCTAACCATAGCAAGGGAGTTATATTTGATTAATGGGATCACATCATTAGTTGAATGATCTGATTGACATGACCCATTCCATTAGCTTAGCACCCGATCGTTTAGTATGTTGCTATTGCTTTCTTCATGACTTATACATGTTCCTATGACTATGAGATTATGCAACTCCCGTTTGCGAGGAACACTTTGTGTGCTACCAAACGTCAACGTAACTGGGTGATTATAAAGGAGCTCTACAGGTGTCTCCAAAGGTAGATGTTGGGTTGGCGTATTTCGAGATTAGGATTTGTCACTCCGATCCGATTGTCGGAGAGGTATCTCTGGGCCCTCTCGGTAATGCACATCACATAAGCCTTGCAAGCATTACAACTAATAAGTTAGTTGTGAGATGATGTATTACGGAACGAGTAAAGAGACTTGCCGGTAACGAGATTGAACTAGGTATTGGATACCGACGATCGAATCTCGGGCAAGTAACATACCGATGACAAAGGGAACAACGTATGTTGTTATGCGGTCTGACCGATAAAGATCTTCGTAGAATATGTAGGAGCCAATATGGGCATCCAGGTCCCGCTATTGGTTATTGACCGGAGACGTGTCTCGGTCATGTTTACATAGTTCTCGAACCGTAGGGTCCGCACGCTTAAAGTTACGATGACAGTTGTTATGAGTTTTATGCATGTTGATGTACCGAAGTTTGTTCGGAGTCCCGGATATGATCACGGACATGACGAGGAGTCTCGAAATGGTCGAGACATAAAGATTGATATATTGGATGACTATATTCGGACTCCGGAAGTGTTCCGGATGAGTTTCGGATAAAACCGGAGCACCGGGGGGTTACCGGAACCCCCCGGGGGGTTAATGGGCCTCATGGGCCTAATGTGGAGAAGAGGAAGGGGCTGCCAGGGCAGGCTGCGCGCCCCCTCTCCCCCTACTCCGAATTGGACAAGGAGGGAGGGGCGGCGCCCCCCCTTTCCTATTCTCCCTCCACCTCTCCTAGTTGGACAAGGAACGGGAGGGGAGTCCTACTCCCGGTAGGAGTAGGACTCCTCCTGCGCGCCTCCTCCTGGCCGGCCGCACCCCCCCTTGGATCCTTTATATACTAAGGCAACGGGGCACCCTAGGACACACAAGTTGATCCCCGTGATCGTTCCTTAGCCGTGTGCGGTGCCCCTGCCACCATATTCCACCTCGGTCATATCGTTGTAGTGCTTAGGCGAAGCCCTGTGTCGGTAGAACATCATCATCGTCACCACGCCGTTGTGCTGACGGAACTCATCCCCGAAGCTTTGCTGGATCGGAGCCCGGGGAGCGTCATCGAGCTGTACGTGTGCTAAGAACTCGGAGGTGCCGGAGTAACGGTGCTTGGATCGGTCGGATCGGGAAGACGTACGACTACTTCCTCTACGTTGTGTCAACGCTTCCGTTGCGATCTACAAAGGGTACGTAGATCATACTCTCCCCTCTCGTTGCTATGCATCACCATGATCTTGCGTGTGCGTAGGAATTTTTTTGAAATTACTACGTTCGCCAACAGGGCTTCCCAGCCGCAATATCCCCGACTTCCCGCAGCTTCTCCTTCTTCGCTCTCATAGCAGAGCGGGTGTCTTTCTCCGCCATGGTGGACTTCTCAAGGTCCGTTGCCTTCGCTCGGTTTTCTTTTTCAAGGAGCCGGCAACGGTCGGCAGTGCCTTCTAATTCTACGGCCATCTTGGCCATCTTCTCTTGGCTCTTGCAATGTGCGGCCTTCTCGGCTTTCAACTCTTCGGCCGCCTTCAAAGCAGCCGCATTACTAATCCTCGCTTGTTCCTTGGCTTGGGGAGCTCCGCCCGAAGGGTCTCCACGGTGGCAGCTCCGTCTGCAGTCACAACATATTAAAGATCCTGGCATCATGCTGCTCTTATTGTGTGACATTCACCAGAAAACATTACTTACCCTGTGATTCGTCAAGCCGCTTGTTAACAAGCTCGATGTCGGCGTCTGCCGCATCCAGTTGCCATTTTAATTCGGCAAACTCACTAGTCCGGCTAGCCACCGGAGCTTCCACCACCTGCACATAAAGGCAGTCTGGTTATTGCCTGGGACTCTTATCCTCTGTTCCCCGCCGTTCTCGACGACAACCAGAGTCTCAGGGGCTACTATCTACACAGGGCACACCTAACATGTGCGGTACTATCACATATTATCTCACGTACATCAAAGCCTGTCAGTAGACTCATAAAGACTTCATGTAATCCGCTTTCGGCGGATGAAATTATTTCCATCACCGTACCCATCAGTGTACGGTGTTCTTCTGAGATGGTCGCTCACCCCAACAGCTCCCTCAGAACGTCCGACCGCATACCAGACTGTGCCGGACTCTTTTGTTCGCTCTCCTCGAGAGACGGACGCTGGGGACTTCGGGGGTCTATGGGATTATCTTCTGGCCTCACCGGATCCGGAGAGGCCCTCCGTGACGACACTTCGGGGTCGCCCGCTTCTTGAGCGGAGGAGTCCAGAGGAGGCATTTCGCTCTCCATCATCTCCGGAACAAGATCCCCCAAAGACAAGCTCAGCTGAGAGGGGCTAAGGCCCGAACTGCAAGATATATGCGGCGGTTATTTTCTCAGAAGAAAGATAGTATACCTTCACTATTAAAGTATTTTTTGGATCACTTACGACTCGTTGGAGGGCTGATCCCCCCGCGGACTTTGTGCGGCAAGAGCACCCTCCGAGGCAGGACCCTCTGTTGGAGACTTCTTCTCCCGTTTGGAGGCCTTGGCTTCCGGATCCTCGGAAGCATTCCTTTTCCTCCCCCGGTTATCCTCCTTCATGGAGGCGCTCATTCCCTTGGTTGGAACCGGCAGCGATGGGGGCCCGCGTCCGCCCGTATTATCCCCCCTGTATCTTCTTTCGAGGGCTTTGGGCAAGGTGCGAGCTCGAGCATCTTTTCCAATACCGGATTTTCCAAACCCTCAGAGAGGGGGGCCAAACACCGAATCATCTTCGCCTTTGTTAGCCAGTCTTGGTCAAAGAGCGAACTCTCAGAAATAACTTCATGATTAATAAAAGACAGTGTGTTCGGCTAGAGGATTTCTTACTTGTTCGGCGGCGCGGTTAATGCTCAGGCCCACGTCCTCGGTAGTATCTGGACACTCTATTTGAGGTCCGAAGAATGACTTGTACATCTCCTCGTGCGTTAGGCCGAGGAAACTTTGAATGGCACGCGGCCCTTCTGGGTTGAACTCCCACAAGCGAGGGGGCCGCCGTTTGCAAGGCTGGACTTGACGAACCAGCATAACTTGCATTACCACAACCAAATTAAAATCTCCCTCGAAGAGATCTTGAATGCGGCTTTGCAGTATAGGCACGTCCTTGGCTGGACCCCAGCTCAGACCTCTGCTAATCCATGACATCAGTTGTGGTGGGGGGCCCGAGCGGAAGGCGGGGGCAGCCGCCCACTTGGCACTTCTGGGAGCCGTGACGTAAAACCACTCCCGTTGCCATAGTTCGGACACCTCTGGAAAGGAACCTTTCGGCCATGGAGCTCCTGCCATCTTGCTTATTGATGCGCCTCCGCACGCTGCATGTTGCCCCTCGATCATCTTCGGCTTCACTTCAAAGGTCTTGAGCCACAGGCCGAAGTGAGGGGTAATGCGGAGGAAGGCCTCACACATGACAATAAATTCTGAAATGTGGAGAAAGGAGTCCGGAGCTAGATCGTGGAAATCTAGCCCGTAATAGAACATCAAACCCCTGACGAACAGATCTAGAGTGAGGCCTAGGCCTTAGAGGAAGTGGGAGACGAACATGACGTTCTCGTTGGGTTCGGGAGTAGGGACGACCTGCCCTCGAGCAGGCAGCCGATGCGAAACCTCGACGGTCAGGTATCTGGCCTCCCTCAACTTCTTGATTTCCTCTTCCATAACGGAGGAGGGCATCCATCGGCCTTGAAGGCTGGATCCGGACATCACTGAAGATCCGGAGCACCTAACCTGGGCTTTGGGTGTTAGAACTCGAGGCAGGGAAGGGGTTCGATTGAGCACGAGAGGGAAAAAGCGAAAACCTTGTCCCTTTATAAAGAGGATGAATATCAAGCGTCCTCTCCGTAGCCGTTTGGGACTTGCCTATAATCTAGGAGTCCTAGACACGGTTGGGTTACCCACGCCCATATTATTGAGAATCCCGTAACAAGGGGACACGATCTCTGCTTCGACAAGACGTGTCGAAAAACTGCCTCGCGTTATGTGCGGGGCTGGTTAAAGGAAACGGTTCGAATAATCACCGGGCCATGACATAACGTCATACTGTCAAAACAAGTCAGCAAATTAGATTTGCGAAAATATTATTCTCTCTACGGTGGTATGTGGAACTTATTTTGCAGGGTCGGACACTATCCTCGTATTCAAATTCTTCTGTGACGTATTCGGAGAAGGAACCCGCCTTGCAATGCCGAAGACAATACTGCGCACTGGACTCATCGTCATTGAAGCCTGGTTCAGGGGCTACTGAGGGAGTCCTGGATTAGGGGGTCTCCGGACAGCCGGACTATCTCCATTGGCCGGACTGTTAGACTATGAAGATACAAGATTGAAGACTTCGTCTCGTGTCCGGATGGGACTCTACTTGGCGTGGAAAGCAAGCTAGGCAATACGGATATAGATATTTCCTCCTTTGTAACCGACCTTGTGTAATCCTAACCCTCTCCGGTGTCTATATAAACCGAAGGGTTTTAGTCCGTAGGACAACAACCATAACATACAATCATACCATAGGCTAGCTTCTAGGGTTTAGCCTCTCTGATCTCGTGGTAGATCTACTCTTGTACTACCCATATCATCAACATTAATCAAGCAGGACGTAGGGTTTTACCTCCATCAAGAGGGCCCGAACCTGGGTAAAACACCGTGTCCCCTGCCTCCTGTTACCATCCGGCCTAGACGCACAGTTCGGGACCCCCTACCCGAGATCTGCCGGTTTTGACACCGACATGTACCCAACAGTTTCTTTTGGGTATCCTATGAACACACACTATTCCGATTTGGGTTCGAGCTTATCAGTTTGAAACTTTTTCACATAAGCATCGGAACCCCAAACTTTAAGAAATGACAGCTTTGGTTTCTTGCCAAACCATAGTTCATACGGTGTCATCTCAACGAATTTAGATGGTGCCCTATTTAACGTGAATGCAGTTGTCTCTAATGCATAACCCCAAAACGATAGTGGTAAATCGGTAAGAGACATCATAGATCGCACCATATGCAATAAAGTACGATTACAACATTCGGACAAACCATTATGCTGTGGTGTTCCAGGTGGCGTGAATTGCGAAACTATTCCACATTGTTTCAAATAAAGACCAAACTCGTAACTCTAATATTCGCCTCTGCGATCAGATCGTAGAAACTTTATTTTCTTGTGACGATGATTTTCCACTTCACTCTGAAATTCTTTGAACTTTTCAAATGTTTCCGACTTATGTTTCATTAAGTAGATATACCCATATCTGCTCAAATCATCTGTGAAGGTCAGAAAATAACGATACCCGCCGCGAGCCTCAACACTTATCGGATCACATACATCAGTATGTATTATTTCCAATAAGCTAGTTGCTCGTTCCATTGTTCCGGAGAACGGAGTCTAAGTCATCTTGCCCATGAGGCATGGTTCGCAAGCATCAAGTGATTCATAATCAAGTGATTCCAAAAGTCCATCAGCATGGAGTTTCTTTATGCGCTTTACACCAATATGACCTAAACGGCAGTGCCGCAAATAGGTTGCACTATCATTATCAACTTTGCATCTTTTGGCTTCAATATTATGAATGCGTATCACTACGATCGAGATTCAATAAACCATTCACCTTAGGTGTATGACCATAGAAGGTTTTATTCATGTAAATAGAATAACAATTATTCTTTGACTTAAATGAATAACCGTATTGCAAGAAACATGATCCAATCATATTATGCTCAACACAAACACCAAATAACATTTATTTGAGGTTCAACACTAATCCCGAAGGTAAAGGGAGTGTGCGATGGTGATCTTATCAACCTTGGAATCATTTCCAACACACATCGTCACCTCTTCATCAACTAGTCTTTGTTTATTTTGCAACTCCCGTTTCGAGTTACTACTCTTAGCAACTGAACTAGTATCAAATACCGAGGGGTTTGCTATAAGCACTAGTAAAGTACACATCAGTAACATGTATATCAAATATACCTTTGTTCACTTTGCCATCCTTCTTATCCGCCAAGTATCTAGGACAGCTCCACTTCCAGTGACCATTTCCTTTGCAGTAGAAGCACTCAGTTTCAGGCTTGGGTCTAGCTTTGGGCTTCTTCATGGGAGTGGCAACTTGCTTGCCATTCTTCTTTAAGTTCCCTTTCTTTCCCTTGCCCTTTTACTTGAAACTAGTGGTCTTGTCAACCATCAACACTTGATGCTTTTTCTAGATTTCCACCTTCGCCGATTTCAGCATCGCGAAGACCTTTGGGAATCGTTTCCGTTATCCCTTGCATATTATAGTTCATCATGAAGTTATGGTAACTTGGTGACAGTGACTAGAGAACTCTGTCAATCACTATCTTATCGGGAAGATTAACTCCCACTTGATTCAAGTGATTGTATTACTCAGACATTCTGAGCACATGCTCACTCGTTGAGCTATTCTCCTCCATCTTGTAGGCAAAGTACTGTCATAGGTCTCATACCTCTTGACATGGGCATGAGTATGAGATACCAATTTCAACTCTTGGAACATCTTATATGCTCCGTGGCGTTCAAAACATTTTTGAAGTTCCAGTTCTAAGTCGTAAAGCATGGTGCACTAAACTATCAAGTAGTCATCATACCGAGCTTGTCAAACATTCATAATGTCTGCATCTGCTCCTGCAATAGATCTGTCACCTAGCGGTGCATCAAGGACATAATTCCTCTGTGCAGCAATGAGGATAATCCTCAGATCACGGACCTAGTCCGCATCATTGCTACTATCATTTTTCAACATAGTTTTTCTCTAGGAACATATAAAAAATAAATGGGGAGCTACATCGCGAGCTATTGGTCTACAACATAGTTATGCAAATACTATCAGGACTAAGTTCATGATAAATTAAAGTTCAATTAATCATATTACTTAAGAACTCCCACTTAGATAGACATCTCTCTAGTCATCTAAATGATCACGTGATCCAAATCAACTAAACCATGTTTGATCATCACGTGAGATGGAGTAGTTTTCAATGGTGAACATCACTATGTTGATCATATCTACTATATGATTCACGCTCGACCTTTCGGTCTCTAGTGTTCCGAGGCCATATCTGCTTATGCTAGGCTCGTCAAGTTTAACCTGAGTATTCCACGTGTGCAAAACTGGCTTGCACCCATTGTATGTGAACGTAGATATTATCACACCCGATCATCACGTGGTGTCTCGGCACGACGAACTGTCGCAACGGTGCATACTCAGGGAGAACACTTATACCTTGATATTTAGTGAGAGATCATCTTCTAATGCTACCGCCGAACTAAGCAAAATAAGATGCATAAAGGATAAACATCACATGCAATCAAAATATGTTACATGATATGGCCATGATCATCTTGCGCCTTTGATCTCCATCTCCAAAGTACCGTCATGATCTTTATCGTCACTGGCATGACACCATGATCTCCATCATCTTGATATCTATCAATGTGTCATCACATGGTCGTCTCGCCAACTATTGCTCTTGCAACTATTGCTATCGCATAGAGACAAAGTAAAGCAATTATTTGGCGCTTGCATCTTATCGCATAATGCCAGTTGCCGATAACTTCAACAAAAACATGATCATCTCATACAACAACTTATATCTCATCACGTCTTGACCATATCACATCACAACAAGCCCTGCAAAAACAAGTTAGACGTCCTCTACTTTGTTGTTGCAAGTTTTACGTGGCTGCTATGGGCTGAGCAAGAACCGTTATTACCTACGCATCAAAAACCACAACGCGGTATAGTGATTGCTTTTTGATCTTCAGAAAGAACCCTGTTCATTGAATCCGATTCAACTAAAGTTAGAGAAACAAACACCCACTAGCCACCTGTGTGCGAAGCACGTCGGTAGAACTAGTCTCGCGTAAGCGTACGCGTAATGTCGGTGTGAGCCGCTTCATCCAACAATACCGTTGAATCAAGAATCAACTAGTGACGGCAAGCAATATGTATATACCCACACCCACAACTCCTTTGTGTTCTACTCGTGGATATAACATCTACGCATAGACCTGGCTTGGATGCCACTATTGGGGAACGCATCAATTTCAAAAAAAATTCCTACGCACACGCAAGATCATGGTGATGCATCGCAACAAGAGGGGAAGAGTGTTGTCCATGTACCATTGTAGACCATAAGCGGAAGCATTATGACAATGCGGTTGATGTAGTCGTATGTCTTCATGATCCGACCGAACCTAGTACCAAAAGTACGGCACCTCTGCAATCTACACACGTTCGGCTCGATGACGTCCCACGAAATCACGATCCAGCAGAGTGTCGAGGGAGAGCTTCATCAGCACGACAGCGTGCGGACGGTGATTATGAAGCTACCAGTGCAGGGCTTCACCTAAGCACTACGACGATATGACCAAGGTGGATTATGGTGGAGGGGGCACCGCACACGGCTAAGGGATCAATGATCAACTTGTGTGTCTATGGGGTGCCCCCTGGCCATGTATATAAAGGATGGAGGGAGGAGGAGGCTAGCCCTCATAGGGCGCGCCCAAGGTGTGGAGTCCTACTAGGACTCCCTAGTCCTAGTAGGATTCCACCTCCCACATGGAATAGGAAAAAAGGGAAGGGAGAAGGAGAAGGAAGGAAGGGGGCGCCCCCTTTCCCTAGTCTAATTTGGACCAGTCCATGGGGAAGGGGTGCGGCCACCCTTGAGGCCTTTCTCTCCTTTCCTGTATGGCCCATTAAGGCCCACTACGAATTCCTGTAACTCTCCGGTACTCCGAAAAATACCCGAATCGCTCGGAACCTTTCCGATGTCCGAATATAGCCTTCCAATATATCGATCTTTCTGTCTCGACCATTTCGAGACTCCTCGTCATGTCCCCAATCTCATCCGGGACTCCGAACAAACTTTGGTCATCAAATCACATAACTCATTATACAAATCATCAAAGAACGTTAAGCGTGCGGACCCTACGGGTTCGAGAACTATGTAGACATGACCGAGACTCATCTCCAGTCAATAACCAATAGCGGAACCTGGATGCTCATATTGGTTCCTACATATTCTACGAAGATCTTTATCGGTCAAACCGCATAACGATATACGTTGTTCCCTTTGTCATCGGTATGTTACTTGCCCGAGAATCGACCATCGGTATCTCAATACCTAGTTCAATCTCGTTACCGGCAAGTCTATTTACTCATTCCGTAATGCATCATACCGTAACTAACTCATTAGTCACATTGCTTGGAAGTCTTATAGTGATGTGCATTACCGAGAGGGCCCAGAGATACCTCTCAGATACTCGGAGTGACAAATCCTAATCTTGATCTATGCCAACTCAACAAACACCATTGGAGACAACTGTAGAGCATCTTTATAATCACCCAGTTACATTTTGACGTTTGATAGCACATAAGGTGTTCCTACGGTATTCGGGAGTTGCATAATCTCGTAGTGAGGAACATGTATAAGTCATGAAGAAAGCAGTAGCAATGAAACTGTAATGATCATCGTGCTAAGCTAACGGATGGGTCAAGTCAATCACATCATTCTCTAATGATGTGATCTCGCTTATCAAATGACAACTCTTTGTCCATGGCTAGGAAACGTAACCATCTTTGATTAACGAGCTAGTCAAGTAGAGGCATACTAGTGACACTCTGTTTGTTTATGTATTCACACATGTACTAAGTTTCTAGTTAATACAATTCTAGCATGAATAATAAACATTTATCATGATATAAGGAAATATAAATAACAACTTTATTATTGCCTCTAGGGCATATTTCCTTCAACCTAGTGTCCACGTTCCTGCATGCAAATGGCTTCAAATATGTGGCCATGAACATGAAGTGTTGTTTCCGACCGAGTTGAGGCATGTCATTGTTAGAAGGGAGAGAGGGATTTGGTGGAATAGTTGATTGTATTTATTGAGCCTCGTGGGCATATATATATAGGAGTACTATTAGGAACGGGAGTATATCGACCAGAGGGGGTGAATGGGAGATTCGAAAATTCTTGCGAATGTTTTGAAATGATCCCTAAAACAACGTTGGAAATAAGGTTCGGTAGATATGAATTCAATCATGCATACTATTGAGGAACAAAAACTTCGATGTAGGATGCAATAATGGTTCGAGCATAGGATAGAAAAAGCTTGATGATAACGAAGGTAATGCAATATGCCAATAGAAGTAATATCATGACGGAATGCTAGAAATGAGCTGCGATGAATAACTATGAAGAAAAGCTATACTGATCTAAAAGATCACATCACAGAGGATATCAAGAACTAAGTTAGCATAACAGAATGATGAGGGTACAACAATGTGAGCAACGAATGATAACTGATGCGAGAGTGGAGCCGAATGATATACTACCGAGAATAACTGATCAAATTAACTATCATCACAGAGCACAAATGAGAACTGCTGAAAGTAATGCAGTGAAGTAAATTTAACCAGTGATGCTCGATGCCGACAGAGAGATTTGGTAGACCGGTTACCCTTCTGCCAAAGGGCTACGTCCGGTTGGAGGGGTTGTGACTTACCACGAAAGATAAGCTCTCTTCACCCTATTCTCCTTCAACTCAAAGCTGATTAGAGTCCATTTGATTTCACTCGTGGTAGATACTTGTCGGTGATCTCCAAACCTTCTTCCGACCTCCGCGAACCACAGTCACTCTCGGTTGCGGAAGATCTAGCTCGGTGAAGACAACAACTCGTCAACACTCGAGCCGAAACCTATCCGTCTAGATTGTGCGCAACTCTCAAGAGTAATAGGTACAAGAACTCCAACTCAAAACTACTGTGATGCTCAAGCAATATCTAAGTTTGGACTCTTGATTTTTCTCTTGGTGGATCTTAAACTCACATCACTCGGAAAGGGGATGCTGTAGGATTTCGGAATCTGGCAAAACCCTTGAGGTTCGAACTCTGGGGTGCGCACGAAGATCTCTCCCTCTAGCTCACGCTCTCACCGCGATCTCATAGCTAAGCACGTCAAACTCGCAGAACACAGGACACAGGGTTTATACTGGTTCGGGCCACCGTTGTGGTGTAATACCCTAATCCAATGTGGTGTGGTGGATTGCCTCTTGGGCTGAGGATGAACAAGTACAAGGGATGAACAACCTCCTGAGGAGAGGTGTTCTTGAGCTCGATGAGCTTGTGTGGTTGAGTCTGGAATGGACCTGATCCCAGACCCGTTGCCTCCTATTGTGGTGGCTAGTCCTATTTATAGAGGCTCTGGCCCTCTTCCCAAATGTAGGTGGGAAGGGATCCCACAATGGCCAAATTTGAAGGGAGACAACTAGTATAAGTTATCCTGACAGGCTGTGGTGGTGACACCGTCCTGGGCTCCACGGTGACCTCTGCCTTGCCGTCCTGCTGGTCTTGGTCTTGTTGCACCGATATGGAAACCTTTGCCTGATGCCTCGGGACTCCTTGCCTGCGCCTGTCCCTTTAGCACCAAAGAGGAAATGAGGACACTGCGTGCTGGCGCCTTCCTGGTGCCCGCTTGGCCTTGGTCGTCATGGCTTGCATCACAGGGACCTCGCGAGCTGTCCCCCGCCTTAATCTCTCTACCCCTCGCGAGCCAGCCTGGTGAGGCCGCCCCCGGGGAAGTCTTGCGTCGTCCGACTCGCGAGGCTTGGCCCCTCGCGAGGGTCTTGAGTGTTCGCTTCTGAAGATGGGCTGCATGGGGCCGCTGGTGGAGCCACGCCGTGGGCCGCAGGCAGCCAAGTCTGGGGACCCCCGTTCCCAGGACGCCGAAAGTAGCCCCCAGACCCAAGGCGTGCTCGGACTTGGCTTCAAGCCAAAGCCAAGGGGCCAGTGCGGAGCGCCGTGGGCCCCAACAGCCTGCGGCCGCGGTTAAGGCGTGGCGATTGATGGGACGTGGGCATCTCCGCTTCCCCATGCTGCCTTGATATCCGCCTGGCTAGGCGGCCACTGTGACCTACACAGTTATTCCCCCGTTGCTGGCGACGCACCTCTCCAATTTTTCCGCCTTCCCAAACAATAACCTCCTCCCCCAACTCGACCTAAGCTTGGCCCTCCCCATTGACGTGGCGCCAAGTCGAACGGAGAAGGGAAAGAAGAAGTCCTAGTCTTCATCCGAGCCACCTTTGGTCATTGAACCCGCCGTCGGTCGGTCATTGGTGCTCAACCAGGAAGCCATGGACAAGGTCCGCCTAGCACTCACCTCTGGCTTCAACGAATTGGGGAAGATGGGGGCCTGGAGCGCATCCCGTGCTTCTATTGATAGGACAACAACCGAGGTCCAATTCTTCATTGACGCCCTGTGGGCCGGCCTGGTTCCTCCCTTTTCCTCCTTCTTCAATGCCATGTTTTCCCACTATCAGATCCATATGCTGCACCTAGATCCCCAATCCGTCTCCCTTCTTGCCGTTTTCGCCTTCGTCTGCGAGGCCATGGTGGGCATTGCTCCCTCCGTGGCCCTACTGCGCCATTTCTTCTCGCTGCACCTGACTGATCCTCGGCAATGCTCAGGATGCCTGAGCTTCCAGGCCGTGGCTGCGACGGCCGGCTCAGGGATTGACTTTGAGCTCCCACCATCTGCCAGCGGGTTCCAGACACGGTGGGTGTTCGTGGACGTCGACGTGCTCAGCCCCTGTTCTCGCCCCCTTTGCCACTTGCCGTCCCCAGCTTCGGCTGGGGTCATGAGAGGCTCGTTGACCCATGCCTTGCCTTCATCTGGCTCCGGTTGAAGAGGCTGAAAGATCTCGGCATGACTGCGCCCATGATGATGAAGGAGTTCCTCCGATGCCGTGTCGCTCCACTCCAGCGCCACTCCCGACCGATGTGGGCCTTGTCTGGCAGCAAGGATCGTATGAGGCTCCATGAGTCTGGGATTCCGCTTGAGGCACAACGAACGATGCTGGAGGTCCTGACGGGCGACCCTTTGCCAGCCGACATGCCGCAGGAGGGTTGTCTCTTGTACTGCTGCTCGAACAGGGTGGAGTTTGTGGTGCAGACCCCGCTCGAGGCTCCCGAGGCGCCATCTCTCGGGGCTCATGACCTGTAACACCCACACTGCAGCTATATCTCCCATGTGTCGGGGCACGACTTAGAGGCATAGCCCCATGGTAGGTTTGTCGCAAGAGGGGTAATCTTCACACAATCCCATGTACTGAATAAGAAAGTGATAAAGAGTTGGCTTACAATCGCCACTTCACACAAATACAACTTATACATACATCATTCAGAATACAATCAAGGTCCGACTACGGAACCAAAGTAAAAGAAGACAACCCCAAATGCTAGATCCCCGATCGTCCCAACTGGGCTCCACTACTGATCAACAGGAAACGAAACAAAACAACGATCAAGATCTTCATCGAGCTCCCACTTGAGCTCAGTTGCGTCACCTGCTCTGGCATCACCAGGACCTGCAACTATTTGGAAGTATCTGTGAGTCACGAGGACTCAGCAATCTCACACCCGCGAGATTAAGACTATTTAAGCTTATGGGTAGGAAAGGGTAGTGAGGTGGAGCTGCAGCAAGCACTAAGCATATATGGTGGCTAACATACGCAAATAAGAGCGAGAAGAGAAGCAATGCAACGGTCGTGAACTAGAAGTGATCAAGAGGTGATCCTGAAACTACTTACGTTCAAACATAACACAAGAACCGTGTTCACTTCCCGGACTCCACCGAGAAGAGACCATCATGGCTACACACGCGGTTGATTCATTTTAATTAAGTTAAGTGTCAAGTTCTCTACAACCGGACATTAACAAGTTCCCATCTGCCCATAACCGCGGGCACGGCTTTCGAAAGTCCAAACCCTGCAGGGGTGTCCCAACTTAGCCCATCACAAGCTCTCATGGTCAATGAAGGATATCCCTTCTCCTAGGAAGACCCGATCAGACTCGGAATCCAGGTCACAAGACATTTCGACAATGGTAAAACAAGACCAGCAAAGCCGCCCGATGTGCCGACAATCCCGATAGGAGCTGCACATATCTCGTTCTCAGGGCAACACTGGATAGGTCAAGCTACGAGTAAAACCATCCCTCAAGTTGCCCTGAGGTGGCCCTGTAGGCTGCCGGTTCGGACCAACACTTAGACAAGCACTAGCCCAGGGGGGTTAAAATAAAGATGACCCTCGGGTTGGCCGACCCGAGAGAAGGGTAGGTGATGGTGAGGCAAATGGTAAAACCAAGGTTGGGCCTTGTTGGAGGAGTTTTATTCAAAGAGAACTGTCAAGGGGTCCCCATAACACCCAACCATGTAAGGAACGCAAAATCAAGGAACATAACACCGGTATGACGGAAACTAGGGCAGCAAGAGTGGAACAAAACACCAGGCATAAGGCCGAGCCTTCCACCCTTTACCAAGTATATAGATGCATTAATTAAAATAATAGATATTGTGATATCCCAACATATCCATGTTCCATCATGGAGCAAACTTCATCTTCACCTACAACTAGCAACGCTATAAGAGGGGCTAAACAAAAGCGGCAACATAGCCAAACAACGGTTTGCTAGGAAAGGTGGGTTAGAGGCTTGACATGGCAATATGTGAGGCATGATATAGCAAGTGGTAGGTAACGCGGCATAGCAATAGAGTGAGCAACTAGCAAGCAAAGATAGAAGTGATTTTGAGGGTATGGTCATCTTGCCTGAGATCCCGCAAGGAAGAAGAACGAGTCCATGAAGAAGACAAACGGACGAAGTAGAATGAATCCTCACAAACGCAACGTTATCGGAACCAACCCGAAGAAGCAACACCAAAAAGAAGCAAACAACATAGTAAACAACCATCAAATAAGCATGGCATGATGCACAACCAAGTATGATGCATGTTCGGTTTAATGATGCATGGCATGGCAAAGTGCACAAATAACACTACAAGTTAAGTGGAGCTCAATATGCAACGAGTTGCATATTGACGGAACACCAAATGTCTTATTTAGTTCGATCTCGTTTATGTACCCAACAATATTAAATGTTGATTAACATGGCAAGAGGTGAAGAAAATGAAAACTACCTATCTAGGCAAGTTTAAATGAGGCCGGAAACATCAAACAACGATTCCGGTAAATCCTCATATGCATATTTTAGGTTTGGTACTGTTCTGCCCTAAACCATATTTTAGAGTTGTTAAACATGCAAGATGAGTGCACCATGTTAAACTAGGCATTTTTCTACCCCATTTACATATAAAGTTTATTTAATTTGGAGCTACAATTATTTTGTTATGAAATAAACCATTTAAACATGGCATTTAAGCAAATTAATGCAAACAGCAATTTAAACATCTCAAACATGCATGAAAGTTGGATATTGTGAAACTAGATGAAATTCTAGTCATGTTCCATATATGAAACATTTTAATATGATGCACGGTTATTAAGTTATTATATGCATGATCAACAAGGGGTTTTCTGTAAAACTGGTGGTCTCTGGAAAATTAGCAAAATCGCAGGTCAGAAAAAAAACAATATGGGCTGAAACACAGCAGGCTGGCCCAACAGGAGGGAAAGGAAAAAAGAAGGGGCGCGGGGTGCCCTCACCATGGGCTTCAGCCCGTAGGAAGCAGAGGAGAGGCCGGCTGAGGCAGCGGTTGGCTGGCCTACCTGAGGCCGACGCGGGCGCTGGATCTGGGCCGCGGGGATGCAGGGCTACTCCTGGCTGGATCGATCGACAAGGGGGGAAACGTGGTCAACGCGAGCGAGCGGTTCGATCTCCTTTGCTCGAATGAAATAGAGGAGCGGCACGGCGAGGGACTTGGCATGACTCCGGGAGGGGCCGACGACGCGGATCTGGCGGGGATGAGCCAAGGTCTTGGCGACGGCAGCTTGGCATGAACGAAGACGACGGGCGATGAGGAGGCCGTCCATGGCCCCTTTGCGGTCCTGGAGAGAAGGAAGGTAACAGAGAGAGAGAGAAACCAGATGAAGGGAGAGAGAGCACGAGAGGAAGAAGGAGATGGCAGGGCACGAAGGTCGACCCGGAGGGGCGGCACGCTCGTTGCTGGTTCGCCAGCCGACGGGGTCCAGCAAGGTTCTTCGGGAGCGCAACGGTCGTGGCCTGGTGACAATGTCGAGCGGTGCTGCTGTTCCCTGGACGGCAGGGCGCGAGGAGGCAGGGATCCAGGCGCTCGGGACTGCTGCTGAAGCCCTGCGGGTGCGCAGACGCGAGGAGCTATGAGTGATGAATGTCTCCGGGAGCGCGAAGGCGAGGTGGGCACGGACTGCTGCTACCGTGGCTTGCAGTTTGTCGGGCGAGGAGATCGAGGAACGGAGCGCGATGGTTGATCGGGCACGGAAAACAGAGAAGAGACAGTGGGGCGGCGGAATCCCTAGGGATTAGGGATAGCTCTGATGATTGTACTGCTGTTTATATAGTAAGTGGGTGTGGGTAGGGCTATCTCGTCCCTCCGATCGTAATCGGATGGTCGAGAAAAATAGACTAGGTGAGACCAAAAAGGACTAGGGATATACTATATATGTGGGAAAAGAGGGGACTGGATTATCCGATCAAAATCAGACAGTCGAGATAAAATAGGCTTGGGAAGTTCAAATAAGAAAACGAAGACATTTTAGGGATGTTTGGGCATGATCCGGACCCATCGGTAACGACGGCCCGAGTCGGGTCCGGGACAACTTTCTGACGGGCGCGCGAGGAGGGCCGCGGGCTGACGAGAGAGGTTAGGTTGGGCCTGGCGGTAAGTAGTGGATTGTGGAGAGTGCGATGGGCTGAGAGGAAAGAAGAGAAGGCAGCCCGACAACGGTTTCCAGAGACCGAAAACGTCCGACGATTGACCGACTATAATGTCGCTATAGTTCAACGGTTGGGCTAACAAACGAACTCTGAATGCGATGAAATTTGGCAGGCGGCCTATCTACACTATAACCACACTGCATGCCAACTTTCAACCCATTCTGAGAACATTTTTTGTCCACTTATAGAATAATATTTCGGACATGCCGCGGGCGCGTGCAAGGGTGTCTGGACTTAGAACGGACAACAGAGAGAACGAGGAGACCAGGACGGATGCAAGTTTTGAAAACATGATGATGCAATGCACATGATGACGTGGTAATATGCAACACGCAAACAAATGACAAGGCAACAATAGCGAATAACTGGAAGACACCTGCCGCATCGGTCTCGGGGCGTCACATGACCTTCGCCCTGAGATGACGGTTGAGGGGGCGACATGATCCATTGCTCCTGAGACCGAAGCCCATGAAGCCCCGATGGGTAACCCTGAGGCAGAGCCTAAGGGCTCCCTGTAGGACCTTGAAGTAGATGTGTCTAGAGGGGGGTGATTAGACACTTAATGCTAAAGTTGCAGTTTTTAAGCTTTTTCGGTTTAAGTGGAGTTTAGGCACAATTTCAACATTCACAATACATATCAAGCAAGCATGCAAAGAGTATATAGGCAGCGGAAAGTAAAGCATGCAACTTGCAAGAATGTAAAGGAAGGGTTTGGAGAATTCAAACGCAATTGGAGACACATATGTTTTTCCCGTGGTTCGAATAGGTGGTGCTATCCTACATCCACGTTGATGGAGACTTCAACCCACGAAGGGTAACGGTTGCGCGAGTCCACGAAGAAGCAACCTTGTCTATCCCACCATGGCCATCGCCCACGAAGGACTTGCCTCACTAGCGGTAGATCTTCACGAAGTAGGCGATCTCCTTGCCCTTACAAACTCCTTGGTTCAACTCCACAATCTTGTCGGAGGCTCCCAAGTGACACCTAGCCAATCTAGGAGACACCACTCTCCAAGAAGTAACAAATGGTGTGTTGATGATGAACTCCTTGCTCTTGTGCTTCAAATGATAGTCTCCCCAACACTCAATTCTCTCTCACAGGATTTGGATTTGGTGGAAAGAAGATTTGAGTGGAAAGCAACTTGGGGAAGGCTAGAGATCAAGATTCATGTGGTAGGAATGGAATATCTTGGCCTCAACACCTGAGTAGGTGGTTCTCTCTCAGAACATATGAGTTGGAAGTGTAGATGTGTTCTGATGGCTCTCTCCACGAGTGAAGAGGAGGTGGAGGGGTATATATAGCCTCCACACAAAATCCAACCGTTACACACAATTTACCAATCTCGGTGGGACCGAATCAACAAACTCGGTCGGACTGAAATAGTAAACCTAGTGACCGTTAGAGATTTTTGGTGGGACTGACATGCAACCCGGTAGGACCGATATGGTTAGGGTTAGGGCATAACGTAATCTCGGTGAGACCGATTACACAAACTCGGTGAGACCGATTTGGTAATAAGCTAACCAGAGGGTTGGTCAGGCAAACTCGGTGGGACCGATTACACAAACTCGGTGAGACCGATTTTTGGTAATGAGCATACACAGTGAGTTTGCATTGTAACCTCGGTAGTACCGATTGCACAAGATCGGTGAGACCGATTTTGGCAATGGACATACACAGTGAGATTACAATCCCATCTCGGTGAGACCGAGATCCCTATCGGTAGAACCGATTTGCTAGGGTTTGGCAATGGCTATGACAAGTGAAACTCGGTGGCGCCGGATAGAAATAATCGGTAGGTCCGAGTTTGGCTTAGTTTTAGGTCATATGTGGAAGTGGGAAAGTAGCTGAGGATTTTGGAGCATATCATTAAGCACTTGAAGCAAGAGGCTCATTAAGAAACACCTCATCCCTCCTTGATAGTATTGGCT
Source organism: Triticum urartu (assembly GCF_003073215.2). Lineage (NCBI taxonomy): Eukaryota > Viridiplantae > Streptophyta > Magnoliopsida > Poales > Poaceae > Triticum > Triticum urartu. The sequence goes on along the minus strand of NC_053028.1, from coordinate 508,437,383 downwards.
TTTCCTATGGACTCAATGTGATCTTGGATCACTAAAATGTAAAATGAAGAGTCTTGCGCTTTAAGCTTTAGCCAATCCTTTGTCCTTAGCATCTTGGAGAATTCCCACAACCTTTAGTCCATGCCACTCCATTGTTGAACTTATCTGAAACATACTAGATAGAAACGTTAGTCCAACAAGAGATATGTTGTCATTAATTACCAAAACCACCTAGGGAGCACTTGTGCTTTCACTCCCCTCAGCCCAGCACTCCTGAGGTCATCCCCTCAGGAGCCTCACCAGCCGTGCCCAGCGCTGGTGGCTGTGTCCAGGTCTTCGACCGGCTCCGACTAGACTTCGATGCCCTCTGCAAGAGGAAGGGGTCTCCCAGCTGCAGCGGTGATGCCTTCCGGCCATTGATGCAGAGGAAGTATATTGCCATGGACGAGTTAGTGCCTTACCTTCGTAATTTCTTAGGTGCCATCTTCTGTTCTGATCGTGGTTTTTCAGGCCCCCTTTCGCCAGGGTGACGAGATCTTCAGAAGAGCAACCTCCTCCTACCTCGGGCCCTCCGTTGACTTTGAGTGTCTCGCGCCAGCTCGCCGCGCCCGGCGCAAGATCAGCGGGGGAGATGGGTGTGCTGGCCTGGCACCTTGATCCTGCGTTCCTGCTGCCCTTCCTTCGCGGCCTAGTCCGGGGTGCTGGGGTTGTGCTAAGGGCTGCACCTCTGGTCGTAGACGGCGACTGCATGACCTCGACCCTGGCTTCTTCTTCGAGCAACGGGCCCTCTCCCATCCGGGCCCCCGCCGGGGCCCGAACGGCGGCTGGGGAAGCACCAGCCTCCAGCCCCCTGCCGGGAGGGAGCGAGCTGCTTCGGATCCCTTCCACAACCCCTACTGTGGGGGATGGACCTTATCATGCACTCAAGTTTGCGCGCGAGCGGGGTGTCATCCGCCGCGAGCTCTTTAAGGAGGAAATGGGCGCGCTGGGCCGGCTCGACGGAGAACTCATGGATGTTGACGCTCGCCTTGAAGCCTAGGGTCTCCGGCTGGTGGAGGAGTGGCATCAACTGAAGGTGGCTATCAACCTCGGGCGCCTCCAGCGTGAGCACGCCAATGCGAAGGCCGAGGCATCCCTGGCAACCTCGCGGGAGGCCAGCGCCCGGGCCTTGGAGGAGGCCAGGGAGGCGGACAATCGCCGCGTGGCCACTGAGGAGTGCAGGCAGGAGCTCCAGGCCTTGAACGCCTCCCTGGAGCAGCAGGTGGAGGCATGCAGAGTTGCCTTGGCGTCGATGAAGGGTGCACCGTCCGACGAGGAGGAGATCTTGAGGTGCGAGGAAGCACTGTTGCAGGAGGCCATGGAGCACAGCCTTGAGCTTGAGCGGTTGGAGACGAGGGAGTGCCAAGTCGCCCAAGCAGAGGATGTTGTCGGCGCGCGCGAGGCCAGGGCCCAGGAGGAGATCGACCGCAGGGTTGCTGAGCCTCACGTGGATCTTGCTGGCAGGTATGACCTGAAGCTGAAGTGCGCGGAAGCCGAAGCTATGGGCAGGACCACTGCCCTCAGGTCAGGGCTGGCCGAGGCAGAACATCGCGAGAAATCCGCCGCAGCTGCCATGATCTTAGTGTAGGCTGAGCTGGCCTCTGCCGGTGTCGAGCTACTCTCTCTTCAGTAACGGGTTGCCAGCGCCGAGTCCTTCGCACATTAGAGCAGAAAGGAGGCGCTTCGCCGGCAGACGCTAGTGCGCGAGCATGTTCCCATGCTTCGGGACCTCAGGACGAGGGCCAATCAGGCATTTGGTACCATCTGCAATGAGCACGCTCCCCACCCATGATACGTCTCCAACGTATCTATAATGTTTGATTGCTCCATGCTATATTATCTACTATTTTGAATGTTTATGGTATTTATTATACACTTTTATTTCATTTTTGGGACTAACCTATTAACCCAGCGCCCAGTGGCAGTTTCTGTTTTTACCTTGTTTTAGGGTTTCGAAGAAAAGGAAAATCAAATGGAGTCCAATTGACCTGAAACTTCACGGAACTCATTTTTGGAAGGAAAGAAGCCCAGAAGGCTTGAAGTGCACGTAAGGGAAGCTTCGAGGAGGACACGAGGTAGGGGGCACGCCCACCCCCCTAGGGCGCGCCCTCCACCCTCGTGGGCCCATCGTGGCTCCCCTGACGCACTTCTTCCTCCTATATATCTCCATATACCTTAAAAACATCAGAGAGAACAATAGATCGGGAGTTCCACCGCCATAAGCCTCCGTAGCCACCGAAAGCCAATCTAGACCCATTCCGGCACCCTACCGGAGGGGGCAATCCCTCTCAGGGGCCATCTTCATCATCCCGGTGCTCTCCATGACGAGGAGGGAGTAGTTCTCCCTCTGGGCTGAGGGTATGTACCAGTAGCTATGTGTTTGATCTCTCTCTCTCTCTCTCTCGTTCTTGAGGTGATACAATCTTGATGTATCGCGAGCTTTGCTATTATAGTTGGATCCTATGATGTTTCTTCCCCCTCTACTCTCTTGTAATGAATTGAGTTTTCCCTTTGAAGTTATCTTATCGGATTGAGTCTTTAAAGATTTGAGAACACTTGATGTATGTCTTGCCGTGCGTATCTGTGGTGACAATGGGATACCACGTGATTCACTTGATGTATGTTTTGGTGATCAACTTGCGGGTTCCGCCCATGAACCTATGCATAGGGGTTGGCACACGTTTTCGTGGTGATTCTCCGGTAGAACTTTGGGGCACTCTTTGAGGTCCTTTGTGTTGGTTGAATAGATGAATCTGAGATTGTGTGATGCATATCATATAATCATACCCATGGATACTTGAGGTGACATTGGAGTATCTAGGTGACATCAGGGTTTTGGTTGATTTGTGTCTTAAGGTGTTATTCTAGTACGAACTCTAGGGCTGTTTGTGACACTTATAGGAATAGCCCAACGGATTGATTGGAAAGAATAACTTTGAGCTGGTTTCGTACCCTACCATAATCTCCTCGTTCGTTCTCCACTATTAGTGACTTTGGAGTGACTCTTTGTTGCATGTTGAGGGATAGTTATGTGATCCAATTTTGATATTATTGTTGAGGGAACTTGCACTAGCGAAAGTATGAACCCTAGGCCTTATTTCCTAGCATTGCAATACCGTTTACGCTCACTTTTATCATTAGTTACCTTGCTGTTTTTATATTTTCAGATTACAAATACCTTTATCTACTATCCATATACCACTTGTATCACCATCTCTTCGCCGAACTAGTGCACCTATACAATTTAGCATTGTATTGGGTGTGTTGGGGACACAAGAGACTCTTTGTTATTTGGTTGTAGGGTTGCTTGAGAGAGACCATCTTCATCCTATGCCTCCTACGGATTGATAAACCTTAGGTCATCCACTTGAGGGAAATTTGCTACTGTCCTACAAACCTCTGCACTTGGAGGCCCAACAACGTCTACAAGAAAAGGCTGTGTAGTAGACATCAAGCTCTTTTCTGGTGCCGTTGCCGGGGAGGTTAGCGCTTGAAGGAATATCTTTAGATCTTGCAATCGAGTCTTTTAGTTTCTTGTTTTATCACTAGTTTAGTTTATAAAAGAAAACTATAAAAAAATGGAATTGAGTTTGTCTCATACGCTTCACCTTTTTAATATCTTTCATGAGTATGATGGAAAGGAAAATTGTGCTCAAATACTAGAAGAAGAATTACATAGAATGCTTGGCATAAAATATGTGAATGATGAGCATGATTGCAATATTGTTAGTACGAATTCTTTGAATATCCATGATACTAATGATGATTGCACTAGTTATGATGAAAATTTCTCCTATAAACATGTCAATTTTTGTGGAGTGCATTGGGTCTGTAAGTACACACGAAAAAGGGAAGATAGATATTGCAAGAAGCATAAGTACTTAGAAACTAAATTGTTGCAAGAAATACTAGATGATTGTGCTGAAAATTTAAATTTTCTTGGCCGTACTTGTGGACTTTGCAATGAACAGGGTCATTTAACTATCCAATGCAATTTGTTCCATGATCTAATCGTGTCCAAAAATTGTGATGACTTGATTTCCCATGCACATTATAATGAACTTAGTTTTGTTATGGGTTATGAAGAAATGAAACGTTTAACTAATCATCTTCCAGAATTTGCCCGTTACAAACTTCTTGGCTTTGATCTAGAGGAAATTTATATGTATTCTGTGGGAAATTGCATTGAAAATCCTTATATTTCCAATTACATAAAGAAAAGAAAACAAATAGAAGATGAAGAGAATACTAATGAAAGGGAAGAGACTTCCCAATATCCTCCTATTATTTCTTATGATGAATCAGGTAACGAGGAGGAGCCTCCTATGCAACCAATCTCATTAATAAGGTGCTCCAAAAAGAGGATTGAACCCACACATGATGTGGTGAAGAAGAAGAAGAGAAGAAAAAGGAAGATAGGTAAAAAGATATCTCTCCCAAATAATGCTGCTCCTATTACTATTGTGTCTCATGAAAATATAATTGTGGAACATAATGATACTTCTTATGATCTTGAAAATCTTTTTGGCACTTGCTTGGAAGAATATGATAATTGCTATACTATTGGTGCTATCCATACTATTAATGATGAGAGTGATTATGCTTATGATATGAAAAGGCCCAAGCTTGGGGATGCTATGTTTGATGAAGATGATGTTTTTAAGAATATATTTGCTGCAATTAATGTTTGTCCCAAGCTTGGGGAAGCTATGATTAAGGAAGATGATATTTTTAGTCTCCCAAGTTTTTATATGCAAATTTATAATGATGATACAATGCCTCCTACTTATGATGATTATTGTGATGATACTTATGCTATAAAAAGTAGTGATTATATTTATAGAACTTGTCATGATTATGATTACCCCTTTTATGAACATTACTCTTTTAATGTGGAAACAATTTATAGTATTCGAGTCTCTTATGATACTCCCACTATTCCGAATGAGAAGAATTTTGCTTATGTGGAGAGTAATAAAAAGTCTATGCTTATGCATCATGAAAATAATTATTTAGGTGCTGGTTATATTGTTGAATTCATTCATGATGCTACTTAAAATTATTATGAGGGAGGAATATATGCTTGTAGGAATTGCAATAATATCAAGTTTCCTCTCTATGTGCTTAAAACTTTGAAGTTATGCTTGTTTTGCCTTCCTATGCTAGTTGATTATTGTTCCCATAAGTTGTTTGCTCACAAAATCCCTATGCATAGGAAGTGGGTTAGACTTAAATGTGCTATTCATATTCTTCATGATGCTCGCTTTATGTTTGAATTCTTATCTTTTATGTGAGCATCATTGAAATCATCATGCCTAGCTAGGGGCGTTAAACGATAGCGCTTGTTGGGAGGCAAACCAATTTTATTTTTATTGCTTGATTTTTGATAATATTTAGTAATAAATAATTCATATAGCCTCTGTTTAGATGTTGTTTTATTGTTTTAATTAGTGTTTGTGCCAAGTAGAACCTTTGGGAAGACTTGGGGAAAGTCTTGTTGATCATGCTGTCAAAAACAGAAACTTTAGCGCTCACGAGAATTGCTGCCATTTTTATTGGAAAGGTATATTTAGTTAATTATTTTTGCATATGATTAATAGATAAATTCCTCAGGTCCAGCATTTTATTTTAGAATTTTATGTGTTCCATAAGTATACATTTGATTCAGATTACTACAGACTGTTCTATTTTTGACAGATTCTGCTTTTCGTGTGTTGTTTACTTATTTTGATGAATCTATGGCTAGTAAAACAGTTTCTAAACCATAGAGAAGTTGGAATACAGTAGGTTTAACACCAATATAAATAAAGAATGAGTTCATTACAGTACATTGAAGTGGTCTTTTGTTTTCTTTCGCTAACGGAGCTTACGAGTTTTCTGTTAAGTTTTGTGTTGTGAAGTTTTCAAGTTTTGGGTAAGGATTCGATGGACTATGGAATAAGGGGTGGCAAGAGCCTAAGCTTGGGGATTCCCAAGGCACCCCAAGGTAATAATAAAGGATAACCAAGAGCCTAAGCTTGGGTATGCCCCGGAAGGCATCCCCTCTTTCGTCTTCGTTCATCGGTAACTTTACTTGGAGCTATATTTTTATTCGCCACATGATATGTGTTTTGCTTGGAGCATCATTTTATTTCATTTTGTTTTGCTTGCTGTTTGAATAAAATACCAAGATCTCAAATTATTAAATGTTAGAGAGTCTTCACATAGTTGCATAATTATTCGACTACTCATTGATCTTCACTTATATCTTTCGGAGTAGTTTGTCGTTTGCTCTAATGCTTCACTTATATCTTTTAGAGCATGGTGGTAGTTTTATTTTGAAGAAATAGATGAACTCTCATGCTTCACTTAGATTATTTTGAGAGTCTTAAATAACATGGTAATTTGCTTAAAATCCTAATATGCTAGGTATTCAAGAATAATAAAATTCTCTTATGAGTGTGTTGAATACTATGAGAAGTTTGATACTTGATAATTGTTTTGAGATATGGAGATGGTGATATTAGAGTCATGCTAGTTGAGTGGTTATGAATTTGAGAAATACTTGTGTTGAAGTTTGTGATTCCCGTAGCATGCACATATGGTGAACCGTTATGTGATGAATTCGGAGCATGATTTATTTATTGATTGTCTTCCTTATGAGTGGCGGTCGGGGACGAGCGATGGTCTTTTCCCACCAATATATCCCCCTAGGAGCATGCGCGTAATACCTTGCTTTGATAACTTGTAGATTTTTACAATAAGTATATGAGTTCGTTATGACTAATGTTGAGTCCATGGATTATACGCACTCTCACCCGTCCACCTTTGCTAGCCTCTCTAACACCGCACACCTTTCGCTGGTATCATACACCCACCATATACCTTCCTCAAAACAGCCACCATACCTACCTATTATGGCATTTCCATATCCATTCCGAGATATATTGCCATGCAATTTTCCACCGTTCCGTTATTAGGACACGCTCCATCACTGTCATATTGCTTTGCTTGATCATGTAGTTGACATTGTATTTGTGAAAAAGCCACCTTTCATAATTCTTTCATACATGTCACTCATGCATCATTGCACATCCCGGTACACCGCCGGAGGCATTCACATAGAGTCATATTTTGTTCTAAGTATCGAGTTGTAATTCTTGAGTTGTAAGTAAATAAAAGTGTGATGATCATCATTATTAGAGCATTGTTCCAAGTGAGGAAAGGATGATGGAGACTATGATTCCCCCACAAGTCGGGATGAGACTCCAGACGAAAATAAATAAATAAAAGAGGCCAAAGAAGCCCAAATAAAAAAAGGAGAAAAGAGGCCATAAAAAAAGAGAAGGCCCCCAAAAAATAAAAAAAATGAGAGAAAAAGAGAGAAGGGACAATGCTACTATCCTTTTACCACACTTGTGCTTCAAAGTAGCACCATGATCTTCATGATAGAGAGTCTCCTATGTTGTCACTTTCATATACTAGTGGAAATCTTTCATTATAGAACTTGGCTTGTATATTCCAATGATGGGCTTCCTCAAAATGCCCTAGGTCTTCATGAGCAAGCAAGTTGGATGCACACCCACTTAGTTTCTTTTTGAGCTTCCATACACTTATAACTCTAGTGCACCCGTTGCATGGCAATCCCTACTCACTCACATTGATATCTATTGACGGGAATCTCCATAGCCCGTTGATATGCCTAGTTGATGTGAGACTATCTTCTCCTTTTTGTCTTCTCCACAACCACCATTCTATTCCACCTATAGTGCTATGTCCATGGCTCATGCTCATGTATTGCGTGAAGATTGAAAAAGTTTGAGAACATCAGAAGTATGAAACAATTGCTTGGCTTGTCATCGGGGTTGTGCATGATTTAAATATTTTGTGTGGTGAAGATAGAGCATAGCCAGACTATATGATTTTGTAGGGATAGCTTTCTTTGGCCATGTTATTTTGAGAAGACATGATTGCTTAGTTAGTATGCTTGAAGTATTATTTTTTATGTCAATATTAAACTTTTGTCTTGAATCTTATGGATGTGTATATTCATGGCACAATTAAGAAGAATTACAGTAAAATTATGCCAAGTAGCACCCCGCATCAAAAATTCTGTTTTTATCATTTACCTACTCGAGGACGAGCAGGAATTAAGCTTGGGGATGCTGATACGTCTCCAACGTATCTATAATTTTTGATTGCTCCATGCTATATTATATACTATTTTGAATGTTTATGGGCTTTATTATACACTTTTATATCATTTTTGGGACTAACCTATTAACCCAGAGCCCGGTGCCAGTTTCTGTTTTTACCTTGTTTTAGGGTTTCGAAGAAAAGGAAAATCAAACGGAGTCCAATTGACCTGAAACTTCACGGAACTCATTTTTGGAAGGAAAGAAGCCCAGAAGACTTGAAGTGCACGTAAGGGAAGCTTCGAGGAGGCCACGAGGTAGGGGGGCACGCCCACCCCCCTAGGGCGCGCCCTCCACCCTCGTGGGCCCCTCGTGGCTCCCCTGACGTACTTCTTCCTCCTATATATCTCCATATACCCTAAAAACATCAGAGAGCACAATAGATCGGGAGTTCCGCCGCCAGAAGCCTCAGTAGCCACCGAAAACCAATCTAGACCCGTTCCGGCACCCTGCCGGAGGGGGCAATCCCTCTCCGGTGGCCATCTTCATCATCTCGGTGCTCTCCATAACGAGGAGGGAGTAGTTCTCCCTCGGGGTTGAGGGTATGTACCAGTAGCTATGTGTTTGATCTCTCTCTCATGTTCTTGAGGTGATACGATCTTGATGTATCGCGAGCTTTGCTATTATAGTTGGATCCTATGATGTTTCTTCCCCCTCTACTCTCTTGTAATGAATTGAGTTTCCCCTTTGAAGTTATCTTATCAGATTGAGTCTTTAAAGATTTGAGAACACTTGATGTATGTCTTGCCGTGCGTATTTGTGGTGACAATAGGATACCACGTGATTCACTTGATGTATGTTTTGGTGATCAACTTGCGGGTTCCGCCCATGAACCTATGCATAGGGGTTGGCACACATTTTCGTCGTGATTCCCGGTAGAACTTTGGGGCACTCTTTGAGGTCCTTTGTGTTGGTTGAATAGATGAATCTGAGATTGTGTGATGCATATCGTATAATCATACCCATGGATACTTGAGGTGACATTGGAGTATCTAGGTGACATTAGGGTTTTGGTTGATTTGTGTCTTAAGGTGTTATTCTAGTACGCACTCTAGGGCTGTTTGTGACACTTATAGGAATAGCCCAACAGATTGATTGGAAAGAATAACTTTAAGGTGGTTTTGTACCCTACCATAATCTCTTCGTTCGTTCTCCGCTATTAGTGACTTTGGAGTGACTCTTTGTTGCATGTTGAGGGATAGTTATGTGATCCAATTATGATATTATTGTTGAGGGAACTTGCACTAGCGAAAGTATGAACCCTAGGCCTTATTTACTAGCATTGCAATACCGTTTACGCTCACTTTTATCATTAATTACCTTGCTGTTTTTATATTTTCAGATTACAAATACCTTTATCTACTATCCATATACCACTTGTATCACCATCTCTTCGCCGAACTATTGCACCTATACAATTTACCATTGTATTGGGTGTGTTGGGGACACAAGAGACTCTTTGTTATTTGGTTGCAGGTTTGCTTGAGAGAGACCATCTTCATCCTACTCCTCCTACGGATTGATAAACCTTAGGTCATCCACTTGAGGGAAATTTTCTACTGTCCTACAAACCTCTGCACTTGGAGGCCCAACAACGTCTACAAGAAGAAGGTTGTGTAGTAGAAATCAACCCACAAGCCGAGGACTACGCCAGCCACCTTCGCTTCTTCGACGACATCGCGACGCACCTGGAAAGCTGAGCTGAGAGGGCTCACGAGCTTGTGGACGAAAAGAGCCGTGGTCTCCTCGGGCATGCATTCTCCCGCATCTTCAGCCATCTCCTAAACACCAATCCTGACTTTAATTTTGCCGCCACCATTGCCCCAGTGCCTGAGGTCATCTGGGGCAACGTAGCGCACTGGGTGGATGACAATGTGGATGCTCTAGTCAGGGCCCTTGCTTCAGATGACGACACGGTGGTGGTCGCGGCAGATGAGGGCGACATGGTGGATGGCGGCATGGTTGATGGCGGTGAAGACGACGCCAGTAGCCTGTCCGGAAGCGATTCGGGAGACAAGGCGAGCGATATGTCCGATTGAGCCTGCGTTCCTTTATTTTGAACCTGCACGCAAAAGCTTGGGTATGGCCCCTCACGATGTAAGAGCATTTTGGGGAGGGGAAGCCCCTCACGTAAATAGACTACCATTTATTCCTTAGCACTACAAAAAATACACTTCCGTGATGATACGTGTTTGTCATAGTAGGTCGCTTTTTTTGTCATGTATGTACATCCATGACAAATTTATGACAGAATCAAGATAGTCATACCTGTGGTGTCGTATAAGTGTTCCATGACATTACCAAAATTATCATCACGGAAGTGTCCACTTCCATGATGATAAATCGCGCGTCACAGAAGTGCTTTCGCCAAGGGTGACCGACACGTGGCATCCACCGTAACGGAACGCCGTTAAGCTATCGGGTCGGGTTTTGGATCCGATAACCCGTTAACAGCACCAACCAATGGGGATTTTCCACGTGTAAAATCATCACTGGCTAGAGGAAACATGTGTCGGCTCATCGTTGGGACAGATGTCATCCACTAATTGGACAGGAGGCGCCTATGATAGGTCGACACGTGGCACGGCCCAACAGTGGCCCATTCCGGTGAAAAAGGCCGGCCCAGTAAACATTAGCAGGCCGGCCCATATAAGGCCTACTTCTGTTAGGTTCATTTAAGCCCACAGCCCATACGAGATGTGCCAATTCGGCTCATTAAAGATTTGACACCATTGCAGCCCATCGTCAGTTCGAGCCCGTTAACAGCTCGCTATATATTTGGGCTCAATATCAGCCTGATGAGATTTCGGCCTGTTAACGGCCCATTTAATGGATGGGCCAATTTTCAGGATGTACATCTTTGGCCTTTTAGCGACCCATTTAAATGTTAGGCTGATTTCCGGCCCGGTGTGTCTTTCAGCCTATTGACGGCCCATAAATCTGATGGGCCATTTGTAGTCGGACCTGAGTTTCGGCCTTTTAGCGGCCCATTTAAGTGTTGGGCCAATTTCCGGCCCGGTGTCACTTTCAGCCTGCTGACGGCCCATAAATCAGTTGGTCCCATTGTAGTCGGACATGAGTTTTGGCCTTTTAGCGACTCATTTAAGTGTTGGGCCAATTTCGGCCCCGTGTGCCTTTCAGCCTGTTAACGGACCATAAATGAGTTGGGCCATTTGTAGTCGGACCTTCGTTTTGGCCTCTTAACGACCCATGCCCTTCATGGTCCAATACCAGCCCGGTTTCTCTTTTGGCCTGCTAAAGGCCCACAACACAGTTGGGCCGTTTACAATACGACCTGACTTTCGGCCTCTTAGCGGCCCATACTCTTCATGGTCCAATACAAGCCTGCTGTCTCTTTCGGCCTGCTAAAGGCCTACAGTATAGTTGGGCCATATGTGGCCCAAACTTAGTAACGACCTGTTAATGGCCCGTGAAATAAATTGGGGCCACCTGTTGCCCGCTTCGATGTCGGCTTGTTAACGACCCGGGAGGTAAGAGGGCCGACCATTAACTTTCGGCCTAGTAACGGCCCATTAACTTAATGGGCCCACTAAAGTTTGTTCATGTCTTTAGGCCAAATTAGATAATTTGAGCCCATTATGACGAGCAAAGGTATGACATACAGGGAATAACGTTGCACATCCAAAATATATTACAGGAAATTACATCCACTGGGCAATTAAAGATTGATGCCAGTGCAAATAAATGAGCAGAACCTAACCATCTACAACGTCACAATCTGCAACCTCAGCACAGATGACGCCCATAAGCATGTGGGCAAGTTCTTGCTGCTTTGCCACACTGTCTCTGAAAACATTGATCAGTTGTTGTGTCGCACGACTCTGCACCTCTGATTCATCCACCATTTCCATCATTGCTTCAGCCATTAATTGGTTCACAAACATACATTTATTCCGTCGCATTCGAGACAGAGGATACTGAACAGATTCAGATGGCGATTTTGGCAGGCTTGTATTATTGATAGTAAAGAGTGTCTTGACCACTGCATCATAACATAAATTAGGACGGGAACCAAACAGATTAATCATGAGTTATTGCCATATTACCTGGCCTAGATTTACTGGAAAGAAACAATGGGGTTGCCTTGCTGTTTTCAGAGTTTGCCTTCTTATCTTCAGCAGCCTGCACAAAATTAACACACTAGCATTGCTATCATTGGCCAAGTCAGATAATAGGAAAGCAAAATTGACACAACAAACATTTGGGCAACTAGCCTACACCAAATTAACACAATATGGCACAGCTATCATCAGCCAGGTAAGGTAATACAAAAGCAACATTGACAGAATGAATGAATGGGCAACCAGAGAAGCACTACAATTCAGTAATGTGCGTGATATGAGATAGCACATTCATGCACCTTGGTACGCAAAACTACCAGGCAGTTTTCCTTACAAAAATCAACATTGGCGCCTTTAACATTTTGCTACAACTAATTTTAGATCAGATAAAGGTTAGATTCAGGCCGATTAACAAAATACATGCTGATGTAAAAATATAGTGATATACAACAGGTACTTACATCAGCACTGGAGCACAGAGAATTCCCACAAGATATTTTCCTCGAATACGATCCCAATGGAGGAAGTCTTGTATCGTTTAACCTTATTTTCTAAAAGAGAGACGGGTAAGAAACATGTAGAAAATATGATTAGAATGCTATAAAATTTCATGATGCGAGGATACGCACATGCTTCTTAGAATGGAGTTGACATTCTTTTGCTGGACTGGAGCGAACTAGTTCTTTGGCCACTGGAATCTGCTTATTGTCAGTGGGAGTTGAGTTTCTCTGTGTTGGAGCAGTATCTATGAAAAATGGAGTTGGTTTATTATCTCCTGGCGTTTGGATCTTTTGCAAAGACCTGGTTTGTAACCCTTCAGATTCTAACATAGCCATCTTCACCTTGCATGCCTTATATAGAAGAATGGTGATTCAGTTATAAAATATGCTACATCAGAGATGGAATAGGTACTGAAGAATAGAAAGGCACGGCATATTGACATCTATTCACTCCATCCGGAAATATATGGATGGGTCTAGGCATATTTCAGTTCTAGATACATCCAATTTTATCCATTTCTGCGACATTTAATCCGGACGGAGGGAGTATGATGTAAGAGCTAGGGATATGACAGGACAACACTGTAAAAAAACACTGAAAAACCCACTGCATAACCAAAGTATTCAAACCCACTGATATGAGATAGTACACTCATGCAGCTCAGGATGCAAAACTACCAGGCAGTTTTCCTTGCAAAAATCAACATTGTGGCCTTTAATCATACATTTTGCTACAACTAAATTTAGATCAGATAAAGGTTGGATTCACGCCGATTAACAAAATACATGCTGATGTAAAAATATAGTGATATACAACAGGTACTTACATCTACATTGGAGCACAGAGAATTCCTACAAGAATCTTTCCTCATAAACGATACCATTACAGAAAATCTTCTATTTGTTAAGCTTATTTTCTAAAAGGGAGATGGGTAAGAAACATGTAGAAAATATGATCAACATGCTATAAAATTTCATGATGCAAGTATATGCACACGTTTCTTAGAATTGAGTTGACATATTTTTGCTGGACTGGAGCGGACTAGTCCTTTGGCCACTTGAATCTGCTTATTATCAGTAGGAGTTGGGTTTCTCTGTTCTGGAGTAGTATCTTTAAAAACTGGAGTTGGTTTATTATCTCCTGGCCTTTGGATCTTTTGCAAAGGCCTTGTTTGTAACCCTTCAGATTCTAACATAGTCATCTTCCCCTTGCATGCCTTGTATAGAAGAATGGTGCTTTAATTATAAAACATGCGGCAGCAGAGAGATGGAATAGGTACTAAAGAATAGAAAGGCATGACATATTGACATGTATTCCCTCCATCCAGAAAAAATGGATGGGTCTAGGCATATTTCAGTTCTAGATACATCCTTTTTTATCCATTTCGGCAACATGTAATCCGGACGGAGGGAGTATGGTGTAAGAGCTAGGGATACGATAGGACAACACAGCAAAAAAACACTAGTTGAATGTAAAACTGTATGCTAGCGGAATACATACAGAAATAATTAAGGCAACATACACGTGTATGATTGGGAAAATAAGATGGCATTGCAACAGAGCACTAGAACAACACTTCAATGTAAAAAACATGGTATGGTAGACAGATGAAGTACATATTGATGAATAACAATGCATAAGATATTCAGAAGCATGATGTCCAAATTAAGCAGATGGCATTGCGATAGAGTAGAATGATAGTACTTAAATTTGAAAACATGTTATCATGAATGGAATAGGTACTGAAAAACAGGAAGGCATGGCATATTTACACGCATGATCAGCATGCTAAGCACATGGCATTGCAACAGCATAGATACACTCTAGGACATTATATGCATGTTGTACCCATATCACAGGCCAAGTTAGAGCAAGGACCTTGTGGGGTGAAGAGGATTCATCATCTTTCTGCAAGTCTTCTGAAGAACTGCCTTTACATGTTCCATCATATTGGGTATCATTGACATCAAGTTTATTGGCCTTTACATTGCTCCGTGAGGTTCTTGTGGATATATCAGTGTGTGCAATTATATCTAACATGCATGGAGGACAACTAGTAGTTAGATTTATGTAATGAGTGCCTGTAGGAGACAACATAAATAGTAGGACTAGGGTTAACTAGCAGCAACAGGTCTCATAAACTAAAGGGAGAACACAGATGAAAGCTACAGAATATGTATCGTTTGTACTCGAGATTAACTAGATCGCACACAAAAGTATTAAAGAACAACATAGGAAATACTAGAAGTGGTATAATACTATAATCACTAGCCTGTGGGATAGCATTGGCTGATGGATGATAACTATGGAACAGTGTTACCTAAAGAACAAGTATGTTAGCTGAACTATGGCACAGCGTTAACTCCTGAACAAGACCCGTAAGAGATCAGCATGAATATACAGTGAAATGTGATGATCTATTTTCCATGCTTAGATGAATAACAAAGCCATAAATGTTGCACACAAGTAAGATGAGGGTATAACCTATCTGACTGCCATCCATAGGAGTGAGCATCATGTGCTGACTTGTGGATGGCCCTGCAGTTGTTGTGGTTGTGCATGTCGGGCACGCACATTCGATGCAGGGAACTGTTGAGTGGGGACTATAGCTCCCTTCTGGTGTATGCTTCCCTTGTTGGAGCAGCTGCGGTGAGTCGGAAGATGGTGTGTCTGAAGATGCAGATAACACATAATGTTAAGAACGACATATCTCTTTGATCTGAAGAAATACACTAAGAGATCAACAGCAAGGTACGAGAGTGGTCACAAGTTTGTTGACTGAAGACTAAATTGGGGTCACATGATTTTATTTTATTTTGGTACTGTCCGATCTACGCCGGATGGCTGGCTGTCTTGTGCCTCCCGGCTGACACTGTTCGGAATCTTCCCCGAAGAGCCAGCGACCAACGGCAGAGCAGCCTGCCTCCGCCGTCTGTGGCCCCGGCCAAAACCCCGCTCCCCGCCCCACCACACTGCCGTGGTTGCGCCGCCCCCGGGCCAATCCACAAAGACTCCCCGTCATCCAGATCCGGCGGCGGCAGTACCTTCAACCCACGCAACTCTAAAAGATAGCCATCTAAGTGCTGCTTCCGCAGGCTAGGAGCTCCGCCGCCTCGAGGGGTGCTGCTTCCCATTGCAAATCGATTGGCCCAGAATAAAAATTCAGACAACTAAAGCCTAAATAAAGTGATTTGAGATGAGGGTGCGACCTATCTGGCGGCATGGTGAAGTAGGTAGGTCCAGCTGCCGAGTCGGTGAGGCCGGCGCGGTTGCGGTGGCGACTGGCGGCAAGGAAAGAACGATGTCACGATGGTCGACGGCTACGCCGAAGCAGCGCCAGGACTCTGTACAGATCCGAAGTTGGAGCCGCTCCGGCGCCGTGAACAACGGCGGGGGTGAATCGGCTCTGGTACGGTTCACGCGGCCGTTGTCGAGGCAGCACCAGCAGCACGGAGTAAGAGGCACACGGCCCAGTGCACGACGGCAAATGGACAGTGTCTCCAGCATTAGGGAGGAGGGCGGCTGTGAAATTGGTGCGGTGGGGGGTGCCATGGAGGTGGGGCTGAGGTTTCGCGGCTCGGGAGAAGGGAGCTTCCCGGGGAGAAGGTGATTTGGCGCCCACGAGGTATGAATGGGGGCAAGCAGGGAAAATTGGGAGGGGAGTGGAACCATGTCTTACAGACACATTTGTCTGAAATGTGAGGGGGAGTTACAGTTCTACCCTTGCCTATAGGCTTCTCGTCTTGGGTCTGTGTACTGAGGGTCGGGGATAGTAGAGTAACTTTGCTTCTCTGGGCGGGAGCAATTTAGGGCGAGGAGGGCGTGTTTTGAAGTATAGTGGGCGCGAGCGATTTCGGGCGAGGAGAGCATGTTTTGAAATAGTGGGCGCGAGCGATTTCGGGCGAGGAGAGTGTGTTTTTCCAACCATGGTTTATGAATTATTCGGCACATGTCATTTCGGCCGAGGAGAAGGCACGCTTGGATGAAGTTACGAACCTACCCTCGATGTACAACGGGCCAATTGATGCGTGTCCCACATAGGACGGTAATTTCGCGTCTCCCATTTATTTGCTTGGGCGAATTCCACCGAGCAGAGAGGATGTTTAACGGTTTGTTCAAATTTTGGGAGAACGAGCATCCACGTCTACCTTACCAAGTCGATTCAGATCAAATTTTGAAATATTAGCTTGCCACTTCTTTTTTAGATGGAGAGATGATGCTCGGGAGTAATGTGTTTTTACATGCTCGTTGCTAGCGATTTACTATATGACAAATAGTTGACCCACTAAAAAATGCGAATCAAACACAAATGAAATATCTCGATTCAATGAAATAGCTCGTTCAGTAGGTCAAAATAGTGAACTAAATCCAAAATTGAACACCTCAGTCGAGTAGCATGTTGTACAGTATTATAGTACTCCATGAACATGTTGAAAGTCAAATTAATGAACTTGTTTGATATACGCATGTTCTCCAATTTAAATATTTGAATGCAAGTTTATATCGAAACATGGTTTATATCAGTCTTTGATGCATAAAACGCGACCTCCCCCTCTCCCGGACTCATGTTCTCTCTCTCTCTCTCTCTCTCTCTCTCTCTCTTTCTCTCTCTCTCTCTCTCTCTCTCTCTCTCTCTCTGACAATCTTCAATTCTGTCGCACGCATCCGACACAAAAACCTTGTTCGTCCCTCTCCCTTTCTCTCCATCTCTCTCTCTCTCTTTGTGTGTGTGTGGGGGGGGGGAGGGGTCTTTCTAGTTCGCATGCATATATACACCATCTATAGGTCTCTCTCTCGCACACTATGTATGATACTCTAGCTATTCCAAGCTAGATATCTTGGGTGCACTCATCGTACGCAGACAGATTCCTTGGCTCTTTGCCTGTAACTCTCTCACGCACCACTATGTCATCTCGGAGCTCTCCCCCTCTCTCAAACTCTCCATCCACCTGGGTCACACATACACATGCATATCTCACTCGCACTCGATAGGACCATCTAAAACTCTATCTCTCCCCCTCGTTCTCTCTCCATCTCACACGCGCACACACACAATCTCATGCCCAACTAACCAAGTATGATGGTCTCTCACTCAATTGTAGGCACACGCAGTCCCCCCTATATGTATATGACTAGCTAATCTTGGTCTCCATCACAAACATGTGCATGGTCTATATCGATTTCTCTCGGGGCATCTTTCTATCGCGCACGCACTCCCTTGATCTCCCACCCATATAGTCCCCTCACAATCTCGACGGGATCTCTCTATCACAAACACACCCTCTTTCCCTCCTCATGTGTCCATGCCATCCATGTGTCCCTCTCGACCTTTGTTCCTTGTTGGCCACACCTCTATTGGACATGTGCTACAGGGGTGTCTCTCTCCGTTGCAAACAATCACACACTAGCTATCTTCGTGTATCTCCTCACCTCGCTTTTCCATCTTGGAGATGCATGCGTGATATGTTCGAACAAGAAACGAAAAAACAAACTATCTCTATAATTTATCGTTTGTTGTCACTTTCTCTTTCACACACATACTCTTTTTGCACACTTACTCATTCTCCTTCACACGCACTTGATCTGTCTCGACTGAGGCACTCTCCTCGGTCCATAGCATATAGATTTATTGAAAAGTCAAACATCACAAAGTTTGACCATATACGTGGAGAAAAAGAATTACATCTAGTACGGCAAACATATGCCATTAGATTCACCATGAGATGTAGTTTTGTATGATGTATCTTTGGTATTGTAGATATAAAGAACATTTGCGTAAACCTGATCAAAGTTTCCAAAGTTTGACTTCTAAAAAATTTACATGCACTGCATTATCGAGCGGATGGAATATCTCTTTCCCCCTCTCAGCTATCTGACGCACCACTCAGCCTTATCGGGGATCCTCAATCTCTCTCAAACTTTATTGGTTAGTTTGGTTCGTGACCTGACCCTCATGCCTTGATGGCCGGTACTTCCTGGTGTGGACATGAGATGTAAAATATTTTTGCCTGGCCAGGCTTGTGTGGTGCTGAAGCGTTTGGTTCATGCTTGGGCCAGGCAAAGCATCAACGTCCCATTAATCAATCCATGCATCAATTATTTAATGCTAATATCCATCCATGTTGCTGTTAGCCTCGTGGGCACACGACCAGGCACGACCAGGCGTTTGAAATCGATCGCCTGGGCCAGGCTACTTGCAGTGTCTGGAGTTCAGCCAGGCTAATTAAAGTGCAAGGGAACCCAGGCCAGGCGGGCTTTCTTTTTCACAGGGTAGCAACCAAACAAGCATGCATGAAATCCAGCCACAACCCCAGGCCAGGCAAAAGATGCTCAGGACGCAAGCCAAACTGGCCTTATATCTCCCTGGTTCACACATACACATGTCTCGCTCGTGCTATACATATAGACCCATCCAACACTCTCCGCCCTTGTTCTCTCTCCATGTGACACGCACCCCCTAAGTACCATAATCCCTCAATCGATCATAGGCGCAAGCACTCCCCCTCCTAAGTATGATTATCTCTTACTAACCAACAGGAACACACGTATTGTCTCCTTCCATCCATACGTCTATCTCGATATCTCTCGGGGCATCTTCTATCACGCACACACCTTGTCACTCGATCTCCCACCCATGTAGTCCCATCACGATCTCCAGGGGATCTCTCTATGACAAACATACACTCTCTCCTCCCCATGTCTGCATTTTCTCCGTACGTATCTCTCGACCTCTCTCCCTTGTTTGTCAGACCCCTCTTGGCCACGTGCTAGGGGTCTTGCTCTCTCGGTTCCAAACAACCACACACTATATCCTCACCTTGCCTCTATTGTCAAAGATGCATGTGTGATATGTTTGCATAAGACACGCACACTTTTTATCTACTTTTATCGTGTGTTGTCCATGTCTCTTTCACACATGCACACACACTTTTTTCACTCACTCTCTCTCTCTCTCTCTCTTGTTAGGGACTCTGTCACGTCCATAAGCATATGGATGTTTTGAAAAGTCAAACCTCAGAAACGTTTGACCAGGTATATGTGGAGTAAAACATTTACATCTGGAACGATCATTAGATTCATCACAACATGTACTTACTTCATACTATCATTTATCTTTGGATTGTAGATATAAGTAATTTATTTATAAACTTGGTCAAAGTTTCAAAAGTTTGACTTAAAAAAATGTTGGAACTACATTATTGAACGGAGGGAGTAGCTCTTTATCTCTCTCTCTGCTATCTCTCACGGGCCTCCCCTCTCACTCGAACTCTCTATACTGACGGATTATATGCTCACTGTGTCAGCGTATAGCTCCGTATATTGTTTAGTTGACCGGTCAACCAATCCACATGCTTCCTTGTCAACTCGTGTTCTGTATCTTCGTATGCTGGCCCATGTGGCAGTGGGTGAAAATAAGTAAACTAGAGGCCCATTTGACACGCGGTGAAGTAAACAAAGTTGAAACCACTCAGGGTAGCACCCCGCATGCTAGTAAATTGAGGGCGCATTGAGGACAAACTTCTTGCGTGCGAAGGACGCACTCACGCACAATTCACCACTGCGCGGCGGCATGCACAGAAGGACACACTCGCGCACACCCAGCACACAACACACACTAGCACACGTGTACACATCTAGGAGTAGAAGGCCGTGGAAAAATCTGGCGCAATGGCCGCTGCCGGAGCCGTCCACCCCCAATCTTGGTGTTCCGTGCAATGCACGGGCATCTACGCACGAGAAATTATGTCGAACAGGGCTAGTTGTAAGCAGGCTAGCTCTACAGCCATGATGATAGTGACTGCAGATGGTGAGGCTGACTATGGTATGCCGAAGACGGCGCCTATACTCAGGTGTCATCTCTGGCGCAGGGTCTTGTCACTTCACTGTGAGGAGCAGCACGTAATAATTTAACCAACGGGTAGTATAGTGCTAGTACTCCTACTACTACATTGGTAGTACTACTACTAGTACTAGTAGCACCACCATCTGGATTTAGGAGTACTACCACGTCCAACGGCACCGAGGAGCGTCTCTAGGTAGTATTGCTTGAGGCCGCCAGGGCGAGGGGCCGCTTGGATGACAGCTTCATCTCCTTGTTCAATGAGGTCCTCGTCGGTTTCCTCGACAAGTTCACCGTCGTCAAGAAGCTTGCGGACGACTTTGACGTAAGCCTCTAGCCGACGCGCCCAGGCTCTGCGATGCCCGCCACCCTCAACGGCCACTATGGTAACAACCTCTTCGACGCACTGGTGGCCCTGTGACTGCCCGCCGTCGCGCCGGAGAATGTCCACCTTGAGGTCGCGCTCGCCGCGCAGCACCTGGCGTAGAAAGACACCATTGACATAATCACCCACGTCTACGCGCAAATCGTCCACAAGGACTACTACATGCAAGAGGAGGACGATAGGACGCTGGCCTTCTTGGAGTGCAGGGAAACCTTGGACGGCACTGTTCAGAAGCACGTTGAGCTCGCCGCCAATGCCGTTGCTCCTCACACGTCGGTTGGTGACCCGACGCACTAGGGCGTGAGGATGTCGTTGAACATTGATGGATGTGTATGTATTTTTATCTTTCCGTCAAATCCATGTAGTAGTATATGATACTACAGTAATTATCTTACCTTTCGCATCAACTTCATAATTTTCGTACGTACTCCATGCATGAACGGCGCCAGAACCAAACTTCTCATTACTCTAGGCAAAATCATTATTTTCTATCTATTGGTCGCGCCATGGAGCAGAACCAAATTTTACAAGTTACGAGTTCAAAAGGAAAAGCTTGCCGTGTTCGCGTCGCACCCCCACACGGTTGGTCTGGCACGCCGCTCAAGCGGGAATGCGTGCGGTGTTGCATTTTCAATTACAAGTGGGACCGCAGTTGAGCAAACCGACTATCGGCAAACCCCCACCCCGCCCACCGCGCGATGGATGAGAAAACAGGAGGGAGAAGAGATGGCCGTAGCATGGACTCGAAGAAAATTGGTGTCGGATGGGACTCGTGTGGGTGGCGTGTGCCGTACTGCTAGACGTGAATGCTACTGAGTTATGGCCCATGCCACCCCACTATATCGAGCCTATATCGAGGTACATAGAACAAATTTCCTGCAGTCCGTGCTCAGCCCTCCTCTATCTCTCTTCTCAGCCAGCCAGCGGACGCGCGGAGCCCATCGTCTGTTTGCTCACATGCGGCCCCACATGTCAGTGAAAACGCAAGAGGACCCACTGAACCTGCACATCTTTCACCTCGACGTGCTGGTGACGAAAAACAAATCCAACAAAGATCTTCAGTGGCCGCTTTTGGAGTTACTCAAGAGTAGTAAGATTCTATTTACAGTTTAACCCAAGATGCACATCTCGTGGCTTCAACTACCACTCTATTTTCTTTCATGACACGACCTAGATGCTGGATGTCCCACGTGTCGGCAAAAGGAGGAAGAACCCGACCAAATCTTCGGTTCTGCCCTCGGATTAGACTAGTTGTGCTAACTTAAAATTTTTATTGTGTACTCCCTCCGTTCCAAAATACTTGACTTCCATTTGTCGAAAAACGGATGTACCTATATACTAAGACCTGTCTAGATACATATATATTTTGACAAATAGAAGGCATGTATTGTGCAACAGAGGGAGTAGAATGGATGCAAGTTTTTGTATTGGGAAGAAGAGTACATCCATATATTGATAGAGCGCAATTTAGTAGATGTTCTATCACTTTTAGCTAGCACAGATGCAAGATCGAGCCTCCACAGATCAATAATGAATGCATCGAGAAGGCACTAATCCAACTTACAGGAGTAGTAAAATGTATTCTTGTGGTTCTTATTTTCTTTGGTCTTGCATTTCTAGTAAAAATTATCGTTGGAGCCCGTGCAAAACGGAGGTGTGTTTGGGGTCGTGCGTTGGAGTTGGCCTTACAAGTGGGACCGCAGTTAAGGAAACTAACTATTGGCAAACCCCCACCTCGCCCGCCGCGTGATGGCTGAAGTTAGAGAAATGACGAGGTTGAAGAGATTGCTCTAGCACGGACTCCAAGAAATAATATGGTGTCAGATGGATGTCATGGTGGTGGCGTGTGCCGTACTCCTAGACGTGTATGCTTGTTCTGGCCCATGCCACCCTACTACTCCCTACTACTTACTCCTACAATATAGTACTAGTATCGAGGATTCGAGGTGCTGATTATGTACAGTGAACACATTAACATATGGCTACAGTAAAAACACCCGCCCGACGCGCGAAGCATCTGAAGCTAGTACAAATAGTGTACTACTATTGTTGATTGGCCTCATCCGATAACCTGTTGCAATGCACGTACAATTATGTATTCAGAAAATATTTTTTTGCCTCGTCGCACCACTCACTCAGAGAAGCAACTCGAAAGCCATTCATAAATTTAGTAAGTTTATCACACACATATCATTTTATTACATACAACAGGTCATCAACCCACATCGACAACGAGGATACATTATAAATACTAAAGTTTTCACCACACAACAAATAACAAGCAATGAAATGAACTTCAACTCAACCATTCCTCGGCATTGGAAACGCTTGCTTTGAACCACAAGTGATTCTCTGGGACGGGCCATCGATTGTCGATCTGGAAACCAACGCAGGACTGATCATCCAGGCTGAAGCGGCCTACTATATCCCTACCAGGGTAGGGAACCACACAAATGTCTGAGGTATAGACACAGTTGCTTCTCATAAATGTGTCAACAGTAGTTGGATCGCCTTTCACCATCATCGGATAGTTTTGTCCAAGGAAGAGCGAGTTTTCTCCAAGACTATCAATTCTGTACCAGGGAGAAGGAGTTGGCGCTAGCACACTAGTATCCATCCCGAATACCATGCAACGGGTGTTGGAATAGGTCCGGAGAGTGCGACCATGGGAAACACCTGCTTCCTTAGTAGTAACATCATCAGTGGGCTGTATACACACAAGAAGAGGTGATCCATCAAAATTAGTTGCCAGGCGCCACAGAGTATATGGGCGCTGCTCGTCCTTATGCTCATGATCATCACCATCGTCGTCTCCCCCTTGGTTATAAAAATTTTCAAGTATAGGTGGTGGGATGTTCACAGGACCTTGGAAACACAAGAAGAAGGTTAATTAGTAAAGGGAAACTTGCTAACCCGCATGCATGGGAATGAAACAATTATAATTACGGTGGAAGACAAACGTACCGAAACTATGAGGATGCCATGCAAAAACAGTGCCACGAGTGGTGGCAGCAAACACAAGGCGCTCGTATTGAATTGCATCACAGTACTCATCCGTGTACAGAAACTGATTTTTGAGCAATATCCATCGAGTGAAACCATCAAGGACGACAACAAGCTTGTCGAAGATAGCAACAACATCATAGTTGCTGTAATTCCAAGAGCGGTTGGGAACTCGACAAATTGCTATCTTCCATAGAATACAGTCACCATGATCGTATTTGAACGTGCGTACATTACCGGTGTGCTCAACCTCTGGGCAGTGTGCTGAGATTTTTGGAAGTGGAACCCGGTGACGAGTGTACACATTCACAAGTTGCCACTCGCAGTTGGACCCAATGTAAACAACCCAATCTCCATTTGCGCCCGCCCAAGCCTTGCCCTCAAGCGATGGCATCTTAACATCATACGTATCATTATCAAGCGGTATCAACTTGCACAGGGCGAGGCCTCCATCATGCCATCGCCAGTCATCATCAGGCTCACGGCGAAGAAGATAGGGGAGATCAAACCACTGCTCGACTCTTGGGTTCTTTGTAATGATGTTATTAGTTGAGTCGAGAATGGGCTTGAACGAACCTGCCATGCTAGCCGAGGTGATGACGTCGCACCAATCAATGAGTTCCTCCACCACGTCATCTTTCAGATCGGGGCAAGAATAACAGGGTCGTTTCCGGCCTGTTCCCTCCATGGAGAAGACGATCGAACAATGGCAGAAGAAAGGGTGAAGGGCTGAAGGAAAATGGAGGAGGGAGAGGAAGAGCGTGCAACACCAGTTCCAAATCGAGAGGGAAAGGCGAAGAGTCGGTGGGCGGTTGCGAGTTTGCCACGGTTCACAAAGAGGCGCCCCGGCCTACACGTCCGTTCAGAAATACTCCTACTACTCGCCGTCATCTCACTGATATGTTGGAACGGGACCACATGTCAACGAAACATGGTGTGTAATTTCTCGTGCAAAATGCGATCTGGCCGCGTTGGCCCGAGGTGCCGCATTAGTTATTGACCTTTATTTTTTTAATGGCGTGCCGATCAGTTTTGAAGCACGACCAACTGGTACTGTATGCAGAGAAAATATAAACTACTCTACCACTACTCCACCTCCAGTACTAGTAGTATAAAAAAGATATATAGGCTGGAGCTTGAGCGCTTTCTTGCTAAGGGCTACCCACTTGCTTCTCACACTACCACCCTCTCTCCAGATCTAAAAAAGACGGCCCCTCTCTCCCTCCTCACCGGTGGTCACAGATCCGCCGGGGAAGAAAATGACGTGCAGCGTTGACGCACTCATCGTTGGCGAGCGAGGTCACGCACTGACGACAAGGCCGTCCTCTCAGACCTAGCGCCCACGCGGGATGGCCCCCGTCCCCAAGCTCGCTGCCGTAGTGTGTGCGGAGGACGACGACCATGAGCGAAGCCACTTCCCGCCGACCCTCAGGTATGCTACCTCTTTTCGAACCATAACCTTGTTCTATTGCCCCATCTGCCACGTCGTTGCATGTGGATCTTTTTCCACTCCACCATCTTCCCAATTTGCTATCCTCTGCTCTGCTGGCCACGCAGACGAAAACCATAATTTGCACTATTAAAGGAAACCCTACTTCATGCAGACTAATCCATGTCTGGGTTGAATAAGGAAAGGAAGGGAGACTGTACTGTCCAATAGAGTAGGCATCGAACCCGCATCTAGGTTGAAAAGGGGAAAATCAGTAGCTAAGGAACGAGTCTCGTGTCTCTTGGTTGAAGAAGGGTAGAAAGGCATGACAACGCAATAGAGAATGACCAGGTCGATCGGTTTGTTGTCCTCGCATAGGAAAAAGGTGGCTAAAGAGAGCAAAAATGGGACGTAATCCACATATGCTGCCTGGATATTTGTTGCTCTGGGCAACCATACCTCCCTCACCACTCTACGTCTGTGGAGGTACATCGTACTGGTGCGCCCACTGTCCGAATGGGCCTCCCATGCTCTTATTGCTACTTTTTTTGCTGTTAGTATAACGCCAGCAGTCAAGTCAAGCAATGCTACTGCTAAAGTGATGCCACATTTAACTAATGCCGCTCTCAGTCTAATGCATCGATAAATTTAAGCAATGCCATTTAATGTTAGGGTTAGCTATTGATTGTGGATGTATTAAAGATTTTTCAGCTAAGGCATTCTAATGCTGTTGCACAACAGTATACCAACGATGAAACTTGTTACTACCTTCAGATTTTTGCACTGTTAATGCTTATAGATTACATACCTCACTTTCATGAGATAATTTAATTTTTTTGTACAGTGTCACCAAAATGCCAAGGCGCTGATGTCATTTTATTTTGGTTAAACTGCACAGACAATTATGAAGACAAGAGGAAAGGCCAAGAGTGGGCACCTCCTCCTCCGGTTGTTCTCTTGATTCGCTCGATCAAGTTTTTATGTTTGATCGATTATCAAGATTGGGATAGCAATTTTTAAGGTCCCCCCGTGTTCGAAATGATATTTACCTTGGAGGTACATGGTTTGCAATTTTTTTATACTGTCATTAGTTAATAATGCTAGTTACCTTCAGACTTTTGTATTTGGTTTAATGCTCATGCAGAGCTAGTATACCAATGCTGAAACTTTTTACCTTTACATTTTGTATTGTTAATTCTTATAGAAACCTTCTAGTGCTAGAGTTTATTGAAATCTGTTCAGTAAAACCATTGTACTATACCATGTAATAAACTAACTACTCTACTGTTGCACTAGCCACTGGATTAGTGTATATTTGTAGTATTCAAATGTTATTGCATTAGCATATGGACATAAATAAAGTGTGGCAAGCTTTCCCAGATATGTGCTCAAGAAAACTACTACCTGTTTTTCTAAATACTAGACGTTTGGGTACTTTAAATTGAACCACAAAAACATCTTATATTAAGGAACAAAGGGTGTAGAATTCACTCAAATTATCCCGGTAAAGCTAGTCACACCTTTGTTAAGATTAATGTTCATTATGTTATCAGAGGAGGTCTGTATGTTTGTCTCTAATGCCTGTCGACTACATACCTGACATCATGATGTAATGTTAAGTCATTTCCTTTTATACAGTGTCACTGAATTGTCAAGGCGGTGATGGCATTTTATTTTAGTAGAACTGCACAAAATTTGCTTAAAAGAAGAGGAAAGGTCAGGAATGGCTCAATTTTTCAGAAAAAACTATGTATGCCTTCCCGACATCAGCCGCTGTTGCTTTATTTATTCCTTCAAACAGGTGGTTAGAAACAGTCTTGCTAACTTTTCCCATTATGAAATTGGAATGCTTATATTTGTGAGTTATGTTTCAACTAGTGCCACTTTTAGAGTAATCACACTTTCAATATCTATGCAAACAGGGATGCTCGATTTTAGTGGAACAACACAAAAAGTCCAACTGGTTCAACATTAGGAGCATGTTTTTTTTCCAAATCTTTATATCCAATTGGTGGCACTATGAGCTGTTCATTACGAAGGTACATGGTTTGCTACTATCTTGCTACTCTTTTTGTACTGTCATTAGATAGTAATACTAGTGGTTTGCATGTGAATTTATTGGCAGGGTGGACCTACATTGGAGGTGCAGGACAGGATTCAATGATTGGATGCTCAATTTCGGTTGTATTGATTTCACCTCTTCCATCACTGCGAACATGGATATCCTTGGTCTGATGAAGAATAGGCACTATATTTCTGCTCTGAACCAGCAAATCAATTCAGGATGAAATTGTCCAGAGCAAAACATAACTGTATCAGATTGTCCAGTGCAGAACATGACAGATGCTAAGCGGAAGAGACATGTTTAAACCGAAAATACAGGGTGTGGTATATGTTTACTAGCTGCTTGATATTTCTGCAGACAGAGATGTCTGCCCGTTGCTATTTGGCAAACAAACAAAGTGTCCGCAATTTTGGTTGAACTGCACAAGAGAATAGTATAGTCATTGCATGCAGTGCCATTTGAAAATAGACACAGAAAGATTGGATAGTCACTTCATGGACTGCAGAAAAGTAGTACTATGCTATTTATTGGCCAACACTAGGTGCTTCATTGCTTTGGTCTGATTATACAATGGGCATCATTTTGCCTAAGTTAAAGTTTGTATTCTGAAAATAGTCTCGCGGTGTGATCGAGAGAAGACCAAATCATATTGCAGTGGATGTTCCTCCATCATGTGTGGTTCATTCTCATGGTTCCAGCTGTTGGTGAAACCACTTACGTTTGCAAGAGGAATTGTAGACTTCACAAACAAATTTGTCTTTCAGTCTGTACTGAATGTTGGCCAAGAGAAGCATCCATGTTAGTAGGAAGAACAGATGTTTTTTCTACATCTCTGCTTTTGGAGCTACATATTTGTATGTGATCTGTTATTGTATATCTTAATATTTTTGTTGTTGATTTGTTATTGTATATCTTAATATTTTTGTATATAAACTTGGTCAAAGTTTGTAAAGCTTGACTTTGACCAAAGCTAATATGCGAACTAAATAAAAATGGAGGGAGTACCTCCTTTCCGGTTTGCAGGGCTTAATTCAAACCTCTCACCAACCAAGGTACTCCCTCCGTCCGGGATTTATTAGTCCCGTGAGCAAAGCAGCAAGACCAAGGCATGGCAATAATTAACGGCATGCAGAAGTTTAAGCCTAATTAATTCCAGCGATTTAAGTGGCTGCATGCGTGCCCTCGGCTGCGATTCATTGCATGCTGCTTCGTGTACTGCCTACGAGCGATTCTGAGTGCCTGCATGCAGCCGACCGTAATTAAGGCAGCTAACTGATGCGAAAAAGATACACTTTAAATCCATAGAATCATTATTGACACGGATGGAGATGATTCGAGTGCACTTGTTTGACCGCCATGCCGGCATGCGACCCAGATGGGACGGGATGGCACAGTCATAATTTTAGTTTCTCTAGTTTTCCACAGCAAGCTGGCGCGCTAAGCCATTATGCATTGAATTCCGATGACCGTCGCGCTACCTTCCGCCTATAAGTACTGTTTCCCGGCCTTCTCAGGTGCCACAGTGACCCAACTCGCCATATCCTCATAAGCCCCCACCGGCTCGACGTCGCTCGCCACGTCCGCCATGCCCCCGCCCGTCCGCGGTAGGCGACGCCGGAGGCGGTCACTGCCGGAACTAGTGTTCGGGTTTTCACCGGAAGGCATACGGAGGGAGGAGGCATTCTATATGTCTTTAGATGGCAGTGCGGAGATCGAGGAGTTGTTGGAGCGCGACCGCATGGCGGAGGAGCAGGAGTTGTTGGAGCGCGACCGCCTGGCGGATGAGCAGCGTATCGCCGATTTGCGCCGCCAGCGGGACATGGAGCAGCAGCGCACCGACGCTCTGAGTCGCGAGCAGAGCACCAACAACTGGGCCGACTACATGGAGGCCGTCGCCCGACAAATAGCCCTGGAGGCTGTCGGGCACGCACGCGTTCACGACGCCAATTTTTACTACCAGCTTGTCAAGTGGGTTTCCCACTTGGAAGCCGTAGCTTCGGTGGACCACGCCGGCATGGAAAGGGCCAACGCGCGCGAGCAACGCGCCCTATCGGACCTCTGGCAAGTCCGAGGCGAGGCGGAGGACGCTGGTGCCGGTGTTTAGCATGGACAGCAGATGGTGGCCGGCATCGTCTAGTTAGGTAAGAGTAAGTTAGTACTTGTAGGCTACTAGAGTGTTAGTGGGAGTAGATAGTTAACTTGGCTATGATGGTTGTCAACGTGGAAGTTCAGTACTCTATATGTGGATCAGACCTGTTACTTTGGTCTGAATGTCGAACTTTCCGTTTGAACATATGGAATGGGCTGTTATTTTTTTAAATGGGTTGTATTTGTCCTCCACGGTTTAGAGGCTGACTTGTGGGCCTGGCAAGTTGGCGCGTACACAATCAGGAGATGATTGTACGTGAAGAGGATGACAGCAGGGACCCGCCAAGGTCATGGCAGTACGCAAGAAAGTGCCTCTTTATTTCAAGCCAATAAAAAAATGGCTCCTCCTAGTGGATTTCTGACATCTGGTCCCATGCCATTGTCAACGTAGTCAATAAACGAGAGAATTGCACAACGAGCGGCTGACACCAGGGACCCAGCAGCTCGCCCAGTTATTTTTGTTTTGGGTTAATTTGATAGATGCCGCTCCAAATCTGGTGTATCCGAGAAATGCCACTGCAATTTCCAAACTTTGAAAAATGCCATTTCATGCCATTTCTAGTGGCATTTTTTGACGTCTGGAGTGCCATTTTTCAAAGTTTGCAAACTGCAGTGGAGTTTTTCAAAGTTTGCAAAAATTGCAGTGGCATTTTTCAAAGTTTGGAAATTGCAGTGGCATTTTTATGAATCACCATAATTGGAGTGGCATTTATCTAATTTGTTTTTGAGACGGAAGCAGGGTGTCAACTGGGCTGTGCGGGACACTCTGGCCTGTCTAGACAGCCTTTTCTTTTATGTTTACCACAGACCAGCCCAGTAGTTTTTTTTTCTTTCTGAAAATGGCTAGCCCAGTTCTTTTGTAATTTGTCAAGTGAGTCGCTTTATCAGGCCTGTTGGGCTGCAAATCTTTCAAGACGAGGAGAGCTTCATTCGGCTGGCTGAGAAAATGGCCTATCAGTAATGAGAAATGGGCTATACATTTTTAAAACACATCAAACCGGCAATTATTTTCAAATATCTTTTTTTCATTTCGAGATTTTGAATTGCATTGATTTTTATGTGTGGACAATTTATTGGATTTTATATTGATATACATTTATTTTTTAAATCAGTCTGAATGTGACTCGAAATTTCGGGATTAAAAACAGTTCAGACCGCACCGACATATGCAAAATTTCGTATAATTTTTAACCATGGCCACAATATGGGCTGTAATGCTAACATAAAGAATATGGGCTCCAAAAAAACCCGTAAGAATTAGCAAATGGGCTGTAAATTATTTGAAATAATGGCAGATGGGTTGTATGCTGTTTTCCACATATTTGAGGCTTTCCACAGATGGCCTGTATACTGTTGAATGTCCATCCAACGGCCGTCGTGCTTCTCTAATCTCTGCTCTTCCTGCTCCAGCCGCTCAAACAAGCGCCGGCGGGACTGCCTGCTCCCTCCTCCCCGCGGCCGGCTGTGCTGCCGCGCAGGCCTCACCACCCCGCCGTACTCTCATCGCTGGCCTAGCCATCCCTCTACTCACCCACACATGCTGTTATTCTCCAGCGACGGTAGACGTACCAGTAAACCCTCGTACAGTCATACTCCCCTCCGCGTGGGAAAAAAACAATGGCCGAGTCTTCCCTGCCTCCGTGTCGTTCCCTTCCTAGGCCTCGCCATCGTCCACCGCCCTGGTGCTCTCGGCGTGGCGTGGTCAGCGTGGTCAACGACCGACATGCATCTGAAGTGGACTGTACGTGGAGAGGCTGACACCTGGGTCCATGGCCGCACGCAAGGAAATGCCTCCTTATGACGTGCAAAATAATGATTTCCTCCACCTGACATCTGGGACCCACCGAAACGGCCTCTGTATTTCGCGAAAAAACGTTACCGCCGCTGACAGCTCGGACCCACCAGCTATATCTTCGCACGCAAGGAAGTGCCTCCTTATTACGCACAAAAAAATGAATACTCCCCCTGCTAGCTGGGACCCAGTATAGTGGGCCTACTAAGTTGACGGGGATGAAGGGCTTTGTCAACTTAGTC
This sequence comes from Triticum urartu, assembly GCF_003073215.2. NCBI lineage: Eukaryota > Viridiplantae > Streptophyta > Magnoliopsida > Poales > Poaceae > Triticum > Triticum urartu. The sequence goes on along the minus strand of NC_053028.1, from coordinate 508,405,704 downwards.
AATATGCACGATTCTAGCTCGACTGACCGTACTGTGTCCATCCAACGGCCGTAGTGCTTCTTCAACCTCTGGTCTTCTTGCTCCAGCCGCCCAAAGCAGCGCCGGTCATGCTGCCTGCTCCTGCCTCCCGTGGCCGGCTGTGCTGCCGCGGAGGGCTCACCGCCCCCATACTACTCCCACCGCTGGCCAGGCCATCCCTCCACTCCACTCACCCACACCCCCTGTTATTCTGCGGCGACGGCAGCGCAGCCGAACCAGTGAACCCTTATACTCCTCTCAGCGTGGGCATCCACTGCCGCGTCTTCCGCAACTCCGCATCGTCCCCTTCCTAGGCATCGCCATCGTCCACCGCCGTGGTGCTGTCGGCACGGCGTGGTCAATGTGGTCAACGACCGAATTCCATCAGAAGAATACTGTACATGGAGAGGCTGACAGCTGGGTCCACGGCAGCCGCAAGGAAGTGCCTCCTTATTATGCAGAAAATAATTATTCGTCCACCTGACAGCAGGGACCCACCGGACGCCCACCAGTATATCGCGAAAAAAACGTTTGCCCCTGACTGCTGGGACCCACCCGACGGACCACCATATTTCGCGAAAAAATGTTCCCCCTGCTGTCAGCTCGGACCCACCGGAAGTGCCTCCTTATTACGCACAAAAAAATGAATACCCCCTGCTAGCTGGGACCCACCTTGGTGGGAGGCTGACTTGTGGGCCTACTAAGTTAACGAGGACGGAGGGATTTGTCAACTTAGTCAATATGCACGATTCTAGCTCCAGTGACCGTACGATGTCCATCCAACGGCCGTAGTGCTTCTTCAACCTCTGGTCTTCTTGCTCCAGCCGCCCAAACCAGTGCCGGTAGCGCCTCGTGCTCCTGCCTCCCGTGGCCGGCTGCGATGTGGTGGAGGCCTCACCGCCCCCTACTACTCCCACCGCTGGCTAGGCCATCCCTCTACTCACCCAGACCCCCTGTTATTCTGCGGCGACGGCAGCCTCACACCGCAGCGAACCAGTGAACCCTCGTACTCCTCTACGCATGGGCATCCACTGTCGCATCTTCCCCAGCTCCGCGTCGTCCCCTTCCTAGGCCTCGCCGTTGTCCACCGCCATGGTGCTCTCGGCGCGGCGTGGTGAACGTGGTCAAGGAACGACTTCCATCGAACATGGACTGTACGTGGAGAGGCTGACAGCTGGGTCCACGGCCGCAGCAAGGAAGTTCCTCCTTATTACGTGCAAAATAATTATTCCTCCACCTGACAGCAGGGACCCACCGGACGGGCCACCGTATTTCGCCCCCCTGACTGCTGGGACCCACCAGCTACATCTTCACACGCAAGGAAGTGCCTGACAGTCGGGACCCACCTGGTCGAAGCATACGTAGCGTTGTCATTCTGGTCGCGAACGTGTACGTACATATATACTGGTGGATGTAGAGGCACGCACGTGTCATAGTAGAGGCGGCCAGGGTGCAAGAAAGAAAATACGGCCACGTATGTGTACATACGGGCGGGGTCTCGAACGCCTACTCGTGCATATGTATGGCGAGGGCTCGTTGACATGGCTGGGTCGGAACGGAGAAACAGCGTCGTCGTCATGTTCATGGGGAGGCAACGGAATGCGTCGTGTTCATGGGGAGGCAACGGAATGCGTCGTGTTCATGGGGAGGCAACGGAACGCGTGGGAGCCAACCGGCTGGGTCAGAATGGAATGCGTGGTCGTGTTCATCGGGAGGGCTTGGACGGAACAGGCGATGGAAACGAGGCCTGGCGTACCGCACAACGGAGGAAACGGACCTCCTACATTTGGAACGGGGTCCTGTTGATCGGGAGGGGTCTGGCGTACCGCAAAACGGAGGAAATGGACCTCCTACGGTCGAAACGGGGGTCTTGTTGATCGAGAGGGGTGTGGCGTACTGCAAAACGGATGAAACCGACTTGTATTGGAGCGCTACGGTCGAAATGGGGGTCCTATTCATCGGGAGGGGTGTGGCGTACCGCAAAACGGGACTCCACGGGATACTGTTCATCTCCACCATCGACCCCCTCCAGCCTCCACGAGCTACTGTTCATCCACCGTCGACCTCCTCCAGCCTCCACCTGCGACTGTTCGTCCACGGGCTCCTGTTCATCCAGCCTCCACCGCGCGCTACTCCACCGGCTACTGTTCAACCAGCCCTCTCCACGGGCTCCTGTTCAACCACCCCTCCACGGGCTACTGTTCATCCTGCCCTCCGCCGTCTACTGTTTATCCTGCCCTCCACGGGGTGGTCCTGTTCATTCAGCCCTCCACGGGGTCCTGTTCATCCAGCCCCAACCGGCTCGATCGATCGGGGTCCTGTTCATCCACCCCCATCGGGAACTGTTCATCCAACCCCCCCTTCCCCCCCCCCGCAACGCTCACCTGTTCATCCAGAGGCAACATCACGATCGGCTTCAGTTAGCAGCAGTAGCGAAGGAATCGCTCGATCGGGTTAAGTTAACAACCATCGATCGATCGCTCGGGTTCAGTAACGTGTAGCCTGCAGTGCAATCGCTCGGGTTCAATTAGAGCCCAACGCCTCGCTCAGGTTCAGTTAGAGCCAACGCCTCGCACACACGCGCGTACGTGTACGAGAGAAACGCGCATCGCTCGGCCCCCGACCTCCCACCGTAACCGGGAACTCCCCAAAATTTTCCTCGCCCTCGCTTCTACCATGGTTTTTTCTGTCATGGACGACCCAAAGAATGTCATGCAACTGCGTCTCCGGCCCGCCCAGGACGACAAGCCCATTTTCTGTCATGAGTTTTTGTCATAGAAGTAGGAGCCCACCACATCTATGATGATACCGGGTTTTGTCACAATTATCGTCATAGAAGTGTCATATGTATGACAGAAAAAAAGTTCGTTCGGCCCAAAATGTCACGGATGTGTCTTTTTTTGTAGTGTAGGCTTATGCTTAAAGCGCGCTTTTGGTGCTCGTGACCCCCCTTGCGGGCTTGCTGCCGTAACTTACTTTGGTTTAGTCAGGCTTCAAACTAATTTGGTAGCTACGGATGTGCATTCCTTCTGAGAGGAGCCCCTCACGAGCTCGCGAGGTTTTTGTTTCCTGAGGGGTCCGCCAGTCCACCCAAGAGGGCCTCGCGAGAAGCGAGCACCATTAATGGAGAGATGCGCGCGTAGTGCGCCTGCGCCACTGCCAGCCCCCGCTCGCGAGGTTTTCGAAAGGGGGGAAGATAGCGGACGTAAATCTCAATCAAAACACAAATCCAGAAACTCACAAAATCAACGCGAGCGAGAAAGGACCCCCCCACTATTGCCAATGGAAATGCAACTTCAAATTCAAGATCAAAAGCTGCAAGTCTGAGGTACAGAAAAGAGGTCAAAAGCAAATGGCCGCCTATGGCACCTAGCTAGTCTTCTTGTCTTCCCACAAGCACGGAGCTAAGAGCTTTCACTGGCCGTGAGCATAGTCATTGGGGGACAGTGTTGACGGCCAGCGCGGAGCATGGTGCTTCCACTAGGACGTGGTCGGGAGCCCCCGAGGCCCGAGGGCGGCACTCCGGAGACTCCGGGGCGTGTACAACCCCACTCATTATTACGTGAGAGTGTCACGAGCAGAGACCTTCACAGGCGTGAGCCTTACTTCATATCGCTAGGCGAGGGCCCCGCCTTGCGCTGCCCTTGACCACCGTTGGGGTGTCTGGAAACCAGGACGATGCCAAAGGGAAAAGGGGACGCTAGCGGCGCCCTCGGTGACCAAGAGCCCTCTGCCGGGGGGAAGGCTCACCGGTGCCTCCCTGGCAGAGGTCCTACCTCTGGGGGACGCCTTGCTCCATGCGATGTGGGGCGGGGCCTTGCTCCCGGCTCCTCCCACGCAGCCCCCAGTGCGCTTCCCCTGGTGGAAGGGGGGCTGCCGTGCTAGGGCCGTTGTCCACTGCTGTGACCTGATTCACTTGCGACCCATGGTTAGCGTAAGCCTGCTCCTGAGAGATTAGTGGTACCATGTAGCTGTTGTCGCCGGCGTGGTCGACGAGGCTCCCGGGTGGCTCCTGGAAGGCCTCAACTTCCAGCGTCTCCTCTTCCCATCCCAGATCGAGGAACGAGTCGGGGTCATCTTCCGGCGTGTACTCCTGGTCCATCATGCGGGGCACATAGGCCTTCGGAGCCGTCTCCCCAGAAACCTCGCTGAAGTGCCCCGCGCTCCACGTCGCCCGGCCCGGCGCGCCGCTCTGAGAATGGTAGGGCGGCATCCTGCTGGGGCCATGGGTGGCAATGCTTATGCCTGCACCCACCGGGGGAGGCATGGCTGCGGTTGCGTGTCTGGCGCCACTGGTTGCGCCTGTGCAGACGAAACTTCCTGGTGCGCCCGGGGGCGCACAGGCGTGGCGAGGCCCACCGTGCGATCCGACCACAGCCCGAGACATAAGCAAGGGGCACAAAGGCGGCGTGCCCCTGGCTACGGCATCCAACAGCTCGGCAACGCGTTCTAGCAATGCATCCCGGCCGCTCTCCATCAGTCGGCAGCGCAGCAGCTCCTGTGCTACTGTGAGCGCGGCCCTCATGTTCGCTTGTTCCCGTCGGGTGTGCGGCGCTGTCGCCGCGGCGTAGCTTGAGGCCCTTGCGGCGGCCCGCGCGTGCCGCGGGATAAGGGTGGAAGGCACGGACCACGCCGCCCACGCCCCGCGGCGCTTGGTGGTGCGCGTGCCGCCTGGAGTTCAGAGTCAAGGTCTTCTTGGGCGGACGATGCCGTCTGGGCTGGCCAAGCTGCCCATTGGTCGTCGTCGGCCCTCGGTTCACCGGACATCGGCGCTGCAGAGCATTGGCAGGTATGCTGATGGAAGAGAGGCGTCGGCGCCCCCCTACCTGGCGCGCCAAATGTCGGATTCCGGGTTCCGGCAAAACCCTTGAGGTTCGAACTCTGGGGTGCGCACGAAGATCTCTCCCCCTAGCTCACGCTCTCACTGCAATCTCAGAGCTAAGCACGTCGAACTCGCTAAACACAGGCAATAGGGTTTATACTGGTTCGGGCCACCGTTGTGGTGTAATACCCTACTCTAGTGTGGTGTGGTGGATTGCCTCTTGGGCTGAGGATGAACAAGTACAAGGGATGAAGAGCCTCCTGAGGAGAGGTGTTCTTGAGCTCGATGAGCTTGTGTGGTTGAGGATGGAATGGACCCGACCTCAGACCCGTTGCCTCCTAATGTGGTGGCTAGTCCTATTTATAGAGGCCCTGGTCCTCTTCCCAAATGTAGGCGGGAAGGGATCCCACAACTGCCATATTTGAAGGGAGACAACTAGTACAAGTTATCCTGACAAAAGGTGGTCTTCGCCTGCCAAAGGATCTTGTGGTGACGCCGTCCTGGGCTCCACGGTGACATCCGCCCTACCGTCCTGCTGGTCTTGGTCTTGTTGCACCGATATGGAAACATTTGCCTGATGCCTCGGGACTCCTCGCCTGCGCCTGTCCCTTTAGCACCAAAGGGGAAACGAGGGCACTGCACGCGCTGGCGCCCGCCTGGCCTTGGTCGTCATAGCTTGCATCACAGGGACCTCGCGAGGTGCCCCCCGCCTAGATCCCTAAGCCCCTTTCTACCTCTTGAGCACTGCGTTGGTTTTCCCTTGAAGAGGAAAGGGTGATGCAGCAAAGTAGCGTAAGTATTTCCCTCAGTTTTTGAGAACCAAGGTATCGATCCAGTAGGAGGCCGCACACAAGTCCCTCGCACCTACACAAACAAATAAATCCTCGCAACCATCGCGATAAGGGGTTGTCAATCCCTACTCGGTCACTTACGAGAGTGAGATCTGATAGATATGATAGGATAAATTTTTTGGTATTTTTATGATAAAGAGAAATAAAAGGTGCAAAGTAAAATAAATGGCAAAGGAAATAACTAAGTGTTGGAAGATTAATATGATGGAAGATAGACTCGGGGTACATAGGTTTCACTAGTGGCTTCTCTCAAGAGCATAAGTATTTACGGTGGGTGAACAAATTACTGTTGAGCAATTGACATAATTGAGCATAGTTATGATAATATCTAGGTATGATCATGTATATAGGAATCACGTCCGAGACAAGTAGACCGACTCATGCCTGCATCTACTACTATTACTCCACACATCGACCGCTATCCAGCATGCATCTAGAGTATTAAGTTCAAGAGAACAGAGTAACGCTTTAAGCAAAATGACACGATGTAGAGGGATAAACTCATGCAATATGATATAAACCCCATTTTGTTATCCTCGATGACAACAATACAATACGTGCCTTGCTGCTCCTACTGTCACTGGGAAAGGACACCGCAAGATTGAACCCAAAGCTAAGCAATTCTCCCATTGCAAGAAAGATCAATCTAGTAGGCCAAACCAAACTGATAATTCGAAGAGACTTGCAAAGATTAACAATCATACATAAAAGAATTCAGAGAAGATTCAAATATTGTTCATAGATAAACTTGATCATAAACCCACAATTCATCGGTCTCAACAAACACACTGCAAAAAGAAGATTACATCGAATAGATCTCCACAAGAGAGGGGGAGAACTTTGTATTGAGATCCAAAAAGAGAGAAGAAGCCATCTAGCTAATAACTATGGACCCGTAGGTCTGAAGTAAACTACTCACACTTCATCGGAAGGGCTATGGTGTTGATGTAGAAGCCCTCCGTGATCGATGCCCCCTCCGGCAGACTTCCGGAAAAGGCCCCAAGATGGGATCTCATGGATACAGAAAGTTACGGCGGTGGAAATATGGTTTTGGCTCCGTATCTGGTAGTTTGGGGGTACGTAGGTATATATAGGAGGAAGGAGTACGTCGGTGGAGCAACAGGGGGCCCATGAGGGTGGAGGGCGCGCCTGGGGGGTAGGCGCACCCCCTACCTCGTGCCTTCCTCGTTGATTGCTTGACGTAGGGTCCAAGTCCTCTGGATCATGTTCGTTCCGAAAATCATGTTCCCGAAGGTTTCATTGCGTTTGGACTCCATTTGATATTCTTTTTCCGCGAAACCCTAAAATAGGCAAAAAAACTGTAATTCTGGGCTAGGCCTCCGGTTAATAGGTTAGTCCCAAAAATAATATAAAAGTGTATAATAAAGCCCAATAATGTCCAAAACAGAATATAATATAGCATGGAACAATAAAAAATTATAGATACGTTGGAGACGTATCACCCCTCGCGAGCCAGCCTAGTGAGGCCACCCCCGAGGAGGTCTTGCATTGTCTGCCTCGCGAGGCTTGGCCCCTCGCGAGGGCTTGAGTGTTCGCTGCTGAAGATGGGCCGCACGGGGCCACTGGTGGAGCCATGCCGTGGGCCGCAGGCAGGCAAGTCTGGGGACCCCCGTTCCCAGGATGCCGACAGATGCTCAAATCCATCTTCTCGAAAATCTTAAGCGGAGCAGCCAACGGCCAACGTTGGAGCGGGGTGGCTATTTATAGCTGCAGCCTTCTGATAACCCACAAGTATAGGGGATCACAACAATTTTCGAGGGTAGTGTATTCAACCCAAATTTATTGATTCGACACAAGGAGAGCCAAAGAATATTCACGAGTATTAGCAGTTGAGTTTTCAATTCAACCACATCTGAAAAGACTTAATATCTGCAGCAAAGTGGTATGATAGTAACGGTAATAGTGGCAAAAGTAACAGTAGCAGTTTTGTAGTGATTGTAACAGAAGTAGAAACGAAAGTAACTTAGCAAAGATCAATATGTGAAAAGCTCGTAGGCATTGGATCATCGATGGATAATTGTGTTGGATAATATTCATCATGTAGCAGTCATAACCTAGGGTGACATAGAACTAGCTCCAATTCATCAATGTAATGTAGGCATGTATTCCATATGTAGTCATACCTGCTTATGGAAAAGAACTTGCATGACATCTTTTGTCCTACCCTCCCGTGACAGCAGGGTCCATAAGGAAACTAAGGGATATTAAGGCCTCCTTTTAATAGAGAACCAGAACAAAGCATTAGCACTTAGTGAATACATGAACTCCTCAAACTACGGTAATCACCGGAAAGAATCACAATTATTCTCACCTTGGGGTATGCGGATCATAACACGGAATAGGTGTCTACAACTTGCAAGATATGATCAAGAACTCACATATATCCATGAAAACGTAATAGGTTCAGATCTGAAATCCTGGCACTCGGGCCCTAGTGACAAGCATTAAGCATACCAAAGTCGTAGCAACATCAATCTCAGAACATAGTGGATACTAGAGATCAATCCCTAACAAAACTAACTCGATTACATGATAAATGTCATCCAACCCATCACCGTCCAGCAAGCCTATGATGGAATTACTCACTCCCGGCGGTGAGCATCATGAAATTGGTGATGGAGGAAGGTTGATGATGACGATGGCGACATATTCCCCTCTCCGGAGCCCCGAACGGACTCTAGACCAGCCCTTTCGGTGAAGAACAGGAGGCGGCGGCTGCTCCGTTTCGTAAAACATGATGAATCCTTCTCTCTATTTTTTTTCTCCATGAATAGGAATATATGGAGTTGGAGTTAAGGTTGTAGATGGTCCAGGGGGGCCACAAGCCTGCAGGGCACGCCCTATGGGGACAGGCATGCCCTCAGGGCTTATGGCCCTTGGGTGACCCCCCTCTGGTATATTTTTCCGCTAGTATTTTTTATATATTGCAGAAATATTCTCCGTAAATTTTTAGGTCAATCCGAGAACTTTGATTTCTGCATAAAAATAACACCATGGCAATTCTGCTCAAAACAGCGCCAGTCCGGGTTAGTTCCATTCAAATCATGCGAATTAAAGTCCAAAACAAGGGAAAAGAGTTTGGAAAAGTAGATGCAACAGAGACGTATCAACTCCCCCAAGCTTAAAGCATTTCTTGTCCTCAGGCAATTCAGTTGACAAACTGAAAGTGACAAAGAAAAACTTTTACAAACTCTGTTTGATCTTGTTGTTGCAAATATTCTAACAAATGTTTAGGTTTTCAGCAAAGATTATGAACTAACCACACTCACAATAAAACTTAGGTCTCACATTTACTCATATCAATGGCATAATCAACTAGCGAGTGATAATAAGATATTTGTGATGACAACACTTTTACAAAACAATCATTATATAATATGACATAATGGTATCTCTCTAGCCCTTTCTGAGATCACAAAACGTAAATGCAAAGCACCCCTGAAGATCAAGGACTGACTTTGTAATTTATGGCAAAAGAGATCCAGTCACAGTCATACATAATATTGAATAAAAACAAGGCATATAAATGACAATGGTGCTCTCTAGTTGGTGCTTTAATAAGAGGATGATGACTCAACAATAAAAGTAAATAGATAGGCCCTTCGCAGAGGGAAGCAGGGATTTGCAAAGGTGCCAGAGCTCGAAGCTTCTAAAACAGAGATGAATATAATTTGAGCGGTATGCTTTCATTGTCAACATAACAACCAAGAGATCTCACTATATTCCATGCTAGACACATTATAGGTGGTTCCCAAACAGAATGCTAAAATTTTACTCCCCCTCAACCAACAAGCACACTCGACGGCTAGCCAAATCCACAGGTACCGTCCATACCAACAATAGTCCTGAGGGAGTTTTGTTTCATTATTATATTTTTATTTTGATCATGGAAGTGGGCATCCCAATTACCAGCCACCTTCTCATGAATGACAAGTGAATAAACACTCATTGTGGGAATAACCCACCTAGCATGGAAGATCCCAGTCGCTACATGAGCGATTTGGGCATACAAAATAGATTATTATTTGAAGGTTTAGAGTTTGGCACATGCAAATTTGCTTGGAACGATAGGTAAATACCGCATATACGTAGGTATGGTGGACTCATATGGAACAACTTTGGGTTTAAGGAAGAGAATGCACAAGCAGTATTCCCGCTTAGTACAACTGAAGGCTAGCAAAAAGATTGAGGAGTGACCAACTAGAGAGCGACAATGGTCATAAACATGCATTGAGATTAATCAACATCGGGTACAAGCATGAGTAGGATATAAATCACCATCAACATAAATATCGTGGAGGCTATGTTGTTTTTGATTTCAACTACATTCGTGAACATGTGCCAAGTCATGCCACTTGAATCATTCAAAGGAGGAGACCATCCTATCATACTACATCATAACCATTTTAAATGCATGTTGGCACACAGGACAAACCATCTTTCGTTCCTAGCTAATTAAGCATGGCATGAGTAACTATAGTCACTAATTATCATTGCAAACATGTTTCCTTCATAATGGGCTGAATCAGGAACAGTGAGCTAATCATATTTACAAAAACAAAATAGGTCGAGTTCATATGAGCTTTTCCTCATCTGAATCATTTCATCATATATCGTCATTTTTCCTTTCACTTGCACAACCAAACGATGTGAATAATAATGATAGTGCATGTACTGTGGACTAAGATGGAATATGCAAACATTTATTCAAAGGAGAAGACAAGGTAATATGGGCTCTTTGCTAGATCAACAATAATGCATATGAGAGCCACTCAACATTTTTATCGTGGTCTTCTCCTTATGACCCAAGGAAAAGAAAAGAATTTCGAAGAAACACACTGAAATATATTTTTTGAATTTTTGTTTTTCTGAAGAAAGTAAAACGAGAAAAACTATTTACACGGGAAAGCTCCCAACAAGCAAAAGAAGAACGAGAAATCTTTTTGGGTTTTCTTTTAATACTAAGCTAATTAAACTAGAAAGAAAAACTAAAAATAAATGAGAAATGTTTTTGGATTTTATCAAATTTTTTCAAACACACAAGAAGAAACCAAGAAAAAATAAACTAACCTGGATAATACAATGAAAAATGATGAACACCGACAGCTGAAATGAATGTGTGAACATGAATGTAATGTCGGTGAGAGATACGTACTCCCCCAAGCTTAGACTTTTGGCCTAAGTTGGTCTAGGGCCACGGCTTGTAGTAACCCTCTCCTGGATATAGCGGAGGGTCCTGAGGGTTCCACTGGTTGGCGAGCTCCTGTGGCTCCCACTGATAAACAGGCTCCTAATATGGCTCAGGTGCTGGAGCTGGCTCAGGCACTAGGGGTTGCATTAAGCTCCAGTACGCATAAATGTCATTGGGAATAATAATGTACCTTCCTGAATGAATATTGAATAAAGAAGGTACATGCAAGTTAATAATCTCACACGTACCCTGATGAATACTAGGTTGTACTGGAGTCGCTTTTGCTTATCATTGTTAATAAAATCGTGTGCTGCCATGCTAGCATAATCTAAATATTTAGTGGGTAGAAACATCTCCTCCTTCTCATCGTGCCTAATAGGTATCTCAAAATATTTAGCAAGGCGGGAGGCATAGACACCTCCAAAAATACTACCCTTCGTACGGTTTGTGTGTAACCGCCGAGCAACTATAGCGCCCAAACTAAAGGTTCTGTCAGCATATAAAGCATGGCGCAAAATAGCAACGTCAAGTGAACTAAGAGTTCCACTCTCCCCTCGACCAGTTAGACATCTATCGGCAAATAATGCATAGTAACATAAAATAGGAAAAATGTAAACTAGCTACTCTAGCTTCTGACACCCCTCTCTCTTCCCCCACAGTAGTGTCAATGATGAAATCTGCCATGTCTCTAGGACGTGGCTCACTGACGCTGCCCTCATAAGGTATGTTACAAACATTGCAAAAATCATATAATGTCATTTCCTTACACTACTGCAGGATCCTGCTAACGCGACACTACGATCAGAGACCCTTCGACGAAACTGTGTGCGATGCAATAATCGCAAACGGTGGTGTAAAAAAATCGTCAAAAAGGTGCAAAACGTTTGCGATGACGGATGCATCAAACATGGTTCAGATTTTAGTTGCGTGTGCGATTCAGGGCATATAGTTCAGTTCAATTAGCCATTTTCAATGAGGAGGAACAAAAGAATTAGGCAGCCAGATGAAGGTGTGTGTGATGTACAGCATACGGTTCACTCGGATGAACTGTTTGTGATTAGGCGACACAAAAGAAACGGTCAGCGAGATCAAGGTGTGTGCGATGTACAGCACACAGTTCACTCGGATGAACTGTTTGTGATTAGGCCACACAAAAGAAATGGTCAGCCAGATCAAGGTGTGTGCGATGTACGACATGCGGTTCACCCGGATGAACTGTTTGTGTTGAGACAAGAGATTATAAATGGTTCAATATAACAAATACCATAAATATTGCAAGGTTCAAATTCAAAGATTACAATGCCCAAATTCAAACATTGCAAGCTGCATCATTTCTGAAGAGGGATTAGCCGCTGACAAGACATGTATGGGTTTGACACAATAACTTCCAATTGATTTGCTATATGCTCTACCAAAATGAAGTTTGGCATTTTTAGAGGCACTTCCATTCCACAGTACCAGCCGTCTCTGATAATCATACCATTTATATTTCCTAATTAAATGCGTGTTCAACCTCAGTACCCTCAGCACCTTTGCTTTGGCAATAAAGAACCTGGCGAGTGTAATCTCCGGTGGAGTCCCTGGATAGGAGTTCAAAGTAATATTTGAGAGATGCAGATCCAGGCATTCGAGATTGTCGTTATAAACATCATCCACCTCCGAGCCTAATATGCACTGCAAAAGAAGAGAATGTGTTAGTGCCTACATGCAGTTTTGAACACTCCTACATGCTCATTTGGTCTGCAGGATTTGTAAAATGCACCAACGTGCTATCTTCGATCTGGCATGATTAACATGGGCATTTGATTACAATCTACTCCCTCCGTCCCATAATGTAAGACATTTTTTGACACTACACTAGTGTTAAAAAATGTCTTCCATTATGGGATGAAGGGAGTAGAAACATGTAGCCTTCTTCACAAGAGGTTGGATTGGATGAAAAATTCCCTAAGAAAAGTAGTACAGATGAATCCAAAGGAGAAATGCTTATGGACGATTGTAACCATATGAATGAAGCAACCAATATGGGGTGGGGGTGTATGTCCTAAAATCCTCCAAAATTCCTTCAGAAATCGTAGTACATTGTCATTGTAAACTTGGGAAAAGGTGCAAAAAATTGAACTCCCTTATGGTTAACATTTAATAGGAAAGGAGAATCACCTCGATATACAGCTTCTTCAGGCACAGAAAGCATCTTAGGCAACTGACAACTTGGTCCAGGTTGGGGCCGATAGATTCTAGTGCTAAGACCTTCATGTGCCCAGAGTCTGGGTGAAGCTTCGCTGGATGACAGACGAACATACATCTTGAAAACTAGAAATAACATTGATATCAAGAAGGAGAGGTATATAAGGCGACTGTTTTACCTGAAAGTTGAAGTATTTGACAGACGATTAGCCCACCACTTTCAATTTTGGTGCAGAAATGACATTGATTCTTGTTGGACCTTGTTGATGAACTAGAAGTAATCTCTCAAGTGAAGGCGTGTCCTGGATGACCATATTGTGGTCCACCTTTTGTGATCTCTCGTTGTAGCAATAGCAACACACATAAATAGTCCGGAGAGTCCTGGAGGTGATGTGCAAGGTACTCGACCAATTCATCGCCCGAAGACGAAGGAACTCGAGTGCAGTACAGCAGCGGAGCAGGCACTCCGTATCATCCTTTGGGATGCAGACATTCACAAGCTCGAGGTGCTTCAGTCGTGGTAGAAAAAGAGCGGGCACGTCATTAAGGTGGGGGAATGGCAGTTCATGAACCTGGCGAGGCACAGCATGGGCGCGAAGCAGAGCGCGGACATTGGCAGCAAGCACATATGCCCATCATTATAACTTAGCTTCTCGAGCTGATCTATGGCGCGGGATCGGAACCACTTGTCAAGCTTTGCTCGGTCCTTGCCATTGGAATAGAACTTGCCCGTGATAAGGCCTTTGATTGGGCCATCGTGTCTGCCAAGGATCTGGTAGAATGCATCCAAGCTTTGGCAATAGCCATGGCAGAGCTTGTGGGCGTTGAGGAGGTCGACAGGGGTGCGGAGCCATAGGGTGCGCTAGCACAGGGAAAGGGCGGCTGTCCTTGCCTGATATTTGATTGGGAGGAGGGATATGATGACTATCAACATATCATCGGGGAGGTTGTTGATGAAGTCTAGGCCTGCTGGAGTCGCTTGCGGTTCTTTCTCGACCCGCCTTCGCTTGTTGGCAGCCTTGTTCTCCACCTCGTCGGCGGGGACGAAAACCTCTGTCTCCATATTCACGCCATGCTTCGGTGCTTCAGTAGCCCCGGCTTCGCCACTCCCTCCGATGGGGCACTTCGGCAGCATCCTCGTACACTGACGGCTTTGAGGACTCATAACAGCATCGAGGATGCGGGCAGAGAGAGAGAGAGAGAGAGGAATTGTGTGTGTGGCGAGGATGGGGGGTGCGGCCGCTCGGTGGCGTCATTAATATAGACCAGTGGGAGCGAGGCGGGCGGCGGTCGAAGGCTGTATCACTTCCCGGTGAGAACGACTGCTTAATCTGTGGCACCCCGGCTCAGAGCAACCGGTTTACCATGCATTGCCAGCCCAGAGACCATGTCTTCTGGCAACACACAACATCTTGGTACAGAAAAAAACCGCTTTATTGATGCAGCAGATCAAAGTTTATATTACAACAGGTAGCGAGGCCAAGCGGCACACACGGTGCAGCTAAACAATATGTACATTATTTAGTGAACATAAAGGGGCCTCATTCACAACAACTACGCGGCAGCAGAACAACGTTGTAGCGGAACTCCATAGCACAGGGACACCGATGTGGACATGATCTAGACTCGGACAGGACTCCTTTCCAACGAGACTTTCCTGCAATCTGGCATGACACGCCAGGTCAGTACATTGAATGTACTTGCAAGCTCACAACAAGCATAAACATAATGACAAACAATATTATGATAATTAACCAATTATTAGTAATGCAACAATATATCCAACATGTTGTGATCATGCTTTTGTGAGAACAGTCCCTCGGACTGGCTTACCAACGGTGATCGCTCTTGGATCACAAACGTACCAACCTCATGGTCTTAACTAGGGATACCTCGTGATCTTTCCGGCGACCACAACCACGACCAACATTTGGTCTCAAACGGTGATCCTTCCGACGATCACAACCACGACCAACCCTTGGTCTCAAACAGCAAGATGACCTTCCCTCCATCATCAACAGTGCAAAGTTCATAACTTAGTGTGCAAGATTTATTAAACGTTGACCCATGTTGTGACCTACTTTCGAGCGTGTCCGTAACCGTGGACTCGGCTATCGATAGATTAATACACTCTGCAGAGGTAGTGCACTCTACCCACACCACGGAACCCATGGCCTCGCGCTCCCATTCGGGTGGACCAACGACATTCTGACGAAACCCCTCCATTGCCATGACACTTTCCCGGCCACTCCGACCCATTCCTCATCGAGCTAGTCCTGGGTGGCCCCGTGACTACGAAAGACACCAACGACCACCGTCGTGGCCAAAAAACAAACGTCCCACACGGGGACACGGTACCATAATCTCAACAACAGGCACACAAGGTTATGTCTTCTTACCAGGCCAGGGTACCGCACGCCCATAACCTTCCCTTGTTGGAGGCACTGACCATAGGAATGACAACGGACCGAATAAAGGCCTTCCCATAAAGGCAAATGTGGTTGCACTAGGAAAAACTCGATTCAGTGGCACCATGACCCAGTCAACGATATATTCAAGTTGGGTTATTAACAGGTTCAACTTAACATGAAAGTAACCAGTGTCATAACATGCCATGCAAGTGCAACACAAACATATGCATTATATACCATCGAAAATAACTGGGTCAACTATATCCACACTAAGCATAAACATCAACAATTCATGACACTTAGCTGGTTAGCATTAAACCTCACTTTAAACAGAATCTTTTCTAGTAAATTTTATCATTTTTCTCATGTAAAAAGAATAACTCCAAATAATTACTTATATTCATATCTATATTACTTCTTCATAACAAAATTTACTTCTTGTTACTTTACCAACTTAGTTAGCTTCAACCTTTCTGTAAACTAAGCATGACAACTTAAACAAGCAACCAATAGAATATAAATAATATAATAGTGATTTAAATGCATGGATTAAATCATTCATTCAAGTTGTAAAATCAAAAATATTGTAATGGCACCATGAAAATGTTGTTGTGGCTTGCCTTAGTGCAGATGAGGTTCACAAGCCTCCTGGTGATCCTCAAGACAAGCTTCACTCTCTGAAAACATTTATAAACACAAAAAGAAAACATCAAGAACCCTTCTGAAATTCACCAGAAAATCTAGACAGTAGGGAAAAATCCCATTTTTGGCGAGCTACTAGAATTCTCTACAAAGAACACAATGCAAAATGAATAAATTCATTTGGACTTATGGTTAAAGAGTTTTGGCTATTTGAAGCTCTCTGGAAAAATATGAAATTTGAATTTAAATAAATAGTCTGGGGGTGACGTCGAAGGCGTAAAGCCTCGCAGGCGCTACCACTCGTACCACTTCGCGCGCATACTGAGTGGCTGACTAGCGGGCCCCGCTAGTCAGGTGAGGGGGAGGGAGAGAATGAAACAGTGGACGGCGCAGCTTTGCTAGAGCAGATGCCAGTGACGAGGGCTTCTTGGCCAAAACGAGAGGGAGGGATCGAGAGAGGAGACGGAGGCGCACCTGCCCATACCCGTAGAGTAGCTAGGGGTGGTCGAACGACGTCGGAATCAGCGTCTCTAGCGGAGGCAGAGAGCGGAGGTCGCCGGAGACGAAGACAACAGCGAACAGAGGCGACTCCAGGGGCTCCAATAAGGCGGAACAGCACCACCGAAGAGTGGCGGAGGCCCTGGAAGGGTTGCCCAGGCCTGGGAGGGGCTGGATCTACGGAGACGACCCGAGGGGATCGCCGGCGAGCTCGAGCCCGGGGACGGCGGCCCGCGGCCTGCCCGGCCAGGCTACAGCTTCTACAAGATCGTGGAATGTATGGGAGGATTGGGTGATTCTTGAGGAGGCTGGGGAGGGCTCTATTTATAGCCAAGCATCGAGGGGGGTTCGGGCTCCGCCGGTGGACAGCTGGACACGGCGCCCGACGATGAATGGCATTAGTGAGAGGAGGAGAAGGCGACGCAGCTCACGCGGGAACTATGGGCGAGCGGGGACAAGCACATGGGCCAGGGGAAGGCGACGAGCATAGTGCATCGCGCACTGTTGCGTTGGCCGGACCGCACCCATGCTCGCCGCGGCGAGCTCCGGCGTCGGCGAGCGCCAGGAGGGAGTTAAGAGGTTCGGGGCGATGATTGTGGCACATTTTGGCAAGGCTAGGCAGATAGGGAAGCGAGCACGCGAGCAACAGAAGCTCGCGCGCGACGCAGAGCACGTCCACATGCAGGTTGGCATCATGCACACGTGTGGTAACCGCGTGAACTCTGCCCTCAGGTCGACCTAAGTCCAAATGTCATGGCTGGCATGTTGTTCTTGGTAGTTTTAGAGTTTACCACACTTGGGTTTGATCTCAGGTGCAGTAGAATAGATTTCAACTGCTTGGTAAGTTTCTAATCAGTAACTTTGAGAGCTTACTGTGGTCAAACTACTGGGAGTTGGGTGCTGGGCCTTGGAGGTTAGCAATCATCTACTAAGGTGATGATGCACACGAAAAATTAGCCACAATGGAGCAAGTAAAATGGTAGTTGCTGTAGAAACTACCATTTCTGTCCAAAACAGAAAAAAAATTCTGTAGCAAAAATATTCCAGAAAGTGGTGAAATATTTTTTCTCAGGAAGGTGCCCTAGGGTTGAAAGAATATTTGTGAATTTTCTCAGATTTTTGTGGGCAAGAAAAATTAGGGTTTCTTTGGAGCACATTGAGCTGGCTAGGGTTTATGAGAAGGAAATGAATATTTTTCATTTAAGAAAAATATTCAAAATATTATTTTGAGTTGAACCAGAGAGGAAATGATAG
The DNA here is from genome assembly GCF_003073215.2 of Triticum urartu. Taxonomy (NCBI): domain Eukaryota; kingdom Viridiplantae; phylum Streptophyta; class Magnoliopsida; order Poales; family Poaceae; genus Triticum; species Triticum urartu. Next base: position 508,387,809 of record NC_053028.1, on the reverse strand, counting down.
TTAGAGAGGGAAATGAGGCACTTGGGTGAAAGCCAAGGGGTACCAAAGTGTATAAGTCCATATGAAACGATTCAAAACTCCAAATTTCAAAATCAATTCAACTGAAAATCAGGCAAGGAGCAGAGGGCAAAAACCAGGCTGTCACATAATCTCCCCCACTTAGAATGAATCTCGTCAAAATGGCAGCTATTTTTTTCAAAATGCCTTAGTTGGCTATCATTATTCTAGTGCGCCTTCTCTCAAAATGGACACAAAAAATACCACATCATGTTGGGTGCCCTTCCATGATAGCATGCCAAGTTTCATGAATTTCAGACGAGTTTTGGATTTACTAGAATTTAAAAACGAGGCATCTCAATGTTTTGCCGGCAATCAACGGTGCCCTGCTGTTTGAAATTCATTCCCATTTCTTGCATGGGACCTAAGCATTCACCCAAGGACACATATTTGATTTTTCAACCGATTTATGTGCACTGGAGCATGTGCATGTAGTTCAAATTTGAATTATGCACATAAATGCATTGAAAACTCACTTAATGCATAAAAATGTCCAAATGAACCCCGAAAAATCACAGAAAATAACACAACACTCCTGTTGTTCTATGTTGACACGAGAAATTTTTTGAAAGCAATAAGAGGCAATGGATATCGTTTCATCCCCAAGGTGGGGCGTTCCCTACTGAAACCTTCATGCTTGTCGTGAGAAGCTCTGGCTTGTGAGAAGTATATACTCAAACCTGTCCCAAATGGGACAAAAAATTACCATGGCATGTTGATGCCGCTCCATGATAGCATGCCAAGTTTCATGAATTTCAGACGAGTTTTGGATTTACTAGAATTTAAAAACCAGGCATCTCAATGTTTTGCCGGCAATCAACGGTGCCCTGGTGTTTGAACTTCATTCCCATTTCTTGCATGGGACCTAAGCAGGCACCCAAGGACACATATTTGTTTTTTCAACCAATTTATATGCATTGGATCATGTGCATGTACTTCAAATTTGAATTATGCTCATAAATGCATTGAAATCTCACTTAATGCATAAAAATGTCCAAACGGACCCCGAAAATCACAAAAAATAACACAACACTCCTGTTGTTCTATGTTGACACGAGAAAAAGTTTTAAAGCAATAAAAGGCAATGGATATCGTTTCATCCCCAAATGTGGGGCGTTCCCTACCGAAACCATCATGCTTGTTATGAGAAGCTCTGGTTTGTGAGAAGCATATACCCATACCTGCCCCAAAAGGTTTAAAAAAATTACCACGGTATGTTGATGCCACTCCATGGTAGCATGCCACTAGTAGAAAAAGGGGCTTTTGTCCCGGTTGGTAAGGCCCCTTTAGTCCCGGTTTTCGAACCGGGACTAAAGGGTCGGTACTAATGCCTCTCCCTTTTAGTCCCGGTTCTTACACGAACCGGGACTAAAGGGCGCGGCCACGTGGAGCTCCACCTTTAGTCCCGGTTGATAACACCAACCGGGACTAAAGGAAATTTTATGATTTTTTTTGAATTTTTTTTAAAAAAAAATTTGATTTTCAAATTTCTGAATTATTTTAACCTCTAGTGTGTAATCACCACCCCTCATCACTGCTCAATTTATCCTCTAATCACCCCTCATCATTCCAAATCATCTAACTTCCCGAACGGTCACCCATCCTCCCACTCCCCCAGCCTGAGCACGCTTAACTTCCGGGTTCTATTCTCTCTCGTTTCCAAGTCTGCACTTGTTGTTTTCCTGACAATAGTAAGATGTCAATCCTATTAACCTTCATGAATTTTGCTTGAGCATGAAGTGACACATTTCACTGTTTGAGTTTGAAACTATTGTTTTGAAAAACAATAATTATTTAGTAACACTAATATTTCTTGAATAATTAGTTTGACCATTGTTTGACCACAGTTTGACCACATTTGACCAGATTTGACCAAAATTTAAAATAACTGAAATAATTATTTAGTAACACTAATATTCTAGAATAATTAGTTTGACCACTATTTGACGACAGTTTGACCACTATTTGACCAGATTTGACTAGTAATTTTTTCGATTTTTTCCACTCTAGATCTTAAAAGCCCCGTAACTTTTTTTCTGTTAGGTTTTTGAGGATTTTGAAAATGTTAAACAAGGTTCCCCCGATTAAATTCGGATGTAACTTTTCGAGTAGATGATTTTTCATATAAAAAACTTTTTAATCCGAGTTTGTATGCAAAAGTTATGCCCATTTTACAAATTCCAGAGAGATTTTGCAAATAAAGTCAAAATTCATATTTGTAAATTTTCCCAACAAGTAGACCACATATCACATGAGAAACTTATTTTATTTTATTTTTTTGACATTTCCATCATTTTCTTTTGTTTTTTCTAAAACTGAAAAGGCGATCCACCGGGGGGGGGGGAGTTCGGAAATGGGACCTTTAGTACCGGTTCGTGCCATGAACCGGTACTAATGCCTCAAAACCCATTAGTACCGGTTGGTGGCACCAACCGGTACTAAAGGTCTAACCTTTAGTCCCGGTTGGTGCCACCAACCGGGACTAATGGGCATCGCACCCTTTAGTCCCGGTTCGTGGCACGAACCGGGACTAAAGGGCCCAGGTGAACCGGGACTAATGCCTTAGCCGCACGAACCGGGATAAATGCTGACGTTAGTCCCGGTTCTTGACTGAACCGGGACTAATGTGAAAACTGCCTCGTGACCAAAGCCCTGTTTTCTACTAGTGTGCCAAGTTTCAGGAATTTCAGACGAGTTTTCGATTTACTACAATTTAAAAACCAGGCATCTCATTGTTTTGCCGGCAATCAACGGTGCCTTGGTGTTTGAAATTCATTCCCATTTCCTGCATGGGACCTAAGCTTATACACAAGGACATAGATTTGATTTTTCAACCGATTTATATGCACTGGAGCATGTGCATGTAGTTCAAATTTGAATTATGCACGTAAATGCATTGAAAACTCACTTAATGCATAAAAATGTCCAAAAAAACCCCGAAAAATCACAAAAAATAACACAACACTCCTGTTGTTCTATGCTGACATGAGAATTTTTTTGAAAGCAATAAGAGGCAATGGATATCATTTCGTCCCCAAACGTGGGGCGTTCCCTACCGAAACCATCATGCCTATTGTGAGAAGCTCTGGTTTGTGAGAAGCATATACCCAAACCTGCCCCAAATGGGACAAAAAATTTACCATGGCATGTTGATGCCGCTCCATGATAGCATGCGAAGTTTCATGAATTTCAGACAAGTTTTGGATTTACTAGAATTTAAAAACCAGGCATCTTAATGTTTTGCCGGCAATCAATAGTGCCCTGGTGTTTGAAATTCATTCCCATTTCTTGCATGGGACCTAAACATGCACCCAAGGACACATATTTGATTTTTCAACCAATTTATATACACTGGGGCATGTGCATGGAGTTCTAATTTGAATTATGCACATAAATGCATTGAAAACTCACTTATTGCATAAAATGTCCAAACGAACCCTGAATAATTCCAATTCGTTTATGATCACTACAGATAAAAGTCTAGCAATTCAAACACCGTCCACGACCATTGTGACCCCATTATGTAATTCAAATCAAGACGAAAAAACAAGTAGATCCCACATAATTTATTATAACCAACCGTGTGAGAGGCAGCACAAAATATCTTCGAACCATGTCTGAATAAGGGACCGTGTCCAATGACACTTTGCGTGCCAGTTTTTTGGCTGAAGCAATTCCAAATTTTCGGCTTCCACCGAAATATCTACCTCCCCGCCTCTTCCCCTTACCAAAAGCCACATTTCCCCTGTTTCCGTCTTCTTTTCCAAGTTGAAACCTTCACTCGTTTCTTGCAGCGCCGCCGCCTCCTCGTTGGCGACCCTCCTTCACGCTGCTCGGCCTCGCCTATCCAGGTAGGTAATCCACATCCGACGCCCATCCTCCTCCTCCTTCCACATCCAACATGCCCCGACATCCGGCGCGAGCGCGACACCTTCCACCCAAATCACCGACCCCTCCACCAAATAAGCATCGGCCTAAGCCATGGTGCACGCAGTATAGCCAGGACCTCAAGGAGAATTTGGCAGCGAAGAAGAAAATCACGGCCGCACGCGCGGATGAGGTCGCGATGGTTGCCATTCGTGCTGACCCCTAGATCTTGGAGGAGCACCTCGCCGTTGAGGCCACCGTTGACGCCTCGCGCGTCCACACCGCGACGCGGTCGGCTGCTTTAAATGCCAGTTCATGTTGTTTTCTCGAGGCCACCGTCGGTGCCTTCAACGAAGACTACAAAGTGTTTTCTCAGCGTGCACGTGCTTACCTCATCTCGAGAGCCAGCAGGTTGGTGCCCGGAGCGGCTTAGGCAACTCACCACTACAATGAGGGCACCCACGATGCGGAGGCCTCGCCCTCTTCCATGTCCAAGGAGCCAATCGTCATCCATATCTCCGACAATGAGTAGCTTGTCTTATTAGCTCACTATAAGGACCCATGTTCAGTTTGCTAGCTATTGCCTTTCCTTAACAAATTCTAGTGAATTGTGTTATCTACTTTTACCATGCAATCTTCTGCTATAGTGTATATGTTCTATATGTCGTGCAATGTGGTGTCCAGTTAACTGCTTAGTTCAATTCTGCAAATGTGATGTTCAATTCTTTAGGGTGCAATATTTCCAAGTTGTTAAGCATGCTTGGTTTGGTTAACCGTCTGATATTCTATTAGGAGTATGTTATATTGTGCAATATGGTGCTCAGTTAACGTTTGGTTCATTTGTTGTGGTGTTTAGTTAACCGCTTGGTTCAATTCTGCAATGCGATGTTTAATTGATGTGGCTGCATTCTGTTATTGTATACCATGTCAGGAATAAATCGAATTTGGATGCACTTAATACATGAGAAGCATATACAAGTCCTATATTTCCTAGTTCTTAAGCATGCTTGGTTTGGTTAACTGTCTGATCTTGTATTAGGAGTATGTTATATTGTGCAATGCGGTGCTTAGTTAATGTTTGGTTCATTTGTTGTGGTGTTTAGTTAACTGCTTGGTTCAATTCTGCAATGTGATGTTCAATAGCTGTGGCTGCATTCTGTTATTGTATACCATGTCAGGAATAAATCGAATTTGGCTGCGCTTAATACATGATAAACATATACAAGTGCTATATTTGCTAGTTCTTCATGATGCTTGGTTTGGATAAATGGGTTTTCCATGTGGCTTGAATTAATCTGATGAATCTGCAATGTGCTTATTTTTCATCATTATATTTTACTGATAGCATGCGAACCCTTACTTAACCTGATGACTAACTACCTTATATGTGTTGCAGGGAAACAATGGGAAGCACTTTGGTTTACAAGATGGTACTAACTATTATACCTTGCCTTTTTTATTCCTTTTCCCCGGTTCCAATATGGAGAAGATATTTATGCACATCCTTGTTTTCAGTGTTCACTGATGATTACCTCTCAAACCACCTCTGTGGTCAGGAGGCGAGGAAAGTTTTCATACAACACCCACAGTTCAATATTGAAGTGTTCCTGAAGAGGTCGAAGGATGGACGGTCAATCATCCACAGGCACTGGCCTAAAGTTGCAAAGACCTTCAACATGAATGAAGGCTCAATATTCACCTTCCGATTTAGCAGTTTTCCAGATGAGATGCATCTCTCTATGTACCGTCTATGATGCTAATTTCGAAAGATTCTAGATGTTGCATGTGAAACTTGCTGCTGGTGCTGTTGTGTAATGGGGTAGCTGTCATGGAATTGTCACGGCAGATGTCCTCGTAGAAGGACTTAGTTGTGGAGCCATTGCGACGAGGTTAGCTGAAAGGGGTTAAACATGACAAATGACACGAAGAGTTTATACTGGTTTGGCCCCTTGCGGTGAAGGTAAAAGCCTACTCCAATTTGAGGTGGTATTGCTAGGGTTTTGATTACCCAGGAGCAAACATGCTTTCCCTGGCTTTCGACTTGTTGTTTCTTTCCCTAAGCCGCTGCCGGGCCATCCCCTTATATACACGGGTTGACGCCCTGCGGCCTACAGAGTCCCCGCCGGCTCATACAAACGTGTCCGGCTTGGTGACTTATCTTACATGCCTTATAACACAAGTTACATATACATGGCGGTTTATACTCACGGGCCTTAAGCCGCCTCTTGGTTTGGGCCCCTTGACATGCCTGCTTCACGAACCGCCACCTTCACATATTTATGGGCTTCTTCTAGATGAACTGCCATGGGGATAACCCGGCCCCTCCTGGACGGGTTATTCCCAATAGTTATATCCCCAACATTAGGCCCCAGGTTGATTTGAACTTGTTCATGCCAATCTTCAACACTTAGAAAAAATCTTCCTTCATCTTGTTGTGTTTACCTGTAAACCGCATGACATCATCTCCAGAAATTGCGGCAACCCACCGTGACGTCACCTGTAATTAATAGTACACACGGCCCAAATCTTAATTAAATACTTTTCTTTACTGACCCTTCGAAAATCGAGGCACCCACGCCGTCACCTATCTGTTTTCCTATCTCCTCGATTCCCGCGCATGCCACTTATCCTTTCAACCTTATAAACAGGGCCGCGGGTTCACTTTCCATTCTCCCCTTTTGCCGTCTCTCCTTCATCTTCCTCCTCGCGACGCTCCAGTACACCTGATCTCCATCGCCGTCGACCTTCGTCTCCTTCATCGACTCCGGCCGCTGCATCACCCTGAATGGACCAGAACGGCGCGCCGCTCCTCCACTGTTAACCATCGCCAGTAAGTCTCTCTCTTTCCTCTTCATAGATCGATCTATGTTAGGGTTTTTCTGTTCTTTGATGTTCATCGCCGTTCTTCCCTTTCTCCGTCCTAGATCGCATAGTTTTTATCTGAAAATAACATAGAACTCGCGCGGTAGCAGTTTTAGCCCTTATTTTTTGATGTCAGACTATATCTTCTTTGCAATAGATCTCATCTGAGTACCCCCACTCTTCTGGTACCGCCACCTTACATTCAAATTTTATTCCATTTTTCTGAATGGGAAAACTTTGTTTTTGCCACTCTAGCTTTTGACCACTTTGCTTATGCCACTCTAGAATTTGACATTTCACTTTTGCCACTCATAGTTTTTGACAATACATCACAATTACCATTCCATGGCAAAAACAATAATTTTAGAGTGGCAATTGCGATACATTGTCAAAATCTAGAGTGGCAAAAGTGAAATGAAAAGTTATTGCTTTTTCCACTGAATGGCATTTGTGATGTATTGTCAAAAACTATGAGTGGCAAAAGTGATATGTCAAAATCTAGAGTGGCATAAGCAAAGTAGGCAAAAGCTAGAGTGGCAAAAACAAAGTTTTCCCTTTCTGAATAGCTGCAGATCCAAACTTATAGCTCCAACCTGTGAAACTTGTTTGTCCCAACACTTTGCAAAACTTTGCTTTTGTCAGATCTTGAATACCAGTACGTGTCATGGCGGCTTACATGCCCGGCTTAAAATTACTCATATATCATTTATCCTCACTTAAGTCGCCACTCTGAATATATACTGTAACTGTTAACTTATGATTTCCCCAACTGATTTAAACCGGCAAAATTTCCCTTCCTTTAGGATTTTTTCTCTTCACAATGCCGCCAAAGACAGTCTATACATGCAACTGGGTTCCCTCCATTGTCACTGAGGGCACACTCAATTTTTTTTAACAATGGATATTTGCCAGAAAAGTATGTCATGCACTATCATGCCCCTGAACCGGGCAAAGAAAAACCTCAACCAAAGGATGAAGAAGTCGTTGTATTCACTGATCACATGAACCGAGGCTTCTCACCACCCGCCTCTAAGTTTTTCCGAGATCCCTACATTTCTTCCAACTCCATCCTCAAGACACTGGACCCAATTCGATGTCGAATATCTGCAACTTTCAAGTCTTCTGCGAAGTATACCTTCAAGAGGAGCCTAGTGTTGAACTTTTCAGGGAATACTTTTATTTGAACTGCCAGAATGAGTTCATGAACAACCCTAGCTTGGAACTTGGCGGAATTTCGATTCAACGCAGAAGAGACGCCATCTTCCCTTATGCCTTCCTGCCTAGTCACCACAAGGATTGGAATCAGACGTGGTTTTACTGCAAAGATACCTCTCCGGCTGACGAGAATCCATTGTCGGGTTATCGTGCTGAACGCCTTGGCCCGAAGCATGATCTTCTGGCAAAGCTTTCAGCTAATAAATGTAGAAAACTTGCACCCACCGTAGCGAAAGTTAAAGCTCTGCTGGGAAACGGTTAACTGGCATTGACTTAGTTTGATGCTGGGTTGCATGGTGGATCATACCCTTGAGCCGCCGTCCTGGCTTAATGTGTACATACACAGGCGGTAAAAAGATCCATTACGCCACAACCCTTTGCGTCTGTCTGATGATGCAATTACTAAAATGACAAAAACTCTTTTGAACGAAGATTCTGAGGACTACATATAAGTGGGTCTAAGCCCTTTCTGCAAACTTAACCCGCCGCGAGATGTGAGTCTCCAACTTTCTTTGCTTTCAATTCATCATTCGAATGTTCTATTAACTTCAACTTTGCTGACTTTCACAGGCTAAATTATATTTTTGGAAGGCAAAATATAACCACGAAGCAGCTAAAAAGGCCAGGGCTGCCAAGAAAGCCGTCAAGAAAGCCCGCAAGAAAAATAAGAAAAAACCAAGTGCTTCCAGTATGTTTGAGCTGGACGGCAGTTCTGAGTCGGAGGTAGCCCTTGACTCCCTTGGCTCCTTTTTCAATCATCTTATTGACACTGACTATTATCAGGATGATACGGGGGCCAGCCAAGCCATTTAAGAAGAGGTAATGATTGTTTCCTCTAACTCAGAGCCTTTGGCAAGACAGAAATTTTGACGGGTAATCCGGAAAATAAGATTTTCACACCCCTTAGCTTGTTTGGATCCTCACTTTATTTTGAAGCAACAGCAGTATGAGAGCCGGCGCCAGACTCGGAATAGCAGAGGTGAAGAATTGTCCTCCGGCTTATCGAATAGTCCGGTTCCACGGAAACGTCAAAACGAGGTTCTTCCATACTTAACTTCTTTTTACCCGATGGCGGGTCTCTTTCGCCAGCCACTCAATTCCTCTGATTCGAACTACCAGGAAGTTTATATTTCTTCTTCGGGCGACTCATCGCAAACTCAACTGCCAGCTTTCAAGACTGTCCCAGGGTAATAATGGTCAACTGTATTTTGTACCTCTTTATACTCTTATAATTGTACTGACCTATTCCAATCCTAGCAGTGGACAAGCAAAGCCTAGCAAGAGGGCCAAGGTGACCAAGCCAACTGATGATCCTAAAACTGTTGAACCGGAACAGCAAGCCTCTGCACCTGAAGTTTCTGAAAAGCAACCAGATGACCCTGTCCCTAGTGTTTCACCTGAGAATCCGGATCTCCATGCTGACAACACCCATATTAACTCTTCAAACCTTGGACCGTCAAGCCCACATAAGCCGTCAAAGACTCACACTGATGATGTTCTGATTACTAGCACCGGCTTTACAGAGCCGGGAAATCCAATAGCTTTGGCTAAGCATACTGCAAAGCAAGAAGTTATGGAAAGGCGGAGAGTGAGGTTTGATGTCTCCCACTATGCACAGTTGAGCAGCAGTGAGATACTCTCTGGCTACCTTAGCCAAGTACACTCCAGCCGTGATCTTGAAGTTGATATGGTGAAGCAAATGCACCAAAAGTATGAGGTATAACTCCCACCTTTGAATAATTATATACATCCTGCCAGCCCCCAAGTCTATTGGTTATAATAAAATGGAATAGACTGTAGACTTAAAACAATCCATAAGCTTCTTATTGTAGAATCCTTCCAAAGCCAGTTTAAATTTAAACTGGGTGTTTAAGCAAGTTTAGCATTGCATTCGTAGAACCCAAGGGCCGGTTTAATCAGCATGAATGAGCCGGTCCTGTTTATTATTGGTTAAGAAAGGAGAGCTTATCTGTGTAGCCCTCATGAATCAGCTGTGATTGTTTACAGCACACCCGGTTCATCATGAAGAAGATACAATCGATATACATTAGCCCCCAAGTGCCAAGTAGTCTTGCTTACAAAGTGCTTGGGACTTTATTTACGAGAGCCGTTTTACTTAAAGAATTTCTTTGGCAGACATTAGCCCCCAAGTGCCATGTGTTGTTGCTTGCAAAGGACTTGGGACTTATATTCTTATAATTCTGAATGTGTTGATAAGTCTGCGCTTCATACAGGCTGCTACTACTGAACTTGAGTCATAGTTAACGGATGCGAAGACCCGGCTGGCGAGTCAGGAGTCTGAAACCAGGAAAACTGAAGCCAAATTCCAGTTTAGCATAGCTAAATCAGAAAAGCTGAAGACCAGTGTCGGTGTCAAAACCGGCGGATCTCGGTAGGGGGTCCCGAACTGTGCGTCTAGGCCGGATGGTAATAGGAGGCAAGGGACACGAAGTTTTACCCAGATTCGGGCCCTCTCGATGGAGGTAAAACCCTACGTCCTGCTTGATTAATATTGATGATATGGGTAGTACAAGAGTAGATCTACCACGAGATCGAAGAGGCTAAACCCTAGAAGCTAGCCTATGGTATGATTGTTGATGTGTACGTTGTCCTACGGACTAAAACCCTCTGGTTTATATAGACACCGGATAGGGTTAGGGTTACATAGAGCCGGTTACAATGGTAGGAGATCTACATATCCATATCACCTAGCTTGCCTTCCACGCCAAGGAAAGTCCCTTCCGGACATGGGACATAGTCTTCAATCTTGTATCTTCATAGTCCAGGAGTCCGGCTGAAGGTATAGTCCGGCTATCCGAACACCCCCTAATCCAGGACTCCCTCACTATCCCCTGAACCAGGCTTCAATGACGATGAGTCCGGTGCGCAGATTGTCTTCGGCATTGCAAGGCGGGTTCCTCCTCCAAGTACTTCGTAGAAGATTTTGAACACAAAGATAGTGTCCGGCTCTGCAAAATAAGTTTCCACATATTGCCATAGAGAGAATAATATTTACACCAATCTAATCTGCTGACATATTCCGTAGCGTGACACACCACGGCCAAGCCTTTATCCGATTTGTTTCATTATCCCACCTCAGTGTGTTATGCGAGGCAGTTTCCTTGGCATGTCTTGTTAAAGTAGAGATCGTGTCTCCTTATCCCGGGATTCTCATCAATATGAGCATGGGTAACCCAACCGCGCCATTGATTACGGCGCTTGGAGATAAGCGAGTTTTACCAGGCTAGTGGGGACATGTAGTTGCGTCCACCCATATAAGGGGATAAGGATCCACCTTTTCACCTACGCCTTCTTCCTCCTCCGCCTATCCATTCTTGCGCACTTGAGCTCCAGCGCCCAAGTCCGCACTCCCTACCTCAACCTTCTCCAGCCATGTCTGGAGCGGGAGGCAAGTGGATGGTCTCCTCCGTCACGGAGGGACATATCAAAAAGCTGAGGAAGGCCAGATACCTGTCTAACGACATCGCGTACCAGCTATCCGAAAAGGGGCAGCTCATCCCCACCCGTAGGCCCCATGAGAGGGTGCTGTTTCTCCCCCATTTCCTCCGCGGACTGGGCTTTCCACTCCACCCATTTTTCCGGGGGCTCTTGTTCTACTACGGCCTAGATTTCCATGATCTGGCCCCGAATTTCGTCCTCAACATCTCGGCTTTTATCGTCGTGTGCGAGGCCTTCCTCCGCATCCGCCCCCATTTCGGCCTATGGCTCAAGACTTTCAACGTCAAGCCGAAGGTGGTGCGCGGCAACCAGGCGGAGTGCGGAGGCGCCATGGTGGGCAAGATGGCCAACGTCCTATGGCTCGAGGGCTCCTTTGTGGAGACCCTGAAGAGGTGGCAATCGGGGTGGTTTTACATCACCAAGCCGCGCGACGCTGAATGGGTCGCACCCCCCGAGTTCTGATCCGGACCCCCCACACGGCTCACCTCCTGGAAGGAGACGGGCCTGTCTTGGGGTAAAAAAGGAGAGCTGACTGGACTCCAAACATGCATCCAAACCCTGTCGGACAAGAAGCTCAAGCTTGTCAATGTAGTCCAGGTTATGCTCATCCGCCTGATCCTCCCGTGTCAACAACGGGCTTTCAACCTATGGGAGTTCGACCCGGCGCGGCACCAGACTCTAAGCAGGCTCTTCGACACGACGTACGAAGATGCCTGGAAGGTGCTTTTCAAAGGCGCCAAGGCTCCCGCATCCGCTACCGAGGATCGCGGATTCAGTGCGCAGCGTCATGCTCTCGCGGTAAGCTGTTTTTTTTCCTTTTACAGGATATCAATGTTTCATAGTTTGACTCCCTGCGGGATCTAAACTCCCTTACCCTTGATAGGATTGGTAGGTGACATCCGGACAGATCAACTGTCCGGCTCCGTTGCCCGAAGGCCTAGCGGACGCTCGCCTGGCGAAGCTGCTGGTTCCGGCACCCTATGTGGTGCTGGAGAAGAAGGCCGCAAAAAAGGCTGCGGGGACTCGAAAGAGTGCCCGTCGCCAGGAGGTGTCGGATCCATCATCCGACGGTTCCGAGGCGCATTCCTCCCGTGAAGACGAGGAGGAAGAAGAAGAGAACTCTCCCCCTTCAGTGGGAGGAGAGAAGAAAAGGAAGGCCGCCCTCTCTGGGGAGGCCGGAGGGTCCAAGAAGGGGAAAACCCTTCCTCCGGACTGCTCCACCGCCGCCGACAGTGGCGGAGAGGAGTGTCAGACCAGGGCCAAGCCCCTGGCAAAATCGTGAGTATCCGGATACCAGAGTAATTCATAGTATTCGTTTATTACACAGCTTTCCCTTACGTTGAATGTGTTTATGCAGCCCACCCAAAGACAGGGTCGACGCGTCGTCGAGCGGCTCACTGGACTCGTCGGATGTGAACTCACTTCCGACGGTTTCCTCCCCCCGCCCTACGGACGACACCGAAGTGTTGTCCCAACAGGTTCCAAACCGGGAGGAGATGGTCCTGGGGGCGCCGCAAGGCGACCTCCCGGACTCCATGAGTAAAGGGGATGAAACCCCTCAGGGCTCCAAGTCCGGCTCTAGGCCGGACACCGCTCCGGAACCTTCAAAGGTTCCAGAGTCCGGTGGGGGACCTCCTTCCAAGAGGAGCAAGTCCACTGTACCGGCGGCCCCCGTCCAACCGGAGGCGCCGGACAATATGTTGGAGGCGCTCCAAGGCACCTCCATCGACGAGGAGCACCGCGCTATTATGAGTGCGGTGGTCCAGAAGGTTCAGTCCGCCAAGAGCGGACTGACTGAAGCTTGTACTAGCCTTTTGACAGGCTTTGAGGTAAGTAAAGAATGTGTAAATAATAGTACCGCATAGACAGTAGCCCCTGATGCTCTGTTTGGCGTTCGGGAAGAAAAGCCGAATAGAGGATCAAATAGAATTCGCAGGAGTCTAAAAAATGAGTCAATATGCATATGCAGGCTTCCCTGCTTGCGTCCGCCGCACTGACTGCGGAAGTGGACACGCTAAAGCAGAACCTCGAGCGGTCCAAGCAAGAGCTCGGGTGTGCCAAGAAGCAGCTCGAGGACAATGAAGGTAAGAAATACCATGTTTTTAAATATATATATATATATAAAGGTGCAATTGCAAATAATGACAGGATTATCGTGGCTATTTTAGGGGCCACGTCTGGAGTGGCGACCCTTAAGCAGGCGTTGGTCGAGGCCGAGAAGAGGGCGGCCTCGGAGCGCACCGAGCGGGAGAAGTATGAGGCCGAGGTTGGCAAGGTGCGGCAAGAGCTCCAGGCTCTCATGGAAAAACATGAGAGTTTGGAGCTTGACTCAAAGACGCGAGCGTCCGAGCTCGCGGTGGCTATTGAAAACGCCAAGTCTGCCAAGGCCGAATCCCAGAAGACCCTCCAGGAGTTGGATGAAGTGAAGAAGATAGCGGCGGGTAAGGCATTCTTTATGCAAAGCAAACACATAAACGTGAGTTACTTGTTACTTACCCGAATTCGGAGCTCTCCAGGAGCGTTCGCAGATCTTCCCCGGGGTGTGTCCGATGCCGACGCATTCTATCGAGCCGAGGAGGGCAGCTCGACAGAGAAGGTGTTCTGGTCTCAGTATGCTGAGGCCAGACACCCCGTGCCCCTGAACGACCAGCTGAAGCAACTGCTCGAGCTCCACAAGGCGTCCGAATAGGCCATGAAGGGCCTCATTGTTCCGCTGTGGCCTGGAGGGGCCCTGCCTGGGAGCTATTTCGGGCTGGTGTGGCGGTTGGTGGAGGCCTGTCCAAGGCTCGAAGTCATCAAGCGCTCCATCTGCATTGAAGGTGCACTGGGGCAAGCTGGATGCCGAGAAGCTGGTGAAGGACGGGCCACCGCCGGGGAAAGAGCATCGCAAGCCCGAGAATAACTATAAGGATGTTCTGAAGGGTGCCTGCCTCGTGGCGGATGAATGTTCTAGGGATGTAATTTTTGAGTGAAACTTGCTCGTTTTGTCCTGTGCGCTGAAAACTTGGTTATATGCACTAAGCAATGCTGTTGGAATTTAAAATATTACCTTCTGTGCGGCTGTTTATCAATTCTGAGAGATGGCGAGTCGTCGGCTTCTGCCCCCGTGCCGCTAGTGCTGGGGTGTTCGGGGATAAATCTGAGCTCTCTTTTTCCCATGTTTGAGTCCTTCGAGGGAGGCGCTCAGCCCAACGAACAAGGAAATCGGACTATAATGCGTGAACACTCTCACTTAGCCATAGAATTCTATAATTTTAAATTTCGGCGAAGCCCCTGGTATTCGGAAGACCGAGTTCGGGGCGCTATCCACGCCTTGGCCGGACAGAGCCGGCTCCTCGCCCTAACGGCATAAGTCTTTAGGGACTCGAAAAACCTCTCGAACAGCGACCAGCTCTCGCTTCATCATGACAGTCAGTTTTAGCTTTCTCCACTGAGGTGCTCGACCCAGCTCAACTGGGGCACAATCGCAGTGGTTCTCCTAGTGCTACCTTAGCCGATATAGCAGAACATAAGGCACCAAAACATAGGAGCCGGGCAAACCCAACTATTGACCCAAGACATGAGTTGGAGCCGATGCATATAATGCTATAAGTTCGGGGTGCCACACTTGTTAAAGTGTTCGGACTTCTCACACCATATTGAGGGGTACTAAACCCCCTGGCGTATTTTGGCCGTACCAACGTGTATGGGTGCAACATGTCGTTAAGGAACATATATGAAGAAAAAAGGTAATGCGAAAATAGATGAAAGCTATGCATTGTTTATTAAAAAGGGCTGCAATCAAAGAAGAACGATACAAATAATGCAATAAGTGGAAGGTTGGACTAGTTAACATGTCCGTTCCAGGGGCAAGCTGCGGAATAGTATGCGGAACAGGTATACTGATCGTGATAGAGACCACCTGGGAGTTCCGTACTGCGGCGTGGCTTGTCTGCTTCCCTGGTTCTTGCATCGTTTGTGCGGCAATTGAACTGCCGAACAGACCTTCCGAAGGATGAAGTCCTGAAAGTAAGAGAATATTAAAACATCGGCAGCCCCTGATACGGTTTAAGCCGTGTTTTGGGCGTGCCGTGATGGTGCCCCTCCCCCTGTGCCCATGGTATCTCTAGAGCGTAATTATGTACGCAAAGTACTGGCGTCGCCTTTTTGCGAGGGTTGGGGTTGGGGCCGCATTGCTACGCTTGCTCGGATCGTGCCAGGCGGTCTTGTTGTAGGTTACTCCGGGCGCGCTTGACGGTGTCCGGTCGCTTAGTGGCCGGACTGGAGAACTGCCTGGAGAGGCTACTTTGTACTTCCGCTGCAAGGGCCGCCGTGTGCTCCTCCGTTCGGAGGGAGCGTTCGGTGTTTCCATTGACCGTAATTAATCCTCGAGGGCCTGGTATCTTGAGCTTAAGGTATGCGTAATGTGGTACCGCATTGAACTTAGCGAATGCGGTTCGCCCGAGCAGTGCGTGATAGCCACTGCGAAACGGGACTATGTCGAAGATTAACTCCTCGCTTCGGAAATTATCCGGGGATCCGAAGACCACTTCAAGTGTGACTGAGCCTATACAGTTGGCCTCTACACCTGGTATTACGCCTTTAAAGGTCGTTTTGGTGGGCTTAATCCTCGAGGGATCTATGCCCATTTTCCGCACTGTATCCTGGTAAAGCAGGTTCAGGCTGCTGCCGCCGTCCATAAGGACTCTAGTGAGATGAAATCCATCAATAATTGGGTCTAGAACCAATGCGGCGAATCCGCCATGACGGATGCTAGTGGGATGGTCCCTTCGATCAAAGGTGATCGGGCAGGAGGACCATGGGTTGAACTTTGGGGCGACTGGCTCTACCGCGTATAAGTCCCTTAACGCATGTTTCCGCTCCCTTTTGGGGACGTGGGTTGCGTATATCATGTTCACCATCCGCACTTGTGGGGGAAAACCCTTCTGTCCATTGTTGTTCGGCGGCCGGGGCTCCTCGTCGTCATTGCTATGCAGCCCCTTGTCTTCATTTTCGATGTTTAACTTGCCTGCCTGCTTGAACACCCAACAATCCCTGTTGGTGTGATTGGCCGGCTTTTCGGGGGTGCCATGTATCTGGCACGAGAGGTCGAGTATTCGGTCCAAACTGGACGGGCCCCTAGGATTCCTTTTGAATGGCTTCTTCCGATGACCGGATTTAGAGCCTCTGAATCCGGCATTAACTGTCGTATCCTCAGCATTGTCACCGTTAATGCGGCGCTTCTGCTTGTTGCGATGCGACCTACCACTACTGTCCCTGGTGTCCGAATTACCAGGGTTCTTGGTCATATTGTTGCTACGAGCAAGCCAGCTGTCCTCTCCCGCGCAAAAGCGGGTCATGAGTGTCGTGAGTGCCATAGATTTCGGCTTTTCCTGTCCAAGGTGCCGGGCCAGCCACTCGTAACGGATATTGTGCTTGAAGGCTGCTAGGGCCTCAGCGTCCAGACAGTCGACTATTTGATTTTTCTTTGTTAGGAACCATGTCCAGAATTGCCTGGCCGATTCCTCTGGCTGCTGAATTACGTGACTTAGGTCATCGGCGTCTGGGGGTCGCACATAAGTGCCCTGGAAATTGTCAAGGAATGTGGCTTCCAAGTCCTCCCAACAACTGATTGATCCTGTTGGCAAGCTGTTAAGCCAATGCCGAGCTGGTCCTTTAAGCTTGAGTGGGAGGTATTTGATGGCGTGGAAATCATCGCCGCGGGTCATGTGGATATGAAGGAGATAATCCTCGATCCATACCGCAGGATCTATTGTGCCATCATATGGTTCGATGTTTACGAGTTTGAAACCCTCGGCGATTTGATGATCCATTATTTCGTCTGTGAAGCAGAGTGGGTGTGCGGCGCCTCTGTACTGGGCTATATCATGACGTAGCTCCAATGAGCCTTGTCTATTGTGTTCGGCCCCGCTGAACTTGTGGCCGGCGTGACGGTTACCGTCTCGAGCCGTGGGGCGCCCACGCAATCCGTAGATCGATCTTGTTTGCCTTGCCTTGTCCTCCAACATGTCTCGTAGGTCCGGCACATATTCCTGTGCCTTGGTACGGGGTGCGGCTTGAGTGGAGGGCCGAGAGGCCTCTCTGTCGTGACCACGAGGTGGCTACTCGGCCGCATCAAGTGCTTCCTCCTCTAATCGGGGTAGCAACTTGCGCTTTGGGTAGCTCTTGGAGGGGCGTTCGAGTTTATGCTCTTCGGCCGCAAGGACTTCAGTCCATCTGTCGACTAGCAGATCTTGATCAGCTCTAAGTTGTTGCTATTTTTTCTTGAGGCTTCTTGCCATGGCCATAAGCCTGCGTTGAAAACGCTTTTGCTCGACGGGATCCTCTGGCACGACAAATTCATCGTCGTTGAGGCTTGCCTCGTCTTCAGAGGGAGGCATATAATTATCGTCCTCGACCTCTCTGTCTACCGCTCTCTCATGAGGGCTGGTTTCTCCATCCTCCTGTGCTAAATCTTGCTGGAGGGGGTTTTCTTCGGTGCTTTCCGGAGTATTATTATCTCCCATGCTGGAATCACCGTGTTTGTTTTGGCGGGATTTTGAGCGGCGCCGCTGATGCCGGTGCTTAGGCTGTTTCTTGGAGGGGTCATCCTTTGCTGTTCTGTCGCCATCTCCCTCTTTTGGGGTGTCCACCATGTATATGTCATATGACGAGGTGGCTTTCCAGGGCCTAGTAGGCGCTGGTTCTTCATCATCTCCTTCATCGGCGTCCATACCGTCGAGATCTTCGGAGTCGAAGTCGAGCATGTCGGTTAAGTCGTCGATAGTGGCTACAAAGTGGGTGGTGGGTGGGCTTTGAATTTCTTCATCGTTCGTACCCCAACCTTGCTGACCGTAGTCCGGCCAGGGCTCTCTTGATAAAGAGAGAGACTTCAGTGACTTAAGGATATCGCCGAAAGGCGAGTGCTGAAAGATGTCTGCGGCAGTGAACTCCATGATCGGCGCCCAATCGGATTTGATCGGCAGGGGCGCAGAGGGTTCGGAGTCCGGAGAGGAGTCCGGCTCCTTGGGGTCACGGGTCTCGCAAAGTATGGGGCTGGTGTTTGGATCAATCGCCGTTGGGGTCGCAGCCCCCGAGGTGGCGTCCAACCGTCCATCCTCGATCATCGCAGTTGGCTCCGAATTAAGGGTTGGAGCCAATGCGGGTGCGGCCTCCAGGGCACTGTTCGGCGGCAAAGCTAGATCATGCTCGTCGTGACAGTGCGGCGCGCTCGGCAGTGGCTCGAATCCGTCGAAGATCAAGTCCCCGCGGATATCAGCCGTGTAGTTTAAACTTCCAAATCTGACCTGACGGCCAGGGGCGTAGCTTTCGATCTGCTCCAGACGGCCAAGCGAATTGGCCCGCAGTGCGAAGCCGCCGAAGATGAAGATCTGTCCGGGGAGGAAGGTCTCACCCTGGACTACATCGCTATCGATGATCATAGGAGCCATCGAGCCTGACAGCGACGACACAGAGGAACTCTCAATGAAAGCACCAATGTCGGTGTTAAAACTGGCGGATCTCGGGTAGGGGGTCCCGAACTATGCGTCTAGGCCGGATGGTAACAGGAGGCAAGGGACACGAAGTTTTACCCAGGTTTAGGCCCTCTCGATGGAGGTAAAACCCTACGTCCTGCTTGATTAATATTGATGATATGGGTAGTACAAGAGTAGATCTACCACGAGATCGAAGAGGCTAAACCCTAGAAGCTAGCCTATGGTATGATTGTTGATGTGTACGTTGTCCTACGGACTAAAACCCTCCGGTTTATATAGACACTGGATAGGGTTAGGGTTACATAGAGTCGGTTACAATGGTAGGAGATCTACATATCCGTATCGCCTAGCTTGCCTTCCACGCCAAGGAAAGTCCCTTCCGGACACGGGACGGAGTCTTCAATCTTGTATCTTCATAGTCCAGGAGTCCGGCTGAAGGTATAGTCCGGCTATCCGAACACCCCCTAATCCAGGACTCCCTTAACCAGTTTTAAGACAGAGAAAAACACTTGAGCGGAGGAAAAGACTGCTTTAACGCAGCGAGCTAAAAAAGCCGAGGCAACTCTTCAAGAAGTAACCACTGAACTCTCCGGCTTAAACCACCGTGTCTCTCAAATGGTCTTTGCTATCTTAGGTTAGGCGCTTTGCTAATCATCAAAGAGTGAATCCTTGTCATGATAATATAAACCGCCATTAACCAATCTGTGATTTTCCAGGTCCGAGAAGCAGCAACCTGAATCAACACGTAGTAATGAAGCTGAAAGCCGTATATACATTGGTTGAGCAATTATACACCGGAATTCAACGCACATTAGCTACCATTTCTTCAACAAACGAAGGACCCAATCTTTTCAGTGATGTGTTGAAGAAATTGTCAATCTTGCCCACCAGAATTTAAGAGATAAAACAGTGTTGTGCGAGAGCCGGTGCTGTGACAGCCTTGAGCCGTGCGAAGGCATGGGTACCGAAGTTAGACCCGGCCGATGTGGCCAGTGGATATCCAAGTATGAAGGAAGGTGGGACTTCTTTTCATGAACAAGACTTCGCCGCTTGTGTTAAACAAATTCGTCCTCATGCGACGGTCATTGCTAAAGAAACCAATCTCTCCAAATATCAGTCGGCTTATGATGCAGAAAATCAAAAGATGTCTACTCCTGCGTATAAAGTGATGGATTTGATTCCTCCAATTCGTAGGCACACCTTCGCCCCTGAAATTGACCCGTCCAATCTTATTGATGATGAAGACGAATTCTACACCTTACGTGGCATTGACTAGTCAACACCAAACTTCCAAACAGCGGAGGAGGAAGAAGAACCGGCAAGGGATGATCCAGAGCCAAGCCAAGAAGAATGAACCGCCAGGTGGTTTATATATTTGATTCTTGGAAAAAACACTTGATCTCATTTGGCTCATGGAATCATGTAATAGGGTACTAAAACTTTGAATCTGTCGTGCCATCGTGCACGTTTCTGTTTTGCGCAATACTGCTGATCCGCCAATTTGAAAGATGACCATTTTACTCTTATGACAGTATTGATTTATGCAGATCGAACTTGATTATTCCCCTGCACACAAACAAGTCACAAGTGCCATGGCGGTTTACCACCAGGCGGCTCATGATACCCAATTAAAGGCCACTGGGGACGAGCAGTCCATAACCAGGGCTGGTCTGACCATAATGTTTAACATAATAAAATGTCATACCTGTGGCATGTACTTACACCGCCGACTTAATTCCTTGATCCGGTTTGAAGTTTGTAGAACTACAAATCCAAACATAATATTATGATACTCTTGATGACTTAAAGTCTGCCATCCTGGCAGGTTGTAGAAACCCGAAAAATGCTTCAAATATGATCCATAAGGAGGGTAGCTTGACCCAATGCGTAAAAACCAGATGGCAAAAAAGAAATCGCATAAAGAAAAGAAAGCAAAAAATTCGAGGCCTCTGAGGGCCGCTAAACCAAAGTGTCTTCTTCAATGAAACTAGCCGGAGCCACTGGAAGGTACGTGCTATCCGTGAGCCTGAGCCACAATACCCAATCGACATTTGAACCCAGATAAAGTTAGGGCTTGCTTTATAGACTTATCATGAGTACGCGGGGTCAGAGTAACAACATACATCACGGGCCGATTTATCCAAGTTTCAAGGAAGGTGGCTTACAAAGCCTGGATCTATCCTGACTATCTGTAAGCCGTGCTCTCACGTTACAAACCGGCGTTTGAACCTTAACGAGCTCAAATCTTGGTCGAATACGCCATAAAGACTGATCGTTTAAGAGTTCGACGGGTCAATCAGGATGACCTGATGGAGTTGAAGCAGCTGGCTACAGGTAGGATGACCCGGAAAGGTTAAGTTCTCTTTGGTCGAATACGCCTATGTTTAAGCAAACCTAGTCAAGAGGGTAGTAACGTTGTGTTCTCTTTGGTCAAATACGCCTATTTTTGAACAGGAAGCCCCCAAGTGACATACTGACAAATTGTGCTCGCTAGAAACCTATGTTTGAGCTGTGCTGTACATCCAACTCTCTTTGGTCCCTATAGTTTTGGTGTCAAGCCTCTTAGATGAACATGTAAGGAGATGATAAAGACTCAGCTTCAAGGAAGTGAAACGACAGAGGCCATGAATTATCAGGGATGCCGGCTTTATTATCTGTACTCTTATAAAAAACAGAGTTGGTGATGATGGTTTTCCTGCCATCCTGCAATATAGGCCATCCGATTTATATCCGACGGATAGGAAGGAAACTATGGCAATTTTGCAAAATGATACCCACACCCCTCTCCACATTTGCAAATAAGGCCTTGCCTCGTTCATCCTTTTCTCTGACAGGATAAACTACTCATACAAATGCATCTTGATGTTCCGTGCAACGCACAGGCATCTAGCTAGTACTGTCTATAATATATACACCATCAGATTATGTACATCATGAGAGCCGGTGGCTCAAGTATAGTAAGGCCGAAGATGAGCGATGTTCCATGGCTGACGACTCTCCTCCTCCAAGGTGTGCGAGTCCTTGTATTCCGATGTATCATGTTGTACTCCGATGTATTTCTATTATGAAATCCTGCTTCCTTTATATGGAAATGGAATATATTATGTGCTTAATATGAATGTCAATTAGATTAGTGAATGGATTATTAATAATAAGGCAGTTAGCCCGCTAATTGGCCAATTAGCTTGCTAATTGGATTTTCCTATTGCAAATGGTTAATGAGAAAACACCGTGGGCGATGACCTCAGGCAACACACATAGTTTCTAGGAATAAACCATGTTGGATCAATGAACAATCACACACGACATTCTCTTCAAAACTGTTTGTGTTACGCCACCTTGCGCAAATGTTTTCCTTGTAGTGACTGTGTGGGATGTATATACAAACGGAAACGTTTAGTGGTGACTGACTGTGTGGGATGTACTTACGACCGGAAATGATTTCGCCTGTATAATTGTATTTTTTGAGCACTAATGTACGTCTTTCTATATTTGAGTGCTCGCCGGTCATACATGACCTCATTTGCCGAGCGTGTGTGCCAGGAGGGCATATCCCCAACGGTTTCTGGGTCGTGTGGGAAGGACCCCCCTATCGCCCACACTCACTTGGAGACGGTTCTGAATGCGGTCGTGGAAAGGGGTTAAAACCCGTTTGTTAGGACCGACGCGTACCAGTGTTAGGCTCGTCATACAAGTGAAATTCTACCATGGGAGGTTCCTTCCTTGAATGAAAGCGAAAATTTTGCACGAAGGTATTAGTGAGGAGGAGGTATATCATGCAACAAAACTACTTTGGACCATATAAATTTGACATGCAAGCTCAAATACATGGTCACCACAGCAGCAAAAAATTGCAATATATAAAGCACTAGAACAAAAACTAATTGTCCATTGTAGTAGTCACATACCGATGAACAATCCCCGAAATGGTTTCAAAAATGGAGCTCCGAGCAAAGAGATCGAAAATGGCAGCAAGATGAGTAAGACCACGGGTTTTGAGCAACGGTGTGATTTTTTCTGGAGGAATACGAAGTGGATGGGTGGCTAGAGTAAGTGAAGGG
Organism: Triticum urartu; assembly: GCF_003073215.2. NCBI lineage: Eukaryota > Viridiplantae > Streptophyta > Magnoliopsida > Poales > Poaceae > Triticum > Triticum urartu. The sequence continues at coordinate 508,364,813 of NC_053028.1, read as the reverse complement.
GACTACGTGCGGCCCACACGCCACCTAGGCGCGCCCTGTGAGCTTGTGTCTCACACGTGCTAGGTTGTCAGAATCGTGATTTTGAATCGGATCAGAGCTCTGATGGTAGAATCGTAGATCGTAGAATCTTCACTACCAGGATCGTAGAAACGTAGATTTTATGAACTAAAATCGTAGAATCAGATGGGTAAGTTTGGATTGTAAAGTCGTAGAATCATAACAGAATCGCGATTCTAACAACCTCGTGCACCCCCTGGGATGTGTTCAGTGCAAAAATTTTCCAAATATTGCATAAAAAATCATACTAAATTTTCAGGGCATTTGCAGAACTTTTATTTTTTGGTCATTTTTTATTGCATGGATAATTCAGAAAATAGTAAAATAATAGCATTTCTACTTCATTAATTCTAAATAACATATAGTAAAAATTGGGTACTACAAGTTGTGTTTACTAAATTCGTCCATCTCATGCCTGTCAAAAGGAATCCACTAACAAGGTTGATCAAGTCTTGTCAACAAACTTCTTCCTAATAACATGAAACCAGAGAATCTTTGTATAACACTAGGTTACCTCAACGTGGATATGCATGTCCCCAACAATAAGAATGTCATATTTCTTTTTGACACTAGGAATAGGGAATTCAAAACCTCCAATAGTGATTGTTGAAAATTTTCCAATAGAATTGATACTATCCACTCATACGTCTCCAACGTATCTATAATTTATAAAGTATTCATGCTATTATATTATCATTCTTGGATGTTTTACAAGCATTTTATAGCAAATTTATATCATTTTTTGGGACTAACCTATTAACCCAGTGCAAAGTGCTAGTTGTTGTTTTTTTGCTTGTTTTTTACACCGCCGGAAATCAATATCAAACGGAGTTTCAAATACCGTAAAAATATTTGTGGGTTTTTTTGGACTAGAAGACATCCAGTGGGCCAGAGAAGCACCTCGGTGGGTGCCCCAAGGGGGGCACAACCCACCAGGGCGTGCCTGGGGCCCAGGCGTGCCCAGGTGGGTTGTGCCCACCTCGGTGGCCTCCCACACCGCCTCTTCGCCCTATAAATTCCCAAATATTCCAAAAACCCCCGGGGTAACCCTAGATCAGAAGTTCTGCCGCCGTAGGCCTCTGTAGCCACCGAAAAGCAATCTAGACCCCGTTTCGGCACTCTGCCAAAGGGGGAAATCATCACCGGTGGCCATCTTCATCATCCCAGTAGCCACCATGATGAGGAGGGAGTAGTCCACCCTTGGGGCTGAGGGTTTGAACCAGTAGCTATGTGTTTAATCTCTCTCTCTCTCTCGTGTTCTTGATGGCACGATCATGACGTATCGAGGGCTTTGTTAATATAGTTGGATCATATGGTGATTTCCCCTCTCTATCTTGTTGTGATGAATTGAGTTTTCCCTTTCAGATTTCGTTTTATCAGATTGAATACTTTTATGAATTTTAGAGAACTTGATATGTCTTGCATAAAAATACCCATGGTGACAATGGGGTATCATATTGATTCACTTGATATGTGTTTTGGAACTCAACTCGCGAATTCCCGAGGTGACATTGGAGTAATCTACGCATAGGGGTTGATGCACGTTCTTGTCTTTGTTTCTCCGTAGAAATCTTGGGGAACTCTTTGAGGTTCTTTGTGTTGGATTGAGTATTATGAATCTGAAATTATTTGGTGTTATTTTAGTACGAACTCTTGGATAGATCGATCGGAAAGAATAGCTTCGAGGTGGTTTCATACCCTACGAACTATTTCTTCTTAATCTCTCCACTAGATGGGATCTTTGGAGTGATTCTTCATCGCACGTTGAGGGAAGGTTATATGATCCAATTATATTAGCACTGTTGAGAGATTTCACTAGTGAAAGTACGGACCCTAGGCCCCATTTTCAAGCATTGCAATACCGTTTGTGCTCCGTTTTATCAATTGCTACCTTGCTGTTTTTATTGTTCTTATTACAAAAAATCAATATCTACTATCCATATTACACTTGTATCACCATCTCTTCGACGAAGTAGTGCACCTATACAAATTAGCATTGTATTTGGTGTGTTGGGGACACAAGAGACTCTTTGTTATTTGGTTGTAGGGTTGTTTGAGAGAGACTATCTTCATCCTACGCCTCCCACGGACTCATAAACCTTAGGTCATCCACTTGAGGGAAAATTGCAACTATCCTACAAAACTCTGCGCTTGGAGGCCCAACACGTGTCTACAAGAATAATGTTGCATAGTATAACAAGCTCTTTTCTGGCGCCTTGCCGGGGAGGTGAGTGCATGAAGGTATATCTTTAGATCTTGCAATTGAATATTTTAGTTTCTTATTTATCACTAGTTTGGTTTATAAAATAAAACTACGAAAAAATGGAGAATGGGTTACCTCAAGTTATTCTTTATCTATATAATGTTTATCTTGAGAATAAGGATTCCGATAATTGTGCTCAATTGCTAGAAAAAGAATTCAACAAAATTATGGCATAAAAATGTTGGATGATGAGCATGTTTGCAATAGTATGAATTCTTTGAATATCCATGATGTTAATGATGATTACATTAGTCATGACAATGACGTCTCCTATAAGAATGTCAATTTTTTAGGAGTGAATCGGGAATGCAATTTCACACCAAAAAGGGAAGATAGATTTTATAAGAAGCATAAATATTTAGAAACAAAAAAATTTACAAGAGAGGCTAGATGATAGTGCTAAAAGATTTAATCTTTTTTCGCCATCCTTGTGAACTTTGCAATGAATGTGGTCATTTCAATCTCCAATGCAATTTTCTTCATGATCAAATCATGTCCAAAAATTGCGATAACTTGATTACCCTCGAGCATCATAAAGAGCTTAGTCTTCTTTTTGGGTATGAAGAAATGAAATGTATAACTGAGGGTATTCCAAAATTTAATCTCGAGAGATTTCTTGATTTTGATCTACAGGAAATTTATATGTTTTGTGTGGTAAATTGCATTGAGAATCCTTATATTGCCAACTATCTAAAGACAAGAAAACAAATAGAATATGAAAAGAGTACTAATGCAAGGGAAAATATTTCCCAATACCCTCCTATTGTCTCTCATGATGAAATAGGTGATGAGGAGGAGCCCCCTATTCAACCAATCTCATCAATAAGAAACTTGAAAAAATTAATTAAACCCACACATGATGTGATGAAGAAGAATAAAAGAAGAAAGAATAGGGGTAAAAAGGTATCTCTCCCAAATAATGTTGCTCCTATTGTTGTTGTGCCTCATGAAAATGAATCAAAAGTAATTGTGGAAGATGATGCACTTGATGATGATTCTGTTATGTCTATTGCTTGTTGTGATAATTATGATGGGGAAGATAATGATGCTTCTTATAATCTTGGAAATCTTTTTGGCACCAACTTGGGAAATGATGATGATAGCAATTGTTATACCGTTGGTGCTATTCATACTATTAATGATGAGAGTGATTATGCTTACGATATGCCAAGCCACAAGCTTGGGGATGCTATGTTTGATGAGAATGACATGTCTGAGAATTTATTTGCTGCAATTAATGTCTGTCACAAGCTTGGGGATGCTATGTTTAATGAAGATGATCTTCTTAGTCCCCCTACTTCGAACGATCAAATTTGTTATGATGATTGCATGCCTCCTATCTATGATGAGAACAAAGTTGCTACTTACGATGATTATTGTGATGATACTTATGTTATAAAAAGTAGTGATAATTATGGTCATAATTTTGAATATCCTTTTACTGAACATTACTCTTTTAATGTGGAAACATTTTTTAGTATTCGAGTTTCATATGATACTTCCCCTATTATGAACAGGAATAAAATTGCTTATATGGAGAGTAATAAATTTTCTATGCCCATGGATCATGAAAAGAATGTTTTATGTGATGGTTATATTGATGAATCTATTCATGATGCTACTGAAAATTATTATGAGATAGGAACTTATGATTCATGATGCTCTTGTTATGTTTCAATCCGTATCTTTTATGCGAGCATCATTGAACTCATCATGCCTAGCTAAAAGGCATTAAAGAGAAGCGCTTGTTGGGAGACAACCCAACACTTTTACCTACTGTTTTTGTGTGTTCACATGATTATGCTACTGTAGTGATCATTTTTATTGCTTTTGTTTCAATAAAGTCCCAAGTAAAGCTTTTGGGTAGTGTGGATGATAGTTGACTTGAATCTGTGCAAAAACAGAAACTTTTGGGTCCAGTGCAGAAATTCTTATATTTTACTGGAACATGAAAATATTCTTAATTTTTTATGGGTGAAATATATACAAATTCTCCACGTTGTCCTAATTTTTCAGAATTTTTGGCGTAGCAGAAATATGGTTGGAGTATAGATTACTACACAATGTTATGTTTTTGACAGATTATATTTTCAATGCATATTTTGCTTCTTTTCTAGTTTCTATGGCTTATATTGCTCAATATAAATTGTGGAAATGATATTCTACAGTAGTAATTGTTTGGAAACAATTATGAATCTTGTCTTTGATAGTACCAAAGTGAAATGGTTTGCTTTTTATCATACCAACCTATCTCACAAAGTCCTGTTAAGTTTTGTGTGATTGAAGTTTTCATGTTTTGGGTGAGATGTCTATATGAGGAAAATAAGGAGTGAAAAGACCCTATGCTTGGGGGTTCCCAAGGAACCCCGAGTTTATAGACAAGGAATATCCAAGCAACTAAGCTTGGGAATGCCCCGGAAGGCATCCCCTCTTTCGTTTCCAACATTATCGGTAACCTTACTTGAGACTATATTTTTAGTCATCACATGATATGAGTTTTACTTGGAGCATCATTTTATTTTGTTAGTATTTGCTTTATGTTATTTAGAATAATGTTCTGCATCTTTATTTTCATTAAAAATGTCAAGTATAGCCTTTGCCATGATTGTTTTGAAAGTCTACATATTGTTGTTTCAAATCAAAAAGTTTATCGCTTTTGCAAATTTTTTCTAGAAAAGTCAGAATGTCATAAAATGTTGAAACATTTTGCACAATAAGCTCTGATAAATTTTCTATAGTGTGGTAAATTTTCATAATTTTTGGAGTTAAAGAAGTATTGATACTCTTGCATTCTTTACAGACTTTACTGTTTTGGCAGATTGTTGTTATGTTTGCATATGTTTGCTTGTTTAATGATTCTATTTGAGGATAGGAGTATTAAATATGCATAGGCATTTAGTATGGAATGTTGGATAATAATTTTACTAATTTGCTACATTAGAGAATGATAAAGTTTTTGCATTGGTTTATACTAACTTATCTCACGAGTTCTTGTTGAGTTTTGTGTGGATAAATTTTTTAAGATTTAGGGAAACCATGATAAAAGGAATTAAGGAGACACAAAAGGTCAAGCTTGGGGATGCCCAAGGCATCCCAAGATAATATTTCAAGAAGTCTCAAGCATCTAAGCTTGGGGATGCCCCGGTAGGCATCCCACCTTTCTTCAACAACAATTATCGGTTAGTATGGGTTGATCCTAAGTTTTTGCTTCTTCACACGATGTGTGCTATTCTTGGATTCTCATTTTATTTTTTGTTTTTTTGCTTGATGCTTTAATAAAACACTTAGATCTGAAAGTTTTTAAATAATTAAGAGAGAGTCCTCAAATAGCTACCCATTTACTTAACTACTCGTTTGATCTTCACTTATATCTTTTTGGAGTAGCTTGTCATACACTCTTGTGCTTCACTTATATCCAATGAGTAGATTGTTGAATAAATTGCATATAATGTAGCTGAAATTATATGTTCATATCATGCCTAGTGGTAGCTTCTCATTGGGTTTACAAAGTGAAATCTTTTGAAGCTTGACAATCAAAATATTGGTCATACAAGCAATTCCTGAATGATTAGTAGAAGGAAGAGAACTTTCATGTGCAAAAACACTATCTTGGAAATATTTTGTGATTGTGAGCCCCCATCAAAATATTATATGCCAAAATTGTTAACGTTGTACAAGGAAGACAATGTAATGATTTATGTTTTGTCATATTCACATAGAAGTTATATTGTCATAGATCCTTCAACATGTGGTGCTTGCCCCCATCTTTGCTAGCCAAAAATTCGGCACCAAGTAGAGATACTACTTGTGCATCAAAAAAACATTAAACCAAAATCTTATTTTCAAGAGTCCACCATACCTACCTAGGGATTGATCAAGATCCCTCAAGTAAGTTGTCATTGGTGCAATAAGGCAATAAAAATTGCTTCTAGAAGTGTTAGATCTTTTAATGTAAGAGAAAATTGAGCGTTGTACAAACTTGTGATAGTAAAGAATAAAAGTGACAGACTGCATAATAAAGGTTGCTATCATAAGGGGCAATATAACGTGACATTCTTTTGCACTAAGGGGTTGAGCATACAAACAAATAAGAGCATGGCAACCTCTGTTTCCCTCTGTGAAGGGCCTATCTTTTACTTTTATGTATTTACTTTCATGCAAGAGCCAAAGTTTTTCTCTTTATTTTTCTCTTTTGGCAAGCATCATGTGGTGAGGAAAGATCTAGGCACGTATATCTAGTTGGATATGGGTAGCTTGAGTTATTATTGTTGACATCACCCTTGAGGTGAATTTGTTGCGAGGCGAAATAATAAGACCCTATCTTTCTATGTGTCCAGTTGAAACGTTTTGCTCATGTGTATGCAGTGAGTGTTAGCAATCATAGAAGACTATATGATGGTTGAGTATGTGGAGCTCTTACTTAGACTCTGTTGAATAAGTTGAACCGCAATTGTTTGGTGACTAAGAATATAGGTTGTTGAGTTTCAACAGAATCCATTGCTTGAACCTTAACATGTGAATTGGTTGCTACTTTGTCATGATGAGTTGTATGAGAAAGAGTTGTTGTTACGATGCTAGGGAAAGTGATTGAAATTATCATTGACCAAACTTGTGCACTTTGCTAGCATTCACACTTCATAAATTATTTCTTTTATCATTTACCTACTCGAGGACGAGTAGGAATTAAGCTTGGGGATGCTGATACGTCTCCAACATATCTATAATTTATGAAGTATTCATGTTGTTATATTATCATTCTTGGATGTTTTACATGCATTTTATAGCTACTTTATATCATTTTTTGGAAATAACCTATTGACCCAGTGCCCAGTGCCAGTTGCTGGTTTTTGCTTGTTTTTTGCATTACAGGAAATCGATATCAAATGGAGTCCAAACAACGCAAAACTTTTTGTGGATTTTTTTGGACCAGAAGACATCCAGTGGGACAGAGAAGCATCTAGGGGTGCTCCAAGGGGGGCACAACCCACCAGGGCACGCCTGGGGGCCCAGGCGCGCCCAGGTGGGTTGTGCCCACCTTGGTGGCCTCCTGCACCGCCTCTTCGCCCTATAAATTCTCACATATTCCAAAAACCCTCAAGGTAACCGTAGATCAGAAGTTCCGCCGCCACAAGCCTCTGTGGCCACAGAAAACCAATCTAGACCCCGTTTCGGCACTCTGCCGGAGGGGAAAATCATCACCGGTGGCCATCTTCATCATCCCGGCGGCCACCATGACGAGGAGGTAGTAGTCCACCCTCGGGGCTGAGGGTTTGTACGAGTAGCTATGTGTTTAATCTCTCTCTCTCTCTCTCTCGTGTTCTTGATGGCATGATCTTGATGTATCAAGGGCTTTGTTAATATAGTTGGATCATATGGTGTTTTCCCCTCTCTATCTTGTTGTGATGAATTGAGTTTTCCCTTTGTGTCGTGGAATCGCCATGGCAGATGTCGTAGCGAAAGGACTTAGTCGTAGGGCCATCGCAACTAGGAAGCTTAAAGGGGTTAATTGGGACAAAGGACACGGGAGGTTTATACTGGTTCGGCCCCTTACGGTGAAAGTAAAGCCTAGCCCAGTTGATGTTGTATTGCTAGATTTCGATGACCAAGGAGCGAATCCACTAGCTTGGTTATCGATCTGTTGTTCCTTGTCCTAAGCCGCCGCCGGGTCGTCCCTTTATATACACGGGTTGACGCTTGGCGAACTACAGAGTCCCGGCCGGCTCATAAACGTGTCCGGCTCAGTGACTTCTTTTATATGTCTTTCTTTACAAGTCTTTCTTTACATATGGTAGTTTACAATATTGGTCCTTAAGCTGCCTCTGGGCTTAGGCCTTCTACAAGTCTTAATAAACTATCACCTTGAATATTACTGGGCTTCTTTTTGTAACCCTCCATTGGGGTTGACCCGGCCCCTCCTGGGCGGGTCATACCTGGTAGCTATATCCCCAACATTAGGCCCCAGGTTGACTTGAACTTTGTTCTTTGTCAATCTTAAACACTTAGACGAAATCCATCTTCCTCTGTCTGAAAAAACTCTGTAACCCGTCATGACATCATCTTCTAAAAACATGAAAGCTAGCTATGACATCATCTTCAACGGATCTTTTATCTTTTAATGTCTTCCTAGAATCAAGGCGTCCGTTTAGCTAGATAATCATTATTTTTGGTCTCCTCAATTTTCGCGCCTACCTGTTCACTTATCCCCTTAAAATAGGCTTGGTCGGTCCTTCCTCTTTCTTCTTCTTCCTTCCATCTTCTTGCTACCTCTCTGCTTCTCGAGCTCTGCCGCTGCCGTAGCACTCGCCGTTGCCCTCAACGTCAGCCGCTGCATCATCCTGAGCTCGTCCTGAGAACCGCGGCGACTCTTCGCATTAGATCTGCATTCGTAAGTTCCTTCTTTTTCATGCAGTTAGATCTGTATTAGGGTTGCGAGTTCATTGGTGTTCTTCGCTGTTCATCACAGACCTTCTTGTAGTTCTTCCTCTGCATCCTCTTCCGATCCAAAAAGGAACACATAACTCGTGCGTTAGTTGTTTTGCGTCCATTTTTGATACCAGTAGATCCCTTTTTCTGTATAGAGGCCTCATTATAACTCACACACTCATCTGTACTAGATTTTTAGGTCTAGAATATTTTCTTTTCGGAATGGCCATTTGATCCAAAATAATAATGACAGCTTGGTAAACTTGTTTGTGCCAACACTTAGCCATTTCTGTTTCTGGCATCCTTTGAATATCTTTAGTCATGGCGGCTTATGACTTCGTCTTTACTTTATATGTCATTAGCCCTTATTTAAGCCGCCATGATTCATCTGTATCATGATCATGAACCTGTAACTTCATCAAATAAATTGTACCGGCAAATTATTTTCTTTTCATCTTCCCCTTTTTCATCATGCCGCCAAAAGCACCAACAGTCTGCAAATGGGTCCCCTCCACAGTAACTGAGGATAACTTGAAAGAGTTTGTCACCATTGGATTTTTTTCCAGGGAAAAACATTATGTCTTATCGTGCTCCTGACCCGGTACGAGGAACGGCCTAATCCCAAAGATGGTGAAGTTATTGTCTTCGCTAACCATATGAATTGCGGTTTTTCACCACCCGGCTCAAAGTTCTTCAGAGACGTTCTTCATTTTTTCAAACTTCACACTCAAGATCTTGGACCCAATTCCATATCCAACATCTGCAATTTTCATGTTCTTTGTGAGGTGTATCTTCAAGAAGAGCCGACTGTGGAACTCTTCAGAGAGTACTTTTATTTGAACCGCCAGAATGAGTGTACCAACAGCCCTAGCTTGGAACTTGGTGGAATCTCAATTCAGCGCCGACAGGGCGCCGTCTTTCCCTTAATAGTCTTACCGAGTCATCGCAAAGACTGGAATCAGACCTGGTTCTATTGCCAAGACACGTCACCAGCCAATGAAAAATCACTGTCGGCTTATCGCGCGGAGTGTCTGGATTCCAAGTTTGTGCTCCCTGATAATCTTACTGCTGTTGAACGCAAGAAGCTTATTCCATCATTAAAAGGATCAATGCCTTACTAGGGAATGGCTTAACCGGAGTTGACTTGATCCGTTGCTGGATCTCGTGGCGGGTCATCCCTCTAAGCCGCCGATCCAAATTGATGTATGAATATGGTGGAGGCCCAGATGACTCTCTGCATCACAGCTCTGTACAACTAACTGAAGAAGACATTGTTGCAATGTCAACCATCCTTGTGAACGGCAAGTATGAGGACTGCAGTAAGGTTGTGTTAAACCCCTTCTGTAAACTTAACCCGGAACCAGAGGTAAAAAAACCCTGACCTCTTTCTCTTTTGTGCTTTCCTCAGTAGTTTTAAATACTTGCTTGACCTTTTATCCTGTTTATTTGTTTATAGGCCAAATTGGACTTCTGGAAGGCCAAGTACGACCATGAAGCTGCCAAGGAGGCTAGAACCGCCGCCATAGCCGCCAGGAAGACGACCCGGAGGTCCAAGAAGAAAAGGAGCACTGCTTCAGACCTGTTGAAGCTTGACGATGATACTGCGTCGGAGGTAGCCCTTGACTCCCTTGGCCAGTTTTGTAATAACCTTATTGACACTGACTATTGCCAGGACGACACGGGGGCTAGCCAGACCGTAGAAGGAGAGGTAACTATTTCCTCCGACCCAGCCCATTTTCCAAGACAGAAACTTCGACTGGTAACCCGGAAAGTAAGGTTTTCGCACCCTTTGGCTTATTTGGACCCACATTTTCTTTTGAAAAAGCAGCAACATGAGAGCCGCCGTCAGGCCCAGATTAATGACGACGATGATCCGCCTTCCGTTTTACAACAAACTCCTCGAAAACGCCAGAATGAGGTTTCTTTCATCTTCATCTTTTGCTTTCATTAATGAATCTATTCCCTTTGCATCACTGACTTTATTTTACCTTTTGCAGGAGGTTTCTCGCTCTTCTGGCGACTCATCTCAGACTCAGTTTCCTGCTTTCAAAACTGCTCTTGGGTAAGGAAAAATCAGCTTTCCTGTGTATCTTTAAAAACTGCATCCTTACACTAACTGTCTCATTAAACTTTTCTGAGCGGCCAAACCAAATCCAAGAAGGCCAAGGTGATTAAGCTGTCAGAAGACCTGAAGGTTCCTGCACCTAAACCGGCCATGCCAACTCCTCCCTCTGAATTTGAAGCACCTGAAGACCCGGCTGTTCATACTTAATTGGATCCTCCTGAGTTGTCAGCCAATGAGATCACCCTTAATCCGACTATCACTGAACCATCTAGTTCAGCTAACCCGCCAATAACTTCTAATATTGACGTGTTGATTACTGGTAGCTGATTTGTTGAACTGGGGACCCCCACTATATTAGCCCAGCACACTGCTAAGCAAGAAGCCTTGGAGAAGCAGAAAGTGCGTTTTGATATCTCTCACTACACTCATCTGAATGCTAGTGACATACTGTCCAGCTATGTCAGTCATGTGCATTCCAGCCGTGAGTCAGAAATTGAGATGGTCAAGCAATTGCAGCTAAAATATGAGGTATGTTCTCCAGTTCACTTATACTCTTCCAGCCCCCAAGTCTTCAAATGATGAACCTAAATTATCTGTAGACTTTATGATATAGGTTGATACTTTGTCTCTAAGATTTTCGAAAGTAGCGTAAACTTCACCTGTAGTCCCCAAGGGCCGGCTCAATTTATCATAAATGAACCGGTACTTAACTTCATAACTGTGTTTTACTAGTCCCAATAAGTATTGCAATCCGGCTTAATCTTGAGAAACTTTCTGAATATCATGCATTAGCCCGCAAGTGCCAAGTGCTGTTACTTTGTAAAACACTTGGGACTTGAAACTGTCGGATTTCGGGTTCCGGCAGACCCTTGAGGTTCGAACATTGGGGTGCGCGCGAAGATTTCGCCTCCTACCTACCTGCACCCCTCCGCCTCGCTATGATCTAAGCTATGGAAAGAACAACACGAGAGACACAGGGTTTATACTGGTTCGGGCCACCGTTGTGGTGTAATACCCTACTCCAGTGTGTGGTGTGGTGGATTGCCTCTTGGGCTGATGATGATGAACAATACAAGGAAGAACGGCCTCGCGAGGGTCTGTTCTTGGCTGGGGGCACGAACTACTAGGAGGAGTTCAGTCACCCTTCTCTTTCTCTCTCTCCCTCTATCTCTCTCTTCTTGATTCTCCCTCTGATTCGATCTCCAACCTACTCGATCGTTGATGCCTTTTTCCCACTTCCCCGATCCTGTGGGTGGCTGGTCCTATTTATAGAGGCCCTGGTCCTCTTCCCAAATATCGAGCGGGAAGGGAGCCAACAATGGCGGGCTAATTTGAAGGGGGACAGCTAGTACCAGCTATCCTGACAAAAGTAGTCTTTGCCTGCACAAAGCTCTGGTGGTGACGCCGTCTTGGGCTCCACAATGACCTCCGTCTTGCAGTCCTCCTGGTCTTGGTCTTGTTGCACCGAAATGGCAACCTTTGCCTGATGCCTCGGTACTCCGCGGCTGCGCTTGCTCCCTTTGCACCAAAGAGGAAAGGAGGACACTGCGCGAGCTGGCGCCCGCCTGGCGCCCTTGGTCGTCATGGCTTGCGTCACGGGCACCTCGTGAGGTACCCCGCCTTGATCTCTCCGCCTCCTCGCGAGCCAGCCTGGTGAGGCCGTGCCCGAGGAAGCTCCGCGTCGTCCCCCCCACGAGGCTTGGACCCTCGCGAGGGTCTTGGGTCTATGTTGATGAAGATGGGCCGTGCTGCCCCCCCCTTTGAGCCACGCCGCAGGCCGCAGGCAGGCAAGTCTGGGGACCCCCGTTCCCAGAACGCCGACAGTAGCCCCCGGGCCCAAGGCGCGCCCGGACTTGGCCATGCAGGGAGGCGGAAGGGCAAGAGCGAAGCGCCGCGGGCCCTAACAGCCTGCAGCCTTGGGCGCCGCGTGGCGGTTGATTGGACGTGGGCGCCTTAGCAACCGCACGAGTCGATAAAGGAGCGGCATCCGCCTAGGCTTTGCTTTTCGCTTTCTCCGGTTGTTGCTCAGATCCCCTTTCTTGCGCCTCTCCTTCCTTCCTCCAAAATTTCCAGATCTACTCCGACCGCGTGACCTAGGAAGCCATGGCGCCTCGTCAGCCCCCGGCCATAGCTTGGTACTCGTCTGACCTGGACTCGCCGAACGTGTCGGAGGTGAGCCTCGCCCGGTTGTGCCGGATGGCGGCAGCGCGGGGCATCGACAGGGCGAAGGTGTTCAAGGCCGGCTCAGCTACCCCTGAGGGTCAAGGGAGCACCTTCTATCCGTTCTTCGTAAGTGCCATTGCTGCTGGCCTGGTGCCTCCCTTCTCCGAGGTCTTCTTCTCCGTCCTCCGCCATTATAAGCTACAGGCTCTGCATCTCCACCCCAACTCCATCCTTCTCCTGGCAATCTTCGCCTATTACTGCAAGGCTCACGTAGGGGTGCAGCCCTCAGTGGCCTTGCTGCGCCACTACTTCTACCTCCGGACCTCTCGCGGTCCTGCTTCCGCGTGCGCGAGCTTCATCGCGTACGGTGACGCCATTGCCATTTCGAACCCCGGGAAAAGGATTGAGGACTTCATGAGCAAGTGGGTCTTGGCGGATGCTGGGCGCATCCACCCTCGGCTGATCTTGCCCACAGAGCAGCCCACGAGCTCCAGCGATTGGGGTCGAGCAGAGCTCGCGGACCCCCGCGCGAAGCTGGTGTTGGAGAAGATGGACGCGGATCTGAGGCCGGCCAACATGGCGGCGGCGAAGCTGACCGGCGCGTTGCTGCTGAGGGAATTCCTGGAGCACCAGCTGGCTCCGCTTTGGCAGTACTCACTTTCGATGTGGAGGCCCCATTCGAGCCCCGCGGCCTTGGCCGACGGAGATCTGGCTGCGGTACTCCAATCTCTGGTCGAGGGCGATGTGGCGAGGTTGGAGGGCGCTCCTACTCCCTTGTTCCTCCGCGACGACTGGGAGCAGGTAGTGGAGTCCATGCCCGTCTTCAACGGGGACGGGCCCGTGCCCATGGAAACTCCCGAGGAACCGGTGGACGTGCCCTCTGATGACTCCAGCGAAGAGGAGGAAGGAGGGGAGCGGGAAAAAGGGCCTGACTCCGAGGCGACTGACGGAGAGTCGAGGGATCCCCTCCCCCGGTGTAGGTCCCGCGCTCTCCGCCTCTCTCCGAGCGATGACGATGAGGATGATGATGAGCAGGACGGCGGGAGCTTGCCCCTGATCCCGAAGAAGGACAGGACCGGGCTGATCTCCCGCGGGTCTGCCCCGGCCCCGAGGCGGACCGCAGACGCACCTTCCACTTCCAAGCTTCCTGAGGTTGACCCTTCCAGCCGGCTTTCAGGCTTCAAATTTGGCCAGAGGCCGCTCAAGCTCACTGGCGACGACCCGTAAGCATTTGATTCTTGTCTTTATTTCTTGTTCTGCTTCTGAGGCTTGACGTCCGCATCTCTTGGATAGGCTGGCGCCCGCAGCAAAGAAGTCGAAGGGAGCTCCCGAGGTTCCATCCATGGCAGCGCCTCTGCCCATGAAGGAGGGTGACCGCGACGCACGGGCTTCGCCTGCCCGGTCGTCCTCGCGAGGCCTGGCTGAGCTGGCTGGGGCGAGCTCAGCCCCCATGGCCCAAGTGACTCCCAAGGTGCCTTTGCCTGCTGCCGCCACTACAGCCGTTTGGTCTCAGGATGCTGTGGCCGCGCTGCCACCTTCTCCTTCTACTCCACCGACTGCTGTCTCCCCGACTCCTCCTGCCGTTCTGGATCATGCTGCTGCTGAGCTGGACCGACTGCGGCAGGATCTTCTTGGCGCCGACCCTCGCTTGGTGGCCGGGCGCTTGGAGCTGGCTTCAGGATGTGTTCGCTCCGACGCTTCGATTCAGGCGGCGCAGGTCCAGACCTCGACGGCTTGCGATGAGGAGAAGCAGGCCGTCCTTGAGGTGAAGGATGCTCGTGACGCAGCTCTGGGGGAGGTGGTCGACGTCCGTGGTCGCTGCAAGGCGCTGGAGGACGAGCTGCAAGGCCTGCGGGACCAGCTCGCGAAAGGGGTCCGCGTTCGCCAAGAGCAGGAAGAAGGTGTGAAGGCTCGCGAGGCGGCCGTCAAGGAGAGGGAGGTCAAGCTCAGGAAGCGCCATGACCGCCTAGGCGCGCTGGAGCAGGAGTTGGGGCGAGGAAAGCCGAGCTGGACGACAAGGCCCTGGTTCTTGCCGAGGACCGCGTGGCCTTCTCGAAGATGGAGGCAAAGGCTCGCTCCTCGCTGAGACGTGGCCTTTACGACAGCGGCCTGGAGAGCCCGCTAGCTGGTGCCGAGGATGGCCCCGCCAAGCTGCTTCCCTTCCTGGTTTGTGTTCTGGAAGATGTCGCCCTTGGCCTTGGCCCCACGGCCGAGGCCGAGGCGCGTGTCCTGTCTTCTGCAGCACTGACGTAGGTCCTCACCCACATCTACCTTCGCGATCCCGGAGTCGACCTCGACAGCGTGCTGGAGCCAGTAAGCGGCGAGCGTGCCGCTGCCGCTGCCGAGGCCGTGAAGGGTCGCGCGGAGGCTCTACTGGGGTAGTTCCGGGCCTTCAACACCAAGCTGAAGCAAGGCGCTGCCGACCCCACTGCTCCATGAGGCGAACCCACTCCGCGCTGCTCCACCGCCGACAAGTGACTCCGTTGTGGCTCCTGTCCTGCCTTTAATTCCTTCGCATGTATCATGCCTCGGGGAGGCGTTTAAACTTGCGTTTGGCATTGAGATAACAGTGTGGACTGTGATATTTGCTTTTGAATTCCTTGAAATTTGCGCTTTTCCTTCCTACTTGCTTATGTTCTACGCCGGCAGAGCCCGGCCCCGCGCATCCCTCACCCAGTGTTAGTCCCGACCAGAAACCAAGACAGGGCCAAGGAGTGAGGGGCTACGTGACAAGTTAGGCTCCTGAGTCGCGATGCTCAGGAGTCCCCCTTGGCGCACGAACAACAAGTAGGGAGGTGTGATGTGGGTGGATCTACCGTTCTATCTCTGCAGAGCCCGGCCGCGCGCATACCTCAACCGCCGTTAGCCTTTCGGAACTAAGGAGTGAGGGGCTACGTGACCAGTTAGGCTCCTGAGTCGCGATGCTCAGGAGTCCCCCTTGACGCTCAAACGGCCTTCGTACCTTGGCTCCACTCGGGGAGAGACGCGCGACGAACCAGGCCCGGGGGGGCCTGGCTGGGCGGCGTGCGTCTGGGCGTGACCCAGGCGCAGCCCCCTTGCCCAGCCCCCTCGCGCGGCACTCCCGAGGGGAGGCATTACGATGAGGCTAGACACTGAGCTCTGGGCTCCCTGAGGTTGATGCGGCCCGGGGGCCACCCTCAGTTGTTTATCACCAGCGCGGAGCATAGCGCTTCCTTATGTGTACGGGCATAGCCGCTCCTCGGCAGTGTCGTCAGCCAGCGCGGAGCATGGTGCTTCCACTGGTACGTGGGAGGGGGCCCCCCTCCGGGAGGAGCCCCCGGGGCGTGTACAGCCCTGCCCTGACACGTGGCTGGCACGGTAGGGCCTGGCGAGGTGTATCTGGGCACCCGTGAGCCAGCGCGGGACTCACGGGGCCCTACCTCTAGGCGGGTTGCGCCTGGCACTGGGCCTTATCTTGTGATCTGCCCCTGCAAATTTGGTTAGATGCCGGCACTCTACGTCCTCGGGTCCCGTCCCTCGAGCTGGTCTCAGCCGTCGCTGGTATGCCAGGTCGCGATGCCGTGGACAAGGCCAGAGGGTGAGGGCTGGAGAGCCAGTAAGAGCCCTGAGTCACGATGCTCAGGTACCCCCCCTTTAATGTGCAAGTGGTCGGCATGGAGAAGAAGAGGTGCCGTGGACCGGCATCAAATAATCAAGTATGGTGGGTCGAACGCATAACCGGAAATAAACGCAAATGGCATACATGCCACTGGGTCTGGCCCGAGTGACTTGGGGATCATGCGGCCCGAGGGGCGCCCCCAGCAAGGTAAGCTAACAACATGAAATAAAAGGGATACACGCCGCAGGGACGGACCCACGCGGCCTGGGAATAATGCAGCCCTGGGGGGCGCTCCCAGCTGGAAGTGAAACTTGAAAGATGTCACCTGATGACGTTGAGGAAGAAGGGGTGTTGGTGTAGCAGACTCGGTGGGCTGCGGAAGCCGATCCTCACGAGCCCCCAGGCCCAGGGGCCTCGGGAGGCTCCGGAGGCGCTGGTGGCTCCTCGCGGACCATCTCCATCTCTGCCAGGGCCGCGGAACGCCTGGCCTCTTGTGCCTCCATGATGCCCCTCATGAGGCGCTGGTACGTGGCAGCCGCGTTCGCCAAGCCATAAGGCATGCGAACATAGTTGTGGGGTGGACCTCCGCAGCGCCCCACTCGCGAGGGCCAGAGGCGCTCCAGAGAGACGACTCGGTTGAGCCCTGGTATGTCGATGCAGACGCGCAGCCCACCATCCTCGCCAGGATGGGGAGCCACTACTGGTAGGCGGTGGCCGCCTTTCATGACTCTTGACTCCTGTAGCTCCTGAATGGCCTTGCTGACGAACTCCTGAGGGTCTGGCTCTCCTTGCCTTACTCCTTCTTAAGGGAAACGTGCTTCGAAACACGCCTCCATGTGGTGCCTAAGCGCCTCCCTCGTGACCCTAGCTAGGTCAGTGGCCCTCCAAGGGAGAGCCCCCGAGCCCTGCCTGAGGAGGGCGCCAGGCGCGCTTTCCTATGCGATGGAAGGAGGTTCCCCCTGGGCAGGCGCAGGCCCAGAGGGGCTTGCCTCCCGAGGGGCCGGGCCAGACGATGTCTTCTTCTTCTTGGGGGCAGTCTCGGGAAGCCTCCTGCTTCCGTGATCTGGGTCTTCCAGTGACGCGGCCTGAAAGGCTCGTTCCAGGGAACACACCGCGTCCTTCTCTTCACAAGGCACCGTGTTGACTCCGCCACTTCCTGGCATCTTGAGGACGTTGTAGCCGTGGTGAGTTACGGCCATGAACTTGGCCAGCGCTGGGTACCCAAGGATGGCGTTGTACGGCAGGTGAATGTGAGCGACGTCGAAGTCGATGAGCTCGGTGCGGTAGTTGTCGCGTGCCCCGAAGGTGACAGGGAGGCGGACCTGCCCAATCGGGACCGTGGAGCCGTCGGTGATTCCGGAGAAAGGCTTGGTTGGCTGAAGCTGGCTGTAGGGCACTTGGAGATTGTTGAATGTCTCCACGGACAGGACGTTGAGCCCTGCCCCGCCATCGATGAGGGTCCTGGTGACCACCACGTTGCTGATGATTGGGGAACAAAGCATCGGGAGGACTTCGGCTGTAGCCGCACACTTGAGCTGATCTGCTGAGCTGAATGTGATGGCGCACGCCGACCACCTGAGAGGGCGCGTGGCTTCGAGCCTGGGGAGGACTGCATTCACTTCGCGGGCGAACTGCTTGAAGATGCGTTGAGAGGCTGGGGCTTGAGCCCCGCCCAGGATGCAGGCGATCGCGCGCGGCTCCTGGAAGCCCCCAGCCCCCCTCGTCCTGGTGGCGGTCCTCGTTTCTCTTTGGCTGCGGCGGCAGCGGAGGGAGGCCTGCGTTGCCTTGCGGGCGATCCTCGCGAGGCTGATCGCGCCACCCTTGGTGCGGGCCACGGTCTTCCCAGCGTCCCGTGTTCCTTCCTCCTCCTCGACCGTAGCCCCGGTCACCGCGGTCGGGGCGACGACCGATCCTTCCTTCTCACACGGCTCGGAGCTCTTGACATTCGTTGGTGTTGTGGGTGTGGAGGTTGTGGTACACACAGTACCGGTTGCCCTTGGAAGGTTCTGGCTGATCTCTGCCCCGCTTGGTGTCTGGTTCTGCCGCGAGCATGACAGCCCCCTTGCGCTTCACATCCTTGGCCTTGGGCTTCTTCTCTTCTGGGTCTGCGGCAGGTAGCTCGAGGAGGGAGAGACGCCCTTCCTTAGCCCTGGCGCACTTGGTTGCCAATTTGAACAGCTCCAAGGAAGTGCACAGGTCTTCATGCATCGCCAGCTCCTCCTTCATCTTGACATCGCGCACGCTGTCGGAGAAGGCTGAGATGATGGCCTCCTCAGTCACCTTGGGAATCTTGAGGCGTGCGTTGTTGAAGCGCTGGATGTACTTCTGTAGGGTCTCCCCGGGTTGTTGCTTGATTCGGCGCATGTCGCTCACGGCGGGTGGCCGGTCGCGAGTACCTTGGAAGTTGGCGATGAAGCGGGTGCGCATCTCGTCCCAGGAGGAGATTGTGCCTGGAGCCAGGTTCAGGAGCCAGGTACGGGCCCCGTCCTTGAGCACCATGGGAAACCAGTTCGCCATGACCTTCTCATCTTCGTTGGCAGCTTCGATGCCCAGCTCATAGAGCTGGAGGAACTCCGCAGGGTTGGCCGTGCCGTCGTAATGAGGAGGCAGGTCTGGCTTAAACTTGCCGGGCCACGCGATGTTGCGTAGCTCGGTGGTGAAGGCACGGCAGCCTGCTGTGGCCACGGGAAGCCTTGGGTGACGGAGAGCTTGGTCTTGCATGTCCCCACGCGCTGCAGCTGGGAGCAGCGCGGGGTCTTGACGTGCGGGAGCAGGAGCATGGTCGCGATGTGCTAGAGCAGGGAGCGCACGGGCAGCTTCTTGCGGGCGAGGGACTTCTTGGCGGCTCTGCTCTTGCCGCGCTGGCATCTGATGGAGCGGGTTCTGCCGAGGGACCACGCGCCTTGGAGCCATGGCGCCTTGTTGAGGAGGAGGCGGCCGGGGCGCCGCCGGAGCCTCGTCGCCCGCGCGGGGCGGGTTGCGGTGCAGCGGAACGGACGGCGCAGGAGAGCCCCCTGCGGCGCGGACGAGCTCGGAGACGCGGTCGAGCCATTCTTCGTAGACGTCATCGACGGGACGGTAGCGCTGGAGCTCGTTTGCCGCGATGAGCGCAGCTCGAGCCTCCATGGGTGCGCGGAGCGCGCGAGACGAAGAACCAGTTGGGGTGAGCGAGGGAGTAGCGGTGCGGCCGTCTTGCCGCACGGACGGATGCTGAGACGATGCTTGCTGCTCGTCCCCCGCCGGGCCGGTGGCGGCGTTGACGGCAGGTGACGGGGAACGACGAGGACGCCCGCCGACAGGAGCCGTCTGGGTGACGCGGGAAGCGAGGGCGGCCCGGCGCTCGGCGCGGGCCCGGCGAGCGTCAGACATGGGCGCTATGGTCCAAGGAGAACGGGGTGGTGGAAGACGAATTCCGGCACACCCCTACCTGGCGCGCCAAATGTCGGATTTCGGGTTCCCGCAGACCCTTGAGGTTCGAACACTGGGGTGCGCGCAGAGATTTCGCCTCCTACCTACCTTCACCCCTCCACCAAGCTAAGATCTAAGCTATGGAAAGAACAACACGAGAGACACAGGGTTTATACTGGTTCGGGCCACCGTTGTGGTGTAATACCCTACTCCAGTGTGTGGTGTGGTGGATTACCTCTTGGCCCGATGATGATGAACAATACAAGGAAGAACGGCCTCGCGAGGGTCTGTTCTTGGCTGGGGGGACGAACTGCTAGGAGGAGTTCAGTCACCCTTCTCTCTCTCTCTTCTTGATTCTCCCTCTGATTCGATCTCCAACCTACTCGATCGTTGATGCCTTTTTCCCACTTCCCCGATCCTGTGGGTGGCTGGTCCTATTTATAGAGGCCCTGGTCCTCTTCCCAAATATCGAGCGGGAAGGGAGCCAACAATGGCGGGCTAATTTGAAGGGGGACAGCTAGTACCAGCTATCCTGACAAAAGTAGTCTTCGCCTGCACAAAGCTCTGGTGGTGACGCCGTCTTGGGCTTCACAATGACCTCCATCTTGCAGTCCTCCTGGTCTTGGTCTTGTTGCACCGAAATGGCAACCTTTGCTTGATGCCTCGGTACTCCGCGGCTGCGCTTGCTCCCTTTGCACCAAAGAGGAAAGGAGGACACTGCGCGAGCTGGCGCCCGCCTGGCGCCCTTGGTCGTCATGGCTTGCATCACGGGCACCTCGTGAGGTACCCCGCCTTGATCTCTCCGCCTCCTCGCGAGCCAACCTGGTGAGGCCGTGCCCGAGGAAGCTCCACGTCGTCCCGCCACGAGGCTTGGCCCCTCGCAAGGGTCTTGGGTCTGTGTTGATGAAGATGGGCCGTGCTGGGCCCCCCTTTGAGCCACGCCGCAGGCCGCAGGCAGGCAAGTCTGGGGACCCCCGTTCCCAGAACGCCGACAAAAACATAAAAAAGTCATAAAAAATTGCTTTGGCAGACATTAGCCCTCAAGTGTCAAGTGGTATTGCGGTGCATAGTACTTGAGACTTCAACCCTTATAACTTTTAGTTTAAGCCTTGACACACCTGTATATTGTTTTGTAGAACGCCCTATCTGAATTGAACTCCCAATTAACTGAGGCAAGACCCGGGTGATGGATCAAGAGGCAGAAATCAAGACTGCTGACTCTAAACTCCAATTGAGTCTTTCTGAGGCAGAAAAATTGAAGACCAGCTTGACTGCAAAGAAGAAATCCTGGGCCGAAGAAAAGACATTGCTGATACAACATGCTGAAAAAGCTGAGGCGGCTCTTGAGGAGGTAACCACGGAGCTCACCGGCTTAAAGAATCGTGTGTCTCAAATGGTCTCCGCCATCTTCGGTAAGTCAATTGTATTAATCACTTATACTTTATTTTGGCCAGGAATATAAGCCGCTTGCTGAACCTCTGCTAAAAACACTCGTAAGTCCACGAAGTAGAAATCTGAACCAAGATAGTGTGACGAAGTTGAAGGCGGTTTATACCTTAGTGGAGCAATTGTATACTGGCGCTCAACGAGCACTTGCCACCATCTCCCCTGCCAACCAAGGACCCAATCAGTTGAGTGATGTCTTGAAGAAGTTACCAATCTTACCCGCCAGGTTTCAAGAAGTCAAATGATCCTGTGCTAGAGCCGGAGCCTTGACTGCCCTGAGTCGCTCCAAAGCCTGGGTGCCAGATCTAGACCCGGTGGATGTGGCTAAGGGGTACCCTACTATGAAGGAAGACGGGACTCCATTTGATCAAGATGACTTCATTGCCTGTGTGAGGGGAGTTCGACCTCAAGCTACCATTCTTGGAGATGAGACCAACATCGATAAATATCAGCCAGGTTTTGATATGGAGAATAAGAAGATGGCGACTCCCTCTTATAAGGTGACAGATCTTATCCCGCCGGTTCGTCAACACACTTTTCCTCCGGAAGTTGACCTGGGCGGCCTGCTTCATGATGAGGTGGAGTTCATTGCTTTGAACGGCTTTGACTGGTCCAAGCCCAACTTCTAATCAGTAGAAGGAGGTGAACCGGCGAGGGGAGAGTCATAACCATCTTGTGGGCACTCAAAGCCTTGTAATTGATTTAGCTTAAAAACTGCATGTGTTTCTTATGCCATCGCACACAAAATGTTGCATACTACTCTTTGCTAGCACATCTTTGATTATATCTGCAATGTTTTGACTTTGCTCCTACAAAAAATGAAAGAGCTGGCCTGGCGGTTTAACACCAGACGGGTCAAAAACAGCTGGTATATGTCTTTATTGGAAAAGATAAACAAGGCTGAAAAAACCTGTTCGTAAACAACACTGTCATACATGTGTTTCTGGACTGCCAGTTTTCATGATCCGGATGATGAGGTTAATGACCCAATCTCTTTGAGAAGTCAATGCTTCCATATACCTGATGACTATCATGTCTTGGCGGCTTATTGTCAAATAGTCAAGCCAGCTTAAATAAAAACCATACTGATAATTTAGATTTGAGACAATAAAAACAAGTAAGACAAAATAGCAGATTTCAAACAACATAAATGTGGGGGTTTCTGATTCGAATACGATCAGTAAACCGGACCAAAGGGGTTAAGCTAAGATTCAAATACGATCATATAGCCCCCAGTGGGTTTGGCGTTGCGCCGATCAAGAGGGTACCGACAGCTATGTTCTCTTTGGTTCGAATACGACCTATGTTTGAACAGGAAGCCCCCAAAT
Source organism: Triticum urartu (assembly GCF_003073215.2). Lineage (NCBI taxonomy): Eukaryota > Viridiplantae > Streptophyta > Magnoliopsida > Poales > Poaceae > Triticum > Triticum urartu. The sequence goes on along the minus strand of NC_053028.1, from coordinate 508,342,080 downwards.
GACCTTGAGAGGTTTTTAACGACCCTGATTCGAATACGATCCAAGTTGAACCCAAAAGGGGTTAAGCTATGATTCGGATACGATCAAGAAGCCCCCTAGTGAGTTTGGCTTTGAGCCGATCAAGATGGTTAGGACAACTATGTTCTCTTTGGTTCGAATACGACCTATGTTCGTACAGGAAGGCCCCAAGTGACCATGAGGTTTACAGCTAGATTCGAATACGATCATAAGCCGGACCAAAAAGGTTAAACTAAATTCAGATATGATCAGCTCCTTAATAGTTACTTAAATAATGAAAATAGTAAAGATATATGATCTTTGAAGAGGAAAAAGACAGAGGTCCTGCTTTATTGCTTATCATAATATATACACTGTCAAAGTATGTACATGACGAGAGCCAGTAGCTCAGGTGTAGCATGGCTGAAGCTGAGCAATGTTCCACGGCCGGCGGGTCTCCTCCTCCGACTTACGTGAGTCTTTGTGCTCTCGAACGTCAATGAGGTAATATGACCTATTGTTTAAATTCTTGCTGACCACAAAAGGTCCTTCCCAAGGTGGGGATAGTTTGTGTGCATCAGATAGATCCTGGATGAGCCGGAGCACCAGGTCACCTTCTTGAAAGGTCCTGGACTTAACCCGGTGGCTGCGATAACGACGCAAGTCCTGTTGATAAATTGCTGATCGAGCCGCCGCTAAGTCTCTCTCCTCATCTAACAAGTCAAGTGCATCATGTCGGGCTTATTAATTATCAGCTTCAACGTAAGCCGCCATGCGAGGCGAGTCATGACGGATGTCACTAGGCAGCACTGCTTCCGCTCCATAAACCATGAAGAAAGGTGTACAACCTGTAGACCTATTGGGAGTGGTGTTGATGCTCCACAGCACTGAGGGTAATTCCTCTACCCAACAACCCGGCGTCCGTTGTAATGGAACCATAAGCCGGGGCTTGAGACCTTTTAAGATTTCCTGATTTGCTCTCTCAACTTGACCATTGGATTGAGGGTGAGCTACTAAAGAAACATCAAGCCGGATATGCTCACGTTGACAAAACTCCTCCATAGCACCTTGGGAGAAATTAGTGCCATTGTCAGTGATAATGCTGTGTGGAAAACCAAAGCAAAAAAAATCACCTTTTTCATGAACTGAGCTGCCGTGGCTGCATCACATTTGCTCACTGGCTCTGCCTCAACCCATTTTGTGAATTTGTCAACTGCCACTAAAAGATGCATCTTTTTATCTTTGGACCTTTTGAAAGGTCCAACCATGTCAAGTCCCCAAACTGCAAACGGCCAAGTGATTGGAATCATCCGCAACTCTTGAGCCGGCACATGCGCTCATCGTGCAGATTTTTGACATCCATCACACCTACTGACCGGATCCTCCGCATCAGCGTGAGCCGTTAGCTAGTAAAAACCATGACGAAAAGCTTTGGCCACAAGAGACTTTCACCCGGCGTGATGACCACAATCCCCTTCATGGATCTCACGAAGTATTTCTTGACCTTCTTCAAGAGAAACACAACGCTGAAACGCTCCAGTGACGCTGCGATGATACAACTCTCCGTCAGAAATCGTCATTGACTTAGACCACCGGGTTATCTGTCGGGCCAGGGTCTCATCCTCTGGCAATTCTCCCCGTGTCATGTAAGCCGGGAGAGGTACTGTCCAATCTGGAATAACATGAAGAGCCGCCACCAAATCTTCCTCTGTAGGCAACTTAACAGACAGGTTATGTAAAAAATCTAAAAATGTGTTAGGTGGCACCGGCTTACGCTGTGATCCCAACCAGCTCAAGGAAACGGCCGCTTCATTCTTTCTGCGGTCAATGTGTTCCACTTGATAACCTTTGAAATACCTTGCAACAGCGTCGACCTCGCGGCGATAAGCCACCATGAGAGGATCCTTGGAATCCCACTAGCCTGACACCTGTTGAGCCACCAAGTCTGAGTCACCTAGACACCGTACCCGGCTCAAACTCATTTCCTTAGCCATTCGAAGACCATGAAGTAAGGCCTCGTACTCAGCTGCGTTGTTAGTGCACGAAAACATCAATGGTAACACATAACAAAAATTTTCACCTCGAGGAGAGGTTAGAACAACTCCAGCCCCCGAGCCTTCCAATTGTCTAGACCCGTCAAAGTGAATTCTCCAATATCTATTGTCTGGCTTCTCCTTCGGTATCTGCAACTCTGTCCATTCATTAATGGAGTCGACCAGTGCTTGAGACTTGATCGCAGTACGTGGCACATATTTTAAACCATGCGATCCAAGTTCAATAGCCCACTTGGCGACTCGTCCTGTGGCTTCTCTATTTTGAATAATGTCTCCCAGAGGAGCAGAGCTAACCAAAGTAATTGGGTGACCCTGAAAATAATGCTTGAGCTTCCGGCTTGCCATGAACACCCCATAAACAAGCTTCTGCCAATTTGGATATCTCTGTTTAGAATCAATGAGAACCTCACTGACGTAGTAAACCGGCCGTTGAACCGGATGTTCTTTGCCAGCCTCCTTATGCTTCGCAACAATGGTTGCACTGACAGCACATGAGTTAGCAGCCACGTACAACAACAATGGCTCCTTCTCAACCAGAGCAACAAGAACCAGCGGCTCAGCGAGCTGTTTCTTCAGATCCTCAAAGGCAGAGTTAGCAGCGTCATGATGTCTACTACACAACCTTCTTCTTGTAGACGTTGTTGGGCCTCCAAGTGCAGAGGTTTGTAGGACAGTAGAAAATTCCCCTCAAGTGGATGACCTAAGGTTTATCAATCTGTAGGAAGCGTAGGATGAAGATGGTCTCTCTCAAGCAACCCTGCAACCAAATAACAAAGAGTCTCTTGTGTCCCCAACACACCAATACAATGGTAAATTGTATAGGTGCACTAGTTCGGCGAAGAGATGGTGGTACAAGTGCAATATGGATGGTAGATAAAGGTATTCGTAATATGAAATTATAAAAACAGCAAGGTAACGAATGATAAAAGTGAGCGTAAACGGTATTGCAATGTGTGGAAATAAGGCCTAGGGTTCATACTTTTGCTAGTGTAAGTTCCCTCAACAATAATATCATAATTGGATCACATAACTATCCCTCAACATGCAACAAAGAGTCACTCCAAAGTCACTAATAGCTGAGAGCGAACGAAGAGATTATGGTAGGGTACGAAACCACCTCAAAGTTATTCTTTCCAATCATTCCGTTGGGCTATTCCTATAAGTGTCACAAACAGCCCTAGAGTTCGTACTAGAATAACACCTTAAGACGAAAATCAACCAAACCCCTAATGTCACCTAGATACTCCAATGTCACCTCAAGTATCCGTGGGTATGATTATACGATATGAATCACACAATCTCAGATTCATCTATTCAACCAACACAAAGGACCTCAAAGAGTGCCCCAAAGTTCTACCGGAGAATCACGACGAAAACGTGTGCCAACCCCTATGCATAGGTTCATGGGCGGAACCCGCAAGTTGATCACCAAAACATACATCAAGTGAATCACGTGGTATCCCATTGTCACCACAGATACGCACGGCAAGACATACATCAAGTGTTCTCAAATCTTTAAAGACTCAATCCGATAAGATAACTTCAAAGGGGAAACTCAATTCATTACAAGAGAGTAGAGGGGGGAAGAAACATCATAGGATCCAAATATAATAGCAAAGCTCGCGATACATCAAGATCGTATCACCTGAAGAACACGAGAGAGAGAGAGAGATCAAACACATAGCTACTGGTACATACCCTCAGCCCCGAGGGAGAACTACTTCCTCCTCGTCATGGAGAGCACCGGGATGATGAAGATGGCCACCGGAGAAGGATTGCCCCCTCCGGCAGGGTGCCGTAACGGGTCTAGATTGGCTTTCGGTGGCTACAGAGGCTTCTGGCAGCGGAACTCCCGATCTATTGTGTGTTCTGGAAGTTTCAGGATACGTAGGCATATATGGGTGAAAGAAGCATGTCAGTGGACCGAAGGGGGGGCCACGAGGCAGGGGGCGCGCCCTAGGGGGGTGGGCGTGCCCCCCACCCTCGTGGGCACCTCCCTTCTTTACTGACTTGCAGTCCAAGCTTTTCCGGTAGCTTTCCTTCCAAAAATAACTTCTCCAGTTGATTTCGTTCCGTTTCGACTCCGTTTGATATTCCTTTTCTTCGAAACACTGAAATAGGCAAAAAGCTGCAAATCTGGGCTGGGCCTCCGGTTAATAGGTTAGTCCCAAAAATAATATAAAAGTGGGTAATAAATCCCAATATTGCCCAAAACAGTAAATAACATAGCATGGAGCAATCAAAAATTATAGATACGTTGGAGACGTATCAAGCATCCCCAAGCTTAATTCCTGCTCGTCCTCGAGTAGGAAAATGATAAAAACAATTTTTTTGATGCGGAGTGCTACTTGGCATAATTTAATTGTAATTCTTTTTAATTGTGGTATGAATATTCAGATCCGAAAGGTTCAAGACAAAAGTTCATATTGACATAAAAATGATAATACTTCAAGCATACTAACTAAGCAATTATGTCTTCTCAAAATAACATGGCCAAAGAAAGTTCATCCCTACAAAATCATATAGTTTAGTCATGTTTCATTTTCGCCACACAAGAATGCTCTCATCTTGCACAACCCCGATGACAAGCCAAGCAATTGTTTCATAATTTAGTAATCTCAAACTTATAAACTTTCATGCAATACATGGGCGCGAGCTATGGATATAGCACTATGGGTGGAATAGAATATAATGAGGGGGGTTATGTGGAGAAGACAAAAAGGAGGAAGTATCACATCAACGAGGCTAATCAATGGGCTATGGAGATGCCCACCGATTGATGTTAATGCAAGGAGTAGGGATTGCCATGCAACGGATGCACTAGAGCTATAAATGTATGAAAGCTCAACAAAATAAACTAAGTGGGTGTGCATCCAACTTGCTTGCTCACGAATACCTAGGGCACTTGAGGAGGCCCATTGTTGGAATATAGAAGCCAAGTTCTATAATGAAAAATTCCCACTAGTATATGAAAGTGCTACTTTGAAGCACAAGTGTGGTAAAAGGATAGTAACATTGTCCCTTCTCTCTTTTTCTCTCATTTTTTTGGGCCTTCTCTTTCTATGGCCTTTCTCTTCTTTTTTTGGGCCCTCTCTTTTTTATGGCCTTTCTTTTTTTTATTCCTTACTTGGGACAATGCTCTAATAATGATGATCATCACACTTCTATTTATTTACAACTCAATGATTAAAACTCGATACTAGAACAAAGATGACTCTATATGAATGCCTCCGGCGGTGTACCGGGATATGCAATGAATCAAGAGTGACATGTATGAAAGAATTATGAATGGTGGCTTTGCCACAAATAGTATGTCAACTACATGATCATGCTAAGCAATATGACAATGATGAATGTGTCATGATGAACGGAATGATGGAAAGTTGCATGGCAATGTATCTCGGAATGGCTATGGAAATGCCATAATAGGTAGGTATGGTGGCTGTTTTGAGGAAGATATAAGGAGGTTTATGTGTGAAAGAGCGTATCATATCACGGGGTTTGGATGCACCGGCGAAGTTTGCACCAACTCTCAATGTGAGAAAGGGCAATGCACGGTACCGAAGAGGCTAGCAAGGATGGAAGGGTGAGAGTGCGTATAATCCATGGACTCAACATTAGTCATAAAGAACTCACATACTTATTGCAAAAACCTACAAGTCATCAAAAACCTCGGTACTACGCGCATGCTCCTAGGGGGATAGATTGGTAGGAAAAGACCATCGCTCGTCCCCGACCGCCACTCATAAGGAAGACAGTCAAATAACACCTCATGTTTCAAATTTGTTACATAACGTTTACCATACATGCATGCTACGGGACATGCAAACTTCAACACAAGTACTTCTCAAATTCACAACTACTCAACTAGCACGACTTTGATATTATTACCTCCATATCTCAAAACAATCATCAAGCATCAAACTTCTCTTAGTATTCAACACACTCATAAGAAAGTTTTTACTATTCTTGGATACCTAGCATATTAGGATTATTTTAAGAAAATTACCATGCTATTCAAGACTCTCAAAATAGTATAGGTGAAGCATGAGAGTTCATCTATTTCTTCAAAATAAAACTACCACCATGCTCTAAAATATATAAGTGAAGCACTAGAGCAAATGACAAACTACTCAGAAAGATATAAGTAAAGATCAAATGAGTAGTCAAATAATTATGCAACTATGTGAACACTGTCTAACATTTAATAATTTTGGATCTTGGTATTTTATTCAAACAGCAAGCAAAGAAAAATAAAATAAATTGACGCTCCAAGCAAAACACATATCATGTGGCGAATAAAAATATAGCTCCAAGTAAAGTTACCGATGAACGAAGACGAAAGAGGGGATGCCTTCCAGGGCATCCCCAAGCTTAGGCTCTTGGTTGTCCTTGAATATTACCATGGGATGCCTCGGGCATCCCCAAGCTTAGGCTCTTGACACTCCTTATTCCATAGTCCATCGAATCCTTACCCAAAGCTTGAAAACTTCACAACACAAAACTTAACAGAAAACTCGTAAGCTCCGTTAGTATAAGAAAATAAATCACCACTTCAAGGTACTGTAATGAACTCATTCTTTATTTATATTGGTGTTAAACCTACTGTATTCCAACTTATCTATGGTTTATAAACTATTTTACTAGCCATAGATTCATCAAAATAAGCAAACAACACACGAAAAACAGAATCTATCAAAAACAGAACAGTCTGTAGTAATCTGGATCAAACGTATACTTATGGAACTCATAAAATTCTCAAATAAATTTCTGGACCTGAGGAATTTATCTATTAATCATCTGAGAAAATAATTAACTAAATATCACTCTCCAATAAAAAATGGCAGCAATTCTCGTGAGCGCTAAAGTTTCTGTTTTTTACAGCATGATCGCAAAGACTTTCCCCAAGTCTTCCCAAAGGTTCTACTTGGCACAAACACTAATTAAAATCACAAACCCACATCTAAGAAGAGGCTAGATGAATTATTTATTACTAAACAGGAGCAAAAAGCAAGGAACAAAAATAAAATTGGGTTGCCTCCCAACAAGCGCTATTGTTTAACGCCCCTAGCTAGGCATGATGATTTCAATGATGCTCACATAAAGGATAAGAATTGAAACATAAAGAGAGCATCATGAAGAATATGACTAGCACATTTAAGTCTAACCCACTTCCTATGCATAGGGATTTTGTGAGCAAACAACTTATGGGAACAATAATCAACTTGCATAGGAAGGTAAAACAAGCATAACTTCAAAAATTTAAGCACATAGAGAGGAAACTTGATATTATTGCAATTCCTACAAGCATATATTCCTCCCTCATAATAATTTTCAGTAGCATCATGAATGAATTCAACAATATAACCAGTACCTAAAGCATTCTTTTCATGATCTACATGCATAGAAAATTTATTACTCTCCACATAAGAAAAATTCTTCTCATTCAGAATAGTGGGAGTATCATAGGAATTCGAATACTATAAATTGTTTCCACATTAAAAGAGTAATGTTCAGAGAAGGGGTAATCATAATCATGAAAAGTTTTATAAATATAATCACTACTTTTTATAGCATAAGTACTATCACAATAATCATCATAAGTAGGAGGCATGCTATCATCATTATAAACTTGCATATCAAAACTTGGGAGACTAAAAATATCATCTTCATTAAACATAGCATCCCCAAGCCTGGGACAAACATTAGTTGCAGAAAATATATTCTCAAAAACATCATCTTCATCAAACGTAGCATCCCCAAGCTTGGGACTTTTCATATCATAAGCATAATCACTCTCATCATTAATAGTATGGATAGCACCAATAGTATAGCAATTATCATATTCTTGCAAGCAAGTGCCAAAAAGATTTTCAAGATTATAAGAAGTATCATTATATTCCACAATTATATTTTCATGAGCCACAATAGTAATAGGAGCAGCATTATTTGGGAGAGATATCTTTTCACCTCTCTTCCTTTTTCTTTTCTTCTTATTCACCACATCATGTGTGGGTTCAATCCTCTTTTTGGAGCTCCTTATTAATGAGATTGGTTAAATAGGAGGCTCCTCCTCGTTACCTGATTCATTATAAGAAATAATAGGAGGATATTGGGAAGTCTCTTCCCTTTCATTATTATTCTCTTCATCTTCTATTTGTTTTCTTTTCTTTATGTAGTTGGCAATATAAGGATTTTCAATGCAATTCACCGCACAATACATATAAATTTCCTCTAGATCAAAATGAAGAACTTTATCAAGGGCAAATTTTGGAATATCCTTAGTTATACGTTTCATTTCTTCATAACCCAAGAGCAAACTAAGTTCATTATGATGTGCAAGGGGAATCAAGTCATCACAATTTTTGGACACGATACGATCATGACACGATACGGTCATGTTCATTGCAAACCTCACAAGTATGGCCAATATAATTTAAATTTTTAGCACATTCATCTAGCTCTTCTTGCAACAATTTGGTTTCTAAATACTTAAGACTCTTGCAATATCTATCTTCCCTATTTGGGGTATACTTGCAAACCCAATGCACTCCACAAATATTCACATGTTTATAGGAGACATTTTCATCATAACTAGTGCAATCATCATTAGTATCATGGATATTCAAAGAATTCATACTAACAACATTGCAATCATGCTCATCATTCAAATATTTAGTGCCAAACATTTTATAGATTTCTTCTTCTAGCACATGTGCACAATTATCCTTTCCATCATATTCACGAAAGATATTAAAAAGGTGAAGCATATGAGACAAACTCAATTCCATTTTTATAGTTTTCTTTTATAAACTAAACTAGTGATAAAAACAAGAAACTAAAAGACTCGATTGCAAGATCTAAAGATATACCTTCAAGCACTCACCTCCCAGGCAACGGCGCCAGAAAAGAGCTTGATGTCTACTACACAACCTTCTTCTTGTAGACGTTGTTGGGCCTCCAAGTGCAGAGGTTTGTAGGACAGTAGCAAATTTCCCTCAAGTGGATGACCTAAGGTTTATCAATCCGCAGGAGGCGTAGGATGAAGATGGTCTCTCTGAAGCAACGCTGCAACCAAATAACAAAGAGTCTCTTGTGTCCCCAACACACCCAATACAATGGTAAATTGTATAGGTGCACTAGTTCGGCGAAGAGATGGTGATACAAGTGCAATATGGATAGTAGATAAAGGTATTTGTAATCTGAAATTATAAAAACAGAAAGGTAACGAATGATAAAAGGTGAGCATAAACGGTATTGCAATGTGTGGAAATAAGGCCTAGGGTTCATACTTTCGCTAGTGTAAGTTCCCTCAACAATAATATCTTAATTGGATCACATAACTATCCCTCAACATGCAACAAAGAGTCACTCCAAAGTCACTAATAGCGGAGAACGAACGAAGAGATTATGGTAGGGTACGAAACCACCTCAAAGTTATTCTTTCCAATCAATCCATTGGGCTATTCCTATAAGTGTCACAAACAGCCCTAGAGTTCGTACTAGAATAACACCTTAAGACACAAATCAACTGAAACCCTAATGTCACCTAGATACTCCAATGTCACCTCAAGTATCCGTGGGTATGATTATACGATATGCATCACACAATCTCAGATTCATCTATTCAACCAACACAAAGAACTTCAAGGAGTGCCCCAAAGTTTCTATCGGAGAGTCAAGACGAAAACGTGTGCCAACCCCTATGCATAGGTTCACAAGGTCATGAAACCCGCAAGTTGATCACCAAAACATACATCAAGTGGATCGTGTGAATATCCCATTGTCACCACAGATAAGCACATGCAAGACATACATCAAGTGTTCTCAAATCCTTAAAGACTCAATCCGATAAGATAACTTCAAAGGGAAAACTCAATCCATTACAAGAGAGTAGAGGGGGAGAAACATCATAAGATCCAACTATAATAGCAAAGCTCGTGATACATCAAGATCGTGCCAAATCAAGAACACGAGAGAGAGAGAGAGATCAAACACATAGCTACTGGTACATACCCTAAGCCCGGAGGGTGAACTACTCCCTCCTTGTCATGGAGAGCGACGTGATGATGAAGATGGCCACCGGAGAGGGGTTCCCCCCTCCGGCAGGGTGCCGGAATGGGTCTAGAATGGTTTTCGGTGGCTACAAAGGCTTCTGGCGGCGGAACTCCCGATCTATTGTGTGTTCTGGAAGTTTTATGATACGTAGGGATATATGGGTGAAAGAAGCACGTCGGTGGACCGAAGGGGGGGCCATAAGGCAGGGGGCGCGCCCTAGGGGGGTGGGCGCGCCCCCCACCATCGTGGGCACCTCCCTTCTTTCCTGACTTGCACTCCAAGCTTTCCCGGTAGCTTTCCTTCCAAAAATAACTTCTCTAGTTGATTTCGTTCCGTTTCGACTCCATTTGATATTCCTTTTCTTCGAAACACTGAAATAGGCAAAAACAACAAATCTGGGCTGGGCCTCCGGTTAATAGGTTAGTCCCAAAAATAATATAAAAGTTGATAATAAAGCCCAATTTTGCCCAAAACAGTAGATAACATAGCATGGAGCAATCAAAAATTATAGATACGTTGGAGACGTATCACGTCACTCCAGACAAAGTCATCCGCCTTTTTCATCATTTGATACAAAGGCATCGCCTTCTCCCTTAACCGGCTTATGAACCGGCTTAAGGCCACAACGCGACCCGCCAACCGCTAAACGTCATAGATACACACCGTTTTGACCAGAGATGTTATTGCCTTAATTTTCTCCGGGTTAGCCTCAATACCTCTGTTAGACACCAAGAAACCCAAGAGCTTGCCAGCTGGGACTCCAAAAACACACTTGGCCGAGTTGAGCATCATCTTGTAGACCCGGAGGTTATCAAAGGTTTCCTTTAGATCAGTTACCAAGGTTTCCTTCTCCTGGTCCACTATATCATCCACATAAGCATGAACATTATGCCCAATCTGATTGTGAAGGCAATTCTGCACACACCGCTGATAAGTTGCCTGGGCACTCTTAAGCCCAAAAGGCATAGACACATAGCAGAAGGCCCCGAACAGAGTGATGAAAGCTGTCTTCTCCTGGTACTTAACTGCCATCTTGATCTGATGACAACCCGAATAGGCATCCAAGAAACTCAAACGCTCACAACCCGCCGTAGCATCAATGATCTGATCAATACGAGGGAGAGCAAAAGGGTCAGCCGGACAAGCCTTGTTCAAATCGGTGTAATCCACACACATACGCTAGGTGCCATTCTTCTTGAGTACAAGCACCGGGTTAGCCAACCACTCTGGGTGAAAAACTTCAACAATGAACCCGGCCGCCAAGAGTCGGGCCACCTCTTCTGCAATGGCCTTGAGCCTTTCCTTGTTAAACCGCCGAAGAAACTGCCTGACCGGCTTAAACTTCGGATCAATATTAAGAGTGTGCTCAGCGAGTTCTCTCGGTACACCCGGCATGTTAGAAGGTTTCCATGCAAATATGTCCTGGTTCTCACGGATGAACTCGATGAGCGCGCTTTCCTATTTTGGATCCAAGTTGGCACTGATGATGAACTATTTGGATGAGTCGCCAGGAAAAAAATCAACCATCTTGGTGTCATCAGCTGACTTGAATTTCAACACCAGTTCATGCTCCGTAGTTGGCTTCTTCAACGACGTCATGTTTGCCGGGTCAACATTATCTTTATAAAACTTTAACTCCTCTATCGCACAAACTAACTCAGCATACGCGGCATCACCCTCTTCACATTCCAGGGCTATTTTCCGGCTTCCATGTACTGTGATGGTGCCTTTATAACCCAGCATCTTAAGCTGCAGATACACATAACACGGCCGAGCCATGAACTTGGCACAAGCCGGCCGTCCAAACAGAGCATGATATGGGCTTTTGATCTTAACCACCTCAAAAGTTAACTTCTCAGCCCTGGAATCATATTCATCCCCAAAGGCTACTTCTAGTTCAATCTTACCAACTGGGTATGCCGACTTACCAGGCACAACACCATGAAAAACAGTGTTGGATTTTTTAAGACTCTTATGAGTTAACCCCATCCGACGAAACGTCTCATAATAGAGGATGTTGATGCTACTACCTCCGTCCATGAGCACTTTAGTGAACTTATATCCACCAACTTGGGGTGCCACCACTAAGGCCAAGTGACCCGGATTATCAACCCGGGGAGGGTGATCTTCCCTACTCCACATAATAGGCTGTTCTGACCACCTCAAATAACATGGAATCGCCGACTCAACAGCATTTACAGCCCTCTTATGAAGCTTCTGGTCCCTTTTGCATAAACTAGTGGTAAATACATGGTACTGGCCACTATTCAACTGTTTTGGGTTACTCTGATACCCGGACTATTGTTGTTGTTGCTGTTGATTGCATTGGCCGGGTTGCTGATTATAGCCACCCTGGTTACCCAGATGGCCCTGACCGTAAAAACCGCCTCCGCCTGAACCGGCGCCCGGGCCATGAAAGCCGCCTCCGCCTGAACCGCCGCCAGGTCCGTGGCTACCATCAAACATGTTGGAATTTTTAAATGCCTTCATGATCGTATAGTCCTTCCACAGATGGGTAGCTGGCTTCTCCCAGGTGCCGTGTCTTGGACAAGGTTCATTCAGTAGTTGCTCGAGGGTGGGACCTGACCCGCCTGACCGAGGAGGTGGCCTACCCTTGCACTATTGGTTGTTGCCCTGTGTATTGGTGTTAGCCACAAACTCGTCAGCCTTATGTTTATTACCTCCTTGATTCACCGGGTTATGCTGGTGACCCTTGCCGTTGCCGTTCTTCTTTCCCTTCCCTGTCTTTTCTTCATCAGACACGGGATCCTTGGTACTGTCAGAATCAACATATTTGACCAGGGCCGCCATCAACTGGCCCATGTCATTACAATCACGCTTGAGCCGCCCCAGCTTCTGCTTTAGAGGTTCAAAACGGCAATTTTTCTCCAACGTTAAGACCGCAGAGCCGGCATCCATCTTATCAGATGAATGTATTATCTCCTTGACTTGGCGCACCCAATGGGTCGTGGACTCACCTTCCTCTTGCTTACAATTAGTCAGGTCCACGATTGACATAGGTTGTTTACATGTGTCCTTGAAGTTCTGAATGAACCAGGCTTTTAACTCCGCCCATGAGCCGATGGAGTTGGGTGACAACCCTTTCAACAAGTGCGAGCTGTTCCATCCAACATCATAGTAAAATACTTAGCCATTGCTGCATCGCTAACCTCCAACAACTCCATCGCCATCTCATAACTTTCAATCCATGCCCCAGGTTGCAAGTCGGCCGTGTAATTAGGCACCTTACGAGGCCCTTTAAAGTCTTTTGGCAAGCGCTCATTACGTATAGCTGGCACCAGGCAAGGGACCACTACAAAAAAAGACACATCCGTGACATTTTGGGCCGAACGAAATTTTTTCTGTCATACATATGACACTTCTATGACGATAATTGTGACAAAACCCGGTATCATCATAGATGTGGTGGGCTCCTACTTCTATGGCAAAAAATCATGACAGAAAATGGGCTTTTCGTCCTGGGCGGGCCGGAGACGCAGCTGCATGACATTCTTTGGGCTGTCCATGACGGAAAAAACCGTGATAGAAGCGAGGGGGAGGAAAATTTCGGGGAGTTCCCGGTTACGGTGGGAGGTCAGGGGCCGAGCGATGCGCGTTTCTCTCGTACACGTACGCGCGTGTGTGCGAGGTGTTGGCTCTAACTGAACCCGAGCGGGGCGTTGGGCTCTAACTGAACCCGAGCGATTGCACTGCAGGCTACGCGTTACTGAACCCGAGCGACCGATCGATGGCTGTTAACTGAACCTGATCGAGCGATTCCTTCGCTACTGCTGCTAACTGAAGCCGATCGATGTTGCCTCTGGATGAATAGTGAGCGTTGCGGGGGGGTGGATGAACAGTTCCCGGTGGGGGTGGATGAATAGGACCCCGTGGTGTTGCCTCTGGATGAACAGGACCCCGATCGATCGAGCCGGTTGGGGCTGGATGAACAGGACCCCGTGGAGGGCTGGATGAACAGGACCACCCCGTGGAGGGCAGAATGAATAGTAGACAATGGAGGGCAGGATGAACAGTAGACGGTGGAGGGCAGGATGAACAGTAGCCCGTGGAGGGGTGGTTGAATAGGAGCCCATGGAGAGGGCTGGTTGAATAGTAGCCGGTGGAGTAGTGCGCGGTGGAGGCTAGATGAACAGGAGCCCGTGGATGAACATTCACAGGTGGAGGCTGGAGGAGGTCGACGGTGGATGAACAGTAGCTCGTGGAGGCTGGAGGGGGTCGACGGTGGAGATGAACAGTATCTCGTGGAGTCCCGTTTTGCGGTACGCCACACCCCTCCCGATGAACAGGACCCCGTTTCGACCGTAGGAGGTCCGTTTCGTCCGTTTCGCGGTACGCCACACCCTTCCCAATGAACAGGACCCCCGTTTCGACCGTAGGAGGTCTGTTTCCTCTGTTTTGTGATACGCCAGACCCCTCCCGATCAACAGGATCCCGTTTCGAACGTGGCCGGTCGAACACAAGGCCGTTTCCTCTGTTCTGCGGTACGCCAGGCCTCGTTTCCATCGCCTGTTCCGTCCAAGCCCTCCCGATGAACATGACGCATTCCGTTGCCTCCCCACGAACACGACGCATTCCGTTGCCTCCCCTTGAACACGATGACGATGATGTTTCTCCGTTCCGACCCAGCCATGTACACGAGCCTTGGCCGTACGTATGCGCGAGTAGGCGTTCGAGACCCCGCCCGTATGTACACATACGTGGCCGTATTTTCTTTCTTGCACCCTGGCCGCTGTACGTGCGCGCCTCTACTACGACACGTGTGCGCCTCTACATCCACCAGTATGTACGTACACGTTCGCGACCAGAATGACAACGCTACATACGCTTCGACCAGGTGGATCCTGACTGCCAGGCACTTCCTTGCTTGCAAAGATGTAGCTGGTGGGTCCCAACTGTCAGGGGGCGAATCATTTTTTTACCCGGACGCACTTCCTTATGTGTGAAGATGTACCTGGTGGGTCCCAGCAATCAGGGGAAAACGTTTTTTCGCAAAATACAGTGGCCCGTCCGGTGGGTCCTAGCTGTCAGGTGGAGGAATCATTATTTTCCGCGTAATAAGGAGGCACTTCCTTGCTGCGGCCATGGACCCAGTTGTCAACCTCTCCATGTATAGTCCACATCTGATGGAAGTCGTTCCTTGACCATGTTGACCACGCTGCGCCAAGAGCACCAGGGCGGTGGACGACGGTGAGGCCTAGGAAGGGGATGACACGGAGGCAGGGAAGACTCGGCAGTTGTTTCCCACGCGGAGGGGAGTACGACTGTACGAGGGTTTACTGGTTTGTCTGCCGTCGCCGGAGAATAATAGCAGGTGTGGGTGAGTAGAGGGATGGCTAGGCCAGCGATGGGAGTACGGTCGGGCGGTGAGGCCTGCGCGGCAGCACAGCCGGCCGCGAGGAGGAGGGAGCAGGCAGTCTCGCCGGCGCTTGTTTGAGCGGCTGGAGCAGGAAGATCAGAGATTGAAGAAGCACGACGGCCGTTGGATGGACATCCAACAGTCAGTGCTTGTGCGTCAACCTTTTTTTAGGAAAGCCTCAAATCTGTGGAAAACAGCATACAGCCCATCTGCCATTATTTCTAATAATTTACAGCCCATTTGCTAATTCTTAAGGTTTTTTTTGGAGCCCATATTTTTTTGTTAGCATTACAGCCCATATTGTGGCAACGGTTAAAAAATTATACGAAATTTTGCATATTTCGGTGCGGTCCGAACTGTTTTTAACCCCGAAATTTCGACTCACATTCAAATTGATTTTAAAAATAAATGTGTATCAATATAAAATCCAACAAATTCTCCACGCATAAAAATTAATGTAATTTAAAATCTTGAAATGAAAAAATATATTTGAAACTAATTGCCGGTTTGATGTGTTCTAAAAATGTACAACCCATTGCTCATTACTGATGGACCATTTTCTCGGCCAGCCGAATGAAAGCTCTCCTTGTCTTGAAAGATTTGCAGCCCAACAGGCCTGACAAAGCGACTTACTTGGCAAATCACAAAAAAACTGGGTTGTGGTCATGGACCCAGCTGTCAGCCTCTCCACGTACAGTACTCTTCCGATGGAAGTCGTTCCTTGACCACGTTGACCATGCCGTGCGCAGAGCACCACGGCGGTGGACGACGGCGAGGCCTAGGAAGGGGACGACGCGGCTGTGGAAGCCCGCGCGGAGAGGACTACGAGGGTTCACTGGTTCGGCTGCCGTGTGAGGCTGCCGTCGCCGCAGGGCCTGGCCAGCGGTGGGAATAGTAGGGGGCGGTGAGGCCTCTGCTGCAGCACAGCCGACCATGGGAGGCAGGAGCATGCCGCACGACCGGCGCTGCTTTGGGCGGCTGGAGCAAGAAGACCAGAGGTTGAAGAAGCACTACGCCCGTTGGATGGACATCGTACGGTCACTGGAGCTAGAATCGTTATATTGACTAAGTTGACAAAGCCCTTCGTCCCCGTCAACTTAGTAGGCCCACAAGTTAGCCTCCCACCAAGGTGGGTCCTAGCTAGCCGGGGGAGTATTCATTTTTTTGTGCGTAATAAGGAGGCACGTCCGGTGGGTCTGAGCTGACAGCGGGGGGAACATTTTTTTCATGAAATATGGTGGTCCGTCCGGTGGGTCCCAGCAGTCAGGGGGAAATGATTTTTTTCGCAAAATACTGGTGGCCCGTCCGGTGGGTCCCCGCTGTCAGGTGGAGGAATAATTATTTTCCGCGTAATAAGGAGGCACTTCCTTGTGGCTGTCATGGACCCAGCTGTCAGCCTCTCCACGTACAGTACTCATTTGATGGAAGTCGGTCGTTGACCACGTTGACCACACCGCGCCGAGAGCACCAGGGTGGTGGACGACGGCGAGGACTAGGAAGGGGACGACTCGGAGCCGGGAAAGATGCAGCAGTGGATGCCCACACGAATAGGAGTACGAGGGTTCACTGGTTTGGCTGCGATGCGAGGCTGTTGTCGCCGCAGAATAACAGGGGGTGTGGGTGAGTAGAGGGATGGCCTGGCCAGCGGTGGGAATAGTAGGGGGCGGTGAGGCCTCTGCGGCATCACAGCCGGCCACGGGAGGCAGGAGCACGTGGCACGACCAGCGCTGGTTTGGGCGGCTGGAGCAAGAAGACCAGAGGTTGAAGAAGCACTACGGCCGCTGGATGAATATCGTACGGTAACAGGAGCTAGAATCGTTCATATTGACTAAGTTGACAAAGCCATCCGTCCCCGTCAACTTGGTAGGCCCACAAGTCAGCCTCCCACTATGCTAGGTTCCAGCTGGCAGGGGGAATATTCATTTTTTGTGCGTAATAAGGAGGCACTTCCTTGCATGCAAAGATAGCTGGTGGGTCCGACATGTCAGCGGGGGGCACTTTATTTCACAAAATACAAAGGCCCTTCCAGTGGGTCCCAGATGTCAGGTGGAGGAATCATTATTTTGCGCGTAATAAGGAGGGATTTCCTTGTGTGCGGCCGTGGACCCAGCTGTCAGCCTCTCCACGCACAATCTACTTCCGATGGTGTCGTTCGTTGACCACGTTGACCACGCCGCACCGAGCGCATCCAAGGTGGTGGACGACGACGAGGCCCCGGACATCAATGAGCCGGAGATGGGAAGATGCGGGAGTAGAGTCGCAGACAGAGAGGTGTACGAGGGTTAACTGGTTCTAGTGCGGTGTGGTTCGGCAGTCGGTGGAGAAGAACAGGAGGTGTGGAGGGTTGGAGGGATGGCCTGGCCAATGATGGAGTAGCGCTTCATAGCGAAGCGTGCTAAGCAGAGCTGCTAGCAGCAGGAGGCGGGAGGTGGTCCCGGCGGCGCTGGAGGAAGAGGATGAGAGATTGAAGATGGATAACGGTCGTTGGATGTAAATCCAACGCTAACATGTCAGAATCATTTGTTGACTAAATTGACAACGACTTCCATTGGCTTCGACCTATTGGCCCACATTTCAGCCTCCAAAAATTTGGCACGTATTCAACCCATTTTTTCAGAATTTACAGTCTTTTTTTTGCACGGTAGAATTTACAGTCAATTTGATCTTTTTTTTGAATTACAGTCATTAGCTGGGCTGGGTGAACAAATAATGTAGCGTCCATGCGGCCCGTTTATTTTATTTCCTAAAAAATTACAGCCCATTTGCACTTTCTCAAAATACACGATTTTGCTGGCTGATTCTAATTATAATGTTGGGTTGGGCCAGCAATGTTATCAAAAAATAAAAAGGGGCTGAGCATTTTGTTATAAATATATTTAAATAATAAGTGATATTATTACATTCGTCCTTAAATTTACAGTCTTACCAAGCTTTATATAATAACATATAAAATATATATTTTTAGAAAAACAGGGAGCATCTCCCCGGTTCCATTGCTAAGAACGAAACCACAACATATTCTGATACAGCAGCTCAAAGAGCAGTTCGAAAGCAAAGGTAGAAAAGCTACAAACTAGGGGTGTGGATGAACAAGTTCTCTGAATAACACAAATCACCCGAGCGGTGCCAAAGGCGGAGTGGATAGGGCACTCAAATGACACAAGGAGGGTCCAGCGAAGCCTTCATGGTCTTCACCCGAGGGGCCGTGTCAGCCTGCGGCGACCAGTAAGCAAGCAGAGACACCGGGCTGGAAGGCATAGCATGGTGGATGTCCCTCTTTTTCGGCGCCAAGTGCCCATCATCTTCATCAGAGATCTTGAGACGAGCCCACGGGTCCAGCCCTAGAGCAGGTCGAGCCTTGTTCAGCCACAAGTGATCGCCAACGGTTTCTGGAGGGATCTTGTTAGGGTTTCCACGAAGCTCATCAACTTGTCCTTGTCCGATCCGGAGGAGAGAATCGCCCAGTTCCTCACCATGTTCTTGATCAACCTCAAGACCTGCGGAATGGAAATCTAGGAGGTGTTACTGAAAATCATACCATTTCTATATTTCCAGAGACACCAAAGGACAGCTGAGCTAACAGTGTTTAAAACTGAGCACTTTTTGGTAGCAATCCAGAATCTGGCGACAAATTCGAAGGATTAGCCAATCTAACTAGAGAAATATTCCTCAATGTGGGCCTAGAGATGTTTAGCAACTATACATTCAAAAAATAGGTGAGAACCAGACTCTTGTTCCAAGCAGTAAACACAATCAAGGGGTTTGATGATGTGTCTCTTCCTAAGGTTATCCCTAGTCATCAATTTGTTTTTGGAGAGAAGCCAGAGAAATACATGAATTTTAGTGGGAACTCTCAATTTCCAGACAAGCTTGTATGAGGAACAATCTACCTCTGTAAGAGGATCAAGAGTTAGCTGACTTCCTCTCTATGCTAGCCAAACAAGCTTGTATGAGGATCAATCTACCTCTGTAAGAGAGAAGTTTTCCCCTCCACCCAGCAATCCTTTTAATGATTTTATCCAGAAGGGGTTGGATATCCCCTCTCCTCAGTTTATCATAGTGGAGAGGGATACCTAGGTACTTAATGGGGAAGTTACCTTTATTACGGACTAGAATAGAGAGGAAGTCAGCTAACTCATGTTCATCCATGTTGATAGGGATGAGTTCACTTTTAGAGTAGTTGATTCTCATGCCTGAGACTTGTTCAAATCAGGTTAGAACAGTTTTCAGATTGCTAGCATGTGTGGAGTCATTGTCTAAGAAAAGGATGGTATCATCTACATATTGAAGGCAGATGATGCCACCAGGGCAGACCTTAGGACAGAGCCCTGCAATCAGACTGTGATCAGCAGCTTTGCTCAGCATTTTACTAAGAACGTCCACTACTAAATTAAACAAAAGCGGGGAGATGGGGTCACCTTGCCTAAGGCCTTTACCAGCAAGGAAAAAATCACTTTCATAGTTATTTAACTTGACCCCAACAGACCCCCCATGAGTAAGTTGCTGGATCCAACTCTCCTCTGTGAAAGGCTTGGAAAAGATATAAGAGATCATTTTTCACCAAGTACCAAAAATGCTGGTAAAACAAAAAGGGAATCCCGTCAGGACCAGGAGCCCCATCAAGATAAGAGCTAAAAATGGCTTCCTTCACCTCTGTCTCTGAAAACGGGGCTTCTAGCAGCTCATTTTCAGCAGGAGAGACTTTTTCAGAAGCAGAGAAAAAATTGTTTTGTAGAGAGAACCTAGAAGGGTATTATTTCTTAAACAGGTCTTTGTAGAAGTCACTAGCCACTTTCAGCATCTCATCTACCTCAGTAGCAGGGCCATTAGGGCCATCAAGGGAGTGAATGAGGGTTTTCCTCCTCCTCTGGTTAGCTACTGCATGGAAGTAAGCAGTATTTCTATCACCCTCCTTAATGTTCCTATCTCTAGACCTTTGTTTGGCTTTGATTTCTTATTGAAGCCAAATTTTCTTGAGCTCTCCATGGACAAAGTTTAATCTATTAGTCTCAGCCTCAGAGAAGTCAGTGGTTTCTGCCTTAATATCTAGAGAATCAAACTCAAGGAGGAGAAACCTTTTGTATCTTCTAAGATTAGCTTCCTCATTGGAGTTCCACCCTTGGTAGTTCTTCTAAATCTCCTGATTTTGATCTGCCAATTTTCTAGGGGACAGCTGCTCCCAGTAGGCTCATTCCAGATTTTCCTGACTAGCTCAGTAAAATCTTCTCTAAGCAACCACCACTTTTCAAATTTAAAACTATTGTTCTTTGGAGTTTGGTTAAGACCAGAGTCCCAGAGCAAAGGAGTGTGGTCACTACCACATCTGGGCAGAGCTCTACAACTAGGAAGGGGAAAAAACTATCTAATTCTGTGTCATAGAAAATTCTGTCAATGGTGGACATAATCCTGGAGCAGCACTTCCAACATATCTAGCAGAACTGTGGGTTTTCCTTCTGATAGGGCAATTCTCAACTTTATGGGTAACCATTTTGCAGATAAAACAACTCTTGGGCTTGACACATTTATCCAAATGATGCCCTGGTTCCCCACAGTTGTAGTAGATCACCTTAGAGTATGCCATAAGGCCCGAAGCAGGGGCAGGAGCAGTTTTCTGGATGTCCTATCTCTTCTTTTGCTGATTCTTGCCTTCAGATTTCCCACTGATCTGAGAGTCAGAACCACCAGCAGATTGATCTTGGGCAATTACAAGAGCCTGCCCAGATTGTGCCCCCATTTGGGGTGGAGGTGGGCCGTTCCACTGCCCAACCGGCGCTCCCCCCATTGTGATAGGGGAAATTCATCGGAGTTCCTGGTTCCTTCTCATCCTCCAGCCAGATGTTGTCTCTCAGGAAGCAGAAATAACCACCAGATAGCTCAATTGAAGCAGATTGCAAGCCTAATTTCAATCTTCTGCAGGTTTGGGGGAGAGGTAAGGTTGGGGATCCACCTGCTCCGGCTCCGGTGGCGTGCTGGTGGGCAGGAGTCCAGTCAAGCATTCCCATCTTGCAGCACGACGTGGATCTCCTGAATTCACTTCTCCTTTTGCCCATCGAACGAACACAATCGACGGCTCACTGGGGTGGGGCATCCTGTGCTTCTCCGATAAATCTCCTTCGAAGTAGATCCGCGGGGCTACATTCAGCAGTTCCAAACCACATGATCCTTGCACATCCGAGCATACCTGCGCGAGTGAGAGAACGGATTCGGTCCCTCCTTGGCTTCCTCCCTCATAGCTTCCTCCTCTGCTTCCCCCCATTCGCGCGTGCACTGGGTCCAGGAGAGAGCGTCATCGCGGATCCGCTCGCCTGCTCCCTCCATCTCCTCCCTCGAGTCTCCTGCAGCACCGCTGGCGCGATGGAGTCGAGCGGCTGGAGCATCCGTGGGAAGGCTTTGTAGACATGTGGGAGATGCATCTTGTACATCTTCTTGTCTTCCAGCCATTCTCCCGTGGATATGGCCGACGACTCCATGGGGCGCGCGAGCGGACTTGCTCAGGGGGGCAGGCGCGCCCGGAGTCAGGAGGCGGGGGTGGCGGTGAGATCTATGGCGGCGGCGAGGGTGGAGGTAGTGGCGGGGGCGGCGGCGAGGGTGGAGGTGGTGGCGGGGCGAAGGGGATTGCGAGAGCGGTCATCTATTTGCCAATTATGTGAACTAAACAGTCAACATATAAAATAATTTAAATATATACAATATAGTTAGAAGGGAAACATAAGTTGGACCTGGCGTTCCTATTCTTATATAAAAATAGAACATACCTCTGTGTTTTCTTCAAAAAAATACATAAATTGGGCTGCCGAAAATAAAACCTCGGATGGGAGGTCCATAGGCCGGTCGATACATGACAGCCCTAAGAAAATACAAACAGGCCTATGGACCTCCCATCCGAGGACGTGGGCTGCGCATGTTAAAAATGAAAGACTAGACGGGGCAGCCCAAAACCACGTCCAACACTTGCCAAAACTTTGTCCCTCGTTTTCTCTGTGTTTCGCACACTCGACATTGTGTGGGCATTTTGACTGTGCATCATATGAAGATGTGCTATGCATGAATGTTGATAAGCATGATGTTAACTGCCTGGTAGTTCCATTTTCGACCATGAATAAAACTTCCAACATGATGTTAACCCTGTTTGAAAAGGCCGTGTGAATATAAATGCTCTGCCTCTGAAAGTTGCAGTTTCTTATCTGAAACTGAAACTTGCAGTTTCTTCTCTGAGAATCACATTGTCTGCACTTTTATACTTCTATGAAACTACATTTTTTAAGTGCTAAAAATAGATATCTAGAATTCATAAAATACTTCATATGCTCAATACTGCAAATCTGATATTCAAAAGACATTCATATCTGAAAGTACTCCCAAAATACACAACACAAAACACAATTCACAACCTGCAAATACTGACAACCCTAAGCTCCTCCTAACAATTCACAACCTGCCCGACTATTGGGCTGGGGGGGCAGCCCCCTCCTATTCCTCGGCGGCAGACAACCGCCCCGTGAGACGATGTGAACGGCGAGGGAGACGATGGCGGGGAAGCGTCGTCGGGCCAACTACTTTTCTCCTCTTGCAGTTGGGTTCGATTGACGAAGACTCCACCGGCTCGCTCTGGCAGGACACCCTCACAAACGGCACCCTGTAGATGCTCGATCCTTCAATCTCTGGTGGATGGTCCATCTGGGATCAATACTCCCACCACCGCTCCCTCACGATCGGATTTGGTGAATCTGTTTACTCAATGGCCCAGAGGAGCAGCTCTATGTACTCCGGCGTGACTCCCTTCACGAGTATCGCTGCCTTTTCGCTCTGTTGCAGATATTTGGCCATGGATGTCGCCGTCGCTGCTAGTTGGTCCTTGTTGTCAAACCAAGAATGTATCTCCAACATCCTAGCTAGCTTCACAGGGTCGCCATCTACGATCCTCACATATCGGTTGTACTCCTCCATCGATCTACTTCTCCACAACACCTTCACTCACCAGCGGTGGTTTTTGAATGGAAGAGGAGAGGAGCAGCGCTGGTTTTGGATTAGAATGGGAGAGGAGCGACGCTGGTTTTGGACTGGAACAGGAGAGGAGGGGCGGTGGTTTTGAAATGGAAGAGGAGTAGAGCGGCGCTGCATTTAGATTGGAACAGGAGAGGAGCGGCAGTGGTTTAAGAGGAGAAGAGCGGAAGAGCGGCGCTGGTCTTGGAAGTATTTTTTTGTTGTTTCGCGTATTTTGGGTCAAAGTTTGACCACGTACTGTATTTGACAAGCAAAATGTGAATGCATGTCACCAAATTGATTTTGATTTTAATCCAGTCAGAGCGCGCCGACCCTCTCGGTCAATCCTAAATCGCTGCCGCACGCTCCTCTCCCTCTTCTCCATTGCAAAACCACCTCCTCTCCTCTCCATCATCTCCATTCCAAAACCACTGTCTCGCCTCTCCCTCTTCTCTATTGCAAGACCACCGTCTCTCCTCTGTTTTCTAGACGCTTTGCTCCATGGCGCGGGCGCAATCCATGGATACAAAATTAGTATAATGTATACTATTTAAAAGTCGAGGGCGAGGCTTTTCCTGCGTGGTAGGCGGCGGGGCAGTTCCGCCTAGTCGGTTCGATAGAGACACGAGAAGACGAGGGAGTAGGCTGCTGCAGACGTAGGGCTGTGTGATTTGACAGCGAGTTACTGCTGGACAGGTGGGGCCCCGTGATTTGACTTGCCATTATCATTATAACTGCGGCGCTACGACCGGCGTGATTCTCCCAGATTCCTGACCACCTCCATACAGGTGCCTCTCCCAATGCTCCACCATGTAGTAGAGGCTGGCTCTTGAATGAGAGCCCACTTCTCCACTTTTTCCTTGCCTCTCTTTCCTCCACATATGCAAAAATGCCATGTAAAGCGCACTATTGTACTTACTTTTACTTGCTCCTATAAGTGCTTAAGCTTGCCACATAAGCATAAAGTCTGATGTGGCAAGTTAATCAAGAAGAGAGAGACTAGTTTGGTGACCCAAGGAAGAAACAGTGCTAAGCGCGTGTACCTAGGTGAAAAGACAATTTTGAGTCTATAGCCAATTAAATGAAGCAAACTTAGCAACACCATTTCATTAGAAGAGGTCACTCCTTGGCAAATGCAATAAATACACAGGCTTAGCACCGTTTCTTCCTTGAGTACGAAGAAAGAGATAGAGAGGAGTAAAAAAATACACTTATAGCCAACCTTGTTGTAGTATGAGTGACTAAGTGATGACTATGTATGACATGCCAACTTCAGATAGCCTAACGCACCGTGTTAAATCTCCAAGGGCGCGACCGCGCGAGCGACGCGACGGTCGTGGTAGGTGCGACCATGATACGGGCTGCTGGCAGCCCTTAGATCTGAGATCAAACGGTCGCATGGTAAGTTGTTGAAAATTTGCAGAATAACCCTCCAGGATAGGATATTCACCCATAGGTCTAGAATCACGCCATGCAACTGTTCGATCTCAGATCCAAGGGCTCTCGGAAGCCCGTATCATGGGAGAATGGAAAGCCACTACCCTGCCGTTCGCACGATGGCAGTTCGCTCCTACTCGTCCCCGCACGTCGTTCAATACTACGGTGGTTCGCTCCTAGTTGTCCCGTCCATTCACATTACGACAGTTCCACTAATCCTAACCCTCCTCCCAAATCCATGGCGTCCCAAATCTCCACGATCGGCGGTGAGTACAAGGTTAGAACCATCACCGACGATTATTTCGACGTCATCTACACCCATTCTTCCGTGATGGTGAAAGGATGCCTTTCTCGCTTCGGTCGCATGTTTGAGGACTCAGATGATGAGTGGGTCGCTGGGCTAGATGTTGAGTACACCACAGTCCTGGGACGAGAGAAGGATCTAAAGGACGGAGAGAGGAAGAAGCCTGCCATGATCCAGGTTTGCGTGCATGACTTATGCTTGGTCTACCACATATGCCATGCCGACGTTGAGTGCCAGGATTTTAAGGACTTCCTCGAGAGCAACCTAGTCAAATTCGTTACTGTAGACTTTGGTAACGACAAAGAAGTCCTGCATCGGATAGGCCTCGTTGTAGGCAACACCTTTGACCTCCAGAAGAATCGGCTGGTGTCCTCTCGTCAGCCTTCAATGCTGACCCTGGTAGGAGCCATGATTCATCCTTCGTACGGTAAACTGGAGAAACCTCATTACACGTTTCATCGTCATGCATGGCAGCGAAATGTACTAGATATAGACCACATACACTACGCTACAATGTATGGCTACCTTTGCTTCAATATCTACAAGGGTTGGATGAAGAGCAACAGCCAAGTGTGCGGTTCAAGCAAAGAAGTATCGGCCATGAGGAACAGGGACAAGGACGAAGTCGAGGACGTGGACGAGGACTCCGAGTAAGGTGGCAGTGTCATTGCTCATGGTGGTTCTAATGCAGTGTCTACCGGAATAGTTGCAAAGTTTAATTTCAGGTGTGCTAAATTTAATTTGAGGGGTCTATTGTGTTGAGCCCCCAGCAGAACTATGTTATGTTTCTTCTCGTTACTTTAACTCTTCAGTACATACATACTAGTATTTCTTACATTTCATCTTTTAGTTGGTATAGTACTACCACTTGTTTCTTCACATTATATACGTACAATCTATATGGCCAACATCATATAGCCAGCAGTTTAGTTGTCAAAGAATTTCAGGGTGCTTAGTTTTGTCAAAGAATTCCAGGATGCTTAGAGGGTGCTTGGATCCAAGGGACTTATTTTAGTCTGACTAAAAATAGTCTCTTTAAGAGGCTAAAGTTCCAAGCACCCCTGACTAAAGAGGGCTAAAACTAGCCTTGAGACTAAAAAATTTTAGTCAGGGGTACCCCTACTAAAATGTGGATTAGTCCTCTCTCTACTCATTTTACTCCTCTCCTTTAACACAGGCGAGTTCTGGATTGGAGGGTTTGGAGGATAATAAATGCTCATTAACTTGATTTTAGCCTTTTTAGTATTTGGATCCAAGCATGGGTGAGGCTAGCATGTTTTAGTCCCACTACTTTTAGTCATGGGTTTAAAACGTATCCAAGCACCCTCTTAGTTTTATTTGAGGGGTGGGTTGTGCTGGACACCATTATTGTGACTAGCCTTTTTAATAGTACTATATGCATAATTTGGCGACGAGCGCTCTCTATATGTACCATCTTTTTTTTTAATTTCAAGTTTTGCTCCATGGCGCAATCCATCGATACTACTGTTGTACAAAAGTATACATTTTTTAAAAGGCTAGAGGGCGGGGCAGTCTAGCTTGGTCGGTTTCACGAGAGGCGAGGGCCTTTGTGATTTGACAGCTCATTACTGCTGGAAGGCGGGGCCTTGTGATTTGACTACTCGTATAAATGCGCCGACGACCTGATCGAGGAGGAGCAAAGAACCATGCGGTATACTCAAGTTTTCCACTGGAGTAGTACTGCGACGGAGGAGCACGAAACACGGCAGTCCAGTGCCATATGGCGATAAAAATGATATAATTTTCTAGTCATCTCATTGTTAGCATTGTTCTATTCATTCTCTCAAAAAAACATTGTTCTATTCATGCCTCGCAGAGAACGTGACACGTGCGGTGAAACACCCGAAGCAAAAGATGAAACACAGGAGCAAAACAAGAAGGAAGATTATCACCCCAAATGATCTAATTCGCCGCGGAGTCGTAATTGCTTCTTGATCGCCTCCACGACCTCCATATCCTTGCGCGTCTCCTCTGCCATCTTCATCATTGTGTCCATGATGCGGCATTTCTCGGCGCGAGCCTTCATCATCTGTTCCACAGCCATATTACGTACCTTGACGGCAGCCGGGTGCTCGATGTGGAGCTTCGCCAACTCTTCCTTCTGTTCCATGGCGAGGGTTTGCAGCATCTTCATCGAGGAACTACTATTCTCATGCAGCTTCCTCCAGCCGGCGTTCTTCTCCTTCAACAGATCGATCTCATGGCAGAGCTTCGCATTGTCCTCCCGAAGTCGCAGGATTTCGCCGGTCGCCTTCTTCTCCGAGGCAATGCTCTTCTTCAGCAGCATCACCAAGCCGGCGGTCAACTCCCCCTGCTGAGTGAACTCAGCGGGCATGTCATCGAGGCTCTCCTTCAGCAACTCCATCAAGCCTTGGATGAACTCCTTGTGCTTATTAAGCTGATCGGGCATGCCGTCGAGGGATAACGACTCCAGCTCCGCCAGCTTGGCATGTCCGCCTCCGCGGCTAGGGCGCTCCCGGGAGCCATCGCCTGCCCGTGAGAGATCTTTCGAGGTCTCTGCGTGGCGGCGAGCCCTCTTTTTTTCCGCAGCCTTGGTTTCCGCTCCCTTGTTACGAGTAGTTCTCGACCTAGAGCTCCGCTCACCGGCCATGGCAACGACGGATGAAGAAGAAGCACTTATGAGGAGGAAAGGTAGAGTGATTTTCAGTTAGGTAGTTCCCCTTTTTATAACCTAAGTACTAGCACTAGTACTAATACCTGCATAGTGGGAACACGTTCAGGTTTGGTATGTACTACTTGTAGGTGTGAGCAGGCTTTCAAATGTGATGGGAACAAGGTAAATATTAATTGATGGTTTTGGTTTTGAGGCCTGAAACGGCTCCCGATGAGTTTAGCGGAACATAAATTTAAAGTACTACTATAGTGCTCAAATGCATAAATATTATGTTACTGTCAAAAATTGGCACAAAATACGAAGGAGACCAATGGAAGTACTACTAGCAACCCATGATTTAACTACTCGCATGCGTAGTGGAGTAATAATGTCTTTCTTCTGCCCTCACGTCCACTCAATTTGCATGCGCTATATTAATTGACTATTAATGAAGTGAACGACTTTACACGCGTCAAATTATCACATGGGGTGGATCTTGGCGCAAAATTGCGTCCGCCCGTGTACCCGCGTGTGCGTGCGAGGAATGAGTGCGTGCATGGCGTGTGTGCACATCTTCGCTTCGTGCATGTACCGCTAGTATGGCTCAGGGAGGACGAGTACATTCTTCTGGAACCAGCAGCACGTCACTGTGATCAATCCACGCAAGGAGGTCGCGACAACACCTACACATGTGCCACGTGGCTTCATGAACTGTAAGAGAGACACTGTGTAGCATGCCATTGGTATTCTAATTTACGTGTTTTGCACATACTCGAAGTACTAGTAAGGTACACGTGCATTGCCCGCATCAGATTTTGCAACCAAATTATGAATAAATACCACACAATAGCATGTAAGCTCTGAGTCATATATGCCTGATGTAGCCCTTCGTTTAATTCTTATAGTTCATATCATTCAAAATCAATTAGTTTTTATAAAAAAGCTAAGAACGCGGGAATAGGAAAACATGGGATTATAGTGGAATGTCGTCTTGAATCCTACAGGATTGTACGAGTGTTTGATTGTGCATAGAAAAAACGCAGAATTCTTTCAAAGAGGTTTGAGTGGATGGGATGTTTCCTATGAAATCTAGTGCAAATGAATCATATGGAAAAATTCCTATGGTTTACAATCCTACGAATCAAACAACCAAGATAGGAAAAATTCATAATGATTAGAATCCTCCAAAATTCCTTTGAGAATCCTTTGAATCAAAGAAGTCCTTAATCTATTTTATGATTCATGGAATTGTGCGTTGTAAAGCATAAAGTAAAAACAAATAATGGCAATTCAACTAGAAAAAAGTTTGGGCAGTTATGACACGGAAGATTCTAGAACAAAAGAGAACCACTGTTGTTTTGAGGTTTGTGCATTATGCTTAACTTCAACCATGGAGTCTGCTAGATTGTACATGTGGAAAAATCCGGTGGGGGGCTAGAAGATGGTGCGAGGGGCCGAGTGGAGGGAGACTATGAAGGAATGCACAAGTGCGAAATCGATATTTAGAGAGAGAGGGCGAACACGTGCGTTGATGCACGCAGTGGCGGAGCCATGAAAAATAAATGAGCTAGGGGGCCAAGTATTGCTAATCCTTTACGAGGAGGGTCAATTCATGAACTTAAACCATTTTTAGCAGCAATTGTCTAATGATCACATTCATATTAGCCTTGATATATAGTGATGTTAGGGGGAGGGGGCAAGCCCTTACTGCCCCTTGTCTTCACCATTGTGCACGCGTCTGAGAGATCAAGCGGAAGGCATGGATGATGAGAGGGGGACGTTGGATACATAATTAATGTGGGTGTATTAGCTATATATGTTAATCCTATATAGAGAGGTATAGATTGATCGATGTGGACGTGGGAAAGAGGGTCTGACCTCACTGGATATATCGATTGATCAGTTTGTGTGGAAAACTATGAAAGACCTTGCTATATACACACATACATAGAGGTACATCGATCGTTGCGCATGCACGCGTGAGAGATAAATAATGCCTGATATGATGGCACTAGTAGAAAAAGGGTCGAATGTGAAGCACATTAGTGTCGGTTTGAATTTGAGCCGACACTAATGTGTGCATTAGTGCCGGTTCCAACGGCTAGCCGGCCGCTCTCATTAGTACCGGTTCGTGGCGAACCTTTAGCACCGGTTCGTGCCACGAACCGGTACTAAAGTGAGTGGTGGCAGCATGTTGTCAGTCTGGGGCCCCTCCAGCACCTTTAGTACCAGGTCGTATCATGAACCGGTACTAAAGGTCGTCCTACATAGACCCTTCGTCCACTCGAGCTCGCTCTGTTCTTCCCCTTTCCCCTTTCCCCTCTCCTCTCTGTTCTTTTCCCTCTTCCTCTCAAGCTCATCACACATTTTGCCCAAAATTTGTCAAGATTTGAAGGCCCCCATCCATTCAAATGATCACAAAGGTTAGCAAATTTGTCCTTTCATCTCTCATTGCTAGATTAGCTCGTGCAATGCTTTATATAGTGATTGATTTTTGAGTTCAGTAATTTGGGAGGAATTATATATATGTGCTAGTATTTGATTTATATGCAATTTGAGGTCAAAAATAACACTTAGTTTGCATATGTAGGTGAGGTTTACTTAGTACCTTCTAAATCTCCATCGTAACCACCGTCGATCACTCGCAACATCCCGTCGCCGGCACCACCTTGTGGTGAGCCTCTTGTTCATGAAGTTTTATATAAAAAATTGATGTTTGTGTGATTTGGATATATAGTTACTCGTATAATTATCTTACCCATACGGTGTTTGTTATACATAGTGCCATGGTTTTGATATCCGTCCCCGTCGGCCCTCGTCCGGGTTATGATTCAGATGTGGTATATTCTCTTTTAAAACTATTCATTGCATTTCGTGTTTATGACAAATTATGCCCATCAAGTTGACATAGATATTTGTATGTAGGAGGTAGTTGAACCGGAAATTCCAACCGACCCTATTGTCGAGAGGTTAAATTTATTTGAAAGAGAAAACGAGGATTTGAAGGAAAAATTGAAAAGAATTGAGGGGGAGAAGATGGAATTGGATTTGCATGTTGCCGATGTCGTCGATGATCACAAGATTAAGACGGAGAAAATGCGCTTGAAGATTAGAAAGATTAGAAAATATGCCATTCATAGTGAGGCTTGGTATCATTATGCTGTTGGATCAATTGTTACCTTAGTTGCGATCTTGATCACATTTGTTGTTGCATTTAAATTCTTTAGCTAGAGAGTTATTTGTTTGCTGCATTTAAGTGTTGTATGATCTTTATGTATGAACTTTATGTATTGTATTAATTTGGTGTTTTCGGTGCTGTGTATTGAAGATGAGCCGGCAATGGATGTACGATGACCGATGCTCTCCCGAGTTCATTAATGGCGTGCGTACTTTTCTGCTTGCGGCTGAGGCAAACAAGCGGGCAGATGGTTTTATGCCTTGTCCATGTGCTGGCTGTAAGAATGGTCACAATTACTCTACGTCAAGAACCATTCATTTCCACCTGTTTGAGTCCGGTTTCATGCCCCACTATAATGTTTGGACCAAGCATGGAGAAAGAGGGGTTACGATGGAAGACAATGAAGAAGAAGAGGACGACGACAGCTATCCTGGCCATGGGTTCCCTGAATACGATGATACAACAATGAGGGAAGAAGCTGAGCCGGTAATGCAGGAAGATGCTGAGTTGGCAATGCGGGAAGAAGCTGAAGAAGAGGCATCGGATGAGCCCGTTGATGATCTAGGTCGGCCCATTGCCGATGAAAAGAGAAACTGCGCAAGTGATTTGGAGAAGAAGAAGTTGCAGCGCATGTTAGAGGATCACAAAAAAATTTGTACCCGAATTGCGTAGGTGACAAGAAAAAGCTGGGCACCACACTGGAATTGCTACAATGGAAGGCAGAGGATGGTGTATCTGACAAGGGATTTGGAAAGTTGCTGGTAATTATAAACAATATGCTTCCAAAGGACAACGAATTGCCCGAGAGTACGTACGAAGCAAAGAAGGCTGTCTGCCCTCTAGGGTTAGAGGTGCAGAAGATACATGCATGCCCTAATGATTGCATCCTCTACCGCGGTGAATACGAGGATTTGAACGCTTGCCCAGTATGCGGTGCATTGCTCTATAAGATCAGCCGCGATGACCCTGGTGATGTCGAGGGCGAGCGCCCCAGGAAGAAGATTCCTGCCAAGGTGATATGGTATGCTCCTATAATACCACGGTTGAAATGTTTGTTCCAAAACAAAGAGCATGCCAAGGCGATGCGACTGCACAGAGAAGACCGTAAGAAAGACGGAAAGTTGAGAGTACCCGCTGACGGGTCGCAGTGGAGAAAAATCGAAAGAAAGTACGGGAAGGAGTTTGCAGATGACGCAAGGAACGTATGGTTTGGTCTAAGTGCAGATGGCATTAATCCTTTTGGGGAGCAGAGCAGCAACCATAGCACCTGGCCTGTGACTCTATGTTTGTATAACCTTCCTCCTTGGTTGTGCATGAAGAGGAAGTTCATTATGATGCCAGTGCTCATCCAAGGCCCTAAGCAACCCGGCAACGACATTGATGTGTACCTAAGGCCATTAGTGGAAGAACTCTTACAACTGTGGAATGGAACAGGTGTACGTGCGTGCGATGAGCACATGGTGGAAGAATTTGACCTAAAGGCGTTGCTGTTCGTGACCATCAATGATTGGCCTGCTCCCAGTAACCTTTCAGGACAGACAAACAAAGGATACCACGCATGCACGCACTGTTTGGACAATACTGATAGTATATATTTGGCTAATTGTAAGAAGAATGTGTACCTGGGACATCGTCGATTTCTTCCGAGCAGGCATCCCGTAAGAAAGAAAGGCAAGAATTTCAAAGGTGAGGCGGATCACCGGACGAAGCCTCGCCACCGTACTGGTGCTGATGTACATGATATGGTCAAGGATTTGAACGTGGTCTTTGGAAAGGGTCCTGGTGGACAACCTGTTCCGAATGACGCTGACGGACACGCACCCATGTGGAAGAAGAAATCTATATTTTGGGACCTGCCCTATTGGAAATACCTAGAGGTCCACTCCACAATCGACGTGATGCACGTGACGAAGAATCTTTGTGTGACCCTGCTTGGCTTCTTGGGCGTGTATGGGAAGACAAAAGATACACCTGAGGCACGGGAGGACCAGCAACGTATGCACGGATAAGACGGCATACATCAAGGTCATGCAAGCTACGCTCTTACCAAAGAAGAGAAGGAAATCTTCTTTGAATGCTTGCTTAGTATTAAGGTACCATATGGCTTCTCATCGAATATAAAGGGAATAATAAACATGGCAGAGAAAAAGTTCCAGAACCTAAAGTCTCATGACTGCCATGTGATTATGACGCAACTGCTTCCGGTTGCATTGAGGGGGCTTCTACCGGAAAACGTTCGATTAGCCATTGTGAAGCTATGTGCATTCCTCAATGCAATCTCTCAGAAGGTAATCGATCCAGAAATCATACCAAGGTTAGAGAATGATTTGGTGTAGTGTCTTGTCAGTTTCGAGTTGGTGTTCCCACCATCCTTCTTCAACATCATGACGCACGTCCTAGTTCACCTATGTGAAGAGATTAACGTTTTGGGTCCTGTATTTCTACATAATATGTTCCCCTTTGAGAGGTTCATGGGAGTCTTAAAGAAATAAGTTCATAGCCGTGCTAGGCCAGAAGGAAGCATCTCTAAGGGCCATGAAAATGAGGAGGTCATTTAGTTTTGTATTGACTTTATTCCTGACCTTAAGCCGATTGGTGTTCCTGAATCGCGGCATAAGGGCAGACTGGATGGAAAAGGCACGCTAGGAGGGGAACAAATAATATGTATGGACGGACATTCTCTCACTGAAGCACACTACACAGTTCTACAGAATTCCGCCTTGGTGGCTCCGTATATGGATGAACACAAGAATTTGCTACGCTCCAAACACCCGGAGCAGTCTGATGACTGGATTACACGTGAACAAACCAGGAGTTTCGCCAGCTGGTTGCAGACACGTACCATGCATGACGCCTCTATTGAAGATGACCTGTACTTGCTGTCCCAGTTACCATCTTTGAATATAATGACTTTCAAAGGGTACGAGATAAATGGTAATACATTTTACACGATCTCCCAAGATAAGAAGAGCACCAACCAAAACAGTGGTGTCCGCTTTGATGCAGAAACCAAGACGGGAAAGGAAACATATTATGGTTATATACAGGACATATGGGAACTTGACTATCGACGTGGTTTGAAGGTCCCTTTGTTTCGGTGCAAATGGGTCAATATGACACGAGGCAGGGTAACGAAAGACCCGCAGTACGGAATGACAACAGTGGATCTCAACAATCTTGCATATGCAGACGAACCATTCGTCCTAGCCAATGATGTGGCACAGGTTTTCTATGTGAAGGACATGTCTACCAAGCCGAGAAAAAGAAAAGATAAGGAAGCAAATGCATTGTACGATGAGCCAAAGCGGCACATAGTTCTTTCTAGGAAGAGAAACATCATGGGAGTGGATGACAAGACAGACATGTCAGGAGATTATGAAAAGTTTGATGAAATTGCTCCATTCACAGTGAATATTGACCCGAGCATCCAGTTAAATGATGAAGATTTTCCATGGCTACGGCGCAAAGGGACACACGCGAAGAAAAAGTTTCACACCCAAAGATCTGGGATGTGATCGGCTTCACTATCATCACTTTCTTCTGTGTTTCACACCCAGGAGGGAATCTCTATAATAGTTAGGGTAGCTAGTTATGTGTTTTGGCATTTGAAACGAGAATAAATTTTATGTGCAAGCAAATTCTTTCATGCATTTACTGATTTTTTTCAGCTAAATGACCCTAAAATTGAAAAGCATTTCCAATGAACTCAGAAAAGGTTCAAAGTTGCCATGGTATCATAATTTCACCCACATAGCATGTGCAAAAAAGTAGAGAGGGTTACGGCAAAAACTGGATGCACTTCATGTACAAAATGGACAATCTCTTTCGAAGTATCAGGGTTTCGGACAAAAACTCATCCATTAGAAAGGCATTTCATTTTTTAAATAACCTAAGCATTACCAAATTGAATATAATGATAAAACACACTAATATTAAACATA
This sequence comes from Triticum urartu, assembly GCF_003073215.2. NCBI lineage: Eukaryota > Viridiplantae > Streptophyta > Magnoliopsida > Poales > Poaceae > Triticum > Triticum urartu. The sequence continues at coordinate 508,307,116 of NC_053028.1, read as the reverse complement.
AGAAAAAAGAATCACTGAAAAATCTATTTTCAAAGTTAAGTTATTCACAAACTAGTGATTCACACAAATTTCAAATAATTCAAAATTCAAACTATTCAAATTTGTAAACTACCGGTACTAACAGAAAGTTTGTAATTTTTTGTACCTAAAGCAAAAAATATTCACAAAGAAACTCTAAATACAGCAAAAAACAACTCAAAAATAAATAAAGCAAAAAAATAAGAAAAAAAAAGCCCACCTACTGGGCCACAGCAGCCTGCATACGACTAGAAACCCAAATTCTAGTTGGGCCAGGATGTAGGCCCGCTAGCCCAGTAGGCCCAACAGGGCATCGCAGGAGAGGTAGGCCCAGAAGGCCTGCTTAAGAGAGGAGCTCGAGACAGCAGCGACGGCGTGGCTTATAAGCAGGTGCGAGTGACCCTCGGCTAGCGAGGTGGGACTAAACTTCTGCGCCCCTCGCCTGGCAGCGCACACCCTTTAGTACCGGGTCGTGGCTCCAACGGTACTAAAGGGGGGCTTTAGTACCGGTTGGTGCCACGACCCGGTACTAAAGGGGGTGCAGTTCCCGCCGCTTCGCCTGGCCAAAACAGACCTTTAGTACCGGTTGGTGGCTCCAACCGGTACTTAAGGTGTCCCCTATATAAGAAAACACTTCGAAAAATTTAAGTTTCTCATCTCCCACTTCTCTCTGCCGCCGCCCCGTCCCACGCCGTTGCCGCCCCTGTCGCGCCGTCCCCGTCGACTCCGCGACGCCCCTGTCCTCGTCGCATCATCCCCGTCGACTCCGCGGTGCCCCCGTCGCCGGCCTGTCCCGGTCGCCGCACCGGCCCGTCGCCGTCCCCTTGCCTCGCCGCCGTCGCCTTGGATCGCGACCTCGCCTCGCCGTCGCTGTCGCCTCGCGTCGCCGTCGCCTCGACCTCACCCGCGCGCGCTGTGAGCCCCTCCCCCGGCCCCTCTCCTCCCTCCAATCGATCAAAGCCACCGTGCGCCGACGCCGCCCGTATCGCACACACACGCGCGCGCGCACACACACACACTACATGCACACACACACACACACACTACACGCGCACACACACACAAAATTTTTCTGTTTTTAGTTTTTAGTTTTTTCTGTTTTTCATACAAAGTTTTAGATGAATTAATTAATTAGATTAGATTAATGTCAAATAGTATATAGAAATGTTAGTTATAATATATATAATGTCAAAGGTTTTTTCTGTTTTTTATACAAATGTTATAGAAATGTTAGTTATATAGAAATGTTAGAAATTTTGGAAATGTTAGTTTTAGCTAGATTAATTAGATTAATTTCAAATTGTTAGACGATGATCGTTGTTTTTTCTGTTTCTTATATTTTTAGTTATAAAATTTAGAATTTGCATATATGAAATCACAATCCATCATTTAAAAAATGTTACTTTACTTTTGTGGCATATAGTATTTGTTGTCGACGATGCCCGGCCCGCATCCTCGCCGTCGACCCGTTCGCGACGACGTCCTGCTTCAGAGGACCCATGTCCAGGATTGGGCTCCGCCAGGCTGGCACTTGGATGTGCTACCTTCAGGGGCGCGACACTTGGTGAGGAACCCGGCCCCGGGTCCCGTCGTCGAGCCTCATCTCCTTTGGTGGCGTTCGCGTGGTCCACTTTCGGTGCGGAGGGAGCCGGCCCCGCTGGAGGTGGTACGTCGCCGTGTCAGGGAGGAGGACGAGCACGTCCATCGCTACATGGCTGCTATGGACGTCAGGTTCTCCAATACCTTGCAGGTTCTTTGGGGAGATCACCCGAGCTATGAACCAGTGATGGTTCCTTCACTTTGGTTGTCCACCGCCTAGATTACTCTCTAGTATTCGATCTTTATTAGCTAGCTAGCTAGCTAGTGATGTATTCGATATATAATATTCGAGATGATTTATTCGAGATTATATATATTATTCGAGACGATGTATTCGAGATTATGTCTATTATTCGAGACAATGTATTCGAGATTATATTCGATGATGCTTATTATGTACTATGATTGATTCAATTTTTCCTTATTAATTGATTGCATCCATGCATTGTAATTTGAATATATTTCTTTTGGATTAGTTAAACAAAACCTATGGCGGACAATACCGGCAGAGAGGGAGAAGAGGCCCTGTTCAATATCATACGCAATCCTCGCAGGCCAGATGATGATCGGAATGAAGAAGATTATGACGGCTCTGAATATCTAAACAACGTCGGGGAGGGTGATATGATATTCGATCGCGACGACCGAATTGATGAAGTCATGAACTATGGACATGACGAAGAAAATGTTGATCTTGAAACAACAAAGACCGGCGAGGTATATATATTTATATAAGCAGGCATCTGGTGATCATCACATGTTTTAAATGACTTGAAGATATATTAACGAATCGATCTTTCTTCTTTCAGCCATCCGGATCGAGCAAATCTTTGGGCAACAGGAAATGAGGCCTGAACAAAAAGTTGAAGGAGGGCGTAAAGTACAATATCGAGGCCATCAAACCTAATGGCGAACCATTAGTGCCTAAGAAGATTGCGGACAAGTTCATTCATCAGTGCGGAGTTCTTGTGAAGGACCAACTCCCGATCTCCCTTCAAGAATGGAGAGAGCCAGCAAAGCCACGTCCAGGAGTTACTTTTATCGACGACAGATAAAAACTTCTTCTTTGGGAAACGCTCATGGAACATTTCACCCTACCAGATCATTTCACAGATGCAGATGTGGAGAAAGTCAAGGGCACTGCTGTTCGGAAGATGTCGGTTGCATTCAAGAACCACAAGAATCGTGAATGGGCCAAGTACGTCAAGGGAGGAAGGAAGACTCCAGTATTCGAGGGAACACTAGAGAAGCAAACTGCTCATTGGGACGATTTCGTGAAATTCAAGGATTCGGAATTATCTAAGGAACGGTCGAGAATAAACAAGGCCAATGCCGCAAAAAAGGATAAGTTCCATAAGGTGGGGCCAGGTGGCTATGCGGTGGGAATGCCTAAGTGGGATAAGTCCGAGAAAGAAATGGAGGATGCAGGTGTCACTCCAGAAACATTGAGCTGGCCCCCCAAGTGCAGGACTTGGTTCTATGCACATGGGGGGGGGGGAGTTGGACCCGAAGACAGGCAAAGTTTCGAAGAAGGCATGTCTGGACGGAGCCGAAGATAAGCTACTTGTTGCAATAGAAGAGGCTCGATCGGTGGTGTTCGAGCCCAACAGAGAGAACGACGAGCTTACGCGTGCCCTGGGAAATCCTGAACACCTGGGAAGAACACGAGGCATGGGCGCTATTCCGTGGTATGAGGGGTTTTCGGACTGGAACACCGACAAGAGAACCCGTGCGAGAAAGAAGATTGTGGAGGAGAAGAAGAGGAAGATGGAGGAGGAGCAGAGGAAGCTAGACTATGAATGCCTTCAATGCCTAGAATTTCAGCGGCAGCAGGAGCAGATCAACTCACTTAGCCAGCAAAGGGGGTCTCAGCAGCTAGCGGATGATCCACCATTGGATAGCACCGTCCCATCCATGCCGAGAAGCAGCGTGGGTGCTGCCCCGGGCGACGCATTGCTGGATAGCTACCCAGTGGATGACATCATGGAGAATAGTAACTGCGAGCTACACTTCAAAATGAAGAACATATCCATGAAGGTGGCGGACGCCCTTGCTTTTACAAATCCCCCCGAGGCAACCTTCCATTGCAACCTGATTCCAGCGGGCTATGCTCGTGTCTTGGTTGATGAGGTGGTGGACCAATATTCGGGGCTAGAGCTTGACATTCCTGGAGGTGACGATGAGCACACACTGAAAGAGGCCAACCATCGTATCATCCTATGGAGAAAGGATTGCATCATCGTTCGAAGGCCACCGACACAGCGTCATCCGACTCCTCGTCGAAGTCCGCCACCGAGTCAGCAGACTCCCGCTCCTCCAAGTCCACCAATGCGTCAGGCCACTCCTACTCCAAGTCCGGCACAGCTTGAGGCCACTCCTCCTCCTCCAAGTCCGACAAAGCGTCAGGCCACTCCTCCTCAAACTCCGGCACAGTTTCAGGCCACTCCTCCGCCAAGTCCGGCACAGCTTCAGGCCACTCCTCCTCCTCCAACTCAGCCATGTAAGCCGTCTTCGCCGCCTCAGCAATCACGGAAGAGATCCGCCTCAGCTATGGTGCGTAGTGGTACAAGTCGAGGTTGTACTGGAGGTACAGGCGGAGGCAAGTGATTTCAATATGGTCCAAGCCTCGCGCCTCTTCCGCAGAGGCCTTACGACAAGTCCGAGGAGGAAAACATAGCCATATCGAAGGCCGAGGTGGAAACCCATTTTGCACCGAAACCGCCACCACCGCCAAGGGAGAAAGTGCCTGTGGAAAAGATTGACCACTTCATTCGTATGGCTAGAGCACCAGCTCTCAAGCCTATTGACATAGACTATGAGCGCCACATCAAGAAGTTAAATCGAGCACATCTACAGAAAGAGGCAAGCTCGAGCTCAAGCAAATCAGCTGGCAAAAGGAGCGATAAAACCGTTCCCTAGCTGGGAGAACAGGCGGCGCAATCAATCCCCCCGCTTGTTGTGCCAACAACACATGAGAGTAGGCGCGCCCAATATTATTGTGGGCAAACCATTAACGTTCCCGGGCTGGGCGATGTGGTAATAACCGAGGAGCATATTGAGCAGGCTGAAACGCTCATGATCACTGTTGGACAACTCCTCGATATCGAGCCCATGTCTCCGACTAGAGAGGAGGAAATAAAACGGAAATATGTCCGGGGCCAACCTTTGGTCGAGCCAGACGAGGCCAAGAACCTCCCAACGAGAATGTATGAATTGCATCAATGGTACATGGACATTACCAAGATTTCAAATCGAGAGTCCCTCATGGTGAATATCAAGAAGGATCATTACTACCATGAGAAAGTTGTGACCGTTGAGTATTCAAAACTATTTCAGCTATACAATCAAGACGCACTCGACAAATCTATCGTCAGTTGCTATTGTCTGTAAGTGATTTCTTTCTGTAATTTAAGTCTCAAGCTAGCTGCAGTGATCATTTTGATCAATCATTACCTGTAATTATCCTCACTATATTCTTTTCTGTGGTATTATGCAGGATGAAGATTTATGAAATGAAAGAAGGTGGACGCTATGGCATTGGGTTCGTTGACCCAAATACCATTAATGAATACACATGGAAATTAGATCCGTATTACGAAAAAAGTGTAGAGGAAAGCATGCTAGAGTTCTTCGAGCGCCTCAAATACAATGAAGATATACTACTTCCTTACAACTTCGAGTGAGTCACACTGTCTTCTACTACAAATTCTGTTTTTGCCTACTAGCTAGCTACATATTTTTGCTTACATATGCCCGCTTAATTAAGACATGCAAACGTGTGTGCATGCAGATTTCACTGGATCTTGTTAATCATTAAAGTTGATGAAGGAACAGTTGAAGTACTAGACTCACTACTTAAGAAAGCAAGTGACTACACCATCGTGAAGGGGATAGTCAACAGGTAAGTTCAATCATTATTAACTATATCTCAGCCTATTTAATTAGTTCGTCATTTCCTGATAACAACTATTTAATAACCCATTTATTCATTTTCTTTTTCGGCGGGCAGGGCTTGGGCAAAGTTCATCAGGGCCACTCCAGGCCCATGGAAACAAAATCTGAAATGGCATCGACCCCAGGTAAGTAATTAAGTAGTACTAGCTAGCTGCCATCTCTTTAATTATCATGCTTGATTAATTATTATCTGATCAAATTCCATTCTCGTAAAGGCCCTGAAGCAGGCGTCGGGGAATAATCTGTGTGCATACTACGTTTGCGAGAACATTCGCATGATGGCGTCCGAAAGGAGCAGATCTCAAAGACAGGAGTGGGTAAGTTTGTCAGAACACTATTCATAATTTTTACACCATTATTGATATCTAGTCACACAACTAATACACATGCATATTGATCTCCTTCTTAACAGTTCAAAGAGGTGCGGTAGAAGCTCCTAACAGAGGACCGCATAGAAGCAATGCAAGAGGAAATAGCGGGATTTTTGCTCGACCAGGTCATAGATCCTAAAGGAGAATACTATTACTCGCTACCGCCCCCATGAACCACTTCCAATTGTTATCGTGCTCCGAAGGCACCAATTAGGCTAATGCCACTGGCTCCGTAGGCACCAATTAGGAGAAATTGTGTGTGTGTGTGTGTGAATTAATTAATGGTGGTTGTGAGACATTCGATGATATATATATATATATATATATATATATATATATATATATATATATATTTATATAGGACTCCTCTTCTGTACTCTTGGGAGTATGTACTCCCATCCTCAATATACCTCATATACGCATTAATTATACCTCTTTATTATTCTCAATATACTTCATTAAATATTCTAAGATACCCCGATATGAGTTTAGTTGAAAAAATATCATCTGCGACGTACTTTTTGTAATATACCTTTTCACGTACAAACACATCAGTATATACGTAAATATTTAAAAATACATAGAGTTACATGAATTTTTTCATGAAACTCATTTTGGGGTATCTAATAATTACTAATGAAGTATATTAAAAATAATAAAAAGGTATAAAAGATTCATCTATGTGGTGTATGAGGAGCGGGAGTACGTACTCCCAGAAAATATATTATGATCGGTTCTACTAGAAATATATTATGATCGGTTCTACTAGAAATTCTATTTATATATATGCATAACGTGTACAATATGTAGTATCGTAAAATACCAGCAAATGAAAAAGAATTAAATGGAAAACACAAAATTAAATGAAAAAGAAATCATAAACCCAAAACCCCCCCAACCTTTTAATACCGGTTGGTGACACCAACCGGTACTAAAGGTCTCCCTGCCCCCGAAGCTGGCTCGTGCCACGTGGTTGCCCTTTAGCACCGGTTCGTGCTGAACCGGTACTAAAGGGGGGCCTTTAGTGCCTACACTTTAGCGTCGGTTACCAAACCGGCACTAAAGGGCCTTACGAACTGGTGCTATTGCCCGGTTCTACACTAGTGTGGAGAGGGGGATGTGTGTTGGTGTGTGCCTTTATGGGAGACCAACCTGAAGAAAAAGATTGCATGCGTGGGATGGATAATGCCGACTGGTAGTGTGTGTGCATGCATGCACGAGAGAAGGTTAGTGGTACAACTATAAAGAGAAGACTATTGTGTGGGTGTAAAAGAATGGCTGAATAGGTGAGGTCACAATCAATGTAAAGTTGAATTCAAATATTTGAATAAGAGATCCTGATGTTTGAAACCCATGCATGCATGAATATAACGAAGATCTGCGCGGTGTGGTTTGGAAACGAGCATGTTGTAATGTATACACATTGAACAAGGTCAGACTGATTTGAATTTGAGATACCGATGGTAGACATCATTTGGGCACATCGCATCCGTGCATGGACACACTATTCTAATTGGAGATGATGGGCGGCTTTTGCATCACATATCTATATCTATACCCCTATATATATTATATTTTTTTTATATTATGTGCGGGTAACTTTAACTTTGAAAGATGGTCGTTGGATGAGGCGAATCCGATGGTCCAAAGATGGCAAATTTGAGCACTACTGGCCATTGGATATCATCTAGATTCCACCAGATTTAGCCACATGTATAATCTAGAAGACTCCATGGTTGAACTTAAGCATAATGCACAAACATCAAAACACAAGCACTTATTATTTGTTCTAGAATCTTCCGTATCAGAATTGCCCAAATGTTTTTCTACATGATTTGCCATTATTTGTTTTTACTTTATGTGTTACGACGCACAATTCCATGAATCCTAAAATAGATTAGCTTTCTTATAAAAACTAGATGATTTTGAATGAAATGAACTATAAGAATTAAATGAACATCTACATCATGCATATATGACTCAAATCTTGCATGCTATAATGTGGTATTTATTCATAATTTGGTTGCCAAATCTCATGCGTGCAATGCACGTGTACCTTACTCTAGTCTAAATGGTGTTTGTGTGTGTGTGTTGTGCGTGTTGAGGTGCAAATTGTCTTTTTTTTGGGTACACGTTAACCTTGTTCTTCCGAAATTTCAAGCCGCGTGTTGTTATGCCGAAAATTCAAGCTAGCGTCTCTGTCTATCATGCTGGGAAACTCCCGCCTCTTCTACCCGCGCCTTGTTAGCCCGAAATATTTAAGATATATCTTTGTCTCGTTGTGCACCGACAACTCCCTCCATCTCAACCTGCGCCTTGCTATTTCGAAATTACAACGCGCGCGAAAACTCCCACCTCCTGCGAAATCCCGACACACGAAATGCCCGTGGTACCCCTGAACTGAAAGAACCGCCTCAAATCGGTGGGGGTACTTTCGTAACTTACCCCACATTTCGGACAAGCGCGTCTCTAAGCCATGGTTCCCCACTGCCATCCCATCCGCCCACCCATTCGTACACCGAGGCCATGAAAACCCACGACGAAACCCCACACCCTGCTCCGTCCGCCACCCAGCCGGAGCCTCTTCCCCGACGACGTCGTCCACAGCAACACCTCGACGTCCCTCATCCGCCGTACCGGATGAGGATCCATCATCGATCTCATCATCCCACCGGTTCCGCCACCCCGTCCTCCACCTCCAAGGAGCTGCCCCGACGTCCCCCTCGTCTTTCGCGCCACCTCCATTCCCACACCGTCATCTTCACCTGCACCACCGGAAGAGCATCATCATCACCGTTTCCTCGGATGAAGCTGCGGCCTAATCGGCGCCACCAAAGAGGTTGTACACTAATTGCCGCATTTTCTTCTTGATTCGATCTCACGGTGCTGCCGGCGCTTGGTCCCGAGCCGACACGGCGCGGCTCCATCCATGGCGGCGTCGCCGGCCACTTCCTCCACGGCGTCACTCCCTCGGCGGCGACGTCCACATTAGTAGGACCTGCTGCTGCTTTAGCTCTCGCTCGCGCTGCTGCTCTGCTCTTGCTCTCGGTCCCCTACCTAGTCTGCTCTTGCTATTGCTCTTGCTCGCGATGCTGCTCTCGCTCTTGCTCTTGCTTGCGATGCTTCTCCGATTTAGCTACACTTCACTCCGATGCCACCGGGGTGAAGGAAGAACCAGCCGTAGCGGGAAGGGGGGCTCACCGGAGAGGTACCCCACTATCTATCTTAGGGTTCAGGATGGGGGCGGTGGTCGCCAGCGGTGGCGGGGCGTTGGCGGGGCGGTGGCGTGGGGATCGCCGAAGAAAAAGCTCGGCACGGGGGGGCCTAGAGGGATGGACGGGGCGGCGGCGGACCGGCGGTGGGGAGTGTTTTCAGGGCGGGCGGGGCGGCGCACCGCTGGCCACGGGGCGGCGCACCGCCGGCCACGGGGCGGCGGGGGGCTGCTGTTTGGCCGGCTCAGGGGGGTGGAGGTTGAAGATGAACCGCAGGCCCTTGATTTCGTATCCAACGGCTGCAAAATCGACTGACCAGAGATGGAAAAGTCAGTCGGCCGACGTGTAGCCTCACCTTGCTAGTGCATTCAGTTTTGACAGCAAAATTCAGTTTCGACAGCAAAATTCAGTTTTGACAGTTAAGTTCAGTTTCGACAGTTAAATTCAGTTTCGACAGTTAAGTTCAGAGATGAGCGGCTGATGTATTTTACATCTAGCACTTTGTGTTTATGTATTTTACGTCATGTATTGGAGATGCTATTAGAATTCCACTCAGGTTAACGTTGTTCGTTGTATCTCTTGTCCTACTTCAGCCTCGGCGTCGTACAACTCACCGGAGCTGCTCCAACGACAAAACCCTCCATCATAGCAGAGCAGTACCTCGGGCTCCATCTCCAGACGCCTAAGATCTTCTTCCCCTCCTCCGACAGCCAAGTCAGTCAGAGCATCCTCACCGGCCAACCCAATCACGCTGAGATCGACATGGCTTCGCCAAAGGGGTTGTACACTTGTTGCATCTTTTTTTACTCTACATGTTATATATATTGTCCACTGAGCACTCGTAGTAACGGGAAATACGATTATTTTATCCTACTATATGACAAGCAGTGTGGTACCAGGCAACTTAGCTATCCATGATGGACTCTCTTAAACGCCATCATTATTTATCTATGCGTGTTTGAGCTGTGCATTTGTCGATGGGCCTGGGAGTTGAGCTAGTATGGCAGTGGCCTGGGTCCAAAGTAATAGAAGTAGCACAAAAACATTTTTTTAGTGTAGGATTTTTCTTGCTCAAGCCTGCCTACTAGAATCGCTAGTGCTTGAAAGGAAAAGTGAATGAAAAACATCAGAATTGGAAAGTTTCCTATTGTACTACTTTTCATGAATTTGGTGCAAAGGAATGGAGCAAACGAAAACTGTAGGATTTGTTCCTTTAGTGTCTCCTTGAAAGAAAAACCGTAGGAATTCTAATTTCCACATCTCCTCCTTTTCATATTCCTATTCATCAAGCACAAGACTAAGAGATAGTAGCATAATAGCATTATAACCGTACATTTTCTTGTGGTTTGACTTAATCTCACCATGCTTTTTTGCATCCTGTGATCTTCCAATTGTTGTGAATCAAACACCCAGATTGGCAGTGTCAGGACCCCGATTCCAAGTCACATCGATCTAGCCGGTAACACCTCATATCACATTGCGGCCTCACGCACGGTATCCCCACGGGTGTCACCTTACCATGGCCCGGGACCGTTTGCGCCTTTTGGCTCACGTATATGAGAGTGTCGCTAGCATCCATATGACAGAGAACCCAGGCCGACATGGCTAGTCGTGAACCCAAAGCGGCGCAGACCTATGGAGACAGGCATACATGAATCACATCGAGCATGTCGGTCATCAGCGAGTGAATCCGGGCTGTAGCACTAGGCTAACAGGACTCCGGATGTCACCGCGTGACATTTCCCCGAAGGGACAGACATAGGAACGAAGTGAAACACATGCCGGCCAGTCAAGTGTCCTGAGCAGTAGTGCTGGGCTAGCAGGACTCCGGTGAACCGGGCTGTAGCGGACTACTATGGCTCAAGGAACACTAGACTACATTTCCCCATAAGTAAGGCTGCCAAGGATAAATAACTAGATTGTCGGATCCCACTCATACCAAGCATTTCAATCATACACACAATATGCCCGATATGAGTACATACAACATGGCATCACAACAAAACTCTACAACTCAAGTACTTATTTAAAGGCTCCAGAGAGCCATACATAATATGTTCATACAGATAGGGGTCACATGACCCGATACTCAAGTCATACAAGCATACAAGCGCATGCGGAAGCAAATAGTCTGAGTACAGACACTAGAAAGCAAGAAGGCTTCTCGAAGCCTGTCTATCTACATAGGGCCCTCCATGGCCAGGGTCACCACCTCGGTGGCGAGTTACTCATCGATGTCGAGGTCTACATAAAACCCATCGGAGGGGGCGGTGTTGTCGTCTGAAAACAGTAATTAAGCAAACATGAGTACAAAGGTACTCAGCAAGTCTTACATCAGAACCTACTATACATGCTCATTCTCAAGAAGGTGGTGGGTTATTGCAGCAAGCCAGCTTTGACTCTTGGCTAAGCTATCCTACGGAACTCCACTAGTAAAATAGTTTTCGCACACAAGTCCACTACTCACCAACACAATACTGCACCGGGGATCCTCCCTCGTCATCCTACGAGAGGGCCATCCTTGGTACTTACACTTATCTTGAGTCTTTTAGTAGTATCCATTAGCTTGTCTATGAACTGTATAGGCAACCAAGTAGTCCTTTACCACGGACGTGGCAATTCGAATAGATTTATACCATGCAGGGGTGTACTTCTTCATACACGCTTTCACCACCTACCGCCGTTTACACGACATGTACTCGGCAACCTTCAAGCGGAAGCCCAACGAGGGTGTCGGCAACGGCCTACCTAAACACTCAAGGCTCTAGTCCAGGTTTATCGCCTATTCAGGTTCCATCCGCAGGGAGTCCGGCCGAGGTTTCCACATACGGCCCCGAACGATGTGAACAGGGTTCTCGAGACACCAAACGGGTGACTCGGTACACCGTGCCATGGTGTATCTACCGCAACATAGCCCACCCCTAGGGTTAGCGCTACGCACGGCCGCCAACACATAACCTACAAACACCAGAAACTAATCGCAACTCCTGGACAGAGTACTAGGGTGGATAAGAAGCCGAGAGGGTCCATTGGTTTCGGGCCCAATGTATGGTAGTAACTGAATCTTAAATCACACATACAGATCTCAGTTCTTATGGATGGCCTCAATGAAACAACCCACCATGTACTCCTACATGGCCTTTCATCGATACCTTTACCATATCATGTTCAACACATCCCTCACATTACCGACATAATCATTTCACTCTAGCCCATCACCCAGATGAACCAAACCCGACACAACTCTAAGCATAGCAGGCATAGCAAGGTAGGAAACACATACATGGCTCAATCAACTCCTACACATGCTAGTGGGTTTCATCTAGTTACTGTGGCAATGACAGGTCATGTAGAGGATAAGGGTTCAACTACCGTAGCACACAGCAGTTTGAATCGCGTTGTCTTAATGCAGTAAACAAGAGCAAAAGCAAGAACATGGTTTTGTATCGGAATGATCAATGGGTTGCTTGCCTGTTGTAGTAGTAGTAGGGTACTGCCCTTCAGACGGATACTCGGGGTTATCCTCGGAGGCAGAACCTACCACGAAAGACACACCGAACATAATCAACACATGACAATATGCAACAATATGATGCATGCTATGACATGGCAAAATGAATGTGTCTTGCCCTAATGCAAGCTAAAACAGAAGGGAATGAACTCACTTTAATCAAAGATTCAAATGTTAGTTCATTTAACATAGCCTTATTAGTGCACTATCTTATTTTGCTTAAACAGCAAGGTTACCTTGTTTTGTCATGCATGAAACCATTACAGATGAATAGATTGAATTTTTCTGATCATTTTTCATATATAATTTGTTTGATTTGGAGCTATGGTTGATTTTCTATGATTTTTAGAAGTTTTGGCTATTTTCTGGAATTTCCTATATAAAAATAATTCCAGTAATTGAATTAATGCGTCAGCATGACATAGGTGTGACGTCAGCGGGTCAACTGGGTCGGCCAGGTCAAACGTGACTGGTGGGCCCTGTCTGTCAGTGTCTCAACTAATTAACAGGATTAAATTAGTACTAATTAACTGTAAGTGGGGCCTGGGCACACATGTCAGTGACTAAACTAATTAAAATTAGTTAACACTAATCCTAAACTAATTAGCAGGCCGGCCCCACCTGTCATAGGCTCAGGGGGGAGTCAACCTGGGCCCATGCGTCAGTCCACGGTCAAAAGTGGTCAAACTCGTCGGCGTTTAGCCGCCGGCGAGGCCAGACGCGGCGGAGGGCTCGGGTTTTGCACTCCGGCGACCAAAAGGATGGCGGAGACCATCTACGTGATGCGGGTAGTGAGCCGCGTCGAGTGGTGGCAGTAGGTGGAGCTGGGGTGGCCGGAGACGACGGCGGCGAGCACGTCCGCGGCGGCCGGAGTTCGGGCGAGGTCGAACTAGTCACTAGCGGGCACGGCGAGGGGCTTGTGGGGGTGCTACGGACCCCTGCGAGTGCGTTGAAGACGGTGGCGTGCTCGGTTGCGACCCAACGTGGCTGTGGCCACGAGGCGATGTGCGGTGGCGGCGGCGAGCTTTGGCTCCGATGGCCATGGTGGTTAGAGGACGCGGACGAGCGCGGGGAGAGGGGGAAACGGTGGCGAAGCTCATAGCGATCACGAAGAGGGGCTCGGCTTGCTCGGAGACAGCTTGGCGACGGCGAATGTGGCCGTGCAGAGGGGAAGACGACTCGTGGGGGCGATGTGGGGCTCCCGCGGTGGCGTGGCTCGGGGTGGAAGGAAGAGGGGGTCGAGGCGGAGCCTCTGGGCCGGTCAGAGGAGCGAGGGAGAGGCGGTGGCCGCGGTGGTGCTTGTCGGCGGCGACGGCAGCGCTCGGCTTCCGGGGAGAGAGTGAGAGAGGCGAGACATGGGGGAGAGTGGAGCGGTCGAGGGGTCCAGGGGGTCGGCGTGGCACTCGTAGACGCGTCCGGGGCGTCGGCGGAAGCAGGAGGTGGCCGGCGTGTGGCCGCGGGCGCCGGCCACGCGCCTCTCGTCCTCCTGGCGAGAGGAGGAGGATGACTGGCAGGAGCCAGTGGACTGGGCCGAGCTGGTGGGCTAGGTGGGCTGCACCAGGTAAGTCCCGATTCTCTCTCTCTTTTTCTGTTTTTCATTTATTCTATTATTTCTGTAACTTCAGGGCTTTATTAAAAATGCCAGGGCATTTCCAAAAATCATAAAATTAATCATGGCTACTGCTTAGAATATATCCAACAGCAAACATTTTAGTTTATGATTATTTGAGCATTTAAAATATTTTATAGCATTTAAATGCCCAAATGCAAATACTATAAGAATTAATCCAATGACCTTATGATGTCCTAGAAAAATGTGCACCATTTTTGTCAAAGGTTTTAACCCAAAACAAAAAGGGTGGGCTTTTTAGAAGGGCATTTCAGGTTCATTGAAAAAGTTTTTAGTAAACCCTAGTTGTTCCAGGGGGGTGCTGGGGGTTCTATCAGTCCCCATTTCAAATTTAAGAGAAATTTAAACATGATGCACACTCTAATGCTTGAACTAGCTAGGGTGTGACAACTCACCCCCACTCAAAAGAATCTCGTCCCGAGATTTAGGATCCTCCGGGAAGAAGGTGGGGTACTTGAGTCGAAGACGATCCTCCCTTTCCCAAGTGGCTTCTTCCTCGGAATGGTGTGACCATTGAACCTTGAGAAACTTGATATTATGGCGTCGAGTGGTACGCTCGGCTTGATCAAGGATACGAACGGGATATTCCCAATATGATAGGTTATCTTGTGGATCAAGCGTTTCGTGGTCCACTCCACGCATAGGATCCGCGAAGCAATGCCTGAGTTAAGAAACATGGAAGACATCGTGAACTCTGGAAAGATGCGAAGGTAGTTCCAATTGGTAGGCAACTTCTCCTTGTTTGGCAAGAATGCGAAAGGGTCCGATGCAACGAGGAGCCAATTTGCCTTTGATACCGAAATGATGGGTTCCCTTTAACGGAGTAACCCAAAGGTAAGCCTTCTCGCCGACTTCATAAGTCATGAGCTTATGTTTACGATCATATTGGCTCTTTTGCCGAGATTGGGCTGTTTTCAATTTCTCACGAATAACGCGAACCAGCTCTTCTGCTTCCTGAATCATATCCAGGCCAAAGAGTTGTCTTTCCCCGGTTTCTGACCAGTTAAGAGGCGTTCGACATTTTCGTCCATAGAGAACTTCGAAAGGAGCTTTGCCCAAGCTAGCTTGATAACTATTGTTATAAGCAAACTCCGCGAATGGAAGGAATTTCTCCCAACCCATTCCGAATGAGATGACAGAAGCTCGGAGCATATCTTCCAGAATTTGATTGACTTGCTCTACTTGACCACTTGATTGAGGATGGAAGGCGGTGCTAAAAGAGAGACGAGTTCCCATAGCATTTTGGAAACTTTCCCAAAATCGAGAGGTGAAGAGACTCCCACGATCTGAGTTAATTTCCAATGGGACACCATGAACAGACACTATTCGGGAGATGTATAAGTCAGCTAGCTGGCTAGCAGTGATACTCTCACGAACAGGTAGGAAATGGGCTACTTTAGAAAGACGGTCGATCACGACGAAGATGGCATTATTCCCTCTCTTGGTCCTGGGAAACCCAGTGATGAAATCCATACTGATTTTATCCCATTTCCACTCAGGAATAGCCAAAGGTTGAAGGGTGCCAGCAGGCCGTTGATGCTTTGCTTTAACACGATGACAAACATCGCAATTAGCAATGTATTAAGCGATTTCTCTCTTCATCCTAGTCCACCAAAACCTCTGGCGTAGGTCTTGATACGTTTTAGTACTACCGGGATGAATGGTGAGAGGGGATTCATGAGCTTCCTTAAGGATCAGCCGCCTCAGGTTTCATGCCTTGGGGACCACTAAGCGGTTTCCAAAGTATACGACACCTTGATCATCAACGGAGAAACAACTCGTGACTCCTTTCTTAATGTTCCTCTTAATACGGGAGATTCCCGGATCTACCTTCTATGCCTTGATGATCTGATCCGTAAGGGTAGGTTTCGCCACCAGGGTGGATAGGAATCCTCGAGGAACAATGTGAAGATTGAGCTTACGAAATTCCTCATGGAGAAGTGGTTGACTTTGTTGTAACATCAGGTTGTTACAATAAGATTTACGACTTAGCGCATCAGCCATGACATTGGCTTTGCCCGGGGTGTAAGTTATTCCTAAGTCGTAATCCGAGATCAACTCGACCCAACGCCGTTGCCTGAGATTCAAATCCGGTTGGGTGAAGATATATTTCAAACTTTGGTGATCGGTGAAGATCTCGCAACGATTACCGAGGAGGTAACGTCGCCAAGTTTTGAGTGCATGGACTACAGCTGCAAGCTCTAGTTCATGTGTGGGATAGTTTTCCTCATGTGGGTGTAATTGCCGTGAAGCATAGGCAATTACCTGATGATCTTGCATGAGTATGCAACCTAGTCCTTGTCGCGAGGCGTCGCAATAGATAATAAACTCCTTGGAGAAATCTGGTGGTACCAGTATGGTAGCATATGTCAGGCGTCTTTTCAGTTCCTGAAAGCTGAAATCGCACTGTGGGGTCCACTCGAACTTTTTATCTTTCTTGAGGAGTTCAGTTAGAGGTTTAGCAACCTTGGAGAAATTCTCGATGAAGCGGCGGCAATAGCTCGCTAAGCCAAGGAAGCTCCAAACTTGCTTGACCGTCTCAGGTGGAGTCCAATCAAGGATGGCTTGAACTCGCTCGGGATTGACAGCTATACCCTTACCAGAGATTACATGACCTATATAGGTCACTTCTGGCAACCAAAATTCAAACTTGGAGAATTTGGCATAAAGGCGATGCTCTCGAAGTTTCGTCAATACCAGCCTTAGATGTTCGGCATGTTCCTCTTCATTCTTGGAGTAGATGAGTATGTCATCGAGGTAAACTACGAAGAATTTATCCAAATACACCATGAAGACCGAGTTCATTAACCGAGAGAAAGTGGCTGGGGCATTGGTTAAACTGAAGGACATAACGGTGTACTCGTATTGGCCATAACGAGTAACAAAGGCCGTTTTGGGAATGTCTCCATTTCTGATTTTGATTTTATGGTAGCCCAACCTCAAATCCATCTTGGAAAAGACTGAGGATCCAGCGAGCTGATCATACAGATCGTTGATGCTGGGAAGCGGATACTTGTTCTTGATAGTGACCAAGTTGACAGGTCGGTAATCTACAACCATCCGATCCGTTCCATCCTTCTTTTTGACGAAGAGGACGGGGCAAGCCCAAGGAGAGGAACTAGGACGGATGAAACCCTTTTTCGAGGACTCATCGAGTTGGTTCTTAAGCTCGGCTAGTTCTAAGGGTGCCATCTTATAGGGTCTCCTAGAAATTGGAACAGTTCCTGGAACCAGGTCTATCACAAACTCGACATCCCTGTCAGGTGGAACACCTGGCAGTTCTTCTGGAAAGACATCCGAAAAGTCCCGGACTACCGGAATATCCTCAAGGTCTGGAAGGGGGTTGGCATTTAGGGAGCAAAGCTGGTGCTTGGCCACTCGAGTTAAGACATTGACTGTCTTGCCCGATGGGTGAGTAAGTTGAACGGTTCTAGTGGCACAATCAATCTTAGCATAATGAGCTAACATCCAGTCCATACCCAAGATAATGTTAATGTCCGAGGACTTGAGAGCTATTAAAGATGCAAGAAAGACAAGTCTATCAACAAGAATTTCGTTCCCATGGCTTACTCTAGAAGTTTGCCATTTGGAACCCGGAGTTTGAATTACCATGGAAGTGGGCATGTCACAGAATGTCGTGTTATGCAATCAAGCATAGTTCTCGGATATGAATGAATGAGATGCTCCGGTATCGAAAAGAACAGATGCCGAATGGCAATTAACAAGGAGCGTACCAAGGACGACGTTAGGATCCTCGTGAGCCTCCTCGGCTGAGACATAGTTGACATGGCCACGTGCAGTGGTGACCGGCTTGGCGTAGAATGTCTTTCCCGCTGGCTTACCACGGCCAACGGACTTTCCAGACTGATTGGGGTTGTTTTTCTGGGGACACTCTCGTCTATAGTGACCCGGCTCTCCACACTTGAAACACGTCACAACATTGGGACGTGGGGCAGCATTAGCAGCGGGGCCACCATAGGGCTTGGGCGGTGCAAACTGCTGGTTGGGACGGGGCGCCTCAAAGGATGGCCTCGGAATGAACCTGGGTGGCAGTGCCGTGCTTGGAATCCACACCCGGTGCTTCTGAGATCCAGAGCCGGATGAAGAGCCAAAATCACGAGAGTGCTTGCGTGAAGCGTCATAGTCAGACTAGCCTGACTCAGCACTGATGGCTTTATTGACCAACTTCTGAAAGGAGGTGCACTCGTGCAGACGAAGATCGCGACGAAGCTCAGGGCTAAGTCCCTTGCAGAACCTTGCCTGCTTCTTAGCGTCGGTGGATACCTCTTCAGGAGCATATCGGGCCAGATTCCCAAATTCACGGCTATATGCATCCACAGTCAGTCTTCCTTGGGTGAAATTGCAGAACTCTTCCCTCTTGCGATCCATGAGACCTTCCAGAATGTGATGCTCACTAAAAGCCTCACTAAATTCAGCCCAAGTAGTGATTTAGCCGACCGGGCGCATAGCTTCAAAGTTCTCCCACCAAAGGCTAGTAGGGCCGTCAAGGTGATAGGCAGCATAAGTAACCTTGTCAGCTTCGGCTACGTTGGCAGAACGTAGCTTGTGGGTGATGCTGCGAAGCCAGTCATCCGCGTCGAGGGGCTCGACGGAATGGTTAAACTTTGGTGGGTACAGCTTGATGAAGTCATTGATTGACACCAAGTCATTTCGCTGATGGCGTGCAGTGTTCTGCTCAATCCACTCTAGCAAGCGGTTAGTCTCACGCTTGTTTCTTTCCGCCTCCAGCATCACTTCGGCCAAAGAAGGCGCGTGAGGAAGATTTTCACCCCTAGCTGCACTGGCTTCCCCCTGCTCCGGGGCAGCAGGGTTGCTGCGGGTGTTGACCATCCTAGGAGAAAACAAGACAATGGTTTAGATAAGGATGGCACAAACTTAGCAAGGAAGTGCATAATGTAATGGATAACATGGAATGCAGTGATGTTCATTGCACGACATGGTAATATAGAAACTGCCATATATATACCATTGGTCATACACACCGTACATATTTTAGTACAAGCTCAGGCTAGAGTACAACTACGGTGAAAGACATTACATCTCATCAGAGGCATTCCAAGCTCCTATACATTATTTTCCTACACCTCCGAAGCATGATACACACCAAGTCGTATCCCATGGTCACGCAGGACTGTGGAGAATACAACTACTACAATACTAGTGAAACTACTACTAGCTCAGACGGCTCCGTAGTAATCCTCATAGAAGTCACCACCAAAACCTGCAAGTGGAACATGATCATCTGGGAACAGACGGTCCTGCGGAGTCTGCAGACCAAAGGGACTCGGATGTGGCCTTGGTCCCACAGGTGGTGGCAGACGGGGACCACGAGGAGGGGTGATGCCTCCCACATTGCGCCACTCCATACAATCTGGCAATCCAGACCGTACAGGGTACAGATCCCTCAGATCCATGTATCCTGCCTGTACCGCTGGTGCAAACCGAGTCAAAGTGGCCCAGTGATCAGCACGAGAGTTAAAAAGCCCCATACGCAAGGCCCGATTTTCGCGGTCCTTATCCTCGAGCATCTCGGCAGTAGTGCGGAGTAGTGACTCCTCATGTGTGGGGTCAGAATAGATAGCCTGGAGATACCCTTGTGCTCCCGGAAGTGAAGCTGGCATATAACGGAAGTCGGTGTTCCGAAGCAGGCCAGTCCGGACTCGCATGATGGTCATCATGGAATAGGCAGCATCCTGCACAGCCATCTCAACGGTAACCCCGAGTCCATAGGAACAGTGAAGGGGCTCAGTGGCTCCAGGATAAGAGGGATATATCCTGACGGTACAGAGGTACTGGCTCTAGTTGAAGTCTCTGAACTGCTCTTCGACAGTGTATTCGGGATACCAACGGTAACCCGTCTCGATCATTACCCGGACTAACATAGTAGTATGACCGGGCACATCGAGGCACTGGGTCAGGCAAACCACTTGGTTTTGAGCACGAGTGGCCATCTGAAAGCACAACCACAATGCAAAGGCATTAGAATTTCTAGGGAAAATTGGACAGCATAACAGTTGTAAATGCTCAGAAAAGGATTTGAGACATCCACAACAGTTTGCAATACCACTCAACAACATCGTATCAAGGTTCTGATTCAACTGGCAACATACTAAAAGTAGTAGAAACTGTACTAAGACTTGTAACAACAATCCTATAAGCTACTACAGATTAGTAACACGTGAACCTGATAGAAGAAGAGAGCCTAGTCCTTATCCCACGTTGAATGAGAAGAGAATGACTCAGATCAGAGGGCATAAGGTAAGGAGTAAAAAGAGCCTTACGTTCCCTCCCACAATCAATTCCCCTACATATAACTAAAGCATTTCTAGACTCGACATCGACCAGTTTGGCTCAACGAACCTACAGGCAGTCCGGCTCTGATGCCAACGCTGTCAGGACCCCGATTCCAAGTCACATCGATCTAGCCGGTAACACCTCATATCACATTGCGGCCTCACGCACGGTATCCCCACGGGTGTCGCCTTACCATGGCCCGGGACCGTTTGCGCCTTTTGGCTCACGTATATGATAGTGTCGCTAGCATCCATATGACAGAGAACCCGGGCCGACATGGCTAGTCGTGAACCCAAAGCGGTGCAGACCTATGGAGACAGGCATACATGAATCACATCGAGCATGTCGGTCATCAGCGAGTGAATCCGGGTTGTAGCACTAGGCTAACAGGACTCCGGATGTCACCGCGTGACATTTCCCCAAAGGGACAGCCATAGGAACAAAGTGAAACACATGCCGGCCAGTCAAGTGTCCTGAGCAGCAGTGCTGGGCTAGCAAGACTCCGGTGAACCGGGCTGTAGCGGACTACTATGGCTCGAGGAACACTAGACTACATTTCCCCATAAGAAAGGCTGCCAAGGATAAACAACTAGATTGTCGGATCCCACTCATACCAGGCATTTCAATCATACACACAATATGCCCGATATGAGTACATACAACATGGCATCACAAAAAAACTCTACAACTCAAGTACTTATTTAAAGGCTCCAGAGAGCCATACATAACATGTTCATACAGATAGGGGTCACATGACCCGACACTCAAGTCATACAAGCATACAAGCACATGCGGAAGCAAATAGTCTGAGTACAGACACTAGAATGCAAGAAGGCTTCTCGAAGCCTGTCTATCTACATAGGGTCCTCCATGGCCAGGGTCACCACCTCGGTGGCGAGTTACTCATCGACGTCGAGGTCTACATAAAACCCATCGGAGGGGGCAGTGTTGTCGTCTGAAAACAGTAATTATGCAAACATGAGTACAAAGGTACTCAGCAAGTCTTACATCAGAACCTACTATACATGCTCATTCTCAAGAAGGTGGTGGGGTTATTGCAGCAAGCCAGCATTGACTCTTGGCTAAGCTATCCTACGGAACTCCACTAGTAAAATAGTTTTCGCACACGAGTCCACTACTCACCAACACAATACTCCACCGAGGATCCTCCCTCGTCATCCTACGAGAGGGCCATCCTCGGTACTCACACTTATCTTGAGTCTTCTAGTAGTATCCATTAGCTTGTCTATGAACTGTATAGGCAAACAAGTAGTCCCTTACCGCGGACGCGGCTATTCGAATAGAATTATACCCTGCAGGGGTGTACTTCTTCATACACGCTTTCACCACTTACCGTTGTTTACACGACATGTACTCGGCAACCTTCAAGCGGAAGCCCAACGAGGGTGTCGGCCACGGCCTACCTAAACACTCAAGGCTCTAGTCCAGGTTTATCGCCTATTCAGGTTCCATCCACAGGGAGTCCGACCGAGGTTTCCACATACGGCCCCGAACGATGTGAACAGGGGTCCCGAGACACCAAACGGGTGACTCGGTACACCGTGCCACGGTGTATCTACCGCAACATAGCCCACCCCTAGGGTCAGCGCTACGCACGGCCGCCAACACATAACCTACAAACACCAGAAACTAATCGCAACTCCTGGACAGAGTACTAGGGTGGATAAGAACCGAGAGGGTCCATTGGTTTCGGGCCCAATGTATGGTAGTAACTGAATCTTAAATCACACATACAGATCTCAGTTCTTATGGACGGCCTCAATGAAACAACCCACCATGTACTCCTACATGGCCTCTCATCGATACCTTTACCATATCATGTTCAACACATCCCTCACATTACCGACATAATCATTTCACTGTTGCCCATCACCCAGATGAACCAGACCCGACACAACTCTAAGCATAGCAGGCATAGCAAGGTAGGAAACACATACATGGCTCAATCAACTCCTACACATGCTAGTGGGTTTCATCTAGTTACTGTGGCAATGACAGGTCATGCAGAGGATAAGGGTTCAACTACCGTAGCACACAACAGTTTGAATCGCGTTGTCTTAATGCAGCAAACAAGAGCAGAAGCGAGAACATGGTTTTGTATCGGAATGATCAATGGGTTGCTTGCCTGTTGTAATGGTAGTAGGGTACTACCGTTCAGACGGATACTCGGGGATATCCTCGGAGGCAGAACCTACCACGAAAGACACACCAAACATAATCAACACATAACAATATGCAACAATATGATGCATGCTATGACATGGCAAAATGAATGTGTCTTGGCCTAATGCAAGCTAAAACAGAAGGGAATGAACTCATTTGAACCAAAGATTCAAATGTTAGCTCATTTAACATAGCCTTATTAGTGCATTATCTTATTTTGCTTAAACAGCAAGGTTAGCTTGTTTTGTCATGCATGAAACCATTACAGATGGATAGATTGAATTTTTCTGATCATTTTTTATATATAATTTGTTTGATTTGGAGCTATGGTTGATTTTCTATGATTTTTAGAAGTTTTGGCTATTTTCTGGAATTTCCTATATAAGAATAATTCCAGTAATTGAATTAATGCGTCAGCATGACATAGGTGTGATGTCAGCGGGTCAACTGGGTCGGCCAGGTCAAACCTGACTGGTGGGCCCTGTCTGTCAGTGTCTCAGCTAATTAACAGGATTAACTTAGTACTAATTAACTGTCAGTGGGGCCTGGGCCCACATGTCAGTGACTAAACTAATTAAAATTAGTTAACACTAATTCTAAACTAATTAGCAGGCTGGCCCCACCTGTCATAGGCTCAGGGAGAGTCAACCTGGGCCCACGCGTCAGTCCACAGTCAAAAGTGGTCAAACTCTCCGGCGTTTAGCCGCCGGCGAGGCCAGACGCGGCGGACGGCTCGGGTTTTGCACTTCGGCGACCAAAAGGATGGCAGGGACCATCTACGTGATGCGGGGAGTGAGCCGTGTCGAGTGGTGGAAGTAGGTAGAGCTAGGGTGGCCGGAGACGACGGCGGCGAGCACGTCCGCGTCGGCCGGAGTTCGGGCGAGGTCGAACTAGTCGCTAGCGGGCACGACGAGGGGCGTGCGGGGGTGCTATGGACCCCTGCGAGTGCGTTGAAGACGGTGGCGTGCTCGGTCGTGACCCAACGTGGCTGTGTCCATGACGGCGATGTGCGGTGGTGGCGGCGAGCTTTGGCTCCGATGGCCATGGTGGTTAGAGGACGCGGACGAGCGCGGGGAGAGGGGGAAACGGTGGCGGAGCTCACAGCGATCACGAAGAGGGGCTCGGCTTGCTCGGAGACGGCTTGGCGACGGCGAATCCGTCGATGGATTCCGGCGGCCGTGCTCGGGGAAGACGACTCGTGGCGGCGATGTGGGGCTCCTGCGGTGGCGTGGCTCGGGGTGGAAGGAAGAAGGGGTCGAGGCGGAGCCTCTGGGCCGGTCAGAGGAGCGAGGGAGAGGTGGTGGCTGCGGTCATGCTTGTCAGCGGCGACGGCAGCGCTCGGCTTCCGGGGAGAGAGTGAGAGAGGCGAGACATGGGGGAGAGTGGAGCGGTTGAGGGGTCTAGGGGGTCGGCGTGGCACTCGTAGACGCGTCCGGGGCGTCAGCGAAAGCAGGAGGTGGCCGGCGTGTGGCCGCGGGCGCCGGCCACGCGCCTCTCGTCCTCCTGGCGAGAGGAGGAGGACGACTGGCAGGAGCCAGTGGGCTGGGCCGAGCTGGTGGGCTAGGTGGGCTGCTCCAGGTAAGTCCCTGTTCTCTCTCTCTCTTTCTGTTTTTCATTTACTCTATTATTTCTGTAACTTCAGGGCTTTATTAAAAATGCCAGGGAATTTCCAAAAATCATAAAATTAATCATGGCTCCTGCTTAGAATATATCCAACAGCAAACATTTTAGTTTATGATTATTTGAGCATTTAAAATATTTTATAGCATTTAAATGCCCAAATGCAAATACTATAAGAATTAATCCAATGACCTTATGATGTCCTAGAAAAATGTGCACCATTTTTGTCAAAGGTTTTAACCCAAAACAAAAGGGTGGGCTTTTTAGAAGGGCATTTCAGGTTCATTGAAAAAGTTTTTAGTAAACCCTAGTTGTTCCAGGGGGGTGCTGGGGGTTCTGTCATCCCCATTTCAAATTTAAGAGAAATTTAAACATGATGCACACTCTAATGCTTGAACTAGCTAGGGCGTGACAGACAGAAATCTTGTGTTTTTAAATTCTCTGTTTTGCACGTGCATTCCTATCATATTCCTGTCTATTTCCTAACCCTGCATTGTTAGAATCCTCAAATTCAAACAAGCCCTTACTCGATTACTTCTGTTACACATATGTGTCAAAGAAAACCTTGTGTGGTTTGTCCTGCTCCTGCGGCGCTGTGTTCCACCCCAGCTCAGCTGTTCCAACGACGGAAGGGTTCACCACAGCAGGGATACGCTCTCTAGATTGTCTTTCGCCGCCTCAGATCTTCTTCCCCACCGCCGGCAGCCACGGCAACTGCATTACCATCATCAACTGAGCAGATGACCTTGAGGACTACACGGGTCCGTAACAGAGGTCGCACTCTTCCGTGTCTGCTTACGTTATGCGTCGCTTAATATGATGACATGCTACATTATCGTCGTGTTCACCTATTAGACTCCGAGTCAGGTCCAAACTAATGCTGAAACTTGAGTTTTTAAATGGTTGTGGGGTACATATTGGGGCAGCAATTAGTACTATCTGTCTACTATCTGGTTAATCTCCGTGTCTAATATGAGTTTCATGTTGGGTGCAAACAAACATTAAAGGAGCCATTATCTGTATTTTTTAACTAAAGCTATTATCTGCCTGCTATCATTGGTTTTGGGTCTATCCACAGTTTGCTACCATCACTCGGGATTTGTGCATGCACTCCTTACATAATCTCACTATGTTTTATTCCTATGCATGCCAGTTATTGTACACAATGGAACTGATCACGTAGAGCAAAAGAGACGAGCCTTGCGTGGCAATAAAATTGCATGCAGACGTCGTTCCATGGTGGGCGCAAAGGCAGGCCCCCCTCCACCCATTTCGGATCGTAATCAAGAGGAAGATAACTGTTACGAGGGGGATTCAGAAGGAGAAGACCACTCCTATTTACCCCATGAGGTCTTCGCTCTAACTCGGCATGCTGATGTTGGTAATATCATGCATATGGTGCCTTGCATTGCTTACTGTATACATTAAAGATGTCATCTGCTTAGTTTAGACATGCTTTGTGTCAATGCCATCTATTTAGTTTCTTTATCGTATATGTGAATCATGCAATGCCATCTTGTCTAGCTAGGCATCATATATGTGAATTTTGCAATGCCACCCTGGTTAGCCAGTCATCTTATATGTGAATTATATCATGCCATCATTTTTTATTACGTGTTAAATTTGTCAAAAAATTTAGTACATTCAGTTACTCTTCCTGTGCATCAGCCATTTGGCACGGCCATGGAAAAATCTGGAGTGGAAACAAGGTCTTCAGAGCAGACAATGCTATCTGACGGAGCACATGTCTTGCTGGTTACCGATAGCTCCTCAGAGGAGGATTCAGAGACAGATGACCAGTCATATTTCCCCCCGAGGTGCATGCCCTAACTTGGCAGGGTTATGTTGCTCATATCGTGCGTATGGTATCTTGCATTGCTATGTCATTTTCTTAGTTTAGACATGCTTTGTGTGAATGCCACCTGTTTAGTGTCTAATTACCATATATGTGAATTATGCAATGCCATCTTGTTGCAAGACATTATATATGTGGATTATGCAATGTTATCTTGTTGCAAGGCATTATGTATGTGAATTATGCAATGCCATGCTGTTTAGGCAAGCGTCATATATGTGAATTATATCATGCCGTCCGTTTTTTGTATTTCTCATTGCTTTTGTCGGCAATGTTTGTATATTCAACTGCTCTTCCTGTGCATCAGCCATTTCAATTGGTGATGGAGAAATCTGGAGTGAAAACAAGTTCTTCAGAGCAGACAATGCTACCTGCTGAAGCAGATATCTTGCTGGTTACAGATAGCTCTTCAGAGGAGGATTCAGAGGCAGATGACCAGTCCTATTATCCCCCTGAGGTGTATGCTCAAACTTGGCAGGGTTATATTACTCATATAATGCATATGTTGTATTGCAATGCTTAGTTTTTACATCATATACACAATATTGAATGCCATCTCCTTAGTTGACACATCATATATGCGATTGCCCTCTGCTCACTTCCTTGGTATATAAATCATATATTTGAATTATGTCATGCCATGATGTTTACATAGACAGCATGTTCTGAATTATGGCATGCCAACCCATTTTCTAAAGACATAATATAGTTATATCATCTCATCCTGTTTACATAGTCATCATATTTAAATTATGTCATTCTATCCATGAATTATATCATGCCATCATGTTTCCATCGACGGCATGTTCGTGATTTATGGCATGCCAACCACTTTAATAGACACATCGTATAGTTATATCATGTCATCTTGTTTACATAGTCATCATATTTTGAAGTGTGTCATTCTATCATGTTTAGTTAGCCATCATACATGTGAAATTGTGTCATGCTATCCTGTTTAATTAGCCATCATATATGTGAAATTATGTCCTACTATTCTGTTAGCTTAGACAACATAAATGCGAATTATTTCATGCCCTGTTTTCTTCCCTACTATCCATTGCACCTGTCTATCTTACAATGTCTATACATTCAATTGCTTTTCTTGTTTATCGGCCATTTCAATTGGAGGGAGTGATGGCAGTATTTGTGGGAGTAAAAACACGGTCTTCAGAAAAGATCGTGCTACCTGTTGATGCAGATAGAACCACGGTTGTACTTGCCCAAGAACCAGCCCACCACACAAAACCCACACTCATGCAGATTGTACCCCTACCCAGTTGGACAGAGAACTAGCTACACCCCTTCTAACCCCAACCCCATCAGATAGTCACCCAGTTCCCGTTGACACAGCACCGTCTCCACCACAGAGCACCCAAACACGAGCAGTTAGTAAGGCAACTGCAGTGCCCAAATCACAAGGACCACCACTCCGAACCCGAAGTCAACGCTTAAAGCAGAAGAAGAATTGTTCTCAGGTCAGGTTCCGTAGCTATGGTTCATACTACTTTGCTCTTGCATCACTGTATTTATTGATACCAACTAATTTCAAATTTGAAGGATGCAATTGAAACTCCAATGGCGCAACAGGTATGTTTTAAACCTGTTTCTTCAACATGTTTGGCTGTTTGCTATTGTAACTTGCTCTATGTTGATTTCAGTTTCAATTGAATAAACAATTATGTTCTCATGCCATGCACATTACAAGTGTTGTTATTGTTGTGTAGTTTCCCACACTTATATTTTGTCTATGCTGCTTTGTCTTAAATAGATATGATTCGAACTGTATCTATCTTGATTT
This sequence comes from Triticum urartu, assembly GCF_003073215.2. Lineage (NCBI taxonomy): Eukaryota > Viridiplantae > Streptophyta > Magnoliopsida > Poales > Poaceae > Triticum > Triticum urartu. The sequence goes on along the minus strand of NC_053028.1, from coordinate 508,279,046 downwards.
GGCAACATAAACTAGAATGATATAGACCATACAGTGAACATACTACATAGATATATGTTTGTTTCATGCTGTTATCCTGTCCACCTTACTACTGAACTGGTTTACCAAAATGAGTTTCATATACTACATTGTAAACCTGAGATGTGTTTGTTTGTTTCTCTTTTAGAACGCGGATAAAATATTGGAGAAGAGTACCCTGTTATGCAATGGTAAAGGAAGTAATGCAGATAAGGTTCAAGATAGTGAGACATCCCTGTTGGTCTCCAAGAAAGCTGATAAAAACTATATTGAAGACACTGAGACAATCCCAAAGTCCTGTCTTGATGTAGTGTTGGAGTTACTGGCTACCACTGCTGGCACCAGCTCTTCGAACTCACTGCCTGAATCAGTTTGGCTTCTTGAGTCTCAACTTCAAGTTGAAAGACATCGATCAGATGTTATGCGACAGGAAGCCGAAGGACTGAGGAAGTCCCTGCAGAATTCAGATGCATACTTTCTGGTGCAACGTCAAGTGCTGGAGGACTTAAGCGCCAAACAATAGAAACTTAATAAGCTTGTTAAGCATCTTGCCAGCATTATGGGTACCCAGGATATTGTTTCTTGAGCTCTTCTGAAGTGGTTTCAATTCTGGACTTGTTTTGCTGCGGCGTTTATATGCTGCTGTGTTCCCTATATTTGCACTGGTGGCGAACTTTGATGCCCAGTAGATATAATATGTGTAATAGCCGTGATAGCCTAGTGTAAGTTGCTTGCTTATTTATTTCCTTGTTGTCTTGTTTATTTGTTTGCTTGTAGTCAGTGCAGTTCTTTTTCTGCGGTTTGCTAGTGGCTGCAATAACCTATTTTTTAAAACTAGGCGACAATAACCATGGGCTAATATTTACTGTAGTGACACTGGGCCTCCTACGGCCCGTAGAAACAGTGGGCCTTCTACGGGCCGTAGAAACAGTGGGCCTTCTACGGGCCGTAGAAACAGTGGGCCTTCTACGGGCCGTATCATCAATGGGCCTTCTACGGGCCGTATCATTAATGGGCCTTATACGGGCCGTATGATCGATTGGCCAAACATGGGCTAAACAGACCGCATTCTGGCCGTAAATGGGCTAGAGTTGGAATCGTCCGTTCATGGGCCGACCATAACGGGCCATTGTTAATAGGCCGTATTTGATGACGCTATGAAAACGGCCCAACGTATTAACAGACCACAAAAGGGCCGACTGTAACCATGGGCTGAATTTGGCCCACAAGCAGAAAATGACAGTAACGGGCCATAAGTAAACTAATGCTGGAAATGAGCCCAAGAATAAATGGGCTCTGAGAAGGCTAAAAGATAACATGGGTTGGAGATGGCCCAACAGAATAACGGGCCGTTAATGGGTATAAAGTGATACACTGTTCATTATGGGCCAGTTTCACCATGGACCATTAATGGGTGTAAAGTGATACATTGTTCATTATGGGCCAGTTTCAGCACGGGCCGCTAATGGGCCAAGAGTTACAAAGGGCCTCATATGGGCCGAAAGACGTCATGGGCTATACATGGGCCAGAAGTGAAAACGGGCTGGAATCATATTGGACGGCCCAGATGACGCTACTGGGCCTAATTCGGATAGGGCGTAACGGGCCTTGGGTTAGCGGGTTGTAAATGGGCTATATGCGAACAGGCCATTAACAGGCTTTCCATGGGCCGGCCCGCCAGCTTTTGACAAAGTCAAATGGGCCGGTCTTTTCACAGGAATGGGCCACTGTTGGGCCATGCCACGTGTCGACGTATCATAGGCGCCTTCTGTCCAGTGAGTGGATGACATCTGTCCCAACGATGAGCCGATACGTGTTTCCTCTAGCCAATGATGATTTTACACGTGGAAAATCCCCATTGGTTAGGGCTGTTAACGGGTTATCGAATCCAAAACCCGACCCGATAGCTTAACGGCGTTCCGTTACGGTGGATGCCACGTGTCGATCACCCTTGACGAAAGCACTTCTGTGACGCGTGATTTATTGTCATGGAAGTGGACACTTCCGTGATGATAATTTTGGTAATGTCATGGAACACTTCTACGACAGCACAGGTATGACTATCTTGATTTTGTCATAAATTTGTCATGGATGTACATGCATGACAAAAAAGCGACCTACTGTGACAAACACGTATCATCACGAAAGTGTATTTTTTTGTAGTGGACACCTCCTATTCTTGTGGCCACTCCTGCCTCAACAGAGGTTGCAGGATAAACTGGAAAAGCCTGATGAGCCGCTTTCTCAGCTGCCAGTTGAACCGCCTGCTCAGCCTCTTGACGGATCCTCTCCTGAGCCGCCAAGTTAAGGGCTCCACCCTGCGCCGACTCATGCATGTGCGGTTGGTTACGGTGTTGAGCGTTGCTTGACATAGCGGCTGAGTCCATATGCCTCCTATAGCTCGGGCTCTGGCTTGGGCGAGGGGTTGAATGGATTCTGTCTCGACTGTAAGAGTACGCATCTTGCTGCGCCAGAGCCGTCTGAAGAAGTTCTCTCACCCTTCGTGTTTCAATTGCTGTCGGAGAGTCGCCTTCCATCGGGAGAGCCGCCAAACGAGCCGACGCAACAATGAGATTCTCCAAAGGGTTAGAAAAGTGACTCGGTGGTATTGGTGCATATGAGGCGGAGCAGTATTCATACGGGGTGGCTCCATGGCCCGCGGTTGAACTGGCGCCCCCGCCCTGGGTGTTGTAACCCAGTTTGCCTTTGGCGGGTTGCTATGACTGGCCCCGTGTGTGTGGAAAAGGTTCCTGGGATCATAAGCCAGAGGCAGACGTGACTGAGTTTTCTGGTGTCTTCTCCTCATGACCTCGTTTGACGCGTTCAGATCCACCGAGAGCCGGAAAGTCTCCGCTTGAAGCTGTTGAGCATGAGCATCTAAAGCCGCCCACTCCGCGGACATCCTGACTTCTTCTGCTGCTAAATTTTCCTTGGCCTGTGCCATCTCTTCGCGTAGTCGTGCCACCTCCGCGTCATGCTGAGCCTTATCCGCCGGCTCCACTACAGCAGTCAACAGAGTCGTCAACTTATCCATGAGGTCCACTAGCACTTGAGCCGGGGGGCGCGCGGGGTCTCCTGACCCGGCTGGTGCCGACCTGGTGGTTATTGCTGCCGCAGCCGTAGAGTTCTGCCCGGGTTGAGTGCCAGACATGAAAACTCTAGCTCGATTCGGCGGCTCAGAGAGGTCCGGAATACTGCTACCATCGGAACATCCCTCAAGCATGCCATCTTGTAGCTGATACAAAGAATCTGTCTCGCCTGAGGACGACTCACCGTTAGAACAGATGGCCGTCTCACCGCCATGCACTGATCCTTCAGAGAATTCACCTCCATGGATGCAACCCACGAAGTCATGCCTCATGGCAGGTTGAGTCCGGGCGGATCTCGTGCGCTGAGCCATCTCGATGGGGTTGGTGCAGACGTCCAACTCAGGGCCCGACTCGCCGATCCGGCTGATGAAGACATGGATTCCGCCAAAGGGGACCCGGTACCCGTACTCAATTGAGCCGGCCTCGGGGCCCCAGCCTTCGTCGTCGATGTAGAGCTTTCCGCAATGACTCTTGGTCATCTGGCCCACAGTGTATCCCTTGAGCCCTTCGAAGTTGCCCTTCAAGAACTCAAATCCACCATGCGTTGGCCCCACGATGGGCGCCAACTGTCGTGGAATCGTCACGGCAGATGTCCTAGCAAAAGGACTTAGCCGTAGGGCCATCGCAACTAGGAAGCTTAAAGGGGTTAATCAGGACAAAGGACACGAGAGGTTTATACTGGTTCGGCCCCTTACGGTGAAGGTAAAGCCTAGTCCAGTTGATGTTGTATTGCTAGATTTCGATGACCAAGGAGCGAATCCTCTAGCTTGGTTATTGATCTGTTGTTTCTTGTCCTAAGCCGCCGCCGGGTCATCCCCTTATATACACGGGTTGACGCCTGGCGGCCTACAGAGTCCCGGTCGGCTCATAAAACGTGTCAGGCTCGGTGACTTCTTTTATATGCCTTTCTTTACAAGTCTTTCTTTACATATGGCGGTTTACAATATTGGGCCTTAAGCTGCCTCTGGGCTTAGGCCTTCAACAAGTCTTAATAAACTATCACCTTGAATATTATTGGGCTTCTTTTTGTAACCCGCCACTGGGGTTGACCTGGCCCCTCCTGGGAGGGTCATACCTGGTAGCTATATCCCCAACACTTTGAGATTTCGTTTTATAGGATTGAATACTTTTATGGATTTGGGAGCACTTGATATATGTCTTGCATATGAATACTCGTGGTGACAATGGGGTATCATATTGATTCACTTGATATGTGTTTTGGCACTCAACTCGCGATTTCCCGAGGTGACATTAGGGTAATCTACGCATAGGAGTTGATGCACATTCTTGTCTTTGTTTCTCCGGTAGAAATCTTGGGGCACTCTTTGAGGTTCTTTGTGTTGGATTGAGTATTATGAATCTGAGATTATTTGGTGTTATTTTAGTACAAACTCTTAGATAGATCGATTGGAAAGAATAACTTCGAGGTGGTTTCGTACCTAACAAACAATTTCTTCTTATATTCTCTTCTAGATAGGAACTTTGGAGTGATTCTTCATCGCATGTTGAGGGATGGTTATATGATCCAATTATATTAGCATTATTGAGATATTGCACTAGTGAAAGTATGGACCCTAGGCCTCATTTTCAAGCATTGCAATACCGTCTGTGCTCTGTTTTATCAATTGCTATCTTGCTATTTTTTATTGTTCTTATTACATAAATCAATATCTACTATCCATAGTACACTTGTATCACCATCTCTTTGCCGAACTAGCGCACATATACAAATTCCCATTGTATTTGGTGTGCTGGGGACACAAGAGAATCTTTGTTATTTGGTTGCGGGGTTGTTTGAGAGAGACTATCTTCATCCTACGCCACCCACGGATTGATGAATCTTAGGTCATCCACTTGAGGGAAAATTGCTACTGTCCTACAGAACTCTGCACTTGGAGGCCCAACACGTGTCTACAAGAATAAAGTTGCATAGTAGACATCATCCACTTGAGTATGTTTCTTCGGAAAGTGTACCAAATGCTCATTACTATTAACATGAAAAGTGACATTGCCTTTATTGCAATCAATAATAGCCTCTGCAGTATTCAAAAAGGGTCTACCAAGGATGATCGACATATTGTCGTCCTCGGGTATATCAAGAATAACAAAGTCCGTTAAGATAGTAACATTTGCAACTACAACAGGCACATCCTCAAAAATACTGATCGGTATAGCAGTTGATTATCAGCCATTTGCAAAGAGATTTCAGTGGGTGTCAACTTATTCAAATCAAGTCTACGATATAAAGAGAGAGGCATAACACTAACACGGGCTACTAGATCACATAAAGCAGTTTTAACATAGTTTATTTTAATGGAGCATGGTATGGTTGGTATTCCTTGATCTCCTAGTTTCTTTAGTATTCCACCCTTAAATGTGTAATTAGCAAGCATGGTGGAAATTTCAGCTTCTGGTATCTTTCCTTTATTAGTAACAATATCTTTCACATAGAAAAAATAAGGTGACATTTTCAAAATATCAGTCAAACGCATGCGCAAAAAGACAGGTCTAAGCATTTCAACAAAGTGCTCAAATTCTTCATCATCTTTATTATTTGAATCCTTAGGAGGAAAGGGCATGGGTTTCTGAACCCATGGTTCCCTTTCTTTACCATCTTTCCTAGCAATGAAATCTCTCTTACCATATCTTTTATTCTTAGGTTGTGGGTTATCAAGATCAATAACAGGTTCTATCTCCACATCATTATCATTGCTAGGTTGAGCATCAACATGAACATCACCATTATCATCATTACTAGGTTCATGTTCATTACCAGATTGTGTTTCAGCATCAAAAATAGAAATATCATTTGGATTCTCAAGTGTGTCTATAATAGGTTCACTAGAAGCATGCAAAGTCCTACCATCTTTCTTTTTCTTTTTATTACTAGAAGGACTAGGTGCACCAGTATTAATTCTCTGATAATCTTGCTCAATTCTCTTAGGATGGCCCTCAGGATACAAAGGTTCTTGGGTCATTTTACCACCTCTAGTCATAACTCTAACAACATGCAATGGTACAGGGAGGTGTTATACAAATGATTTTTAACCCCTTTTCGCGACGACGTTTGGAACTGTCGCCAAGTGAGTGACTATGATAGGGGGGTCCTTCCCACACGACCCAGAAACCATCGGGGATAGGGAGCCAGCCAGACATTGCATCCTTGCAACTCATTTGTGCTAGCATTGCCATCGCAGTCGGTATTCTGTGGTGAACGATGTGCAGCCCATCACAAACTATTCACGATTATAGAACGTGTATGATAAGCAAACAATAACATACATTCACTTTTCCCAAACCACATGCGATAACTAATTAAGAAGATTAGCTAATCATCGTACAAGTGTCGGACAAGATTACGAAATGTTGGACCGTCGTAACATCGTCGTACATGACAACTATCGCACATGCTATTCTGTGGTGCAACGTTTACGATGCATAGCACATCAGAAACAGTTCATGGTTGTGAATCGTGTACAATAAGGCAACTATCTCAAATGTTTAGTTTGCCCGCACCGTTTGTGATATTGTCTAATGATAATCCACAAGTACAGGGGATCGTCTGTATCCTTCTTCGATAAATAAGAGTGTCGAACCCAACGAGGAGCTGAAGGTAGAACAAATATTCGCTCAAGTTCTATCGACCACCGATACAACTCTACGCACACTTGATGTTTGCTTTACCTAAAACAAGTATGAAACTATCTGGCAAGAATAAATCTACGAGTACTTTGCGGGAATAAAACTACGAATACATTGCAAGGTAATAAAAGTGGATAGCTTTTGTCAACAAGAAAGTCATTTGTCCCAAGGCAATCGATAACAAGTACCGGTAGTCATTCTTGCAATTCTATATGAGGGAGAGGCATGAGCTAACATACTTTCTCTACTTGGATCATATGCACTTATGATTATACCCCTAGCAAGCATCCGCAACTACTAACGATCGTTAAGGTCGTGAAACCCAACCATAGCATTAAGTATCAAGTCCTCTTTATCCCATACGCCATGACCCACTTATCCGCGTTTAGGCTGTTGTCATCCCTCGCAGCACTGACAATAAGCAAACCATTAACATATTGCAACACCCTACAGTGGGGGCCCCTCACGTTTAAGCGAGACGAAGGGCACCATAGGACAGCACCATAAATAAAATATACAATCATACCAACCAAGATCATGATTAATCCACATGACAAAACAGATCTACTCAAACATCATAGGATAACCATAGATCATTGGGAAATAATATATGGAGTTGAGTGATAATCTCCAAGTGCATTGAATCATCGTAGCAATTCCCAATGGTGGAAGTGATAAGTATGGATTGTCGAACCCACAAGGAGCTAAAGGTAAGATCAATATTCTCTCAAGTCCTATCTGCCACTGATACGACTCTACGTACACCGAATGTTTGCTTCCAACTAGAAACGAGAAATAAAACTACATTGTGGGTATGAAGAGGATAGCTTTGCATGGTATCGGAGAGATAAAATATAAAAGTAGGGGCTGTTATCATAAAGTTATAATATATTACTAAATATTATAAATAGTGAGTGTGGAATAATGATGGGTCAGTGTGCGGAATTATCCTAGGCAATCGTTAACAAGATCGGTAGTCGTCATTGCAATTTCATATGAGGGAGAGGCATAAGCTAACAAACTATCTCTTCTTGGATCATATGCACTTATGATTGGAACTCTAGCAAGCATCCGCAACTACTAAAGATCATTAAGGTAAAACCCAACCATAGCATTAAAGCATCAAGTCCCCTTTATCCCATACGCAACAACCCCCTTACTCGGGTTTATGCTTCTGTCACTCAAGAAACCCACTATAAGCGAATCATGAACATATTGCAACACCCTACAGCGGGATCCCTCATGCTTGCGCGACATGGAGGGCACAATAGGACAGGACCAAAATAAAACATACAACTCATACCAATCTAGATCATCAATCAACCCAAAGACAAAGGATATCTACTCAAAACATCAAAGGATGGAAACACATCTTTGGATCATAATATGTGGCATAAAGCACCATGTTCAAGTAGGGATTATAGCGGGGTGCGGGAGAGTGGACCGCGTAAAAGAGATGAGGATGGTGATGTTGATGAAGACGATCAGCGCGGCGATGATTCCCCTCTCGATGGCACTCTAGCCCCACCGAGAGAGAGGAGGAGAGGTTCTCCCCCTCGTGCTTCCTCCTCCATGGCCTTCCCCCTGGATGGGGAGAGGTTCTCCCTCTGGTCCTTGGATGATGGCCCCTCCGGGATCTTCCCCCATAGCCTCCGGTGATGATGGCCCCCTCCGGCAGGGTGCCAGAGAGGGCCTAGATTGATTTCTCGTGGCTACAAAGGCTTGCGGTGGTGGAACTTCTGATCTAGATTATTTTCTAGAGGTTTGGGTATTTATAGGAGAGGTTGGCGTCGAGAACAAGTCAGTGGGCCCCAGGAGAAGTCCACGAGGCACAGGGGTACGCCCTAGGGGGGTGGGCGCACCCTCCAACCTTGTGGAGCCCACGGGACTCCCCTCCGGTAACTCTTCCTTCCAGTATTTTTTTATATTTTCCATAAAAATTCTCCGTTGATTTTCATCGCATTTCGAGAACTTTTATTTCTGCACAAAAACAACACCATGGTAGTTTTGCTAAAAACAGCGTCAGTCCAGGTTAGTTCTAATCAAATCATACCAAAATCATATCAACTTATTGTAAACATGGCATGAATACTTCATAAATTCTAGATACGTTGGAGACGTATCAGCATCCCCAAGCTTAATTCCTGCTCGTCCTCGAGTAGGTGAATGATAAACGAGATAATTTATGAAGTATGAATGCTAGCAAGTGCATAAGTTTGAATAATGATAGTTCCAATCACTTTTTGTAGCATCATTATATATCATAACAGTAGATCAACTCATAAAACTTCTCATGATCAAGTAACACGCTATTCACATGTTAAAGTATAGATCATAAACTTTGTTGAAAAAACAAACCGTGCTCTTAGTCATCAAACAATTGCAATTCATCTTATTTTCGGGAAGGGTCTATGTACGAGCTTTGATTCAGCAAACTCCGCATACTCAACTATCATTTAATCTTTCACAGTTGCTAAGACTCGTGTGATATTTATGGGTTCAAAGTTTCAATCGAACACAGAGAAAGATAGGGGCTTATAGTTTCGCGTCCCAACCTTTTACCTCAAGGGTAATGTCAACAATAATAATTTATGAAAACCTACATCCAAGTGGATATATATATATATCAGGATTGCTCCAACACAAAGTGCTTGCCAAAGGAAAAAGTGTAAAAAGGAAAGGTGATGATCACCATGACTCTTGTATAAGGGTAGAAGATAAAAGAAAAAGATAGGCCCTTCGCAGAGGGAAGCAGAAGTTGTCATGCGCTTTTATGATTGGATGCACAAAATCTTAATGCAAAAGAATGTCACTTTATATTGCCGCTTGTGATAAAGTCCTTATTATGCAGTCCGTTGCTTTTATTTCTTCCCTATCATAAGTTCGTATAAATCTTATTTTCTTTGCACTAATAGAGCATACATATTTAGAGAGCAATTTTTATTGCATGCACCGATGACAACTTACTTGAAGGATCTTACTCAATCCATAGGTAGGTATGGTGGACTCTCATGGCAAAACTGGTTTAGGGGATGTTTGGAAGCACAAGTAGTATTTCTACTTGGTGCAAAGAATTTGGCTAGCATGAGAGGCAAAGGCAAGCTCAACATGTTGGATGATCCAAGACAATATAATGTTTCAAATATAGGAAAACATAACCCATTAAGTTGTCTTCCTTGTCCAATATCAAATTTTTACCATGTCGTATTTTAACGAGTGCTCGCAATTACAAAAGATGTCCAAGGTAGTATATTTATATGTGAAATCTCTCTTCCTTCAATATTCTTTCATGAATTGTTCAAGTGACCAATTCTGTGTTTGCTAACTTTCAATAAGTATAATACCTATACTTATTATGTGTGAAGTCATTACGCCCCATGTTATAACCATATGAAATGTATATAAATTCAGATTTGTGATATTCAATTCATTCAACCATTTACTCATAGGATATATGTGAGGCACGTGAGTAAATGACAAACTACTCCAAAAAGATATAAGTGAAAAACACTGAGTAGTCAAATAATTAACTAGCCAAGGGAGGATTCTTTTTCATTCGGGATTTCAGATCCAATGATTTTATTCAAACAACAAGTAAAATTGAAAATACGCTCCAAGCAAAACACATATCATGTGATGAATAAAAATATAGCTCCGAGTAAGGTATACCGATAGTTTTGAAGACAAAAGAGGGGATGCCTTCCGGGGCATCCCCAAGCTTAGGCGCTTGAGTCTTCCTTGAATATTACCTTGGGGTTCCTTGGGCATACCCAAGCTTAGCATCTTTGCAATCCTTATTCTCCTCATATCAATATCTCACCCAAAGCTTGAAAACTTCAATCACACAAAACTTAACGGAACTTCGTGAGATAGGTTAGTATGATAAAGAGTAAACCATTCACTTTGGTGATGTCAAAGACAAGGTTCATAATTGTTCTCACACAATTCCTACTGTACCATATCATTTATACAATTTATATTGAGAAATATAAGCCATAGAAACTAGAAAACAAGCAAACTATGCAATGAAAACAGAATTTGTCAGAAACAGAATAGTCTATAATGATATGAACAGCAACCATACTTATTCTACTCCAAAAATTATGAAATAAATTGGTAGACGTGAGGAATTTGTCTATTAATCTTCTGCAAAAATAATCAACTCAAGAGCACTCTTCTGTAAAAAATGGCAGCTAAAATCGTGAGCGCAAAGTTTCTGTTTTTCACAGCAAGATCACATTAACTTTCCCCCAAGTCTTCCCAAAGGTCTTACTTGGCACTTTATTGAAACAAAAGTTATAATACATGATTACTGCAGTATCTTAATCATGTGAACACACAAAAATTAAAATAAGGTAAATATTGGGTTGTCTCCCAACAAGCGCTTTTCTTTAATGTCTTTTAGTTAGGCATGATGATTTCAATGATGCTCACATAAAAGATAAGAATTGAAACATAAAGAGAGCATCATGAAGAATATGACTAGCACATTTAAACCTAGACCACTTCCTATTCCTAGGGATTTTGTGAGCACACAATTTATAGGAACAAGGATCAACTAGCATAGGAAGGCAAAACAAGGATAAGTTCAAAACTTTAAGCACATAGAGAGAAAACTTGATATTATTGCAACTCCTACAAGCATATATTCCCCCCTCATAATAATTTTCAGTAGCATCATGAATGAAGTCAACAATATAACCATCACATAAAGCATTCTTTTCAAGATCTACAAGCATAGAAATTTTTCTACTCTCCACATAAGCAAAATTCTTCTCATTCGGAATAATGGGAGCAAACTTAACAGAATAACGGTCATGTGAAGCATAATCCAATTGAAAATTAAAATCATGATGAAAAGTTTCATGGTTAACATTATTCTTTATAGCATACATGTCATCACAATAATCATCATAGATAGCAGCTTTGTTCTCATAATCAATTGGAACCTCTTTCGAAATAGTGGAGTCATTACTAACTAACGTTGACACTCTTCCAAATCCACTTTCATAAATATCACACTAAGATTCAACACCCTCCAAAATAGTGGGATCACTAATTCCAAAAGTTGACACTCTTCCAACCCCACTTTAGATTATAGTATTATTCATACTCCAAAAGATATAAGTGAAGTTCATGGATCATTCTACAATTAATATAGACTAACCAATATCCAGGCTCAAAATATATAAGTGAAGCACATGAAGCATTCTATAAAACCGTACTCAAGAGATTTAAGTGAAGCACAAAGATCTATTCTATAAGATCATACTTAAAAGATATAAGTGAAGCACATGAAGCATTCTATAAATCAATGAAGGGATATTCAGACTAGCATGATTCTTAAAGGAAAAAACAAAAACACAAAGGACACAAATCATATGAACAAAACAAAAATCGAGGTAATACCAATAATTGTTGAAGAAGAAAGATGGGATGCCAACCGGGGCATCCCCAAGCTTAGATGCTTGAGTATCGTTGAAATATTTAATTGGGGTGGCTTGGGCATCCCCAAGCTTGAACTCTTGTCTCTCTTTATTCTTCTCATATTGATAGCTCCTCGATGTTCGAACACCTCATCCACACAAAACTTTATCAAAAACTTTGTGAGATCCGTTAGTATAATAAAGCAAATCATAACCTTTAGGTACTGTTGCGAACTCATTCCAATTTCATATTAGAACTATATCTAATGTATACCAACTTCACCATGGTTCATACCCCCCCCCCCCGATACTACCCATAGATTCATCAAAATAAGCAAACAACACATAGAAAACAGAATCTGTCAAAAACAGGACAGTTTGTAGTAATCTGGAAATTTAGTATACTTCTGTAACACCAAAAATTATAAAATAATATGAAAATTTAAAAAATTTCTACAGAAGTAATGTTCAAAAAGTTCCAGACACATTGGACTTTCCAGTAAAAAATGTAAATTCACGCGCTACAACCAATTTTTTCTGTTTTTGTACTACACAAGGTAAACAAGCAATCTAATCATCCTAAAACCAAAGCTTGGCACATTATTTTTATAATACAATGGATATATACAAGGGGATAATTATTTTCAGAGAAACTTCCATGAATTTTTTTACATTGTTTCCATGAGCATGAACACAAGTGTCCAAGATCGACCCTCACTTCTCCAATGCATAACCTTCCAATCACTTCTCTTATTGAAACACTTTTTAGGCATGAGAGGCAACTAATTTTTTTGTATTTCATTCTTTTAAAAAAATTGTATGTTTCACCCACAACTAAACAGAAACAAAAAGAAAAAAATCTACTTATTGAAGAAAGCAAACAAGCACGAACGAGAATATCAACCCCATGCTATTGCTCCCCGGCAACGACGCCAGAAAAGAGCTTGATAATCCCCAAGTGTAGGGAATCATCATAGCAATTCCAAATGGTGGAAGTGATAAGTATGGAGTGTCGAACCCACAAGGAGCTAAAGGTAACATCAATATTCTCTCAAGTCCTATCTGCCACTGATATGACTCTACATACACCGAACGTTTGCTTCCAACTAGAAACGAGAAATAAAATTATGTTGTGGGTATGAAGAGGATAACTTTGCATGATATCGGAGAGATAAAATATAAAAGTAGGGGCTGTTATCATAAATTTAGAATATATTACTAAATATTATAAATAGCGAGTGTGGAATAATGATGGGTCGGTGTGCGAAATTATCCTAGGCAATCGTTAACAAGACCGGTAGTCGTCATTGCAATTTCAAATGAGGGAAAGGCATAAGCTAACATACTTTATATTCTTGGATCATATGCGTTTATGATTGGAACTCTAGCAAGCATCCACAACTACTAAGGATCATTAAGGTAAAATCCAACCGTAGCATTAAAGCATCAAGTCCCCTTTATCCCATACGCAACAACCCCCTTACTCGGGTTTATGCTTCTGTCACTCAAGCAACCCACTATAAGCGAATCATGAACGTATTGCAACACCCTACATCGGGAATCCCTCATGCTTGCGCGACATGGAGGGCACAATAGGACAGGACCAAAATAAAACATACAACTCATACCAATCTAGAAAATCAATCAACCCAAAGACAAAGGATATCTACTCAAAACATCATAGGATGGCAACACATCATTGGATCATAATATGTGGCATAAAGCACCATGTTCAAGAAGGGATTACAGCGGGGTGCGGGAGAGTGGACCGCGTAAAAGAGATGAGGATGGTGATGTTGATGAAGACGATCAGCGTGGAGATGATTCCCCTCTCGATGGCACGCCGGCGCCACCGAGATAGAGAGGAGGAGAGGTTCTCCCCCTCATGCTTCCTCCTCCATGGGCTCCCCCCTGGATGGGGAGAGGTTCTCCCTCTGGTCCTTGGCCTTCATGGTGATGATGGCCCCTCCGGGATCTTCCTCCATAGCCTCCGGTGATGATGGCCCCCTCCGGCAGGGTGCCAGAGAGGGCTTAGATTGATTTCTCGTGGCTACAGAGGCTTGCGGTGGCGGAACTTCTGATCTAGGTTATTTTCTAGAGGTTTGGGTATTTATAGGAGAGGTTGGCGTCCAGAACAAGTCAGTGGGCCCCACAGGAAGTCCACGAGGCACAGGGGTGCCCCCTAGGGGGGTGGGCGCGCCCTCCAACCTCGTGGAGCCCACGGGCCTCCCCTCCCGTAACTCTTCGTTCCATTATTTTTATATTTTCTAGAAAAATTCTACGTTGATTTTCATCGCATTTCGAGAACTTTTATTTCTGCACAAAACAACACCACGGTAGTTGTGCTGAAAACTGCGTCAGTCCGGGTTAGTTCTAATGAAATCATACCAAAATCATGTAAACTTATTGTAAACATGGCATGAATACTTCATAAATTCTAGATACGTTGGTGACGTATCAGCATCCCCAAGCTTAATTCCTGCTCGTCCTTGAGTAGGTAAATGATAAAAGAGATAATTTATGAAGTATGAATGCTAGCAAGTGCATAAGTTTGATCAATGATAGTTCCAATCACTTTTTCTAGCATCATTATATATCATAACAGTAGCTCAACTCATAAAACTTCTCATGATCAAGTAACAAGCTATTCACATGTTAAGTATAGATTATAAACTTTCTTGAAAAAACAAACCGTGCTCTTAGTCATCAAACAATTGCAATTCATCTTATTTTCGGGAAGGGTCTATGTACGAGCTTTGATTCAGCAAACTCCGCATACTCAACTATCATTTAATCTTTCACAGTTGCTAAGACTCGTGTGATATTTATGGGTTCAAAGTTTCAATCGAACACAGAGAAAGATAGGGGCTTATAGTTTCGCATCCCAACCTTTTACCTCAAGGGTAATGTCAACAATAATAATTTATGAAAACCTACATCCAAGTGGATATATATATATATATATATATATATCAGGATTGCTCCAACAAAGTGCTTGCCAAAGGAAAAAGTGTAAAAAGGAAAGGTGATGATCACCATGACTCTTGTATAAGAGTAGAAGATAAAAGTAAAAATAGACCCTTCGTAGAGGGAAGCAGAAGTTGTCATGCGCTTTTATGATTGGATGCACAAAATCTTAATGCAAAAGAATGTCACTTTATATTGCCGCTTGTGATGAAGTCCTTATTATGCAGTCCGTTGCTTTTATTTCTTCCCTATCACAAGTTCGTATAAATCTTATTTTCTTCGCACTAATAGAGCATACATATTTAGAGAGCAATTTTTATTGCATGCTCCGATGACAACTTACTTGAAGGATCTTACTCAATCCATAGGTAGGTATGGTGGACTCTCATGGAAAAACTGGTTTAGGCGATGTTTGGAAGCACAACTAGTATTTCTACTTGGTGCAAAGAATTTGGCTAGCATGAGAGGCAAAGGCAAGCTCAACATGTTGGATGATCCAAGACAATATAATGTTTCGAATATAGGAAAACATAACCCATTAAGTTGTCTTCCTTGTCGAACATCAACTTTTTACCATGTCGTATTTTAATGAGTGCTCACAATTACAAAAGATGTCCAAGATAGTATATTTATATGTGAAATTTCTCTTCCTTCAATATTCTTTCATGAATTGTTCAAGTGACCAATTCTGCGTTTGCTAACTTTCAATAAGTTTACTACCTATACTTATTATGTGTGAAGTCATTACTCCCCATGTTATCACCATATGAAATGTATATAAATTCAGATTTATGATATTCGATTCATTCAACCATTTACTCATAGGATATATGTGAGGCACGTGAGTAAATGACAAACTACTCCAAAAAGATATAAGTGAAAAACACTGAGTAGTCAAATAATTAACTAGCCATGGGAGGATTCTTTTTCATTCAGGATTTCAGATCCAATGATTTTTATTCAAACAACAAGTAAAATTGAAAATACGCTCCAAGCAAAACACATATCATGTGATGAATAAAAATATAGCTCCGAGTAAGGTATACCGATAGTTTTGAAGACAAAAGAAGGGCTGCCTTCCGGGGCATCCCCAAGCTTAGGGTCTTTGCACTCCTTATTCTTCTCATATCGGTATCTCACCCAAAGCTTGAAAACTTCAATCACACAAAACTTAATGGAACTTCGTGAGATATGTTAGTATGATAAAGAGTAAACCATTCACTTTGGTGCTGTCAAAGACAAGGTTCATAATTGTTCTCACACAATTCCTACTGTACCATATCATTTCTACAATTTATATTGAGAAATATAAGCCATAGAAACTAGAAAACAAGCAAACTATGCAATGAAAACAAAATTTGTCAGAAACAGAACAGTCTGTAATGATCTGAACAGCAACCATACTTATGCTACTCCAAAAATTACGAAATAAATTGGTGGACGTGAGGAATTTGTCTATTAATCTTCTGCAAAAAGAATCAACTCA
This sequence comes from Triticum urartu, assembly GCF_003073215.2. Lineage (NCBI taxonomy): Eukaryota > Viridiplantae > Streptophyta > Magnoliopsida > Poales > Poaceae > Triticum > Triticum urartu. The sequence goes on along the minus strand of NC_053028.1, from coordinate 508,262,418 downwards.
AGAGCACTCTTATGTAAAAAATGGCAGCTAATCTCGTGAGCGCAAAGTTTCTGTTTTTCACAGCAAGATCACATTAACTTTCCCCCAAGTCTTCCCAAAGGTCTTACTAGGCAATTTTATTGAAACAAAAGTTATAATACATGATTAATACAGTATCTTAATCATGTGAACACACACAAAATAAAATAAGGTAAATATTGGGTTGTCTCCCAACAAGCGCTTTTCTTTAATGCCTTTTAGCTAGGCAAGATGATTTCAATGATGCTCACATAAAAGATAAGAATTGAAACATAAAGAGAGCATCATGAAGAATATGAATAGCACATTTAAACCTAGCCCACTTCCAATGCCTAGGGATTTTGTGAGCACACAATTTATAGGAACAAGGATCAACTAGCATAGGAAGGCAAAACAAGGATAACTTCGAAACTTTAAGCACATAGAGAGAAAACTTGATATTATTGCAACTCCTACAAGCATAAATTCCTCCCTCATAATAATTTTCAGTAGCATCATGAATGAATTCAACAATATAACAATCACATAAATCATTCTTTTCATGATCTACAAGCATAGAAATTTTTCTACTCTCCACATAAGCAAAATTCTTCTCATTCGGAATAATGGGAGCAAACTTAACAGAATAACGGTCATGTGAAGCATAATCCAATTGAAAATTAAAATCATGATGAAAAGTTTCAAGGTTAAAATTATTCTTTATAGCATACATGTCATCACAATAATCATCATAGATAGCAGCTTTGTTCTCATAATCATTTGGAACCTCTTTCGAAATAGTGGAGTCATTACTAACTATGGTTGACACTCTTCCGAATCCAATTTCATAAATATCACACTAAGATTCAACACCCTCCAAAATAGTGGGATCACTAATTCCTAAAGTTGACACTCTTCCAACCCCAATTTAGATTATAGTATTATTCATACTCCAAAAGATATAAGTGAAGTTCATGGAGCATTCTATAATTAATATAGACTAACCAATATCCAAGCTCAAAATATATATAAGTGAAGCACATGAAGCATTCTATAAAACCGTACTCAAGAGATTTAAGTGAAGCACAAAGAGCAATTCTATAAGATCATACTTAAAAGATATAAGTGAAGCACATGAAGCATTCTATAAATCAATGAAGGGCTATTCATACTAGCATGATTCTTAAAGGAAAAACAAAAACACAAAGGACATAAATCATATGAACAAAACAAAAGTCGAGGTATACCGATAATTGTTGAAGAAGAAAGATGGGATGCCAACCGGGGCATCCCCAAGCTTAGATGCTTGAGTATACTTGAAATATTTACTTGGGATGCCTTGGGCATCCCCAACCTTGAAATCTTGTCTCTCTTTATTCTTCTCATATTGATAGCTCCTCGATGTTCTAACACCTCATCCACACAAAACTTTATCAAAAACTTTGTGAGATCCGTTAGTATAATAAAGCAAATCACAACCTTTAGGTACTGTTGCGAACTCATTCCAATTTCATATTAGAACTATATCTACTGTATTCCAACTTCACCATAGTTCATAACCCCCCCCCCCCCCCCCCCCCGATATTACCCATAGATTCGGCAAAATAAGCAAACAACACATAGAAAATAGAATCTGTCAAAAACAGGATAGTTTGTAGTATCTGGAAATTTAGTATACTTCTGTAACTCCAAAAATTCTAAAAGAATATGAAAATTTAAACAATTTGTACAGAAGTAATGTTCAAAAAGTTTTAGACACATTGGACTTTCCAGTAAAAAATGTAAATTCACGCGCTACAACCAAATTTTCTGTTTTTGTACTACACAAGGTAAACAAGCAATCTAATCATCCTAAAACCAAAGCTTGGCACATTATTTTTATAATACAATGGATATATACAAGGGGATAATTATTTTCAGAGAAACTTCCATGAATTTTTTTACATTGTTTCCATGAGCATGAACACAAGTGTCCAAGGTCGACCCTCACTTCTCCAATGCATAACCTTCCAATCACTTCTCTTATTGAAACACTTTTTAGGCATGAGAGGCAACTAATTTTTTTTGTATTTTCATTCTTTTAAAAAAGTTGTATCTTTCACCCACAACTAAACAGAAACAAAAGGAAAAAACAAAATATACTTAGTGAAGAAAGCAAACAAGCACACACGAGAATATCAACCCCATGCTATTGCTCCCCGGCAACCGCGCCAGAAAAGAGCTTGATAATCCCCAAGTGTAGGGAATCGTCGTAGAAATTCCCAATGGTGGAAGTGATAAGTATGGAGTGTCGAACCCACAAGGAGCTAAAGGTAAGATCAATATTCTCTCAAGTGATAAGTATGGAGTGATATGACTCTACGTACACCGAACGTTTGCTTCCAACTAGAAACGAGAAATAAAATTATGTTGTGGGTATGAAGAGGATAACTTTGCATGATATCGAAGAGATAAAATATAAAAGTAGGGGCTGTTATCATAAAGTTAGAATATACTACTGAATATTATAAATAGCGAGTGTGGAATAATGATGGGTCAGTGTGCAAAATTATCCTAGGCAATCGTTAGTCGTCATTGCAATTTCATATGAGGGAAAGGCATAAGCTAACATACTTTATATTCTTGGATCATATGCGTTTATGATTGGAACTCTAGCAAGCATCCACAACTACTAAAGATCATTAAGGTAAAACCCAACCGTAGCATTAAAGCATCAAGTCCCCTTTATCCCATACGCAACAACCCCCTTACTCGGGTTTATGCTTCTGTCACTCAAGCAACCCACAATAAGCGAATCATGAACATATTGCAACTGCCTACATTGGGAATCTCTCACGCATGCGCGACATGGAGGGCACAATAGGACAACGCCAAAATAAAACATACAACTCATACCAATCTAGATCATCAATCAACCCGAAGACAAAGGATATCTAACCAAACATCATAGGATGGCAACACATCATTGGATCATAATATGTGGCATAAAGCACCATGTTCAAGTAGGGATTACAGCGGGGTGTGGGAGAGTGGACCACGTAAAAGAGATGAGGATGGTGATGATGATGGTGATGTTGATGAACACAATCACCGCGGCGATGATTCCCCTCCCGATGGCACTCCGGCGCCACTGAGAGAGAGGAGGAGAGGTTATCCCCCTCGTGCTTCCTCCTCCATGCACTACAAAAAAAGACACATCCGTGACATTTTGGGCCAAACGAAATTTTTTTCTGTCATACATATGACACTTCTATGACAATAATTGTGACAAAACTCGGTATCATCATAGATGTGGTGGGCTCCTACTTCTATGACAAAAAATCATGACAGATAATGGGCTTTTCGTCCTGGGCGGGCCGGAGACGCAGCTGCATGACATTCTTTGGGCCGTCCATGACGGAAAAAACCATGGTAGAAGCGAGGGGGAGGAAAATTTCGAGGAGTTCCCGGTTACGGTGGGAGGTCGGGGGCCGAGCGGTGTGCGTTTCTCTCATACACGTACGCGCGCATGTGCGAGGCGTTGGCTCTAACTGAACCCGAGCGATTGCACTGCAGGCTACGCGTTACTGAACCTGAGAGATCGATCGATGGCTGTTCACTAAACCCAATCAAGCGATTCCTTCGCTACTGCTACTAACTGAAGCCAATCGATGCTGCCTCTGGATGTACAGTGGGCGTTGCAAGGGGGGTTGGATGAATAGGACCCCGTGGTGTTGCCTCTGGATGAACAGGACCCCGATCGATCGAGCCGGTTGGGGCTGGATGAACAGGACCCCGTGGAGGGCTGGATGAACAGGACCACCCCGTGGAGGGCAGGATGAATAGTAGACGGTGGAGGGCAGGATGAACAGTAGCCCATGGAGGGGTGGTTGAACAGGAGCCCGTGGAGAGGGTTGGTTGAACAGTAGCCAGTGGAGTAGCGCGCGGTGGAGGCTGGATGAACAGTCGCAGGTGGAGGCTACAGGAGGTCGACGGTGGATGAACAGTAGCTCGTGGAGGCTGGAGGGGGTCGACGGTGGAGATGAACAGTATCCCGTGGAGTCCTGTTTTGCAGTACGCCACACCCCTCCTGATGAACAGGACCCCCGTTTCGACCGTAGCACTCCAACACAAGTCCGTTTCGTCCGTTTTGCGGTACGCCACACCCCTCCCGATCAACAGGACCCCCGTTTCGACCGTAGGAGGTCTGTTTCCTCCGTTTTGCGGTATGCCAGACCCCTCCCAATGAACAGGATCCCGTTTCGAACGTGGCCGGTCGAACACAAGGCCGTTTCCTCCGTTCTGCGGTACGCCAGGCCTCGTTTCCATTGCCTGTTCCATCCAAGGCCTCCCGGTGAACACGACGCATTCCGTTGCCTCCCCATGAACACGACGACGATGCTGTTTCTCCGTTCCGACCCAGCCATGTACACAAGCCCTGGCCGTATATATGCGCGAGTAGGCGTTCGAGACCCCGCCCATATGTACACATACGTGGCCGTATTTTCATTCTTGCACCCTGGCCGCTGTACGTACGTGTACATGCTACGTGCGTGCCTCTACTATGACACGTGCGTGCCTCTACATCGACCAGTATATATGTACGTAGACGTTCGCGACCAGAATGACAACGCTACGTACGCTTCGACCAGGTGGGTCCCGACTGTCAGGCACTTCCTTGCGTGCGAAGATGTAGCTGGTGGGTTGTCGGAGTAATGGGCCACGGGTAGGCCAACCCAGGTCCCAGAACCTTTCAAGACATCGGGGCGGGCTGCGCCCCTCAAAGACCCCAGGACGAAGAGCCGCCTCCTGAGGAGTCGACGGCAAGACGGCCATCTGCCCGCTCACGGCCGAGTCCCAGGGATGACTTCCAGAAAAGCCGGCTTTGGGGAGTCGGCCCGCGACTCCAACAAACCCCATGACCTCATCAAAGGGGACGAGGCAGGGGCGTGGCTACAGCGAAGCCCACCCCGCCCCTCACCAAGGGCAGGCATGGCCACAGAATGCCGTACCCCGGAAGATCTCCGTGCGGCGTGGCACTGTTGCCATGCCGGCCCTGACATCAGCACCGCAGGGACGAATCCTGCACCCATGACGGCTTGTTTGTATGGCCTGGAGGCAGCAGGCCCCACCAGTCAGTGAGACCTCGGGAGACGGCAAGAGAACCACCAGTCGGACCCATCGGGAGTCGGCTCGGGGGAGTCGGCCGAGCCCTCCCCCGGGGCTCACGCGCCATTAATCAAGATGTGATGGGGAGAGGCAACAGTGATCGCCCGCCGGGCGGCGGGGCTGTTGCCATGACCTCATAATCAAGCCCGCGTCATCAGAAGCACGGCTACAGTAAGCAGCGGCTGGCAAGACCCGCCAGCGGCAGACGCAGGTTGTCGGCTCCATACCCGGCTAGTCAGCGGGGCCCGCCAGTCGGCGGGCCCCAGCGGTCGGCAGAGAAGACGAAGGCCAGAGACACTAACGGCTGGGCTCGCGCCCAGTCGGATTACCATTGTACCCCTGGGGGGTAGGCCTATATAAACCCCCCAGGGCACCCATGCAAAGGGTTGGAACCCATTAGCTCTAGACCAGATCATATAGAAGGGAGAGAGCTAGCCTTGCCCTCTCCTACCACCAGAAAATAGCACAAGGAGCAACCGTGTAAACACTTTGGCCATAGTGATCATGCGGAGACCCCGCAGAGCAGCAGTAGGGGTATTATCTCCCCGAAGAGCCCCGAAGCTGGGTAAGATTCGTCGGCGTGCATGTCTTCGCCTCATCCCGTTTCCAGGCACCGGCGACGTTCTACTCGCCCCCACCATGATAAGCCATCCGTTGGCATATGTCGCACCAAACCCCCGACATGGGTTCCAGCAGTCAGGAGCAAACGTTTTTTCGCGAAATACGGTGGCCCGTCCAGTGGGTCCCCACTGTCAGGTGGAGGAATAATTATTTTGCACGTAATAAGGAGGCACTTCCTTGCTGCGGCCGTGGACCCAGCTGTCAGCGTCTCCACGCACAGTACTCTTCCGATGGAAGTTGGTCGTTGACCACATTGACCACGCCGCGCCGAGAGCATCACGGCGGTGGATGACGGCGAGGCCTAGGAAGTTCATTGGTTCACTGGTTCGGATGCGGTGTGAGGCTGCCGTCGCCGCAGGGCCTGGCTAGCGGTGGGAATAGTAGGGGACAGTGAGGCCTCCGCAGCAGCACAACCGGCCACAGGAGGCACGAGCATGCGGCACGACCGGCGCTGCTTTGGGCGGATGGAGCAAGAAGACCAGAGGTTGAAGAAGCACTACGGCCATTGGATGGACATCGTACGGTCACTAGGGCTAGAATCGTTCATATTGACTAAGTTGACAAAGCCCTTCGTCCCCATCAACTTAGTAGGCCCACAAGTCAGCCTCCCACCAAGGTGGGTCCCAGCTAGACGGGGGAGTATTCATTTTTTTGTGCGTAATAAGGAGGCACTTCCGGTGGGTCCGACCTGACAGCGAGGGGGGGACGTTTTTTCGCGAAATACGGTGGCCCGTCTGGTAGGTCCCAGTAGTCAGGGGGGAACAATTTTTTTTGCAAAATACTGGTGACCCGTCCGGTGGGTCCCCGCTGTCAGGTGGAGGAATAATTATTTTGCACGCAATAAGGAGGCACTTCCTTACGGCTGCCGTGGACCCAGCTGTCAGCCTCTCCATGTACAGTACTGTTCCGATGGAAGTCGGTCGTTGACCACATTGACCACGCCACGCCGAGAGCACCACGGTGGTGGACGGCGGCGAGGCATAGGAAGGGGACGACGCGGAGCCGGGGAAGACGCGGCAGTGGATGCCCACGCGGAGAGGAGTACGAGCGTTCACCGGTTCGGCTGCGGTGTGAGGCTGCCGTCGCCGTAGAATAACAGGGGGTGTGGGTGAGTAGAGGGATGCCCTGGCCAGCGGTGGGAGTAGTAGGGGGCGCTGAGGCCTGCGGGGCAGCACAGCCGGCCATGGGAGGCGGGAGTAGGCGGTCCCACCGGCGCTGCTTTGGCGGCTGGAGCAAGAAGATCAGAGATTGAAGAAACACAACGGCCGTTGGATTGACATCCAACGGTTACGTCTGCTAGAATGGTTTGTTGACCTATATAATAACTAAAAAAATCTTGCATACGCGTCAACTAAACAGGCCCACAAGTCAGACCACTCCCTCTTTTTTTAATAATTTATATATAGCTCATGGCAACTTCTTATGCAATTTATTGCAGTCGTTTTTTTTGGCGTGCCAGGGCCAATTTCGCATATTTCTGTGTGTTCCAAACTATTTTTAATACCGAAATGTCCAGCCAGATTTAAAGTACTTTGAAGATATATTTAAATTAGGTTAATGCCCAGTGAAATAGGAATCTTAAAATGTAATAAAATTTTGAAATTATAAAGTAATTTCCAATTTGTCATCTGTTTTTATATTTACAACCCATTTCATATTACTTTCAAGATTTGTAGGCGTCTTGAAAGACTTGCAGCCCATCGGGGCGTACAAACATAAGTAGGCCTGGATTGTGTATTCTTCAGAAAAAATAAACTGGGCTCATTTTCACAAAGAAAAAATAGCTGGGCTGGTCAGATGGTGAACATAAAATATAAGCCTGGGCTAGACGGGCCACAGCCCAGTTCAAACCCTGCTCCGTCTCAACGATACCAAACAAAAAAATACTGCTCGAGTAGCTACGTCCCAGGTGTCAGCCGATCTTGTGCTGTTCTCTTGTCTATTGACTATATACGCTCCCAACGTCGTGGGTCCCAGATGTCAGGAAAACACTAGGAGGAAGCATTTTATTTTTCCATACGCTGACGTGGTGGGCCCCTACTGTCATACTCTCCACGTACTTCTGCCGATTCCTGTTGTTTGTTGACCATGTTGACAACACGAGAGGGCGGCGCCGCGGCGAGCGCACCAAAGCGCGCGGAGGACGTCAACGTTAACGATTTAGGAGACGGTGGGGCGGCGATGCATGTGCTGAGGCGCAGCCAGCCGTGGGAGGCGGAAGCAGGCGGCCCCGCCGGCACTGGTTTGGTTTTGGCGGCTGGAGGAAGACAGGACTGAAGAAACACGACAGATTGTAGTACTTAACAACCTTAACTGAAACCAGCAGGGGCACTTAACAACCAAAGCTGAAAGCAGTATGAGTACTTATACAGGTTCAACCGTACAAAGCACGCCTCGAATAGTGCTACTTCGCCTACAGTTAACCAAGGGTGAGGCCGCCAAGCCCCAGGACAAGGCCCAGGCACCACCCCGCGCATCCACAACCTTCTGAAACCGGCTTCATCTCGCAACGTGGTCAATAAACAGGATATTCGCTTTAGAGCCATGGAAAAGCATGAACATAATCTTCTGTCCTATTCTCCAAGATGGACGGGCCTTCATTATGTGAGACCACCCATGAATAAGTATCTTTTCACCTCCAAGGGGAATTGAGTAGGTCGACATAAACATCATGTTGTGACCAAGCGCAAGTCTGACCCGACCATGGTCAGGCATCTGTATAGGAACAATAGAACTCGGCAGTTCCTGTTTCAAGAAGATCACAGCTGTAAAACTCTGTATAAGCAATAGTTTATGAACAACATATATAACAGAAAACAGCTCGTACCATAAGTTTTTCGACACAGTTGGACCTGTTCAACGAGTGCAGCAGTGGCACACATCTCCCACGTGTCCTTCCACCATTGAAATGCCCCACAAGGACCTCAAGACGATCAATAAAGTGTAGGAACTTGTGGATGTCGATCCAGTCAACTTCAGTGCCATTAGTAACAGCCAAGTTATTACAGAGTAACAAATGAGCAGACTGCTGTACTCTGAAAAAACATACACGTGCCACCAATTATAAGAAAATATTAGTTAGAAGTAGCATCTTCGTGAGAGATTCGTTGCTACTTCTAAAGTTAAATTGTGATTAGTGAGACAGAATAGGTGGATTAAGAAGAAATCGAGGCAACAAGCAAGAACCAGATACAAAACTAACATGGATGAACAATTGGAACGACGTCGGGGTGGAAGATCGCAGTGAAGATGAGACCAGCTCTGCTATTTCCATCAACATTCGTGCGCCAACTTTCAGTCCGTAACACTTGAGAAAGTTTATCCAAGTTCGCCCATAAAAAAAGCAGCAATCTTCTTGGTTCATGAACCCAACTCGGAACTTATATCCATGGCTTGTCTTCACTGTGACCATTAAACTAGTGTATTCAGTTATGGCAAGCCCGAGCATCTTGAGTACATGTGTTCTGGCAGAGCAAATAATACACTACAGGAAAAATAATATGAGAACACAGCATGTTCAAAAAACCCGCACCCTCCCGAATAGAAAAGAGGATTCTAGGAACATACTGTGCGCATTTCAAAATGTTGTGTTAGGATGAGAAGGAACAAGTGTGGCGTCTCGCAGAGGGCGCAGAAACCTGTAGGGTACTCGCACTTTGGGCACTGCAAATGAAACACACTAGATTAAGTAGGAAGAAAAATGCATCAATGGCAGCGTCTGCCATCCTAGGATTACCTGCGACCAAGGGACTTGGGTTTATTGGGGATGGATGAAGAATTCGTACCTGGTTCTCCATGAGAAAACCCTATGCAATCGCCGAGAGGGGGTTTTCTCTGAACAAGCAGACGAGGGAGAAAGGGATTCAGGCCCAGTGAAATATTGCCGCTTCGTCCGTCCAGCTTACTGCTAAAGCTGGAAAGGGGGGGTTGTGATTTGACGGCTCATTGGGCATTACTGCGGCGCTACGACCAGGGTGTGTCTACCATGAAGTTGTGCACTCTAATTTGTGCATATGGCACGTGGACCCCGTTGCCGGTTGCCCCACATATCAGCGAAAGGAAGTAGAAAGATAGGAGTAACTAGTTACACATAAATATATATTTTGACAGAGAGATACTCCCTCTGTAAAGAAATATACAAATCTTTTATATCACAGGCTCACCTTGCCGAGAAAAATACTCCCTCTGCAACGCACGGGCATTATGGGGGTTCAGCTGAGAATATAATACTCAGATGTTTTTTGAGGGATAAAAGCTGCTTTATTGAAGATTAACAGTCATAGGTATACAAATAATTTCGAGGGTTCCTGTGAGCCAAAGATGGCGTCCACAGGGCAAAGAAGTAGCAGCTTGTGCGAGCACATGCGCTTCAACATTACACTCGTGTTTTTCATGTATGATCTCCACGGTTTGGAACATATTCTTCTTCATCTTGATCTCGTCCATAATAACTTTGCTGGGCCCCAAGTATGCCTCTCCGATATGCTTGACTGTTGCTGAACAATCGGTGCTAATCAGAACTTGTTGCAGGTTTAAGTCAAGAGCCAGAGATAGCCCCTCGCAACATGCCATTGCCTCTAGGATCTCTGGATCAGTAACACTTTCGCACACCAGTGCCGATGCTCCAAGGAAGAAGCCTGTATGATCCTGGCTCACAACTGCCAGGGCTCCCCTTTCACCATTGCGAGATAACGCAGCATCAACATTCATCTTCGCCCAACCCACAGCAGGAGGAGGACCCCACTTCTGCACTGAACTAGTGCTTCTTGAAACCAGGTTCTGGACTTTGGGCCGCAGGCCGACCCTGCATGTTTGGGGGCCCATGTGTTCTACCTCAGCGCTTTTCATATTGCAAGCGATCGGTACGGCGCTAGTTTTAGATGCTATCGCAAGGCGAATACACGAAATTGAATAAAGCACGACAGTTGTTGGAATGAAATCGAACGATAGTTCCTAACCAGCAATCAGAGTTGCAATTCTATCAATGATATACCATGTGATAAATAATACTATTGTACTACTTATACACACAGGACACTTGTTTCACCATGCCAGATTATTACATCAAAACCTCTCGGAGGATTGATCAGTTAGGCAGTTGCGTGCTGGTACTGAAGAATTTCAAAGTTGATTTGGACCAGCTCTCCTTGCCGAGAAAGTTTGATTTTGACATCATCCCCTACCGCAAGATATGATTTAGATTTGAACCTTGACCATCCTTTAGCATCAATCATCATGCGACCATCCTTTGTACTTACGATATATTGAACAAATTCATTCACACCAAGGCTGCGCATGGTAAGAGAAACTTGGCTGCGGTCGCCCGGATTGTTGAACGACTCCCTCGTTGCTCTAGGAATTCTCTGTTTGCAAACAAGAAGACATACCCAAACAGTTAGATCAACACAGTGAATCATGTGAAACAACATGGAAAGAAAAAAGAACGAAGCACTTGGGCGGCCAATGCTTACCAAGAAGGTGGACATGTCGGTTTTTGTAAGGATTTTGGTATATGAAGTGCGAACTGCAGCCCAGTCTGTTGCCGGTGCAACTACACAGGCCGGAGCAGATGCAAGTGCAAGTGTTGGTGCAGGTGCCGAAGCCGCTGCTGCTGCCGGAGATGGTGCTCCTTGTAGAGCTGGTGCCGGTGTCGGAGCAGGTGCCGGTGTCGATGTCTGATCCTCCGGTAGATCATACTGATCCGCTGACGCGGTCGATGCCCAATCCTCAACTGGATCAGACTGAGCTGCTGCCGCTGTCAGTGCTAGTGCAACTGTCGGTGCTCGATTTGTGCGAGACATCGGCGATCGTGTCTGGTCTGCTATGATCAGCTTTCTAACTTGACTAGGATCCGTGACCGTGATCCAGTCTTTTTCTTCATTTCTTTTAAACGCGAGAAGGACTAATTGTGGCATTTTTGTTAAACCAAACTGCAGTTCATCATAGGGATTCAGCTTGTACTCAGACAACAGACTGATCCAATTTTTTCCAGTAATATAAGTGATGGATAGTGCCTTCGTTACTGACACGACATAAGAAGTGAAACCTACAAAAATAGCCATCGTAGAGCAAGCCAAACGGTTTATTCTGTGATGAATGTCACATGGCAAAACCTGCATCGTAAAATTACAGGAAAAGAAAGAAAACATGACATTAAATCAATAAGATTTAGACAGTAAATCAATAAGATTTACTTGATGTGACATGAGTGAATCCTTACCAGGAAATCACTATGTTGAAGTACTAAACAGAAGATTGATCATTCAACTACGCGTGGCATGCAGGGGCCCCGCCTACTCCCACAAGCAGGACAGTCCAAAGGTCATGACAAATCGTATGGACCGAACATCCATGGGGCTGGAAATCTTGGTGAGTCCGATAAACCCTGCAATGCATACAGATATTGGAGTGTAACCATAATTGATAGACCATCCTCACAAAAAATATGATATGGATACTTCAAAATATACAGACTGAATTGAGTGGACAGACATTAACATAGACCGTTCTCAGGACTGACCACACACCAAAAGCGGCAATACTAATAAACAATACAGGGTTCACAAACACAAATCAAGTACTGAACAATAGTACTTACTACAGACAAGCAAAGTTGCACTAACTAAACTCTGCAGACTATTTTTTGCCACCGACCTACGGGATGAACCCCGCATAACTGACTAGGCCATAACGAAGGCAAGGAAATTGTTGTGGTCAAGTACAGCCTCGAGAACACGCCTGACAACAATGCTACAGGAAAACACTAGTTCAGGACACGTGGCGACAAGGACACAGTAGCTGGATAGTTTAGCAGTAGAACTTATCATCAGGTCTTCCAGTTCACACGGCATGACTTTGAGAACTTCATCTCCACCGCGGACCTGGTTCTAATTCAAACAGAAACCATATTTTATTACTACCTCCGTTCATAAATATAAGATGATTTTCGATATTATACTCCATATATGACTACATATACGCATAGAAATGAGTGAACAAAGACACTAGAACATGTCTTCAAAGGCATGAGAGCAGAGGGATAACATGCAATATCCATAACACAAGTTACTGAGGCAAATATACCCTCTTAAAAAGTAGCATTGATGTTCATAAAGTACTCCCTCCGTCCCAAAATTCTTGTCTTAGATTTGTCTAGATACGGATGTATCAAGTCACATTTTAGTATTAGATACATCCGTATCTAGACAAATCTAAGACAAGAAATTTGGGACAGAGGGAGTAGTTGAAAGTAATCTATAAGAAATCAGTGTCAACCTCTCGCATGTTTTGGTCAAAAGAGGAATTTAGAATCGTCATTTGGCACACAAAAATCACATGCAAGATCACCCAGAAAGTTGTACTACTAGTACTAGTACTTCGTGTTAGATGAAAAAACACGATCAAGATCGAGAAAAAGATCGTCAAGAAGAGATATTACCTGGACTTGCTTAATGAGGGATCCCGGAGAGGGGGGCTTGGACAGGGCGATGGCTTTGAGCTTGTCTGCGGTAGTCTCGGTGGGGTGCTTGCGCTTCTTCGTACCATGAGCCTCGATGGTTTTGGACGGAGGCATAGACATCACTTCGGCCGGTGCACCAGTGTCCATCAAGAAACTGTCAAATAGAAATAAAAGAAAAGAAACCATAATCACAAACCCAAAAGAAGAAAAGAGAGGGAGTTATAGGATCAGTCTCGGGGTTGCAAGACCGGGCCTTGGCCAGAATCAACACCATTTATGCGCTCACCTTTCCTTCTTTGGGAGAGAAGAACAATGGCAGAAGCAGGTCGGGGTTTTCTTGAAGAAATGAGGAAAAAGATGAGGCAGAAGCGAGGGTTGGGTAGAGACAAAGCTGAGAGAGAAGAGTGAAATGATGGTTGCTTCGTCCGTCCAACTTACTGCTGGAAAGGAGGGGGTTTTGTGATTTGACGGCTCATTGGGCATTACTGCGGCACTTCGATCGGGGTAGTCTACCGTCACTCTAATACGGAGTAATTTAGTGCATGGCTGGTGGACCCTGATGCTGGCTGTCCCACACGTCGGCAAAAGTGAGTAATTTAGTGCATGGCTGGAGGAGGATCCGCACGGTAGAGCGTGTCCACTGTTTTTCAAAAGAAAAAAATGATTACAGCAAGTTATTCCACTCTTACGATGGAGGAGTGCGAAACACGGTAGCCACTTGAACATACACAGTGCTCCTACTACTAGGCATGTGCAGTGGTTCATACGTCAGTACTACACAATCTTGTTGCTAGTGTAGTAAGATATGACGATAACAAATGATGTTGTGCGCATGTCAACTACTCCTATATGTAACATAGTACCGCTTTTTCGACTGTCCGGTCGAGAATGGACGGTGAGATCAATGTTAACAGAACTAGGTCCACAGCGCACGAAGAGTATGGTGCTACAATACTCCATGAAACATGAACCACATCAAGCAGGAATAGTGTTAGGCATGGTGTATGAAGGGTGCACGGGATGGGAGCAAAAGTTCCCTTCTCGACCCACTTTTGGGTGTTTGGCAGAGTGCATGAAGGGTGCATGAGTCCACACTAGTAGGTTGACAAAAATACACGAAGAGGAAACAACTATATTGAGATGAGAATGCAACCAAACACACCCACACGCTTTGTGCTACAGTGACTGATCTGCACCATCTGAGTTTGATCTAACGGTCATGTTGCACTGAGACATGGACATGCCCATGCAGAGGGTTTAGCCTGACGACCGACATTGTCGCGCTGGCACGACGGTAGGCATCGCGTAGCCGCAACACGTGCGTGGCAACTTGGTTCACCAAGTGGCTGAGGTGATCCTGGACCTTGTCATGATCGGCCCGCTCGCACTCCAGCCGGCTCCCCTGACTGCCTATCGTATCTCCCGCTTTTTGAAGCAACGCCGCCGACGCCTCGAGCATCTCTGTGGTGGACGCCTGCCGCTTTTGAAGCTCCGTGAACTCCCGCACATAACGGAGGAGCATGGCACTCCTCTCCTCCTTGAGCTCACGGAGCTCCACGTCCTTGGACCTGAGCTCCGCATCCTTGGCATGGAGCTCCTGTGTCAGGAGCCTCACCTCGAACTCCGTGATCTGCTGCACCGCCATGGCACCAGGTAGAAGCAATGGGGAGAGGAAGCATAGGGGCCGAAATGGCTGAAAGGCAATGCAATCTACGGGAAGGCGGAGGGAGCAGGGAATCTTTTGGTTTTCACCACGGTAAAACACCAGTCGACGACTTCTCACATCAGGGAGCAGTGGGTACAGGCGGAGTCGTCATGATTAACTGCTGCCGCGCCTGCTCCCGTCAATCAAAAAAATTAAAAATCCTGCTGCGCCTGCTCCCGTCAATCAAAAAAATAAAATCATGCTGCACCCAAACACCAGAGCAACGCCGCGGTGGATATTTAAATTTACCTGCCGGCAAGTAGATAAAAAAAGGGGTGAAAAAACAAATGTGGCGGCGGCCTAGATAATCGGTCGAACTAGCCCAACTAGCTAGCCACCGTGCTTCACTGATGTACTCGGCGGGAAAGGTGGTCTTTTGTGATTTGACGACTCATTTACTTGCTTTGGCACTACGACCGAGGAGGACCCGAAAAACGCGCAGTAGGGCATCCCACATCAGGAAGAATATATGCATGCACCACCCGAGAGGACCCCGAAACTACGCGTAGGGTGTGCCACGTCTCGACACAGAGGAAAAATGTGCGTGTAAAAATATACTGTATCAGACGTAGTAGAGTACCTATGGTTCGACCTCGGGACCCAGCCAGTCGGTTGAAAACACCCCACTAGCCACACAGCTTCATCATGAAAACGTGGCACGGAGGATAGATGTGGTTAGCTCCATCTCTACCAGCCACAACGTCTCTTGTTCTAGGCGATTCTTCTATTTTCCAAGTTTTCTTATTTGTAATAACCCCACGGCAAGCTAGCGCCGCTCTTCGTGTGTGCCCGTGCAAAGGTTAGACGATGGAGAGAAGAGAGATTGAGATCGCAGACCTGGGACCCACCAGTAAGTGAGATAACGGTCATGCACGTGTTGACAAGGCACTCCCTCTACTCTACTCAACGCAAGTACTGTATAAAATCAAGTTATGGGACAAAGCCAACAACCGTTCATTTTTTCAGGCTATTGACTTACGCTTTCTAGTCCAGGTTGCCAGTTCGAATCTCGTCTTTTAGATTTTTTAGTTTTAGGTCCAAATTTGATTAATGACAAGTGGGCCCCCCGTGTGTTGTTCCGATATTTCAGTGTAGGATCGTTTTTTTGAACAAACACTTTGCGCGGTTAGACAAGTAACGACATGAGTTACACGTTTACGAACAAAAATGACAGCGGCATAGAATATCACATCCACCCCGCAGCTTAGATACTATGGTGATACGAGTTTTTACACCATTGGAAGTGAGATCCAATGGCTTGGGAGTAGTCTTTGTAATTATGCGCAATTTCCTAACTCTCCAAAGGTTTTATTGCAAATAAAACATTCAGGCCTCGTGTGTGCCGCTGCATTTTCGATCAAACGGCTCCCCGGTGCTCATATTAGGTGCTCCCCGTAGCTTAATTACCCACTACGGTGATTGGAGTAGTTGTGGGCCGAATGCTACGAAAATATAATCTAAACCGACCAGAATAAATGCCTACACAAATTAATCCAAGGTTGGAGTGCCCCTCGCAATGTAAATAGCTCCGGCTTTGCGAGGGATGGAGAGGTAGTAGCTTCAACGCGTGGAAGATACGGTGTGAGAAAGCGAGGTCAATCGAGAGACATATAGATAGAGAGACAAAGTGAGTGTGGTCCGACATTCATTGAACAAATATATATATGCTCTGGAGAGATATTGTCCGATTGAGCTTTTGGCAAGGGTGAGGGCTGTAAGATAAAGCTTGAGAGATGATCCGGTCACGGACGTGTAAATATATTTTGTGCGTGAGAGGAAGCAAGGTCAACCGATCACATAGGGTCGCCGTGCGATCGAAAGAGTGAGACGGGTTGGAGAGAGTGACCTAGATAGACGATGTGCGTGAGAGAGTATACAATGTGAATAGGTCGAATTGGGCTCAACATGGTGATATATCATTTTTGTTCGAGAAAGAGCGAGGTCAATCGAGACATACGGAGAGAGAGAGATTGAGTGAGCGTGGCCCACCATGAGGTCGAAAGAGTGGTGGCGGCTTGGATGGACTGACCTAGATAGACAATCTGCATGAGAGAGTATAGAGTATGTCGAGCGAGGCCCGAACAGGGAGATATATCATTTGTGTGTGAAAGAAAACGAGGTTAAACGAGACTTAGATAAAGAGAGCGAGTGTAGCCTGCCGTGTGGAAGAAAGAGTGAGACAGTCTCGAGGGGGTGACCTAGATATACAACGTGCGTGCCCATGCACGAGAGGTTGGGGGGCTAGATAGGCAATGCATGTATTTAGCGCGAGAGGGTGAGAGGGAGAGGGGGGAGAGAGAGAGCTCGGCATGGGGTGCAATGGCGGGTGTGTGAGGTAAATACATTTGGTAACAGAGTGGAAAAAGGGGTTGTGTAGTTGAGAGACTAAGAGATCGAAACATGGAGAGAAAGAATGAACGTGTGTTGGAAACCGATAGCTTCCTAAGGTGGTTAGGAGAGGAAGATTGACCGATACAAGAAGTATGTAGGGTTTGTGCGGGGGTGGTGGGGTGGGGGCTAAAAACAACATTTGAATGTACATAGTATGATACTTAATATCGATGTTTCAATTCGGTGTACATTGTAAGATTTGAACCGAGGACCAGGCATACGGGTAATTATTTTGAATTCGTGCCATACTAAGTTTCGAAAAGTTGACATTGACTCAGTTTGTTGTGCTATTTTGTAGGTCATATGTTTGAATCCATCCAAAAGTTTTCTCACTACCATGGTGTTCATCATATACATATGAATTTGTATTAAAAAAGTAGCGTGGATATAGTGAAATGCGAAATCCACGTTAGAATTGGAGATCGCTACGTGACACACACTCTAATTCGAATAACTAACTACATGACACACACTCTAATTCAAATAACTAATTATGTGACACACACTCTAATCCACGTTAGCGTGGGTACCGTTTCAATTTTTTTCATATAACTCCTCATTAATTAATTTATAGTACTCCCTCTGTTCACTTTTATAAGACCTTGAAGATATTTCAGACAATGTGCAAAACAGTTCATTTTAAGTTGTCTGAAACGACTTACAAAAGTGAACGGATGGAGTATCTCATTTCGAACGACTAATTATTGCAAGGAAAACACGGGCATGGTAATACATACAGATTCGTTTGCAAATGAAAGAAGATTCGTTTGCATTCTCAAATGTAGGCGCACCAGGCAAACCAGGGTCGTGTCGGGGCGGACGCTGCTTCAGTGCCTTAAAGGCAACTACCTTTGGGTCACTGACATGTGGGCGAGCCACCTGTTGGGCCCATATGTCATGGACACAAAGGCAGTTGCCTTAAGGCACCGAAGCATAGTCATGTCGGGGTGGTCGCGTGTGTCGGACGGACGTAGCACCCAGCCACCCCCCCCCCCCCCCAAAGGACGACGACAATATAAGTTCGCGCTTCCACGTTTCGGATTGAAATATCTGGTGGCCCCAATTCCAGCCCTAAAAAATCTCTCTTCTCCACCATCCTCTTCCGCGCCCAGATTGCTCAAATCCCTAATTCGCCGCCAACCCTCGAATCGTGCCTCGTCTCGTCTCTTTCCCCACCGTTCCCCACCTCTGTGCCAGATGACGACGACAAAGACGACGTTCGCGCTTCACCACCGCACTGGAGCTACCTCATCTACGCCTTCGTCCACCGCACCGGGTGGTCCACCGACAACGTCGGCCACCGCAACCGACGTGCCTCACAGATACCAAGTTCCAGAGCATCAGGTGCGCTTCACCGACGCCGTCTCCCAGCTCACCGGGGCTACTTCACCGAGCACAGTGTCGCACCTCCGCCCCCTGAGGCCGTTGGGGCTTCACCAACGGTCTCGTCCACCACATCGTAGCGCTCCGCTGCCACTCAAGATCTGCATTCGTGCGCGGCCAGCCAACGCCAGCGCATCACCCTCAACGGCTCTGAAGTGACCCGCACTCTAGCTAGGCGAGCATGCCCAAACGCCGGCCTGAACTAGGTATCCCTCCCTTGTGCACTGTTCCAACGATGTTTGGATATCCTTTCATTGCTCTCTTAGCTTACCTGCCTATGCAACTCTGACCTTAACTCTTATTTCTTCTGGAGATATCATCTGAAACAAGCAAATCCATATTTTAGCGAAGCATGATGGCGCTACGGGATCTGGTACACATCCTGCACACCCGTATAACCTTTTAAGTATCTGTCCTCCGGTACAACATCAAGGTCGATTCCTCTTATTTGATCAACCATTCGACGAGTCAAAAATGTAGAGGGGGATGCAAGGAGCACAAGGCCTGCACATCCAAGCAAGTGGTAACATGGACTTGTACATGGAACATCCCAAGCGCAAGCAGAGCTGCAGTGAGCATGTACAACGAGCTAGCCTAAGTCCCTGCATTTCGTTTAATTCGTACTGGCATTCGTGTATGATTTGTGTGCAGTGGTTGATCCACGAATTCAAGTTACCAGGGCGAACATTTAACTTAAAAAATATGAAGGCACTTGCACTCCGAAAATCAACATAACTTGAGAAATGTGAAGCTACATGCACTTTGAAAACCAGCTAATGATCCAAAGTAGTTCAGATTATAAACACTAAATGATGCAAGCACCAAAAACACAAAATGCAACATGGTGTACAAGGACTACAAACATGATCTGTACCTACTTGAATTATTCGTTCTCTGGCTGAAAATATCAAAGTGTAATTGCACGTATAACCAGTGCGCAAACTGCATATCAATATATCTATCCTGCACAAGTATGCCAATAGTTTTGAACAATAGATTAGAAAAGTATTTATGCTATGTTGTCAAGATACGAGGACTTTCTGGTAGATGGCCTCGACGTTTCCTCAAGCTATGAAAATTCACTATAATTTGCTTGTCATCAATGCCTGCAAATCTCTGTCTCTCTCAACATAGTAGATCATCATTAGACACTAAATCCTTCAATGAGCTTGCAAAATGCTTGCATTAGATCCCTCATTAGACACTATATGTTCATCACTAGGAGCATGTAAAATGTTTGCATCAAATCCTTCATTAGCAGTCTGTTCATTAGACACTTCAGGCTCAAGAACAGCATGAGCTTGTATGTTTGCACCGGAAACTTGATTAGATACATCAGATTCAGTCAGTTCAGTATTGATTGGGGGAGTTATAAAATAAGTAGAAATTGGTTTCATTTTCTCATAGATTCCCTACATACAAGCAGTTTTACAAAACCGTCAGGTTTAACTATTGGCCAGAAATTGAAGAGTGGAATTAGATATAATCAGGGATGTGATGTACCTACTCGTTGCGCATGCTACTCTTGCAAGCTGCGACTGTCCATTTGCGCAAGCTTGATGCCATGCCCGTGCTGCCGCCACTGCCTCCCACGCAGGCTACACCTAGGGTTGGATCTTCATATTCTTGTCCTTCCGTTCGCTTGAAGCCCGGCGACCGCCCTCCAACGAGGGCGCGAGGAAGTGCTGTGTCGGTCTGTCCAGCGGCAGCTAGGTTAGGAGCGAACCATACTGGAGGCTGGAGCGAATGAATTGGGATTTTTCCTACTGTCGATCGATATGGGAGGCGCTTGTTTGGGCCGCGAGCCTGCTATAGGGCCTGCCTTGCACTTATGTTATTGGCCCATCCACATTGAAACATTTTTTCTTCATTTTTACATTGCCTACTCGTGCGTTGGGACGAACAAAACTAGCATGGGCCAACCTGTATGACTCAAACTAGGTGCACACTTTCCAGCCACCTGAGGCAGCTGCCCATACCAGCCCCTATGGTGGTGTCGCCCCTTTTTGCGTGTATGATTGGATAGTGAAAAATATTCCAGTGGCGCTTTTGATTTACCCACAGAATGGTTGAATTGCTTGTTTCTATGAACTGAGTTCGCCAATAATGTGAAGGATGCCAGTCTTTTCATCCTATTGTAGATTTCTTAGATCTCGATATGCCAAAAGTAATTTCATGAAATATACAGTAAAAGCCAGTGTGATGTGTTTGGCTACAACTAGTCTGACTACACGTCCTTATATAACATATCAAGGACGCACCGTCTTACCAGATTAACTGTTCGACTTACCCATGTAGTGTGGGAAGAAAGAAGTATTGGGACTGCGTATCCAAGCAATTGATGCCATGGACTCCTTCGTACAACCTTGTAAGCGAAAAAGAAGTTGCAGTGTGCCTGTACAAAGAACTAGCGTAAGTTCAGTTACCTGCTTCTCGGAATTTTAGTTAGCCACTTATTGCAAAATTGTTCAAATATGTTGCTTGGCTTAATTTAGTTTGCTACTGATTACATAATGGCACAACCTGTTAATCATATTGTAGACTGCGCCTATCTATGTGTTTGATACTTACTGTTAAGAATTACCTGTTTGCCTTAACTTAAATATCTACTTGTTTGTTTAACTGCTTTGCTGCTGCAACAACGGGTTACAATGATGTTAATAACTACTTTTCAGCATCCAATTGAAACTCTTTAATTCCTTGTTTGTTTAACTGGTTTGCTGTTATAACTCCCGGTTGAGATGTTTTACTAACTTCAACTTTTCTGAATCCAATCGGAACTTTAATGGCAAAACAGGTTAGCCCAAGATCAAAGAGCGAGGTCCCCATGGACGTTGCATCATCCGACAGCAGTGGCACCGGCCCAATCGTGCATTATGAATTGCCAACTGCTGATGCTCTAGAGGCTAAACTAGTGGTAGAAAGAGATTCTGCTTCTGCACTTAGAGATGAAGTTGACATGTTGAGGAAGCAAACAACACAATCACAAGCAGTACTCAAGACAACCATTAAATATTTGGTGGATTTCAAAATGAAGCAAGCTGAGACTGACCAGATTGTTAAGGTCCTGAAGGAAAAAAGGAAATTAAATTCCTACTTGGTAAATCATAGGTGAAATGTTCTTTCCATAGTTGAATAACCTTTGTGTTGTCTGTTCATGTAATCAATCAAACCATTTGTTTTAGAGATCATGTAATAATTGTTTTTTTGTTTTTTTTTGTAATTTTATTTGAGCACAAGTCTGTATTAATTGATAAGACTCGGAGACATTTCATTTGGATTGTTGTGCCAGACCTACAAATATGCCAATCGGGCTGAATGTGCATTCAGCAATAGTAGTATAGATGGACCATAAGGGGCACGCATCGGAAAGGGCCAAGATGCTGGCTAAAAAAAGGATGCTGTTGTAGCCAAAAAAAAGTATAGCGGCCTGGCTTATGTATGTTAGTTGATATTATTGATCCATATACTCTATAAGTGTTTATATGTCTATTAGTTCCGTACATTCTTGGTTGATTGACTCGGTATTTGAATCTTGATACATCGCTTGTGTACATATCTAAATGGGAGTACACATTATGCTGTGTGTGACATTTGAGTTGGACATGAATTGTTCCAAGTATTCGAATTCACCTTAAACTGGATTCTAGTTTCTGAATTTGAGTATCGGCATTTGTAAACCATATTCATATATGACAGTGGAATACATCTTTGTCGTCCTTCGGAAGATATATAAAAACACATAGAATGATTTATAAAGATTCATATAGGAATACAAAATGGATTCGAATTTAGTTGCCAGGGTAAACGTGGATGCTTATTGTCCCAAAATTCGAAAGAAACAGCAAAATGTCCACTCCCACATCGGCTGCCCGAAGCCAAGTGTTTGGGAGATGGAAATTACTGTCTACCCATTACATGGACAATCCGTCGGCCCGATTTCCACTTCTCTAAATAGGGGTAGGTTAGTAACTTCAATTAGACATGACACGACCGCCTCTGAGCCCATTCCGACACGGTGGGTGTCAAACATGGGCGGCAAAACTCATTTGATTCAAGCTCGTCCGAAAGACCTCTGTTTCTCCCTCCATTCCCCATTAATACATGGTGGGCGGCAAAACACCATCTCCTCGTCCGAAATAGATGTAGGCTAATATTTTAAATAGGGGAAGATGTGTAACTTCCATCAGACGTGACACAACTGCCCTACCTGTCAGCCCCGTTCATACACCATGGGCGCCAACCGTGGGCGGAAAAACACCCTCTCCTCGCCCGAAATAGTTACCGACAAATATTTGGGAGATGCGAGATTACCGTCCTATCCCCAACCGACGAGACATCCAAATTTGAAACGGGGGATAAGTTCGTGACTTTCCCATATTTCAGACAGGCGCGTCCCAAAACCATGGTTCCCTGTACCTCTCCCTCCATTTTCCCATTCATACACCGCCCGCGCTAGAACACCCCATTCCCACACCAGCCTCCGTCCGCCACCCCATCCATCGCCGCCGTCCTCCACCACATCCATCGCCACCGTCCTCCACCATGCTGGAGAGCCTACCAAGACCGCGTCGTCCACTGCTAGAGATGGACGTTTCTCATCCACGTCGACGGACCAATAGCCTTGCATCGCGTCCTCTCACTTCATTGGCACCGTCGTCCTCTTTGCCGGGGCCGCTCACACGACCTTCTCTTCCACCGCAATGGGACTTATCCCCCAATGCACCCGTCTACCGTCGCAGATCTGCTTCAACGCCACCGACAACCATCGCATCCCCGATGCCTACACGGCGCCGCAAGAGAGGTGGTACTTCATATCTCCTCAACTTTTTGATCTGAACCAGAAAATAGATCTTAACTTGGTTACTCTACTTTCTTTTCAGCTCTTAGAATTTAGTTCTTAGTTCGAAGCAAACAATGGATGCTAGATATCATTTCTCCGGTTTGCAGCTTCAAATCTACCATGGCACAGCCATAATACGGTTTAATTGATCATGCTTAGGGTTTAATTGATCATGTTGGTTCCGTTGTGGTTTCTTTAATAGAAATCAGAGGGGAAACCCTCTTTTGCTAAAAAATATATGCTTAGAGTTTCCCCCTATTATGATCACTATACGATCAGAATACATGCTTCGTGTCATAATAACACAGAGTTGTTTAATTGGTTAGCTAAATGTTCCTAAATTAGTTTCGAAAATGCCTGTTCGTCCCTCGGGTGTGTATCTCTGTGTGTGGTCTGGTCAGCAGGGTTGGGGAGGTGAACTTTGCATATGCAGGGGTTTATAGGGAGACACTCTCCGAGTTGAAACCGCAATGCATTCCATAGATAATCTGACTACTTTTTATGTTTTCATGAATCTCAGATTCTGAACAGCATCATAATGATTATGAGCTTGCACGCATGAAAAGAATAAAGCAGAACAATGCCATGGCTGTCAAACTTGGCATTAAGGGACTGAAATCAAGTCTGGATGCAATGCAATGCAAACACTCTCCACCTACAGATTCATGCTCAGAATATGATCCTAACAGTGATTCTGAGCTAGAGGGAGACCTAAGTCAATGTAGCTCCCTAGTGGAGGAGTCAGAGGAAGATGCCCTATCTTATTCACCCATCAAGGTACTTGCTCTAACTTTCCAAGGTTACATTGCTCGCACATATCTTGCAACTGATGCTTTGCATTGCTTCTACTTTGTTGAACTGCCATTAGCTTAGTTTACACATCGTGTATGTGAATACGCCCTGCCTATCCATTTTTAGTACATATTCCATCTGTCATCATACCATATTTATCCATTCAAATGTTGTTCTTGTGTATCAGACGTTCAAAAGGAAGAGGGCGATTGCTGATCGTGGAGGAGCACAAGCAAAGTATTTGGAAAAGGTAGTGGCACCTGATAAATCAAATAGCCCATCAGGTGTAGTTGCAATATCACCTGACCCACAAAATACCCCAACTCTAGCAGACTCTAGCCCTACTACACTGGTCATTTCTGATGCCCCAACTCAGCAGACCCCAACTGCAGCAAACAATATGATTATGTCAGTTGACATAGCACCAGCTGTATGACGCAAAACCCCCATTCCTGCAAAGAGTACACCAAATCCAGTTGCCAAATCCCTTTTTGAACCAAAGAGAGCCCCAATTGCAGCAAATAGGACCCCTGTTCCATTTCTTCCCAGTTTAGAAGACGAAGCTTATGTTGTTGTCAGGAACTTTGTGCGCATCTTTCCTTCATGGAAAGATTATACCGCAGACACAGAACAATTTCCAGTCTTCCTCCGCAACTTACGCGTAAGTAATGTACTAATGTTATTCATGGTCATTACTGCATATGTTTCTGCTGATGGAAGACACAAGATTTCATTATTTTAAATTGGCGAGGCGCAAACTGGATTGTGATGACGAGCAAGGGTTGGTTGCGCTTTTCAAGTACTCGTTGATGAAGTATCATTCCTACCTGAGGCAAGCGCACTTCGATGGCAAGCCTCTGAACGAAATTTCTGTAAAGTCTCCAGTGCTACATTTATCTGACGGTGACTGGAATAATCTTGTTACACATTGGTGTCGGCTGCAGCGTAAGGTACTGTCTATGATATCACATCATAATTTGAACTACATTTCTGCATTTGCCTTAATGTCTCACTTGTATGAAAACTGTTAGCAGAAGAACATTCATTCTCAAGGGACCACAAAATCTCGCAACTATACTGCACACTGCATTGCTCTTGTGAGTACCTCTTGCCCTGTATGACCATACTTACTTTCATAGCTGTTTGATTATGTAGCATCACTGCACATGTTAGCCTCGTAATCGTCCATTTGGTGGACATTATAAGATCCGTATGGACTCTCACATAAATTTAGAATCAACCCAATGCTTTTGAAGAGGTTTAGCCCTGCAGTCCTCTTGTAAGGACTGAACGTGGTCTATCACTGTACTTACATTAACAGCTACTCCCTCCGTCCCATAATATAAGAACGTTTTGTACAATACACCAGTGTTCAAAACACTCTTGTATTATGGGAAGAGGGATTGGTTCATTTTGTAGCATTCTGCATCTTATCTCCCTCGCCCACCATTTACTAAAAAAGATCAGATCTATATTTAATCTTACCAACAAGTAGAATACACAGACAATGCCAGTGCAGAAGTGTAGTCCATTGCTCTTGTCAGTACATTTTGTCCTGTAACACTTGTACTTCCAGGGATTGGTAGTTGATTATGTAGCATCAATCTGCATCTTATCTTCATTATCCTCTATCCCTTCCAGTATTATCATATCTATAATTACTCTCTACAAAATTTAGAGTATAGGCAATGCTTATGAAGAAGATTATGTGCTGAAATTCTTGAGTTATCCTTCCCTTGCCATGGAGAAGGGCATTATAAAGCCGGTGTTAACTGTTAATGTAAGTCAGTCCTTCTAAAGCATTTATCCTCAACTGCTATTTCATTTGCTCATACTCCCTATCGTTTACTGCTGTTTAGTTTGTTGTTTCTACCAAAATGCATGTTCGTAAGAACCGTAAGTTCTAGGTTTTACTTGTAAAACCAAATTCCTTATTCATACCATGCACATTACTTAATACTTCCTATATGTATGCTTGTTTTTGTGGATCTATAATCCAGTGTGTGGTGAAGCAGCCCATGTTTGCACCTTGTCATCTGAAGTCTGCTGAAGGCTGTGAGACAAACCCAACATATATTGCAGCAAAGAAGGCAAGACATCTTGAAGATAGCGAGACAACCCCAAAGTCTTGTCTTGATGCAGTGTTCAAGTTACTTGAGACTAACAGTCAGACAAGCTCACAGAATTCGTTGTCTGAATCAGTTCGACTTCTTTAGTCCCAAGTTCTAGTAGAAAGGCATTCTACAACTCAACTTCGACTTGAAGTCCTATCTATAAGAAAGATTGCGGAGAACACCAATGAGAACCTCATCGCTAAACAACTACACCTGGAAGCTATGACCGACATGCTAGGCCGGTCTCACAGCCTTGCTCAGCAGCTTGCGCAGCAGTTCCCCACAAGGATAACCTTTCTTGAACTGTCTTGGAAGTGGTCTCGATTCAGTATTATTTTGTTACGCTGCAATGGTGCCCAGTTTTTGTAATCTGCTTCTTCGTTGCTCTTTATGATCACTGGTGGCGAACTTTGATGCCCAGTGGATGTAATATACCTTAAATCCTTTATTGTGTAGTGTAGGTTTATTCTTAGTTACTATGTCGTAATTTCTTTATTGTATAGAGTAGGTTTGTTCTTAATTCCTACTAGTTACGCAGCAGCCCGAAATGAACCCCGGCCCATGATTGTTTGAATCAAATCACGGGCTTTTAACAGGCCAAAATTGTCTGGGTTCTTGTTTGGCCCAATTAGATATCGGCTGCGAGCAGGACGGATGCAAACCGGGCCGTAGTTAGGCCCAACTATATGACGGGCTTTTAATAGGCCGAATTTAATTTAGGGCCGAAATGTTAAACGGGCCCTTAACAGGCCAAAACTAATATCAGGCCGAATTACTAAGTGGGCCTTTAGCAAGTGGGCCCAAAAGCATAGTGTCCAGTTGACGGGCCGAATCTGATATGGGCCATAATTGAGCCCAAAGCCTCTTAAAGGGTCGAACCTGATCTGGGCTGTAATTTGGCCCAGAACGTGGTAGGCTTTTAACGGGCCGGATCTCATATGGGCCACTATTAGGCCCGGAGCGTGGCGGACCATTAATGGACCGGATCAAATATGGGCCGACATTTGGCCCAAAACATGGCAGCCAGTTAATGGGCCAGCCTACTAGGGTCCTCAAAATCTTGTGGGCCTACAGCTGGGCCGGCCCATTAATGTCGACGAAATCTCATGGGCCTTTACCTGGGCCGGCCCATTATGACCCGCAAGAATCTTGTGGGCCTTTACCTGGGCCGGCCCATTATGGCCCGCAAAATCTTGTGGGCCTTTAGCTGGGCCAGCCCATTATGGTCCGCAAAATTTCGTGGGCCTTTAGCTGGGCCGGCCCATTATGGTCCTCAAAATCTTGTGGGCCTCTAGTTGGGCCGGCCCATTTAAACTTGTTGGGTCATGCCACGTGTCGACGTATCATAGGCGCCTTCTGTCCAGTGAGTGGATGACATCTGTCCCGACGATGAGCCGACACGTGTTTCCTCTAGCCAATGATGATTTTACACGTGGAAAATCCCCATTGGTCGGGGCTGTTAACGGGTTATCGGATCCAAAACCTGACCCAATAGCTTAACGGCATTCTATTACGGTGGATGCCACGTGTCGGTCACCCTTGACGAAAGCACTTCTGTGACGCGCGATTTATCGTCATGGAAGTGGACACTTCCGTGATGATAATTTTGGTAATGTCATGGAACACTTCTACGACAGCATAGGTATGACTATCTTGATTCTGTCATAAATTTGTCGTGGATGTACATGCATGACAAAAAAAGTGACCTACTGTGACAAACACGTATCATCACGGAAGTGTATTTTTTTTGTAGTGATGGCCTCCCCCTGGATGGGGAGAGGTTCTTCCTCTGGTCCTTGGCCTTCATGGTGATGATGGCCCCTCCGGGATCTTCCTCCATAACCTCCGGTGATGATGGCCCCCTCCGGCAGGGTGCCAGAGAGGGCCTAGATTGATTTCTCATGGCTACAGAGGCTTGCGGCGGCGAAACTTCCGATCTATGTTATTTTCTGGAGGTTTGGGTATTTATAGGAGAGGTTGGCATCGAGAACAAGTCAGGGGGCCCCACAGGAAGTCCACGAGGCACACGGGCGCGCCCTCCACCCTCGTGGAGCCCACGGGCCTCCCCTCCAGTAACTCTTCGTTCCAGTATTTTTTATATTTTCCAGAGAAATTCTCCGTTGAATTTCATCGCATTCCAAGAACTTTTATTTCTGCACAAAACAACACCACGGTAGTTCTGCTGAAAATAGCGTCAGTCCGGGTTAGTTCTAATCAAATCATACCGAAATCATATAAAACTATTGTAAACATGCCACGAATACTTCATAAATTATAGATACGTTGGAGACTAATCTTTGAGCACCATTTTTAAGTAGAGATTACAGCGGGGAGAAGAGGTGTTACACCGCTGCATAGAGGGGGAGAAAGTTGGTGTTGACGGTAGCAAGATTTTTGATGTAGATCGCCGTTACGATCCTTGCCCCGGCGCCACCGGGAGAGAGGGGGAGAGAGCCCCCTCCTCCTTCTTCTTCCTTGGAGTCCCCCCTAGATGGGAGAAGAGTTCCCCTCTGTTCCATGGCCTCCATGGTGGCGGAGGGGTGGGAGCCCCTTCGAGATTGGATCTCCTCTGTTCTCTTCTGTTTCGCGTTCCTCGGATCTGGCCCTTCACTGTTTCTTAAATTCTCGGAGATCCGTAACTCCGATTGTGCTAAAAAATTTACAAGATTTTTTTCCATAAATTATCTTTCTTGCGCCAGAAGAAGGGCCCCAACCGCCTTACGGGGTGGGCACAAGACACCTGGGCGCTCCTGGCACCCCCTGGCGCGCCTGGTGTATCTTGGGGCCTGTGGGCCCCCGTTTGCGTTGATTCCACCTCCCAAAAATCACATATATTCCATAATACTTCTCCATAAATTTTTTATCGCCTTTGGACTTCGTTTGATATGGATTTTCTATGAAGCAAAAAACATGCAACAAAGAGGAACTGGCACTGGGCACTAGATCAATAGGTTAGTTTAATAAATCATATAAAAAGTTGCCAAAAGTATGCAAAAGTTGTATAATATTGGCATGAAACAATGAAAAAATATAGATATGATGGAGACGTATCAGAATCCCCAAGCTTAATTCCTGCTCGTCCTCGAGTAGGTAAATGGTAAAAAATATATTTTTTATGTGGAATGCTACCTAACATAAATTTGATCATATATCTAATCATGGCATGAATATTAAGACACGAGTGATTCAAAGCAATAGTTTGTAATTTGACATAAATACATCGATACTCAAGCATCCCAACAAACAATCATGTCTTTCAAAATATCAATGCTAAAGAAAGCTACCCCTACAAAATCATATAGTCTTGTCATGCTCTGTCTTCTTAACACAAAGTATTTATCATGCACAACCCCAATGACAAGCCGAGCAATTAGTTCATACTTTTTAACGTGCTTCAGCTTTTTCAACCCTCACACAATACATGAGCGCAAGCCATGGACATAGAACTACGGGTGAAATAGAGTATGATGATAGAGGTAAACATAGAGAAGGCAAAAAGGTAAGAAAGTCTCACATCGACGCGGCTAACCAACGGGCTATGGAGATGCCCATCAATTCATATCAATGCGCGGAGTAGGGATTGCCATGCAACGAATGCACTAAGAGATATAAGTGTATGAAAGCTCAATATGAAAACTAAGTGGGTGTGCATCTAATCCTATAATGAAAAATTCCCACTAGTATATGAAAGTGACAACATAGGAGACTCTCCATATGAAAAACATGGTGCTACTTTGAAGCACAAGTGTGGAACTAGCATGCCCCTTCTCTCTTTATTTGTTTTTTCTCTCTTTTTTCTTTCTTTTCTTTATTTTCTTTCTTTTTTCTTTTTTTCCTTTTTATTTTTATATTTTTTTCTCTCATTGTCCGGAGTCTCATCCCGACTTGTGGGGGAATCATAGCCTCCATCATCCTTTCCTCACTAGGGCAATGCTCTAATAATGAAAATTGATGATCATCACACTTTTATTTACTTATAACTCGAAAGAAATAAAAATTACAACTTGATACCTATAACAAAGTATGACTCTATATGAATGCCTCTGGCAGTGTACCAGGATGTGCAATGATCTAGCATAACAACGATATCAAAAAAGGACAAGCCATGGAAATATCATGTTTGCTATCTTACGATCATGCAAAGCAATATGACATGAATGCTCAAGTCATCAAAGCGGATGCGGTGGAAGTTGCATGGCAATATATCTCGGAATGGCTAAGGAAGGGCCATAATAGGTAGGTATGGTGGCTGTTTTGAGGAAGATATAATAAGTCTTATGTGTGATAGAGCGTATCATATCACGGAGTTTGGATGCACCTGCGAAGTTTGCACCAACTCTAGAGGTGAGAAAGGGCAATGCATGGTACCGTAGAGGCTAGCAAATTGCGGAAAGTTAAGAGTGCGTATTGTTTGGGAACATAGCATGCAATTTCAAAAAAAATCCTACGATCATGCAAGATCTATCTAGCAGATGCATAGCAACGAGATGGGGAGAGTGTGTCCACGTACCCTCGTAGACCGAAAGTGGAAGCGTTATGTTAACGTCGTTGATGTAGTCGAACATCTTCACGATCCAACTGATCCAAGTATGAACGTACGACACCTCCGTGTTCAGCACACGTTCAGTTCGATGACGTCCCTCGAACTCTTGATATAGTAAAGGGTCAAGGGAGAGTTCCGTCAGCACGACGGTGTTGGTGATGTGATCCGCGCAGGGCTTCGCCTAAGAACTATGACACTATGACCGGAGGAGTAAACTGTGGAGGGGGCACCACACACGGCTAAGAAACAACTATTGTGCCTTTGGGGTGCTCCCCCGCCCATGTATATAAAGGAGGGTGAGGAGGAGGCCGGTCTAAGGGGTGCGCCAAGAGGGGGGAGTCCTACAAGGACTCCATTCCTAGTAGGATTCGCCACCCGCCCTTTCCTTCCAACGGAGAGGGGGAAAGGGGAAATGAGGGAGAAGGAGAAGGAAAGAGGGGGGTCGTGCCCCCTCCCCTTATCCAATTCGGATTGGGCAAGGGGGGCGCCACCTCCTGTGGCATGCCTCCTTTGTTCCACTATGGCTCATTAGGCCCATTAACTTTCAGGGGGATTGCGCTTTTCTATCAATTGCTCGACAATAATTTGTTCACCCACCATATTATTTGCCTTCAGGAGAGAGGCCTCTAGTGAAACCTATGGCCCCGGGGTCGATTTTACATCATATTTATTTCCTATCTACTATTTTGCAATCTTTTATTTTCAGATCTATAAACCAAAAACCCCAAAAATATTTAGTTATCTTTTATTTAGTTTTATCTATCTCTATCAGATCTCACCTTTGCAAGTGACCGTGAAGGGATTGACAACCCCTTTATCGCGTTGGGTGCAAGTGTTTGATTGTTTGTGTAGGTGCATATATTGGGGACTTGCGCGTTTCTCCTACTCGATTGATACCTTGGTTCTTAACTGAGGGAAATACTTATCTCTACTGTGCTGCATCACCCTTTCCTCTTCAAAGGAAAAACCAATGCAAGCTCAAGAAGTAGCAGGAAGAGTTTCTGGCGTCGTTGCCGGGGAGATCTAAGTCAAGCCTACCAAGTATCAATCAGAAAACTCTCATCTCTTGCATTACATTATTTGCCATTTTCCTCTCATTTTCCTCTCCCCCACTTCTAAAACGTTTTTAGAAAAATACAAAAATATTTGCCTTTTTATTCGCCCTTCTTTCGTCCATATTTTCGCTAGCTTTTGTGTTTGCTCGTGTGCTAGATCGTTTGATTTGCTCTCATGGCTAATCCTCCTACCATTGCTAGCACTCCCGAGAATGAATTTCTTAATTTTAAGCAAAGGGAAGGAGAAATTTTGGAAGATGCTTGGTATAGAATTTGCAATGCTCAAAATAGATCTACTCGTAAGCAATCTACTACCATTCTCCTTCGAAATTTTTACGTGGGTGTTACCCCTTGGAATAGATATGTTCTAGATACCATTACCGGGGGAAATTTCTTGGGGAGCCATACTTTTGATGTGTCAGAGCCCTAGAATACCTGAGTGTATTAGTTGCATCAAGCATCCATGCATCATTTTAATTTCAAGGAAGTTGAATTGAGGGAATTTTCAAAGCCTCAGAAACCTTTAAAAATGATCAACATTAAAATCTTTTCAAATGAGCCCAAGAAAATGTTCCTGCTAATCTCTGAAAATATTGGCAAGAGCTAAAACTCAAACCAATATTTTTGGAATCTCAGAAGTGATTATTTTGGGACTCTCAATTAAATCAATAACTATTTGAACTGGATTTATATTTGCTATGTATACAATATAAATTCGATAACCCTGAGAACCTATGAGTGGCTTTGAATATTTAGTATCAAGCCACATAAATCTTTTCAGAAGCTACTAAAATAATTTTATATTTTAAATCAAATCAAAACAAACTTTAGAAAATAGAAAACAAAAAGAAATAGAAAGACAGAAGAGAGGGAAAACCTACCTGGCCCCAAACCTACCTGGCGGCCCACTTACCTGGCCCAGCCCACCAGAGCCGCCACCGTCTCCCACCTCGCGCCAGAAGGACGCGAGGCGTGTGGCCACCGCGCGCGGGCACGCGCCCAGCCACCTCCACCCTGCCTGCCTATGCCTCGAACTGGCAGGACGTCGCCACGCTCGTCCCCGAACACAACCCGCTCACTCCCATCCTCTCTCCCCTCCTCTATTTCTCACACGCAGCCACTGAGCGGAGCTCATCGCCGCCGTCCACTGCCACTGCGTCCATGGGCCCTCCCTCGCCTTGCCGACCCGCCGAGAAGAACCGCGGCGTCGTCTTCATCATCTACGTTGCCGAGCCACGCGACGCCAGGCGCACCGCGTCCACGGGCCCTCCCTCGCCTTGCCGAGCCACCACGACGCCAGGCGCCCCGCATCACCGGCTACCTCGTCATCTTCCTCCTCTGCCGCCGGAGATCGCCACTAACGTTCAGTCGTCTCCAAGCCGTCCCGGAATGCGCTGAGATCACCGACGACCTCACTGTGAGCTCCTACGTTGAATCCCTCTCTCCCCTGCCTCGTTTGCATCGCGTAGCCGTCAAATTCGCCGGAGCCGTGAGCTTTCGCCCACCGTCGCGGCCACAGCTGCCGCCACCCGTGTCTGAGGCCGTAAGCGCGCACAGTGAACCACCAGGAGCACGTTGTACCCACCAGCTTCTCCTCCCGTGCACCGAAGCACCAAACCCGACCCCGCCAGCACTCCGGCCACCACCACGAGCTCGCTTCCGGCGAGCTCTGGCCACCCCACGCCCTCCCGTTGCTTTCTCTGGATGCGCGCGGGCACGGGCTACCTTCTGGTTCCCTCGGCGCGTAGATCTGTCGCCTCTGGTGCAACTCCGGCAAACCCCCATCGTCGGCTGTGGTCGTCGCCGGCTAATCTCCGGCCGGCTAACGTGGCCTAATTAAATTAGGCACTAACAACCCCACCGGTCACTGACAGTGGGCCCCGCCCAGCTAACTAAGTTAGATTAGTATTAACTAAGCTTGGTTAGTTTTGTTAGACATTGACACGCGGGACCCACAGGTCAGGTTTGACCTGGACCGGGTCAGTTGAACGCTGACATCACACTGACGCTAGGCTGACGCAGTAAATCCTTTTCTGGATTTATTCTAATTCGAAATAACTAGGAAATTTCAGAAATTACCCTAAACTTCTAAAATTCATAGTAAATAATCTGTAGCTCAGATTGAAAAGATTTATATATGTAAAATGATCAGAAAAATCCAAAGAATCTGAATATGGCATTTTCATGCATGTTTGAACAAGTTAACCTCACTGAATAGGACAATTCATGATTATGGAATAAATGGTAATTAGTTTTGGAGTTGGAATTTGCTATAGGTTTGATTTCCACTTCAATGAATATGACTAACTATTGCACTAGGTCAATTCAGTACTTCAATATGACATATCATTCATCTGAATGTGCATTGCATTGATTGTGGTTCCTTTTGTGTTTGCCGGTGGTTGTTTCCTCTTAGTAGACGATGTTTCCGACGACGTGATCGATGGCACCGATGAAGAGCTATACTATCTTCAGAAGTGCCAGGCAAGAAAAACCCCCTTGTTCATTCCGATACAATCCCACTCTCTCGATCCTTCTCTCTTTTACTGCATTAGGACAACAACGATTCAACTGTTACATGTTGCGGTAGTGGAACCCCTTTCCTCTGCATGACCTGTCATTGCCACAGTAAATAGATGAAACCCACTAGCATGACTAGGAATTGTTTGAGCCCTGATGTGCCTACTCATTCATGCTTGTTGTCATGCCTGCTACTGCTTAGAGTTGAGACAGGTCTGATTCATCGGGAATGAATTGGAATGTGGTGAACATGTCCTACTGTTGAGAGCTAAGTGTGTGAACACGATTTGGTAAAGGTAGTGGTGAGTGGCCATGTAGGAGTACATGGTGGGTTGTCTCATTGAAACCGTCCTCAGGAACTAAGTGCTGTGTTTGTGATCCATGAACAGCAACTACCACACATTGGGATCCTTAATTGACTCTCTTGACTTATTAACCGCCCCTGTCCTCTGTCCAGGAGTTGCAACAAGTTTCTGGTGTTTGTAGGATATGTGTTGGAGGTCGTGCGTAGCGCTGACCCTAGGGGGTGGGCTATGATGCAGTAGATACACCGTTGCCCGGTGTACCGAGTCTCCCGTTTGGTGTCCCGGGAACCCTGCACACATCGTTTGGGGTTGTGAGTGAAACCCCGTCCGGATCCCCTCGCAGATGGAACCCGAATAGGCGATAAACCTGGACTAGAGACTTGTGTGGTTAGTCAGGTCATGGCCGACTCCCTCGCCAGGCTTCTACTTGAAGGTTGCCGAGATACCGAGATACACGACATGTACATGGTGGTAAGTGGCGTGAGCGTGTGTGAAGAAGTACACCCCTGCAAGGTTATAAATGATCTATTCGAATAGCCGCGTCCACGGTAAAGGACTTCTGGGATGCCTGTACAGTTCATAGACAAGTGAAAGTGGATACTTTAAAATGCGCAAGATAAGCGTGAGTGCTATGGATGGCGTTCTCGTAGGGAGATGGGAGCAGATCCATAGTGGTGTATTAATATGGTGAATATGTGGACTCGTGTGCGCCACCCCAAAAGAGTTACTTGTAGTCGTAGTTCAGGATAGCCACCGAGTCAAAGCTGGCTTGCTACAGTTAAACTCCACCACCCCCTTTGTTGATACTGATGCATATGTAGCTAGATCTGATGTAAGTCTTGCTGGGTACATTTGTACTCATGTTTGCTTAATTTATGTTTTTGCAGAGAGACTTCAGTCTCGCTAGTAGTTTCGCATGGACTTTAACGTTTAGCTTGTTACCTCATCTATGATCTTGTGCCCTCGACAGGGTCTTGTAGATAGTCAGGCTTCTCAGTCTTTTTCATTTGTAGTTGTCTGTACTCAGACAAGTTAAGCTTCCACTTGTGCTTGTTGCTTGTATGCTCTATATGTTGGGTCATGAGACCCATGTTTGTAATATCTGGCTCTTCGCAGCCTTATGAATAAATACTTTGAGTCATAGAGTTTTGTTGTGATGCCATGTTGTATTTACACATATCGAGCATATTGTGTGCATGATTTGAAATGCTTGGTATGTGTGGGATCCGACAACCTAGTTGTGTATCCTTGGTAGCCTCTCTTATGGGGAAATGTAGTCTAGTGCTTCCACTGAGCCATGGTAGCCTTCTACAGCCCGGTTTACCGGAGTCCTGTTAGCCCGGTTGCTACTGCTCCGGAACACTTAGACTGGCCGGCATATGTCCTACTTCGATCCTGTGTCTGTCCCTTTGGGGAAATGTCACGCGGTGTATACCGGAGCCCTGCTAGCCTGCTATAGCCCGGTTTACCGGAGTCCTGCTAGCCCAGTTGCTACAGCCCGGAATCACTCACTGATGATCGACACGTTCGATGCTGGGTCATGCATGCTTGTCCCTGTAAGTTAGTGCCACTTTGGGTTCACGACTAGTCATGTCGGCCCGGGTTCTCTGTCATATGGATACTAGCGGCACTATCATATACGTGGGCCAAAAGGCGCAAACGGTCCCAGGCCAGGTAAGGTGGCACCCATGGGAATACCGTGCGTGAGGCCGCAAAGTGATATGATGTGTTACATGCTAGATCGGTGTGACTTAGAATCGGGGTCCTGACAGTTTTGGTATCAGAGCCTGACTGCCTGTAGGATTACCAAGCCAAACTGGTCAAAGTCGAGTCTAGAAATGCTTTAGTTATATAAGGGAATTGATTGTGGAAGGGAACATAAGGCTCTTTTTACTCCTTTACCTTATGCCTTTTTATCCGAGTCATCTTATCTTTCCTACGGGGTTAAGGAACTAGGCTTTCTCTCCTTTTTATTAGGATCACGTGTTACTAATCCATAGACTTATAGGAATGATGGATTCAAGTCTCAGTTCAGCTCCTACTACTTCCGTGTGTTCATAGTTGGCCTCAGAACCTTGATATTGTGATGTTGAGCGGTTATGCCACCATTTTGCAGGATGTCTCAAATCTTTTTGAGCATTTATAGCCGTTATGTTGTCCGAGTAATCCCAGGTTTCTAAGTAGTCTGATGCATTTGCAAATCCCTTCTTTCCGTTCTCGGTGTCCCTTTGGGCCAGTTCACCACACTAATCAGTGAGTTGAGGTACTCTATTGCTTTGACATATATGTTGGAGCTAGTATTATGACCCTAGGCATCCTAGAGAACCACCCAGTAATCTAGCAATGTTTATATTCCTAGTGTGATGATTCTGGCCATCATTCTCGAAAGCATCTCGTGATGTTATTTAGTTGGTAGGTATTCCATTTCCGGGTTTTTGAACCCGAGATTCACCCTACCTACTTCTTCTTGATAGTGTTTGGTAGTTCCTTAGGATATTAGTAACCTTTGTGTTGGAGATACTACTACTAAGTATAAACCGGCCATGAGGGGTCGGGTTATGCCCACAATGAGTTAGTCGAGTTTGAAGCCCATGAAGATAAGAAGTATGGCGCTTTACGGAGGAGATCTAACATGAAGGCCCAGGGCCCAAAGGCGGATTAGATCCCATAGACATAAACCACCATATGATATGTAACTTATGTTGTAAGGCATGGAAAGGTAAAAACCGAGCCGGACACGTTTATGAGCCAGCCTCCGGATTCTATAAAACGCCGGGCGTCAACCTATGTATATAAAGGGACGACCCGGCCGCGGTTTAGAGACAGAAAACAATAACTCGAGAGCCAGGCAAAGCGGATTCGCTCCCTAGTCTTCGAATCCCTAGCAATTCCATCACAACTGGAGTAGGCTTTTACCTTCATCGTAAGGGGCCGAACCAGTATAATTTCTTGCGTCCCTTGTCCACTTTAACCCCTTCAAGCTAACCGGTCGCGATGGCACCACGACTAAGTCCTTTCACGATGACATCTGCCGTGACAAAACCACGATACTTGGTGCCCACCGTGGGGCTATCGCACGATGGTTTCAAGTTCTTGAAGGGCAACTTCGAAGGACTCAAGGGGTACGCTGTGGGTCGGATGACCAAGAGTCGTCGTAGCAAGCTCTACATCGACGACGCAGGCCGGGGGCCCGAGGCCAGCTCGATTGAGTACGGGTACCGGATCCCCTTTGACGGAATACACATTTTCATTGGCAAGATCGGCGAACCGGGCCCTGAGCCGGACATCTGCACCGACATCATCGAGACGGCTCAGCGTGCGAGACCTGCCCAAGTTCAGCCTGTCGTAAAGCATGCCTTTGTGGGAGTCATCCACGATGTGGAATCTGAGGATAGATCGGTATCTAGTGGCGAAACCGTGGTTTACTCTGATGACGAGTCTTCAACCGGAGAGACCGAGTCGCTGTATTAGCTGCATGATGGCCAGATTAGTGGTGGTTCCGATGGTGACAGTATTCTGGACCTCTCTGATCCGCCGAGCTGAGTTGCGATCTTCATGGCCGGTACACAATCGGTGCAACATTCTTCTACCGCAGCAGCGATGATTTCCAGTTCAGCAGCTGCAACACCCGCTGGGGCAGGAGGCCCCGCGCCAGCGCTGGTTCAGGTTTTGTCCGATTTATTCGACACTTTGGCGACATTGCTGGCGGCTGAGGTTAACGCGGCGATTCAGGATCAGTATAACGCAGAGACTGCAAAGGTGAAGGATCAGATAGCTCAAGCTAAGGTAGATCTGGTAGCAGAGAACACTAGGATGGCCACAGGGCGGGCCCAGTTAGAGGCACAGGCTTATCGGCTCATGTTGGATCAGAGCGCATCAGATGATGTCATGAGGAGAAGGTACCGGTCTCACCTGCCTCCGGTTTACGAGGGAAGGAACCTCTTTAACACGCGAGGAGCGGGAACCAGCAACCAGCCAGTGGTAAACCGGGCGGAGGCACCCGGAACGGGGGCGCCGGTTCAGCCGTGCGCGGCGGATCCGCCTCGTCAGAACAATATCCTATTACAGCACGTCTCACCACCTTCAGGTCATTACTCGAACCCGTTGGATAACATCGTCGCCGCCGCTTCACGATTGGCAGATCTCCCGATCGAAGGCGAGTCCCCAGTAGCAGTTGAAACACAATGGGCTAGAGAGCTCCTTCAGACGGCTCTGACCCAACAGCAAGCTTATTCGCACAGTCGTGAGAGGATTCAATCCACCCCTCGCCCAAGTCGGAGCTACAACAGGTTTATTGATGAACCACTTGTATCAAGCATTGCGTGAAACCGTAACTCGCCGCAAGGGCATAACCCGGCAGCTGGCGGTGCTAATGCCCAGGATGTGGTGGATCACGGTCGAGCACATCGAGAAGCCGAGTTAGCAGCGCAATACGCGGCTCGTCAGCTTACTCTGGTTTGTCCAACCATTTCAGTGGAGCCAGGTGTGGTTTTCGGTTCTTTGGGGGTGCCGTATCTCACCCCGGCCACTACAAGAAATATGTCAACTTGTGACCTTGACTATTGGTCACCGAAAGGTCATTGTTTTTCATTTGCGACCTTTTTTTGACCAAAAACAGAAGGTCAAAAGCTGGCGGTCGTAAACTGAAATTAACGACCTTCTCTGTGAGAAGGTCGTGGACATTTACGACCAAAATATGCCTACTGTTTTGTTTTGGTCACTAGCAACCTCCCCAGGCCACGTAGGCATCCAGCATGGCAAGCTGATGTGGCACAAGATTCAGCCCGGTCCAATTCGGTATTCTACATGGGCCGAGCCCATTAATTCAGCCCATTTATATATTTTTCCTATGAATTTTTTGTTAGCTAAATGGACCAAGCCCAACATTGCAGCCTTTTTTATTTTTGGGCCATGGCCTTTTTGTCTCAACAATTTCATTTTTTCTTTTTTTTAAATTGGGTTCACTAATCAGGTGGGTCCCCACTGTCAGGTTCTAGTACTGGGTCCTAGCCGTCAGGGCAATATTCTTCATTTTTTATTTCACACAAATAAATACCTGGTATTTAAATTGGCACACAAAAAACACACGAAATACTTCAAATATTATCAACCATCAAAGTGCTACATCATATAACACACATACAAATGTGATAAGCATCAAGTTTAAAATCATATAACAAGCTCCACAAGTGTACAATCACATGAGCCAGTTCTGCTCCACAAGTGTACAATCACAAGTTCTGCTACATCATACACACATACGAACTATGCTTCACGAAGAAACATGAGCAGTATAAAGGGCATCATTAATGCAAAACTTGACAGTTGACAGCAATGTTAGAACTATGCTTCCTCCGACTTCTTTGTCCTGATCAGCATCTGCACGTTACAGAACAATATTGATCAATTATAAGCCACAACTTCAAATGCCCATACAATTTGTAGTTGCTTAAAAAAACAAAGCAAGCGAGTACTCAGGAGCTTTGGTTAAAACCCATCAAAGAGAGATAAAAACTGGCAAACTATACATCCACTTACAACATAACAAAAGGAAAGAAAATTACACATGATTAAGTAATATATATCATTCATGTTGGAACAAAGAGCAGACTAATTGACACAATGTGGTAACTAAATCATTCAATCCCTGAGACTGATTGGATGTCAGTTTCTTTTACTGCCAGTACCTATTGGTAAATTAAATTACTAATCAGAGGAAATATTTAAGCAGCCCAATTACCTACCAGATCATTGTACTTAAACTTCCTAATCAGATCACCTAATAGGAGATACTATTAAG
This sequence comes from Triticum urartu, assembly GCF_003073215.2. Classification (NCBI taxonomy): domain Eukaryota; kingdom Viridiplantae; phylum Streptophyta; class Magnoliopsida; order Poales; family Poaceae; genus Triticum; species Triticum urartu. The sequence goes on along the minus strand of NC_053028.1, from coordinate 508,221,742 downwards.
AATGAAAAGATGATTGAACACTGAAAGAGGTTAGCAAGTTGCTTGTTGGTTTCATCACAAGTACCAGGAGTATTTTTAAACCTACGCAAGTCATTTTTAAACCTATGCAAGTACCAGGAGTATTTCAATCCTTTCCAGTGCAGGTACTCAAAATTTGTTTGAGTAGCAAATCTAGGAGTACTGGAGAACTCCAAGTTAAATGTACTCAAAGCAACCAGCAAAATTTCTCAATACCGGTCCCAACAAGTAATCAGAATACAGCAGCAACAAGTACCAGGAATAAATCACATAAGTAACTAGAACAGAGAAAGAAAATGTAGAAGTGGCAGCGAGGCATGAATGGTGTCCTGAGTTACTGCTGCATCGTCCGTAACAGAGGCCGAGGAACTCGCCGTGATGGGTTGCAGCATCTGTGCTGATGCAGTCTCAGCCACAGGCTCCTCCTCACACCTGAAGTTAAACACGCAGGTTGGTCAGCAGAACTACAGCAGTTTAGCTTTTGGAGATGATGAATAACTCAAATTACCCTTGATATCTATTTCAAAAAAATTAACCTTCTGGTATGGCCATGTTAATAGATAAAATTAACCTTTTCCCCTTTACTTTCTATGAAAAAGGTAAGAGACCAGAATTCTACATGCAGCTTCTGTAGACATAAATCCAAGAGAAATACATGTCTGTAGTGCATGGCAATGACAGTTAGGATCAAGCAGGTTTTACATTTGAGTCCAGAAATATCAAGGTTCTATAAGCTTAAATTTCAGAGACCTGATTGACACTGTAGGTTCTATAAGCTTAAATTTCAGAGACCTGATTCAATTCAGAAAAGGAGTGGGAGCTTATTTTAGAGGCAAGTGAGTGAGTGAACATGTTATTAGGCATAATTACCAGGATTTGGAAGACAATGCAACTCACTCGGACAATGCAATGTTTTGAAGCAAGCTCTATGCAGAGTAATGCAAACTTATGGGACAGATGAGTAACACACAAAATGGCAAGCACAGGTGCACTGACAGTGGTAGCTACTGTCACGTTCAGCAGGACACACTTAGACACACTTATTATTAATGCTGGTAGAACAGAGCAGTGGTGCTACAGCAATGGCGTGGCATGGCACAGGCAGGCAGGCAGACATGCCGGCGCGTGCATGGAAAAAAAGAAATACCAGGGGCCTGGACCTCGTGGCATGCCATAAAAGGAGCATGTAGGAGTCACGGGTCCGAGGGGTTAGGGTACAGGAGAAGCTGAGGCAGGAACACCTCAAAGATATTCACAAGGTCTGCAGCAACAGCAGGACAACAGCAAAAATGTGGTGCTTCAGTTAGTAAAAATCCTCAAAGTCAAGACTAGTAAACTAGTTCTGATATATCAATTTGTAAGGGTAAGCTTCTGTAAGTTCAACCCTGACCTTCCACGCACCACCCTGGTAAATACCTGCAGCAAGGAAACAGAGGAAGCCTACCAATTAGGCACCAAATGAATTTTTAAGTCCTAGAGAGCAGATTGAAGGATCAAAATGTTACCATATAACAGCAGACTAAATACCACTAAAAGAACACCACAATGACTTGAAAAGCAATGCGGCAGAGGCAGTTAACATATAGTACTTGCAAACTGGAAAGATATTGATTGTAGAATCCCATCTGAACTTCTGAACCATGCATACAACACCGAGACTACCACAGACAGAACAACAAATGGCTTAACAAGGAGTTATTTTACAAAATGGAAAGCTAACAGCTCTTCATAGGGAAGTAAAAGCAGTTAGCAAGATGGAATGGCCTAGAAAATGCAACATATCCTTTCCAGAATACACAACCTCTTAAAGTCAGAGCACCACAAAACTCCAATTGCACACAAATGCAATAGTTCACCTGGAGAATCCCGCACTATGCAATCCTAAGCAATTGCACTAGAAAACTTTGTCAGCAAGTGGCTCCAACTATGAATGGAAAATGCTCAAGCAGGTCAACAAAATGGGTGTATCACATCTAACGTAGTAGCTGGCAAGGCACATGAATTAGCAAGGCTGTATAAATGTTCCAGCTATCCACCTATTTACAAATGGGTTGTTGGTGAGCCCACTTGCTGGTAGGCGAATCTTGCGAAACTGCCGGAAAAAGAAGCGAGCTATTCGATCAAATCTGGGTCTCGAGAAGGGTATTGCATCTGATCTCGAATTTGGCATCAATTTCACGCAATCAAATCAGAAGAAGGGGGCAGCAGAAGAGATGGATATACCAGAACTTGAACTCGGGGAGGCGGCGGATGAAGGGCTTGAACTCGTTGTTGCCGCAGGTGGGGAGCGCGGGGCCGGCCTGGTCGAGCGCCTCGAGCTCCGGGTCGACCATGGGAGAGAGGAAGCCGATGAGGAGGTTGAGGCGGTAGATGCTGAGGCCGTAGGAGACGACGTAGAAGCCTTGCACGTAGTAGACCCGCGGCGCGTAGACGGCGGCGGCCAGCAGCGTGCCCGCCCACCGCCCCGCCGTGTGCGGCTCCGGCGGCGGCGGCGCGAGCGCCTGCGTCGTCATGGCCACTGCAAGCTCGCACGAGGACGACGCCGCCTTGGATTGGGCGTTGTGCGCTGCGCCTGCACCTATGCGAGTGAGAGGGAGGAAGGGTGGGGTGGGGTATTGGTCGCGGTTTGATTGGTTGCGGATCAAGGAGAGGTCAACGGCGGGGTGGTGCGGCCGCCGTGGGCGAGGATGACGGCGGGGTGGTGGCGGCCGCCGTGGGCGAGATCGACGGCGGGGTGGGGGCGGCAGTTGTGGACAAGCACGGTGGATCCGGGCGGGGCTGGGGACGGGACCGGGGGAGGATGGGATCAACACGAGGCCATCGCCGGGGTTTGTGGCGTGGTGGAGGTGGCCGTGAGGAGGGAAGGAGGAGAGGGCGAGGGAGGGAGGGGGCGGTGGCTGTGGGTGCGTAGGGGGGCGAGAGGACGAGTGGTGCGGGTTGTGTTAGGGCTAGTTAGGTGAGACGGTGGGGGGTCAAGTCTGCCGTTAGATCAGGGATGATCGAACGGTTCAGATCGCCTACGGTAGGGTGATCCGGGGGAGACGTCCTGATTGGTTGGAGACTATGGCTGTAATTTAAAATATAGTCTTTAAGTGCTAAAAACAAAGGTGTTTATGAAGCAACTACCAATAGTATTTTGTAAAATGGAACCACTAAAATTTTCACTCAAGTTACACCACATTTTATGGATGATGATAACCAACCTGTATGCATTTCCAATCGTTCTAGCCTTTTTTGGCCATTTAAGTTTTGTAAGATTCCATCCGCAGCTACGAACGGTTATGCCCATGGTTTTAATCGCGTTTTGAAATTGGCATAAAGAATTAAAGAAATCAAAAAATGGAAAGCCTTTGCATTGTGTGATCTAGTGTCTAGGAAAAAAACAAACTTCTAATACGATAAATACTTTTAAAAAGTCTACTTAAATAGTCAATCTTATGGTCACATTCTTGGCATAGTCTACTCAAATGACCTCATATTGTGCACAAGGGTGCATCCTGGAATGGCAAACAATTTTGCCTAAGAAATCTTTTATTTTCTTTGGACGAAAATTAGTTTTCCATTTTTTTGATTGCCCAAAATGAGTTTTTTTGTGAAGGGCCTACTATATATTTGTTGCAAAATTGTACCTAATCAATTTTATAAAATACTAGGCCATATATAATGCACAATTGACCAAATGGTCGGGTGTAAAAAGTTTTGATCCACCTCTGGTGAAAAAGACAAATTCCCGCTGATTCAGCAGGAAGCGGGTCAAATTTGAACTGTAGCTACCTCGTAGTTTGCTCTTTATTTTTTTCCAAAAATCATTTCTAGGTACATAAGTATCTATTAAATCAGAGAAATACCAAAAAATCCAAGATTCAACCACTAGCTAGGAACGGTCATTCCCGGCGTTTTGACCGCATTTTGAAACGGGCATAAAAATTCAAAAAAAATCAAAAAATTGGAAAACCTCCGCATTGTGTCATTATATGTGACCAAGTTTCCAGGAAAAATAATAAACTTGTAATATGGTAATTATTTTTTAAAAAAGTGTTCTTAGAAATGAGCTACCATGCATGAAGATTCATGGCTTTCAAGCCAAATGATCAATCTTATGGCCACATTCATGGCATAGTTTGTTCAAATGATCTCATACTGTGCACAAGGGTGCATATTGGAATTCCAAACAATGTTTCCTAAGGGAGTTTTCATTTTCTTTGCATGGAAAAATCATTTTCCATTTTTCGAGTGCCCGAAATGAGGTTTTTTTGTGAAGGACCTACCATATATTTGTTGCAAAATTGTACCAAATCAATTTTCTAAAATACTAGGACATATTTAATGCACAATTGACCAAATGGTTGGGTGCAAAATTTTTTGATCCACCTCTGGTGAAAAAGACAAATTTCTGCTGATTTAGTGGGAAGCGGGTCAAATTTGAACTGTAGCTACCTCGTAGTTTTCTATTTATTTTTTGCAAAAATCATTTCTAGGTACATAAGTATCTATTTAATCAGAGAAATACCAAAAAAATTCCAAGATTCAACCACTACCTAGGAACGGTCAAGCCCGCCGTTTTGACTGCATTTTGAAAAGGGCATAAAAAATTCAAAAAAATTCAAAAAATTGGGAAAACTTCGCATTGTGCCGTTATATGTGACCAAGTTTCCTGGAAATATAATAAACTTGTAATATGTTAATTATTTTAAAAAAGTGTTCTTAGAAATGAGCTACCATGCGTGAAGATCCATGGCTTTCAAGCCAAATGATCAATCTTATGGCCACATACATGGCATAGTTTGTTCAAATGATCTCATACTGTGCACAAGGGTGCATATTGGAATTCCAAACAATGTTGCCAAAGGGAGTTTTCATTTTCTTTGCACGGAAAAATCATTTTCCATTTTTCGAGTGCCCGAAATGACGTTTTTTTGTGAAGGACCTACCATATATTTGTTGCAAAATTGTACCAAATCAATTTTCCAAAATACTAGGACATATTTAATGCACAATTGACCAAATGGTTGGGTGTAAAAAGTTTTGATCCACCTCTCGTGAAAAAGAAAAATTCCCGTCGATTTAGTAGGAAGCGGGTCAAATTTGAACTGTAGCTACCTCGTAGTTTGCTATTTATTTTTTCCAAAAATCATTTATAGGTACATAAGTATCTATTTAATAAGAGAAATATTGAAAGTTTTCCAAGATTCAACCACTAGCTAGGAACGGTCAAGCCCGCCGTTTTGACCACATTTTGAAATGGGCATAAAAAATTCAAAAAAATCAAAAAATTGGAAAACCTTCGCATTGTGTCATTATATGTGACCAAGTTTCCAGGAAAAATAATAAACTTGTAATACAAAAATTATTTTAAAAAAGTGTTCACAGAAATGAGCTATCATGCGTGAAGATTCATGGTTTTCAAGCCAAATGATCAATCATATGGCCACATTCATGGCATAGTTTGTTCAAATGATCTCATATTGTGCACAAGGGTGCATCTTGGAATTTGAAACAATGTTTCCTAAGGGAGTTTTCATTTTCTTTGCACGGAAAATTCATTCTACATTTTTCGAGTGCCTGAAATGAGTTTTTTTGTGAAGGACCTACCATATATTTGTTGCAAAGTTGGACCAAATCAATTTTCTAAAATACTAGGCCATATATAATTCACAATTGACAAAATGGTTGGGTGTCAAAAGTTTTGATCCACCTCTGGTGAAAAAGACAAATTCCCGCCGATTCAGTAGGAAGCGGGTCAAATTTGAACTGCAGCTGCCTCATAGTTTGCTATTTATTTTTTCTAAAAATAATTTCTAGTTACATATGTACCTATTTAATCATAAATACATGCTTTGGTGGCGATACATCGAGGTTTGGACAGTGGCCGAGGGCTCCAACTCTAGAGCGTGTAAACTTGCATGCCCGCCGCGTGGTCACCGCTTGACCGTGGCGTTGCCATGTGTTCTGAGCGGCCTAGGCATGTCTAGTGGGTTGGGCACTCCCCAGGTTGGTGCTAGGAAGAAAATTACAACATAAGATTCTCACGAGGAGACCGATCGATGCTCAAACATGAATTAGCAGCCAAGTGTTTGATTAGCGGTACAGGAAATGTACATGGCTAATGGGCGTGTGTTTTGGCTGAGGATGATCAATTACTAAGAAGACCGTCTTCACAAATTTTCAGCTCAAAAGGAGGAGCCTAGGTGGTACTTGCTTTGCAAACTACCACACTGGACATAAATACGAATGTTGAAGCTCGGCTCAAAATAATGAATGGATTGAGCTAGCATTTGGTGGAGGATGGTTATTTGGGCATAGGAAAGCATTGTAGAAAATGGATACTATTTGCACATGTCAAAGTGGTACTTCCTTCACAAACTGTTGTTGTGAACAAAATAGGAAAATGAATATTTTTGAATTATTTTTGAACTAGGCAAGGAATTTTTTTACATATTTGACGAAGATATGACCCAAAGAATTAATGAGATTTTTTTGGGAATTTTGGGAATGACAGAAATATAGGTTGCTTCATAACCTAGGGCAAAAACTGCCACATGGACATGACAGATAGGCAAAACTGATGAGATGGCGCCTAGTCATGGCAACCCACCACAATTTACAAGGCTATGACCATCTATATTGGTCGTTAACAACTAGAAATAAGGCACCGGACTAGCGCTGATTGCTTTATGACCATTTCGTGTAAGGAAATTACGACCTTACTGACCAAAATGGTCGCAATGGTTTAGGGTTTGGAGCCCCCGAACAGCTTTTGACCAATTGGTCTGAAATGGTCATAGATCTATGACCATTTCTTCCAGGGTCACTGGCAGAAGGTCACTAGTTGACATATTTCTTGTAGTGGGCCTTGCGTAACGTGCGGCTTCCCAAGGACTTCAAGGGTCCTCGTAAGGTTCCCAATTACACTATCGATTTACCCCATGAGTCATGGGTTGACAGCTATGAGATGGCGATGGAGATGCTGGACGTGGATGATGCGGCATGTGCTAAGTACTTCACCATGATGTTGGAAGGAACAGCTCGCACTTGGTTAAAAAGTTTACCAGTTAAGTCCATTGGGTCATGGCCCGAGTTAAAAAGCCGGTTTATCAAGAATTTCAAAGATACGTGCAAACATCCCATGTCAATTGTGGACTAAGAGCATCTCCAGCCGCGCCCCCAACAGGCCCTCCCCACGCGTTTTTGCCGCGTCGGCACCGAAAAAACGGCCCAGTCGCCCCCCAGAAGCCCGTTTTTTGCCGGCTCGGGCCGAAACTGTGCCGGCGGACCCAGGCAGAACCTGGCACCCTAGGGAGGCGCCTCGGGCGCCGGCACAAGCGAAAAAGGGCGCGTGGATGTGCCCTGTCGGCGAGTCCAGCGCCTATTCCCGCCGTTTCTTCCCGCGTTTCCCCCACATCCCTCCCATTTTCTCCTTTCCTCCCGCCAATCTCGCTCCCGCTCGCCTCCCAGCCGGCCGCCATGCCACCGAAGAAGTACATCGCCTCCCGCATGGCGGCAACCGCGACCGCCTCCGTCGCCCAGCCGAAGCAGAGGAAGCCAAGGGCGCCACCGTCCAAGCCGTCGGGCATGACAAACGCCGAGTGGAGGGCGGAAGTTCAGCGATGGGAGGCTGTCACCGCCGACCGACGGAACAGGGCCATCACCAAGAAGGCCCGTGACAACGCGGCGCGCGCGGCTGCGGCTGCTGCTTCGGCGGACCAAGCCGAGGCCGAGGCGACTCACGTGGGGATGATGAATCCACCCGGCAGCCACGCCCAGTACGGTCCCAGGGGCCAGCAAAGCGTCGGCTCTCTATCGCTGCAGCCGTGAGGATCGCCCTCACCGAGCTACGCCGACGGGGACGCGCACGGTGGGTTCAACCCAAATATCACCTTTCCCCATGGACACCTGGCCCAGCGCACGCCCTCGCCCGCCTTCGCCGGCGTGCAGTACCCTCCATACAATTACTCGCCGCCCACCTACGCGTCCTCCCCGATGCCCCATCTACGCCGTTGCGCGCTGCCCTTCTCGCACCTCGGCGACACCGACGAGACCGAGGGCGACATGGACGACATCATCGCCGCAGGTTCGGCCGCGGCCGCCGTGTCTCCCGGGTTTGTCACCCAGGATGAGATGGTGGATTTCAGCGGCGGCATGGAAGGCGAGCTCGGCTATGTCTACGGCGAGGACGAGCAGGAGGAGCAGGAGCAGGAGGACGAGGAGGAAGAGGAGGAGGAGGAGGAGTTGGCGCCTGTTCCGGCGAAGGGGCGCAAGAAGAAGACGCGGGCGGCCAGGTCAAGCGAGCCGCGCATAAAGTGGGCGTCCAAGGAGGAGGAATGCGTCGCAGAAGCATGGAAAGTCGTCTGCCTCGACCCGACTACCGGCACGAACCAGAGCATCGACACGTACTGGGACCGCATCAAGGCCGAGTTCGACGAGCGCAAGCTCGTCGACCCCTACTTCAAAGGCGTCTACATGCAGCGCGGCTCGAAGGCAATGGCGAACCATTGGGGGCGTATCCAGGGGGCGCGCAACAAATGGCGTGGGGTCGTCGAGGAGGTCGCGGCTCGCCCGGAGAGCGGCGCCGGCGTTGAGGATCAGGTATGCCACGCTGGTCTCTCCCGCCTCTCTTCATCGTGTACGCCTGCCAACTGTTTGTTCCTCCGAGCAGTTGCTGCGCATGTTCGCCCTGTACCGGCAAAGCAACAGCAATGCCGAATTCAAGTACCTTCACGTTTACAAGCGCATTGACAAGTGTGAGAAGTGGGAGGAATTCCGGCACACCCTGGACAAGGCCAAGGAGACCTACAAGCCGGATGCGCCGACTCCTGGCGCATTGGAAGGGCGGCCGGACGGCAACAAAGGTGCCAAGAAGGGGAAACACGCCAACGCAGCTATCGTTCAAGTGCACGAGTCCATCGAGCACTACCTCACCGATGTGCAGGCCCGGGCCGTCCTTCGTGAATAGAAGACCGACGTGCGGTGGTCGGCATCGATGTCGAGCAGCGCCGTCAAGCTCGACCTGCTCCGGACCAACGTCCCCGCGAAGAAGAGAAACACCGACCTGGCTTTCCTGCTGGGCGGGGCGGACATGCTCCAGAGCACCGACGAGGCGGTCAAGGCATGGTACTTGGCGGAGCGCGGCCTCATCTTGAACCAGCTTCCCTCGACACTGATGCCGACGTCGACGCCGACGCCGACACTGCCGCCAAGCCCGCGTGATGACGCCTCCACGACGCCCAGCAGCACCAATGCCGCACCAACACCGCCCAACACAGAAGCAGCTCCGACACCGCCAAGCCCGTGCACGCCAACTCCGCCGATGCCTGGGGCAGAGCCCGCCGAGTGATGCGAACGCGAACTTCTGCCGCTCTAGTTTTTGTACGCCTGTCCGATCACCAAAATGTGACCTGCTATCGCCGGACTTGTGTGACGTCTTTTGTGAGCGGGAACGACCAAGTTCGAATTTTCCGCGTCCTGGGGGCGGCGCCTGGTGGCGTGACTAGAAGCTAGGTCGCCCCAGGGGCCGAACTAGCGCCGGTTCACCCCCAGACCGCTATTTTTTAGCGCCCTTGGGGGCCGAATGGCTGGAGATGCTCTTAGCCGCCTGTGTTCAAGAGGAAGGGGAGTCTACGACCCATTGGGTGAAGCGGGTATCAGCCATTCTGCATTCATCAGACCGTATCAATGCTGACACGGCAGTCTTAACATTGGAAGGCAACTGCCGGTTTACGCCTTTTAAGCTGAAGTTGGGAAGGCTCAAGCGTCATTGCAATGACATGTCCAAGCTTATGGCAGCTCTAGTTAAATATGTCGATTCAGATAGTACCAAGGACCCTGAGTCTGAGGATGACAAGACGGGGAATGGAAAGAAGAATGGCAGTGCCAAGGGGCAACAGCATAACCCGGTGGGTCATTGAAAGAACGGTAAACGCAAGGCGGATAACAACTTGGATTTTCTGGCTAACACCAACACCCAGGATAATGGTCAATGCCGTAAGGGTAAACCGCCCCAGCGGGGTAGAGGTTCATGTCCCAATCTTGAATGCCTGTTGAATGAGCCTTGCCCAAATCACGGGTCGCGAGAGAGGCCAGCTACGCACCTTTGGAAGGATTGTTTCATCATGCGGGAGTTTAAAAATTCAAGTTCTTTCCAATACGACCAGGGACCGCCCGGCGGTTCAGGAGGTGGTTCTCATGGGCCCAGTTCAGCATTCCAAGGCAATCAAACCGGACATGGCAATCAAGGAAGTCAGGGTAACCAGGGCGGTTACAACCATCAGGGGCGTCAGCAGCAGCAACAATCGGGTTATCAGAGTAATCCGAAGCAGTTGAATAGTGGGCAGTATCATGTCTTCACCACTAGCCTATGTAAGCGCAATTAGAAGCTGCATAAGAGGGCGGTAAATTCTGTTGAACCGGAAGTGCCCCGTTATCTGTGCTGGTCTGAACAGCCCATTTTGTGGAGTCGAGAGGATCGTCCACCCCGGGTTGATAATCCGGGTCATCTGGCCTAAGTGGTGGCACCTCGGGTTGGAGGGTATAAGTTCACCAAGGTACTCATGGATGGAGGGAGCAGTATCAATATCCTTTACTATGAAACCTTCCGTCGCATGGGCTTGATAGATAAAAAACTTAAACCTTCGAACACCGTTTTTCATGGTGTGGTGCCAGGTAAATCGGCGTACCCAGTTGGTAAGATAGCTCTAGAGGTGGCTTTTGGAGATGATCATGATTCAAGATCAGAAACATTGACTTTTGAAGTGGTAAAAATAAAGAGCCCATATCATGCCCTGTTTGGACGGCCGGCTTATGCTAAGTTCATGGCAAGGCCCTGTTATGTTTATCTGCAGCTTAAGATGTCGGGTCATAAGGGGACAATCACAGTACATGGGAGCAGGAAGATTGCTTTGGAATGTGAATAAGGTGATGTGGCCTATGCTGAGTCGGTTTCTGCAACAGAGTATTTGAAGTTTTAAAAAGACAATGTTGATCCGGCAGATATGACTTCTCTGAAAAAGCCAACTACAGAGCATGATCCAGCTTTGAAGTTTAATTCGGCTGAGGAGACTAAGCTGGTTGACTTTGTTCCTGGCGATTAATCCAGGCAGTTCAGCATCAGCGCTAACCTGGATCTGAAATAGGAAAGCGCGCTCATCGAGTTCATCCGTGAGAACCGGGACATCTTTGCATGGAAGCCTTCTGACATGCCAGGTGTACCGAGGGAAGTCGCTGAGCACACTCTTAATATAGATCCTAAGTTTAAACCAATCAGGCAGTTTCTCTGCCGCTTCAATGAAGAAAGGCGCAAGGCTATTGGTGAGGAGGTAGCCCGGCTTTTGGCAGCAGGGTTTATTGTGGAGGTTTTTCACCCTGAGTCGCTAGCTAATCCGGTGTTGGTACTTAAGAAAAACGGCACTTGGCGTATGTGTGTGGACTACACAGATTTGAACAAAGCCTGTCCAGCTGATCCCTTTGCTCTCCCTCATATTGATCAAATCATTGATGCTACGGCGGGTTGTGACCGTTTGTGTTTCCTGGATGCTTATTCTGGTTATCATCATATCAAAATGGCAATTAAGGACCAGGAGAAGACAGCTTTCATAACTCCCTTTGGAGCCTTCTGCTATGTATCTATGCTTTTTGGGCTCAAGAGTGCCTAGGTGACTTATCAGCGCTGTGTACAGAGTTGTCTTCATAATCAGATTGGGCGTAATGTTCGTGCTTATGTGGATGATATTGTGGTGAAGTCCAGAAAGGAGGAAACATTGATAGATAACTTGAAGGAAACTTTTGATAACCTCCGGGTTTATAAGATGATGCTTAATCCGGCCAAATGTGTCTTTGGTGTATCGGTAGGCAAGCTATTGGGCTTTCTAGTGTCTAATAGGATCATTGAAGCTAATCCGGAGAAGATCACGGCTATTACGTCTCTGGCTAAACCAACGTGTATTAACGATGTTCAGCGTCTGGCAGGTCGTATTGCAGCATTGAGCCGGTTTATCAGCCATTTGGGAGAAAAGGCAATCCCTCTGTATTAGATGATGAAGAAGACAGACCATTTCGTCTGGAGTGATGCTGCCAATGAAGCCTTTGAGAGTTTAAAACGGCAGCTAGCTGAGCCGCCTATCCTTGCTGCTCCGGTTGATAAAGAGCCCTTAGTGTTATATGTGGCTGCTAATGCCCAGGCTGTTAGTGTGGCTATTGTGGTGGAACGCCAGGATGCTAGAAGGGAATATCCGGTTCAACGGCCGGTTTATTATGTCGGTGAGGTGCTTATTGAGTCCAAGCAGAGGTACCCACATTGGCAGAAGCTGGTGTATGGAGTTTTCATGGCAAGCCGGAAGGTGAAGCACTATTTTCAGGGTCATCCTATCACTGTGGTCAGTTCTGCCCCCTTGGGGGATATCATCCAAAATAGAGAAGCAACTGGCCGGATTTCCAAATTGGCTATTGAGCTTGGACCTCACGGGTTAAAATATACGCCTTGCACAGCAATCAAGTCTCAAGCGCTTGTGGACTTCATCAATGACTGGACAGAGTTGCAGGCACCGGAGGAAAAGCCAGATAACACTTATTGGACTATTCATTTTGATGGGTCCAGACAATTGGAGGGCTCGGGGGCTGGAGTCATATTAACTTCCCCATGAGGTGATAAGTTTTGTTATGTTCTTCGTTTAATGTTCCCTTGCACTAACAATGCAGCTGAATATGAGGCCTTGCTCCATGGTCTTCGGATGGCTAATGAGATGAATTTAAGCCGGGTTAAGTGCTTTGGTGACTCGGACCTGGTAGCTCAACAGGTGTCTGGCACTTGGGATTCCAAGGATCCACTCATGGTGGCGTATCGACGAGAGGTGGACATAGTGGCTGGTCATTTCAAGGGTTATCAGGTTGACCATATAGACCGGCAAAAGAATGAAGCGGCGGACGCTTTAAGTCGCTTAGGCTCTCAACATAAACTGGTGTCGCCCAATGTCTTTCTAGATGTGCTACATAATCCGTCGGTCAAAATACCTTCAGAGGAGGATTTGGTTGTTCCTGACCTGGAGGCTCAATTGGTGGCGGCTCTTCACGTTATCCCGGATTGGACAGTCCCATACCTGCCGTACATGAACTGGGGTGAGTTACCAAAGGATGAAGACTTGGCCAGGGAGATAATCCGGCGATCCAAGTCAATGACCATTATCAATGGGGAGTTACATCATTGCAGTGTAACAGGGGCGTTTCAGCGTTGTGTGTCTTCTCAAGAAGGCTGTGAGATTTTGCGTGAGATCCACGAAGGAGATTGTGGTCACCACGCCGGTTCAAAATCCTTGGTAGCTAAGGCCTTTCATCACGGCTTCTATTGGTTGACGGCTCATGCTGATGCTGAGGATTTGGTAAAGAGGCGTGACGGTTGTCAAAAGTTTGCATGCCGCACTCATGTTCCGGCTCAAGAATTAAGGATGATTCCAATCACTAGGCCGTTTGCAACTTGGGGGCTGGATATGGTTGGGCCCTTTAAGAGGTCCAAGGACAAGAAGACCCACCTACTGGTGGCGGTTGATAAGTTCACCAAGTGGGTAGAGGCAGAGCCAGTCAGTAAGTGTGATGCAGCCACGGTGGCTCAATTCATCAAAAAGGTGATGTTCCGTTTTGGTTTTCCACACAGCATCATAACTGATAATGGTACTAATCTGTCCAAGGGTGCTATGGAAGAATTTTGTCAACGTGCGCACATCCATCTTGACGTGTCATCAGTGGCTCACCCCCAATCTAATGGTCAAGCAGAGAGAGCCAATCAAGAGATTTTGAGAGGCATCAAGCCCCGTCTTATGGTTCCTTTAAAGCGGACGCCGGGTTGTTGGGTGGAGGAGTTACCTTCCGTGTTATGGAGTATCAACACCACACCGAACAGATCTACGGGTTACACACCTTTCTTCATGGTTTACGGAGCAAAGGCGGTTCTCCCTAGTGACATCCATCATGACTCGCCCCGTGTGGCGGCTTATGTTGAAGCTGATAATGAGAAAGCACGTCAGGACTCGCTGGACCGGTTAGATGAGGAGCGTGATCTCACAGCGGCACGTTCGGCAATTTACCAGCAAGATCTGTGTCATTATCACAGCCGCTGGGTTAAAACTAGAACTTTTCAAGAAGGCGATCTAGTGCTCCGGCTCATCTAGGATCAGAATGATATGCACAAGTTGTCCCCACCTTGGGAAGGACCTTTTGTGGTCAGCAAAAATCTGCACAATGGATCATACTACCTTATCGATGTTTGAGAGCACAAAGACTCACGTAAATCGGAGGAGGAGACCCAACGGCCGTGGAATATAGCTCATCTTCGTCCTTACTATACTTGATCCACAGGCTCTCCTTGTGTACATAGTTATGACAATGTATATATTATGATCAATATAATAAATCGGAGACTCAGCTAAAGCGGGGTCTCTATTGTTTTTATTACATCATGTGTGCTTACATGGGGGCTTCTGTTTATAAAGCGGAGTTCTATTGATCTGGCTTATAAGGTCACATATATCAAAGGAAATCACTTGGGGGCTTGGTCGTATTCGAACCATAGCTACGCCTCTTGATTGGCATAAGGCCATTAGGGAAATCACTTGGGGGATTGGTTGTATTTGAACTATAGCTACACCTCTTGATCGGCTTAAGGCCAAAAGGAAATCATGTGGGGCCAAAGAGAGTGTTGCAACAGCACAACTCAAACATAGGCACCCACTGAGCACAGCTCAAATGTTGCTTGGGGGCTCTTTGCTTCTCAAAGAACAAAGAGCTTACACCCTTGCAATAGGCTATCAAGCCAGGCTTGGAAGCCAGGTGTATTCACCTAAAACCCCGGGTTATCTTGCCTTTTTAAGAAAGCCACTCCGTCCAGGTAATCCTGGTATGACCCGCCGAATGTTCGACAAGTCAATTGAAGGAAATATGCCCTAGAGGCAATAATAAAGTTATTATTTATTTCCTTATATCATGATAAATGTTTATTATTCATGCTAGAATTGTATTAACCGGAAACATAATACATGTGTGAATACATAGACAAACAGAGTGTCACTAGTATGCCTCTACTTGACTAGCTCGTTAATCAAAGATGGTTATGTTTCCTAACCATGGACAAAGAGTTGTTATTTGATTAACGAGATCACATCATTAGTTGAATGATCTGATTGACATGACCCATTCCATTAGCTTAGCACCTGATCGTTTAGTATGTTGTTATTGCTTTCTTCATGACTTATACATGTTCCTATGACTATGAGATTATGCAACTCCCATTTGCCGGAGGAACACTTTGTGTGCTACCAAACGTCACACTGGGTGATTATAAAGGAGCTCTACAGGTGTCTCCAAAGGTACATGTTGGGTTGGCGTATTTCGAGATTAGGATTTGTCACTCCGATTGTCGGAGAGGTATCTCTGGGCCCTCTCGGTAATGCACATCACATAAGCCTTGCAAGCATTACAACTAATATGTTAGTTGTGAGATGATGTATTACAGAACGAGTAAAGAGACTTGCCGGTAACGAGATTGAACTAGGTATTGGATACCGACGATCGAATCTCGGGCAAGTAACATACCGATGACAAAGGGAACAACGTATGTTGTTATGCGGTCTGACCGATAAAGATCTTCGTAGAATATGTAGGAGCCAATATGGGCATCCAGGTCCCGCTATTGGTTATTGGCCGGAGACGTGTCTCGGTCATGTCTACATTGTTCTCGTACCGCAGGGTCCGCACGCTTAAGGTTTCGATGACGGTTATATTATGAGTTTATGAGTTTTGATGTACCGAAGGAGTTCGGAGTCCCGGATTAGATCGGGGACATGACGAGGAGTCTCAAAATGGTCGAGACGTAAAAATCGATATATTGGACGACTATATTTGGACATCGGAAAGGTTCCGAGTGATCCGAGTATTTTTCGGAGTACCGGAGAGTTACGGGAATTCGCCGGGGAGTATATGGGCCTTATTGGGCTTTAGGGGAAAGAGATATGAGAGGTTGGGCGCCCCCCCAAGGCCTAGTCCGAATTGGACTAGGGGGAAGGGCTGCACCCCCTCCTTCCTTCTCTCCTCTTTTCCCTTGCCTTGACTCCTACTCCTAATACATGGAAGGACTCCTAATGGAACTAGGAAAGGGGGAATCCTACTCCCGGGGGGAGTAGGACTTCCCCTAGGGCGTGCCAAGAGAGGGCGGCCCTCCCCTCCTCACTCCTTTATATACGGGGGCAGGGGGCCACCCCTAGAAACACACAAGTTGATCTTCGTGATCGTTCCTTAGCCGTGTGCGTGCCCCCCTCCACCATATTCCACCTTGGTCATATCGTTAGCGGTGCTTAGGCGAAGCCCTGCGACGGTAGAACATCAAGATCGTTCACCACGCCGTCGTGCTGACGGAACTCCTCCCCGGAGCTTTGCTGGATTCGGAGCCCGGGGATCGTCATCGAGCTGTACGTGTGCTAAGAACTCGGAGGTGCCGGGAGTAACGGTGCTTGGATCGGTCGATCGGAAGACGTACGACTACTTCCTCTTACGTTGTGTGCAACGCTTCCGTTTCGGTCTACGAGGGTACGTAAGACAACACTCTCCCCTCTCGTTGCTATGCATCACCATGATCTTGCGTGTGCGTAGGGAAATTTTTGAAATTACTACGTTCCCCCATCCGAGCCTAGGTTTTATATGTTGATGTTATATGCACGAGTAGAACACAAGTGAGTTGTGGGCGATATAAGTCATACTGCTTACCAGCATGTCATACTTTGGTTCGGCGGTATTGTTGGACGAAGCGACCCGGACCGACATTACGCGTACGCTTACGCGAGACCGGTTCTCCCGACGTGCTTTGCACATAGGTGGCTTGCGGGCGACAGTTTCTCCAACTTTAGTTGAACCGAGTGTGGCTACGCCCGGTCCTTGCGAAGGTTAAAACAACACCAACTTGACAAACTATCGTTGTGGTTTTGATGCGTAGGTAACATTGGTTCTTGCTTAAGCCCGTAGCAGCCACGTAAAACTTGCAACAACAAAGTAGAGGACGTCTAACTTGTTTTTGCAGGGCATGTTGTGATGTGATATGGTCAAGACATGATGCTAAATTTTATTGTATGAGATGATCATGTTTTGTAACCGAGTTATCGGCAACTGGCAGGAGCCATATGGTTGTCGCTTTATTGTATGCAATGCAATCGCGCTGTAATGCTTTACTTTATCACTAAGCGGTAGCGATAGTCGTGGAAGCATAAGATTGGCGAGACGACAACGATGCTACGATGGAGATCAAGGTGTCACGCCGGTGACGATGATGATCACGACGGTGCTTCGAAGATGGAGATCACAAGCACAAGATGATGATGGCCATGTCATATCACTTATATTGATTGCATGTGATGTTTATCTTTTATGCATCTTATCTTGCTTTGATTGACAGTAGCATTATAAGATGATCTCTCACTAATTATCAAGAAGTGTTCTCCCTGAGTATGCACCATTGCAAAAGTTCTTCGTGCTGAGACACCACGTGATGATCGGGTGTGATAGGCTCTACGTTCAAATACAACGGGTGCAAAACAGTTGCACACGCGGAATACTCAGGTTATACTTGATGAGCCAAGCATATGCAGATATGGCCTCGGAACACGGAGACCGAAAGGTCGAGCGTGAATCATATAGTAGATATGATCAACATAGTGATGTTCACCAATGAAACTACTCCATCTCACGTGATGATCGGACATGGTTTAGTTGATTTGGATCACGTAATCACTTAGAGGATTAGAGGGATGTCTATCTAAGTGGGAGTTCTTAAGTAATATGATTAATTGAACTTTAATTTATCATGAACTTAGTCCTGGTAGTATTAGCATATCTATGTTGTAGATCAATAGCTCGCGTTGTTGCTTTCATATGTTTATTTTGATATGTTCCTAGAGAAAATTGTGTTGAAAGATGTTAGTAGCAATGATGCGGATTAGATCCGTGATCTGAGGTTTATCCTCATTGCTGCATAGAAGAATTATGTCCTTGATGCACCGCTAGGTGACAGACCTATTGCAGGAGCAGATGCAGACGTTATGAACGTTTGGCTAGCTCAATATGATGACTACTTGATAGTTTAGTGCACCATGCTTAAACGGCTTAGAATCGGGACTTCAAAGACGTTTTGAACGTCATGGACCATATGAGATGTTCCAGGAGTTGAAGTTAATATTTCAAGAAAATACCCGAATTGAGAGATATGAAGTCTCCAACAAGTTCTATAGCTAAAAAGATGGAGGAGAATCGCTCAACTAGTGAGCATGTGCTCAGATTGTCTGGGTACTACAATCGCTTGAATCAAGTGGGAGTTAATCTTCCAGATAAGATAGTGATTGACAGAATTCTCTAGTCACTATCACCAAGTTAGTAGAACTTCGTGATGAACTATGATATGCAAGGGATAACGGAAACGATTCCCAAGCTCTTCGTAATGCGGAAATTGACGAAGGTAGAAATCGAGGAAAACATCAAGTGTTGATGGTAGACAAGACCACTAGTTTCAAGAAAAGGGCAGAGGGAAGAAGGGGAACTTCAAGAAGAACAGCAAGCAAGTTGCTGCTCAAGTGAAGAAGCCCAAGTCTGATCCTAAGCCTGAGACTAAGTGCTTCTACTGCAAAGGGACTGGTCACTGGAAGCGGAATTACCCCAAGTGATTGGCGGATAAGGATGGCAAAGTGAACATAAGTATATTTGATATACATGTTATTGATGTGTACTTTACTAGTGTTTATAGCAACCCCTCAGTATTTGATACTAGTTCAGTTGCTAAGATTAGTAACTCGAAACGGGAGTTGCAGAATAAACAGAGACTAGTTAAGGGTGAAGTGACGATGTGTGTTGGAAGTGGTTCCAAGATTGATATGATCATCATCGCACACTCCCTATACTTTCGGGATTAGTGTTGAACCTGAATAAGTGTTATTTGGTGTTTGCGTTGAGCATGAATATGATTTGATCATGTTTATTGTAATACGGTTATTCATTTAAGTAAGAGAATAAATTGTTGTTCTGTTTACATGAATAAAACCTTATATGGTTACACACCCAATGAAAATAGTTTGTTGGACCTCGATCGTAGTAATACACATAATCATAATATTGAAACCAAAAGATGCAAAGTTAATAATGATAGTGCAACTTATTTGTGGCACTGTTGTTTAGGTCATATTGGTGTAAAGCGCATGAAGAAACTCCATGCTGATGGGCTTTTGGAATCACTTGATGCTTGCGAACCATGCCTCATGGGCAAGATGACTAAAACTCTGTTCTTCGGAACAATGGAGCGAGCAACAGATTTGTTGGAAATCATACATACTGATGTATGTGGTCTGATGAATATTGAGGCTCGCGACAGGTATCATTATTTTCTGATCTTCACAGATGATTTGAGCAGATATGAGTATATCTACTTGATGAAACACAAGTCTGAAACATTTGAAAAGTTCAAAGAATTTCAGAGTGAAGTGGAGAATCATCGTAACAAGAAAATAAAAGTTTCTACGATATGATCGCAGAGGTAAAATATTTGAGTTACGAGTTTGGCCTTCAGTTAAAACAATGTGAAATAGTTTCACTACTCACGCCACCTGGAACACCACAGTGTAATGGTGTGTCCGAACATCGTAACCGTACTTTATTAGATATGGTGCAATCTATGATGTCTCTTGCCGATTTACCACTATCATTTTGGGGTTATGCATTAGAGACAGCTGCATTCACGTTAAATAGGGCACCATCAAAATCCGTTGAGACGACGCCTTATGAACTGTGGTTTGGCAAGAAACCAAAGTTGTCGTTTCTGAAAGTTTGGGGCTGCGATGCTTATGTGAAAAAGCTTCAACCTGATAAGCTCGAACCCAAATCGTAGAAATGTGTCTTCATAGGATATCCAAAAGAAACTATTGGATACACCTTCTATCACAAGACCGAAGGCAAGACTTTTGTTGCTAAATTCGGAAACTTTCTAGAGAAGGAGTTTCTCTCGAAAGAAGTGAGTGGGAGGAAAGTAGAACTTGATGAGGTAACTGTACCTCCTCCCTTATTGGAAAGTAGTACATCACAGAAACCGGTTTCTGTGACACCTACACCAATTAGTGAGGAAGCTAATGATGATGATCATGAAACTTCAGATCAAGTTACTACCGAATCTCGTAGGTAAAGCAGAGTGAGATCCGCACCAGAGTGGTACGGTAATCCTGTTCTGGAAGTCATGTTACTAGACCATGACGAACTTGCGAACTATGAGGAAGCAATGATGAGCCCAGATTCCGCAAAATGGTTTGAGGCCATGAAATCTGAGATATGATCCATGTATGAGAACAAAGTATGGACTTTGATGGATTTGCCCGATGATCGGCAAGCCATAGAAAATAAATGGATCTTCAAGAGGAAGACGGACGCTGATAGTAGTGTTACTATCTACAAAGCTAGAATTTTCGCAAAAGGTTTTCGACAAGTTCAAGGTGTTGACTATGATGAGAGTTTCTCACTCGTATCTATGCTTAAGTCTGTTCGAATCATGTTAGCAATTGCCACATTTTATGAAATCTGGCAAATGGATAAACAAAACTGCATTCCTTAATGGATTTATTAAAGAAGAGTTGTATACGATGCAACTAGAAGGTTTTGTCGATCCTAAAGGTGTTAACAAAATATGCAAGCTCCAGCAATCCATCTATGGACTGGTACAAGCATCTCGGAGTTGGAATATACGCCTTGATGAGTTGATCAAAGCATATAGTTTTATACAGACTTGCGGTGAAGCCTGTATTTACAAGAAAGTGAGTGGGAGCACTACAGCATTTCTGATAAGTATATGTGAATGACATATTGTTGATCGGAAATAATGTAGAATTATTCTGTAAAGCATAAAGGAGTATTTGAAAGGAGTTTTTTCAAAGAAAGACTTCGGTGAAGCTGCTTACATATTGAGCTTCAAGATCTATAAAGATAGATCAAGACGCTTGATAAGTTTTTTCAATGAGAATATACCTTGACAAGATTTCGAAGTAGTTCAAAATGGAGTAGTCAAAGAAAGAGTTCTTGCCTGTATTACAAGGTGTGAAGTTGAGTAAGACTCAAAGCCCGACCACGGCAGAAGATAGAAAGAGAATGAAAGTCATTCCCTATGCCTCAGCCATAGGTTCTATAAAGTATGCCATGCTGTGTACCAGATCTATTGTATACCCTACATTGATTGGCATACAATAGTGATCTAGGAGTAGATCACTGGACGGCGGTCAAAATTATCCTTAGTGGAATAAGGATATGTTTCTCGATTATGGAGGTGACAAAAAGGTTCGCCGTAAAGGGTTACGTCGATGCAAGTTTTGACACTGATCTGGATGACTCTAAGTCTCGATCTAGATACATATTGAAAGTGGGAGCAATTAGCTAGAGTAGCTCCGTACAGAGCATTGTAGACATAGAAAATTGCAAAATACATAACGGATCTGAATGTGAAAGACCGTTGACTAAGATTCTCTCACAAGCAAAACCACCTTAGTACTCTTTGGGTGTTAATCGCATAGCGATGTGAACTAGATTACCGAATCTAGTAAACCCTTTGGGTGTTGGTCACATGGCGATGTGAACTATGGGTGTTAATCACATGATGATGTGAACTATCGATGTTAATCACATGGTGATGTGATCTAGATTATTGACTCTAGTGCAAGTGGGAGACTGAAGGAAATATGCCCTAGAGGCAATAATAAAGTTATTATTTATTTCCTTATATCATGATAAATGTTTATTATTCATGCTAGAATTGTATTAACCGGAAACATAATACATGTGTGAATACATAGACAAACAAAGTGTCACTAGTATGCCTCTACTTGACTAGCTCGTTAATCAAAGATGGTTATGTTTCCTAACCATGGACAAAGAGTTGTTATTTGATTAACGAGATCACATCATTAGTTGAATGATCTGATTGACATGACCCATTCCATTAGCTTAGCACCCGATCGTTTAGTATGTTGCTATTGCTTTCTTCATGACTTATACATGTTCCTATGACTATGAGATTATGCAACTCCCATTTGCCGGAGGAACACTTTGTGTGCTACCAAACGTCACAACGTAACTGGGTGATTATAAAGGAGCTCTACAGGTGTCTCCAAAGGTACATGTTGGGTTGGCGTATTTCGAGATTAGGATTTGTCACTCCGATTGTCGGAGAGGTATCTCTGGGCCCTCTCGGTAATGCACATCACATAAGCCTTGCAAGCATTACAACTAATATGTTAGTTGTGAGATGATGTATTACAGAACGAGTAAAGAGACTTGCCGGTAACGAGATTGAACTAGGTATTGGATACCGACGATCGAATCTCGGGCAAGTAACATACCGATGACAAAGGGAACAACGTATGTTGTTATGCGGTCTGACCGATAAAGATCTTCGTAGAATATGTAGGAGCCAATATGGGCATCCAGGTCCCGCTATTGGTTATTGACCGGAGACGTGTCTCGGTCATGTCTACATTGTTCTCGACCGTAGGGTCCGCACGCTTAAGGTTTCGATGACGGTTATATTATGAGTTTATGAGTTTTGATGTACCGAAGGAGTTCGGAGTCGGATGAGATCGGGGACATGACGAGGAGTCTCGAAATGGTCGAGACGTAAAAATCGATATATTGGACGACTATATTCGGACATCGGAAAGGTTCCGAGTGATTCGGGTATTTTTCGGAGTACCGGAGAGTTACGGGAATTCGCCGGGAGAAGTATTGGGCCTTATTGGGCCATACGGGAAAGAGAGAGGGGCTGCCTAGGGCAGGCCGCACGCCCCCAAGGCCTAGTCCGAATTGGACTAGGGGGAAGGGCTGCGCCCCCTCCTTCCTTCTCTCCTCTTTCCTGCCTCTCCTACTCCTAATACATGGAAGGACTCCTAGTTGGACTAGGAAAGGGGGAATCCTACTCCCGGTGGGAGTAGGACTCCCCTAGGGCGCGCCATAGAGAGGGCCGGCCCTCCCCTCCTCCACTCCTTTATATACGGGGGCAGGGGGCACCCCATAGACACACAAGTTGATCTTCGTGATCGTTCCTTAGCCGTGTGCGGTGCCCCCTCCACCATATTCCACCTCGGTCATATTGTAGCGGTGCTTAGGCGAAGCCCTGCGACGGTAGAACATCAAGATCGTCACCACGCCGTCGTGCTGACGGAACTCCTCCCCGATGCTTTGCTGGATCGGAGCCCGGGGATCGTCATCGAGCTGTACGTGTGCTAAGAACTCGGAGGTGCCGGAGTAACGGTGCTTGGATCGGTCGGATCGGGAAGACGTACGACTACTTCCTCTACGTTGTGTCAACGCTTCCGTTTCGGTCTACGAGGGTACGTAGACAACACTCTCCCCTCTCGTTGCTATGCATCACCATGATCTTGCGTGTGCGTAGGAAATTTTTTAAATTACTACGTTCCCCAACATCAATCTGATAGACCCTGAACTTGTCAAAGTTAAAAAGACGATTGGTTAATGTGAGGTCCATCTTAAAAGGATTCGAAAAATGGTTTAACTTGGTGGCCTGGCAGCCCATGAAAAGCCTTGCATGTTCCTTTTGTGTTCTTATTTGACAAGTTTTGTAACATCCCAAAATTCTAAATTTTGGAATGTTATAATAAATAGATAGATTGATTGTTTGTTTGATTGTTGTGTGATTGATTGAGTGAAATTTGAAACTTTTTAAAAGTTAAATGAGTGGGAATAAAAGGACTTTCCCAAACTTTCACTTTTTTATTTATTTTGATCTTCGTGAATTCAAATTCTTTTCAAAAACAAAACCCTCGAGAGAAGTTGACATAACTTCTTCCATTTAATTAAATGAAAAGGGTATTTCAAAATATTTGAAGTTCATTCGAAAATATTTCCAATTCATAAAACTTCAAGCAACTCAATGATTTTCCTGAGAGAAGATAAAATGACTTCTTCAAAACATATGAAATATGAGCTGGGAGTTTAAAAGGATCAAATTTAAAGTCCTTTTGGAAATTACTTTCAATTTGGAGTTATTTGAGTTTTATTCAAATTATTTTTCTCAAAAATAAAAATATATGGAAAATAGGGTAACATGATTCCCTACATTAGAAAATTGGAGATAAATAAATTTGAAACCATTTTGGTATTTTTAAAATGATTTTTTATTGGATTTTATTAGAGCAGTAGCACTCTTGGCTTTATTTAGATTTTTGTGGATTTTATTTGGCATTATAAAAATGTCCAGGTTGTAGAAAATCTTTTTCTGCAAATTTTGGTATATTATATGCCTATATAATATTTCTATTTATTTGGTTTTTACTATTTTCGTTTGTGTGGTAAAATGTTAAAAAAAGGTTTTCCTTCCCGCCCACTGGGCCGGCCCCAGGCCTAGCCGACCGCGCCGGCCCACCGCTGCATCGTCCCCGACCGGACGACGGAGTCCGCCTCCCGCACGACTCCGCCGGCGCCGCCTTCTTCGCCCCGGCCTCCTCTAGCCCCTTGGCCATGCCATCACCCCTCCCCTAGCCTTTATAAGGCAAGCCCCAACCCCGGCCCCTCTTTTCTCCTCCTCCCGAGCCGCGCCGCCATCGCCGCATCTCGCCGCTGCCGCAGGAAGCCGCAGCTACCGCCCTCGTCGCCGTCGACCGCCGCCGATGCCACCACCGCAATCGCCGCTCCGCGCCGCCCCTCCCCGTGCTCTCCGCCGCCTTCCCCGACGCCCGGAGCCGCCACCCCGGCCGAGAGCGAAGCCGTCGCCGACGTTCTCCCCGACTCCGGCGATCGCCGTGGTAACCGCCGCCTCCCGTCCGTTGGATCTGGAACCAACGTTCCAGATCGCGTTTTTTTTTTCAAAACGTTTTTTTGTGTGAGCGTTCACTAGTTCGATCTTTACAGTGAACATATTCATTAGATTAGGTACTGTGACGAACGTTCGTTGTTTAGTATTTTTTTTCTTTTTCTTTTTAATTTCGGCCAGGGACCCGTATGTAATTAGTTTCTTCACGGTTTAGTCCCTGATCTTCAATCTATCACATATTTTTACCCGTTTATCCAAATCCAACAAAACCAACGCTCACGTCTTCGTTATGATCTCCTCTATACCATAATCCAACTCAAACATGTTTTTGAAAGTTTAAAATTTGAATTAGACCAGATTTTGTATTCAAACTACGTTTGATCATAACTTGAGTTTCGTAGCTCCGCTTGAGTTGATTCTTTTTTCCAATCGAAGCTCTTGACCTAAACTTTCTGATAAGGCCAAATTCATATAATTTTGGTACTGTTAGAAAATTTTTTGTGTTGCAAGAGTTATTTGCTCGGTTTTGATGTTTTCCGAATCGTCTTCTTCGTTCTTCCCGGTCTTTTGAGTGATTGCTTATGTGTGGTTACTATTGCTTGCTTACGATAGATTGACCGAAGTGTGAAGAGTAGAACTATCAAGAGTTATGAGTGCGAATCATCTTCATCAACATTGCAGGCAAGTTCACACTTTGATCATATCCCTTTCATACCCAGTTTTTATGCATTAGTTTCACCCTCAAACATTGCATGGTTAGGATTGATAACATGTGGGTATCGGGAAGTAGTTGATGAGGTAGGAACCTATTGCCCTGCATTCAAACCCTGGGAGTTACTTTTACGTTATGCTCATATTGCTATGCTATGCTCGTAGACGTGGATTGGTTTGAGAGAATTCATGACAGATGTGAGAGTTATTATTTAATGGTTAACTTAAGGTGGCTACTTTAATACACATCTGGGTGGATTGGTTGGGGCACCCTGGAGCACCCAGTGGTTTGCCCGGGCTCCTGGAGAACCCAGTGCTTGCCCAAGGGGATCCCGGAGTACCTGTGTGGACACCCTATGGATTGCCACCCAGGCTCAAAGGGATCATAAGATTATTCATGCTAGAAACTTCCGTGTGCAGCCACAAGCCATTATGGGCTCTGGCATAGTTGAGTAAGCTGCGTGAAGCTCTTGAAGAGGTGGATCAGCAGGTAGAGGGATGTAGGTTGGTATGGTCTGCCCGGAGTAAAGAGTTAATGTTTCTGAAAGACTGTGTCTCGGTCATCCGTTTCTCAAACACCCTGTTGTGCGAGAAATCCAACGGAGGAGATCGAGTCTTGTGGGGAAAAGTGAGCAAACCTCTGCAGAGTGTACAAACTAATCATGGTTAGCCGTGTCCCCGGTTATGGACATCTTGAGTCTCTAGTACTTGGATTATCCTATTGATCTCATAACGTTACTTAAATAATTTGTTGGGTTATTGATGTTAATTTGGGATTGAGTTGGAGGAACCTTCTCAATATTTTTCAACCAACTTTGTAGTTGAATAAAATGTATTCCTTTGCAGTAGGGAAAATTTCCTTTTCGCAAAAACATTATAACCATTGAGCCTCCACCATTCATATATGCATGTAGTGATAGTTATGATTCATCATTATCCTATGGTGTGAATTTTTCAGTACATTCAATGTACTGACCCTTTGTGGCTGCAACGTCTCATGTTGCAGGAATCTTACGACGAGTAAGTGATACGTTAGGGTTACAATTTCTACACTCAACTTTGCAGTTGGTGTTGATGGGAATCCACAACCTTGTTGTTACTTCCGCTATTTTGGATTGAGGTAATAGTATTTACGTTACTTTATACATGTGATTTACCTATATTATAAATCCTCGAGTACTTTGTGTGTCAGCATACTGATCCAGGGATGACACATAAGCACAGAGAGTTGACCGTCTGAGGTCGGGTTGCTACAAGTTTTTTCTCCTTTGGTGAGATTTTTAATATCTTATGATAAACCGGCGTTTATTGACCTGGGTTGGCTTTCAACGATAAGTTGCTAGTACATGATCAATTATAATCCGGCGTTTTTGACCCGATCTGGTTTCGACTACAAATAACCAGTATTATATGTGGATACACCGGTGTTTATTATAACCCGGTACGGTTTTATCATAAACCGACACAATAGGGAAGGAGTTATCAATACCTAAGATTGGGGTTATAGCCCTAAATATACAAAAGTTGGTCAACCAACAGAGTGATTCAATATAATAGGTATCATCTCTTTCATATTTGATTATTTTCAAAGTATAGCCTTGGTTACAAACCCCGGCTATATATTTGGACATCATGACCCATCCAGCGGTAAACCGCCAGGACACTTTCAAACTTCTTGTATGCAGGAACATTTTGCATAACACCGCTACGGATTATGAATATAATATATCCTACAGCAGGATGGATTAACAGTATCAGGCAACATAAATATGTGCGATGGCATAGTAGACCAAGTATTTTGAACTAGCCTATTACAAGGCATTTTAACGCCCACAAAGAATAATTGTTTTCAGCAAGTGTGGCAGTATGGAGAAGGCTAAACCGGCCTCCGGATCATGGCTCATCACCAGGCTGACTTGAAGGCTGTGGGTTGTCTTGCGCTGGTGCATCCTCCTCCTCCTCTCTACCTAGTGGCTGGAAGTCAATGGTTGCCTAATCGATTCCAGTTAAGGCTTGGAACACAGCTTCATCACTTATAAGGTTGGAGGGGTCAACATCAAGGGCATAGGTGTGCTTACAGATTGGTAGAATAAGATCCTCTACATCATGTGTTCGCACAGGATATCTTTTCTGATCAGAATCATAAACTGGCTGATAGTAAGAGAGATCTGTTTCCTCAGCCAATTTGCTCACTAAAGGGTGCATTTCCCTTGTCAACCTTCGAAGATCGTCGTTGTTAAACTCTGGACCGTCCTCCTTTACGCCAGGGTAGCCGTTGCCTATATCCGACGGTTCAAGATCTGGTATCCATGCCTTAGCCTGAATTAGCGCAGTCGGCGCACCTGACCTTGCAGCTGATCTTTTTAGTTCGTCCAACTGGGCAGGCAGCATTGACAGCTTCTCAATGGTTTCCTTTATCAAGGTTGGAGGCAGTTTGTTATGCGCAGCGGTGCAAATGGCCTGTTGGGCTCCGGAATATAACTGCTCTATCAGAGTATAGGCAGCCTTCAGTTTCATCCGCATGTTAGAGCCCAGATGGGTAATGCGAGTTCATGTGTCATTGCGAGCATCAGTAAACCGGTAACTGATGAGATAATTTATGTTGGAAACTTCAGGTGAGGGGACTTACCAAAAATAGCAGAGGTCATGGCATTGATCTGCCGCTTTAAACCGGTCAGCTTTTCGACCACCGGCTTAAGGGCTGCTTATGCGCCTTCAGCTCTCTTTTGCAAAGCGGTTTTCTGTGTGCCCCAATCCGCCCGTTCCTTCTTCAAAGTTTCCTTTAGCTTATCCATGGCTGCTAAGGCACTGGTCAGTTCCTCTTTGGCTTTGGAGGTTTCTACTTGCTGGGATTTGATATTTTCCTGAAGATCAATGGTTTGGGATTCCTTTTTGCTCAGCTCAGCCTATAAGAGAAAGACATATTATAAGGTGGCAGTGAATATTGGAAGTCCCAAGCACATAACAAGTTATACACTTGGCACTTGGGGGCTAATGCCTATTTTCTTGATTATCAGAAATTTTTTAACAAGCCCAAGCACAATACAAGTATTATTCTTGACACTTGGGGGCTAATGTACGTTTTCTCAAAGTAACATTGGTTAAAGTCCCGGTTCAGCTTAGAAAGATAAACCGGCCCTTGGGGACTACACAGGCGAAAGTTAAAAGATTACAATTCTAAAGCACCGGTTCATCTTCAAAAGATCAACCGACCCTTGGAGGCTAAGCATGCAAAGTTGAGGTATTACAAAGTCCCGGTATAGATTGGCATCATAAATCGGCCCTTGGGGGCTATTGGAGTTGGTACTTGAAGTTGGACATAAGAGAGAAATAGTTATGTAGTTACCTTATATCGCTCCTTCATCAGATTCACTAAACCGGCTTCATAGTCACGGTTTGTGTATAGACGGTTTAAAAAACCAGAATGAAGTTCTTGGGCGTTGAGGTGGGCGTAGCTTGACAAGTCTGTGCTCCACTTGCCTTTGCCCATAGCAGAAAGTTCCTCCTAGGTACTATGCTTTGATAACGCAACAAGATTGCCAGGGGTGGTATGGCCAATGCCAGTAATTATAATATCATCTTTCTTGTCACCGGCAGCTTTTACTAGAGGTTACGGTTTATCAGCGGCCTTAGTTGGACTTGACGGTTTATCATCAGTTCGGACCGGGCTTGCCGGTTTATCAGCATGGCCAATTGCATCAACTTCTACTTGTTCAACAAAATCATGGTCTTGAGGGGGCGGATCATCAAACATGGCGTCAGCATTTGTTCCTTCTGGCTCTGGAGTTCTCTCTAGTTCAACAACCACATGGTCATCAGATGGTTTATTTACTTGAGCTTTCTTGCTGGGTCTGGCCTTGGCCCTGAAAGGAAAAGATATAAAGGTCAGTATAACCTGCAAGTATGAAGCGTCAAAATATTAAGTTTAAAGTATTTACCCAGGAACAGTCTTAAAAGGAGGGAGCTGTGTGGCCGTTGACTCGCCAGATGATGGATGAGGCGTTCCCTGATAATTTGAATCGGACGGATTAAGGGGTTGTCAGAAATAACCTGCCTTGGGATAAGAAGGATCGGAAGTAGGTGAGATCTCAGATTGACGCTTCCAAACCGGAGTGTTCGGTAAACCGGCTGAAGCGACTACTTGGCCGTTGTGTCGAGTTGTGCGGCGAGCTTCGTGTTGCTGCTTCTTCAAAAGAAAGTGTGGGTCCAAGTGAGTTAGGGGGTGAGAAAATCTTACTTTCCGGATTGCTTGACGGATTTTTTGTGTTGGCAGAGGGTCTGAACCGGAGGAAAGGATAATTACCTCTGCGTCATCGGCTTGGGTGCCTTCAGCGTCATCGTGATAATAATCATTGTCAATGAGGTGTATGAAAAATGAACCAAGAGAGTCAAGTTCTACCTCTGAGGCCAGATTATCAAGATCATCATCGAGCTTCAACCCGGTGGATTCAACTGCCCTCTTCTTGGCAGGTCTCTTGACAACCTTCGTCTTAGGTCGAGGGGTCTTGGCCGGTTTATCTTGAGGTTTTTTCTTCCAAAATGGGTCGTCACCCTATTAAAAGATTAACAGAGGATATAAAAGATTGCACAGTTAAGAATATCAATTATAATCAGGAGTGAGGCAATTCTTACAGCTGGCGGTTTATTCAAGGTATAGAAGGGACTTAACCCGGTCTTGCTGCAAACAGCCTCCGATTCATTCAGCATCTTCTTAACAGACTCAGTAATTTCAGCCTCTGTTAGCTGAATATCAATATGTCGTTGAGGATCTTTTGAGTCCCCCGTGTACTCACACATTAAACCGGGGCGACGGCTTAACGGTAAAATACTCCAAGATATCCAGCAACAAACAAAGTCAACTCCTGTCAAGCCGTTAGCCATGAAAGCTCTGAGCTTGGCGAGTTGTGGTGCATATGTGGCATGTTCCTTGGCAGTCAGTCGTTGCGGAAATGGATGTGTGTTGGTAAGCTGGTGAGCACAATAACCCGGAAAATGGTTCTCATCTTCAGGGGAAGTATCCTTACAGTAGAACCAAGTTTGGTTCCAATCCTTAGGATGGCTATGAAGTTTGGCATGAGGGAAGCTGACGTCCTTCCTCTTCTGAATGGAGACGCCGCCAAGTTCAGTGTTGGGCCCGTCTACTAATTCAGTATGATGGTTTAAATAGAAAAAATCCCGGAACAATTCGACGGTGCAGATAGGCCTCACAAAACACTTGAAAGTCGCAAATATTGGACACAGAGTTGGGTCCAATATCTTGAGGGTGGATCTGGAAGCTGGCAAGCACATCACGGAAAAACTTGGATCCGGGCAGTTTAAAACCACGACTCATGTGATCAACAAATACCACTACCTCACCGTCTTTAGGGGTAGGAGGATTTTCTGGACCGGGAACTCGCCAGTGGATTTCGCTTTGTTTTGGTAAAGCGCCAATTCTGACACATCCATCTAGTTGCTCTTCAGTAACCCGGGAAGGGACCTAGTTACATGCATAAAATTGTTTGGCCATTTCAAGTGAAGAGCTGGAAAAAGATTGATGCAGGTTTAAGACTCATGGTTGGCAAGCTTAAAGAGTAGCAGGTTAAGGGAAAAGCATTCAAGCATGCAAATTGTTAAACTGGAGGTTGATGCTATTATAAATGGTAAAGCGATTGGCGGTTTACGAGAGGACTAATGGCATATGGCAGATTATTTTCTAAAGGATAAACTGCCTACGCAGATAATGAAAATACAGATCTGAAGCAAAAAACGACTAAGTGAGGAAAAACAAGTTTCATAGGTTCACATTGGAATTTTGGATCTACCACATGTTAGGAAAAGGAAAAGATTTAGATCTAAAAAGTTGGTGCTTGAGCAGTTCGCAAGGGTCTAGATTGGTTTTTATACATAAAAGGGCATGGTTTGATAGGCAAAATAAGGACCGTCATTGCTACCGCACAAAGGAACATCAAGTTTGAAGTTTGTTATATAGGATCTAATGAAGAACAAGGGTAGAACGCCATGAAGCTTCTACGAACTCGCGAGAACCCTAGCGGATCTACAGAGGAAGGGAAGAGGAACTTACCAAGGCTGTTGAAGTAGCGGAGGCAGGCCGTGTTTTTCTGGAACGTTTAGGTTGATGCAGCGGCCGGAGGTGAAGCAAAGGGTGGAGCTTGACGACGATGGCTGCGCGTACGGGTCAGGACGGCGCGAGGAAGAAGAAGCGAGGAGGCAAGAGGGAAAAAATGAAAAGGACCCCCCGGTCTTATTTATAAGGTGAAAGGATAAGTGACAGGCGTGAAAATCGAGGAGCCCAAAAGTTGGATATGTGACAAAGCGGTCGCCTTGATTATCGGAGGCTCATTAATGAAGGTGAGGTATATTCAATTTTTAATAACAGGTGACGTCGTGGCGGTTTATTACGAACCTGGAAGATGACGTCATGGCGTTTTACAAGATTTATGTGAAGGTGTGGAAGGAGGAATTTTTCTATGTGTTGAAGATTGACATGAACAAGTTCAAATCAATCTCGGGCCTAATGTTGGAGATATTACTATTAAGTATAAACCGGCCATGAAGGGCCGGGTTATGCTCACAATGAGTTAGTCGAGTTTGAAGCCCATGAAGACAAGAAGTATGGCGCTTTACAGAGGAGATCTAACATGAAGGCCCAGGGCCCAAAGGCGGATTAGAACCCATAGACATAAACCTGCATATGATATGTAACTTATGTTGTAAGGCAAGGAAAGATAGAAACCGAGCCGGGCACGTTTATGCGCCGGCCTCGAGATTCTGTAAACCGCCGGGCGTCAACCTGTGTATATAAAGGGACGACCCGGCGGCGGTTTAGAGATAGACAACAATAACTCGAGAGCCAGGCAAAGCGGATTCGCTCCCTGGTCATCGAAACCCTAGCAATTCCATCACAACTGTAGTAGGCTTTTACCTTCATCGTAAGGGGCCGAACAAGTATAATTTCTTGTGTCCCTTGTCCGCTTTAACCCCTTCAAGCTAACCCGTCGCGATGGCTCCATGACTAAGTCCTTTCACGAGGACATCTGCCGTGACAAAACCACAACACTTTGTGATAGTCCTCGAGGTCTGTGGCATTTTCCTCTTCCAAATACCATGAACTACTTATGGCAGAAGTTCCTCGTTGAACCGAAAGATCACAACCAGAGTGCTCTTGATGAGTTCTCGATTCCATGTTGTGACTCTGTCATTTCTACCTTTCTGCATGTGTTATCCGGAAGAAATATGTTGAACTCATTTGACATACTAATCTATGCATCCACAACTCAGAAAGATACATGTTCCTTTGAGTTGTCCTTCTTTAGTTGTATTCCAGCCCTCGTGTATCAGTTCATAGTTAGGAGTATTTGTGCATCCTTGTTCATCGATGCCTTTTACTCTTATGGTCCACCAAGCCATTCTACTCCGGAATGACTAGGACAAACAAACTCCAGTACCTCGTCCATTTCTAGTATTGGGTCAAAGTAGTTGTATTCCGCAGAAGAAATTCCAATCCAGCTTTTGTTCTGTTCTACCTTGGAGTCTTACTGAGGGATTCCTGGATTAGGGGGTCTCCGGACAGCCGGACTATACCCTTTGGCCGGACTGTTGGACTATGAAGATACAAGATTGAAGACTCTGTCTCATGTCCGGATGGGACTCTACTTGGCGTGGAAGGCAAGATAGGCAATACGGATATGTATATCTCTTCCTTTGTAACCGACCTTGTGTAACCCTAGCCCCTTCCGGTGTCTATATAAACCAGAGGGGTTTAGTTCGTAGGACAACATACAATCATACCATAGGCTAGCTTCTAGGGTTTAGCCTCTCCGATCTCATGGTAGATCAACTCTTGTAATACTCATATCATCAAGATTAAATCAAGCAGGGCGTAGGGTTTTACCTCCATCAAGAGGGCCCGAACCTGGGTAAAACATCATGTCCCCTGCCTCTTGTTACCATCCGCCTTAGACGCACAGTTCGGGACCCCCTACCCGAGATCCGTCGGTTTTGACACCGACATTGATGCTTTCATTGAGAGTTCCTCTGTGTCGTCACCATTAGGCTTGATGGCTCCTACTATCATCGACAGTGATGCAGTCCAGGGTGAGACTTTTCTCCTCGGACAGATCTTTGTGTTCGGCGGCTTCGCACTGCGGGCCAACTCGCTTGGCCATCTGGAGCAGATCGAAAGTTACTCCCCTGGTCACCAGGTCAGGTTTGGAAACTTAAATTACACGACCAATATCCGCGGAGACTTGATCTTCGACGGATTCGAGCCCTTGCCTTGTGCGCCACGCGGTCACGATGAGTACGATCTAGCTCTACCATCGGACAGTGTTCAAGAAATCGCACCGGCAGCCGCTCTGACCCTCAATTCGGAGCCGGTTGCGCCATCCATGGACGGGTGGATAGACCCCGTCGCGGAGGCCATATCCTTTGCGGTGATCGAGCCGAATATCGACCTTACCCTTCACGAGAGCCGTGTTGCCAAACTACCGGATCCTTCTCCGGCCACGGACTCCGAACTGCCTGCGCCCGTACCTATCGAATCCGATTGGGCGTCAATCATGGAGTTTACCTCCGCGGATATTTTTCAGCATGCACCCTTCGGCGACATGCTGAACTCATTAAGGTCTCTCTCCTTGTTAGGAGGATCCTAGCCGAACTATGTCCGGCAGGATTGGGATGCGGATGACGAAGAAATTCGCCGCCCACCCACCACCCACTTAGTAGCCACTCTCGACGACTTAACCGACATGCTCGACTTCAACTCCGAAGACATCGACTGTATGGACGACGATGCGGGAGACGAAGAGGAACCACTGCCCACAGGGCATTGGACAGCCACCTCATCATACGATATATACATGGTGGACACACCCAAAGAAGGCAATGGCGACGAGACAATGGAGGATGACCCCTCCAAGAAGCAACACAAGCGCCGGCGTTAGCGGCGCCGCTCTAAGTCCCTCCAAGGCAAAAGTGGTGATACCGGCACCGGAGATAATAGCACACCGGACAGTGCCGAAGACAATAATAATCCCCTCCAGCAAGATTTAGAGCAGGAGGATGGAAGAGCCAGCACTCCTGAGAGAGCGGCAGTGGAGAGGCGGAGGATGATAATTACATGCCTCCCTCCGGAGACGAGGCAAGCCTCGACGATGACGAATTCGTCGTGCCAGAGGATCCCGTCGAACAAGAGCACTTCAAGCGCCGGCTTATAGCCACGACAAATAGCCTTAAGAAAAAGCAGCAGCAGTTTCAAGCTGATCAAGATTTGCTAGCTGACAGATGGACTGAAGTCCTGGCGGCTGAGGAATATAAACTCGAACGCCCCTCCAAGAGTTACCCAAAGTGCAGGTTGCTACCCCGACTGGAGGAGGAAGCACCGAAACCTACAGCCCCGGCGTATGACGCGGCTGATCGGCCACCTCGTGGCCGCGACAGAGAGACATTCCAGCCAAAAGCTCAGCCCGCACCCCGACGTCATTCAAATAAAAAGGCATGGGGAAATACGCCAGACCTACGAGACGTATTTGAGGACAAAGCAAAACATGCAAGATCGATCTACGGATCACGAGGGCGCGCCACTATGCGAGACGATAATCCTCACGCCAGATACAGTAAAAGTAAGTCCGGCCGGGCCGAACACAGCGGGCAAGACTCATTCGAGCTGCGTCGCGATATAGCCCAGTACAGAGGCGCCGCACACCCCTTATGCTCCATAGACGAAGTAATGGATCATCAAATACCAGAGGGTTTCAAACCCGTAAATATAGAATCATACGACGGCACAATAGATCCTGCGGTATGGATCGTGGATTTCCTCCTACACATCCACATGGCCCGCGGCGATGACCTACATGCCATCAAATACCTCCCACTCAAACTCAAAGGACCAGCTCGGCATTGGCTCAACAGCTTGCCAGCAGAGTCCATTGGCTGTTGGGAAGATCTGGAAGCCACATTCCTCGACAACTTTCAGGGCACTTACGTGCGACCACCAGATGCGGATGACTTGAGCCACATAATTCAGCAGCCAGAGGAATCGGCCAGGCAATTCTGGACACGGTTCCTAACAAAGAAAAATCAAATCGTCGACTGTCCGGATGCAGAGGCCCTAGCAGCTTTCAAGCACAACATCCGCGACGAATGGCTCGCCCGGCACCTTGGCCAGGAAAAGCTGAAATCTATGGCAGCCCTCACGACACTCATGACCCGCTTTTGTGCGGGAGAAGACAGCTGGCTGGCTCGCAGCAATAACATATCAAAGAACCATGGTACTTCGGATACCAAGGATGGCAATGGTAGATCACGTCGCAATAAACATAAGCGCCGCATTAACAGCGACAATACCAAGGATACGGCAGTCAATGCCGGATTCAAAGGCTCTAAACCGGTCAGCGGAAAAAGGCATTCAAAAGAAGCACTCCGGGCCCGTCCAGTTTGGACCGTATACTCGATCGCTCGTGTCAAATACACGGCACCCCCGACAAGCCAGCCAACCACACCAATAGGGATTGTTGGGTGTTCAAGCAGGCCGATAAGTTAAATGCCGAAAATAAAGATAAGGGGTCACATAGTGATGACGAGGAGGAGCCCCGGCAGCCGAACACCAGAGGATAGAAGAGGTTCCCCCTCAAGTGCGGATGGTGAACATGATATACGCAATCCACATCCCCAAGAGGGAACGGAAGAGTGCGCTCAGGGACGTATATGCGTTGGAGCCAGTCGCCCCAAAGTTCAACCCATGGTCTTCCTTTCCGATCACCTTCGACCGCAGGGACCACCACACTAGTATCCGTCATGGCGGATTCGCCGCATTGGTCTTAGACCCAATCATTGACGGATTTCACCTCACTCGAGTCCTTATGGATGGCGGCAGCAGCCTGAACCTGCTTTATCAGGACACAATGCGCAAAATGGGTATCGACCCCTCAAGGATCAAACCCACAAAAATGACCTTTAAAGGCGTCATACCAGGTGTAGAGGCCCATTGCACAGGCTCAGTCACACTGGAAGTGGTCTTCGGATCCCCGGATAACTTCCGAAGTGGAGAGTTAATCTTCGACATAGTCCCGTTCTGCAGTGGCTACGATGCACTGCTCGGGCGAACCGCATTTGCAAGATTCAATGCAGTACCACATTATGCATATCTCAAGCTCAAAATGCCAGGACCTCAGGGGGTCATCACAGTCAATGGAAACACAGAGCGCTCTCTCCACACGGAGGAGCACACTGCGACCCTCGCAGCAGAAGCACAAAGCAGCCTCTTAAGGCAATCCACTAGTTCGGCGATTAAGGACCCGGACACCTTCAAGTGCGCCCGGAGTAATCGGCAACAGGACCTCCTGGCACGTTCCGAGCTCGCATAGCAATGCGGCCCCCACCCCGGTCCCAGCTAAACGGCAAAATCTGTGCCACGCGTACATAATTACGCATTAAAAATACCATGGGCACAGACGGGGAGGGGGTCACGACTGCGGCACGCCCCAAGTCGCGGCTTAAACCGCACTAGGGGCTTCCCGCTTTGTTATTTTTCTCTTTCAGGACTTTAATCTCTGGAAACCTTGTCCGGCAGCATGATTGCCGAACACATGATGCAACAACCAAGGAGGTAGAAAGCTACGTCACACCACGGAACTCCCAGGTGGATTACGATAACGAGTGAAATATTTGCTTTAATACTATTCCTCAGCTTGCCCTTGGAAGGGCCATGTCAAACAGTCCTACTTTTTGCTTATCGCACTACTTGTATCATTCTGCTTTAACGCACCTTTTTGAATAAACAATGCATTGCATTAAGACTATTATTGCATTCTTCCTTTTTATATATATGTTCATTCACGACATCTAGCACCCGTACACTCTGGTACGGCCAATACGATAGGGGCTTAAGCATACCCCATAATACGGCGTGAGAAGTCCGAACACTTTCGATAGTGCGGCACCCCGAACTTATAGCATTATATGCATCAGCTCCGAATCATGTCTTGGGTCAATAGTTGGGTTTGCCCGGCTCCCATGTTTTGGTACCTTACGTTACGCTATATCGGCTAAGGTAGCATTGGGAGAACTACTGCGATTGTGCCCCGGTTCTGATGGGCTAAGCACCTCAGTAGAGAAAGCTAAAACTGACTGTCATGATAAGGCGAGAGACTGGTCACTGTTCAAGAGGTTTCAAGTCCCTAAAGACCTATGCCGCTTAGAGCGAGGAGTCGGCCCTGTCCAGCTTAAGGCGTGTATCGCGCCCCGAATTCGGCCTTCCAAATACTAGGGGCTTCGCTGAAATTTAAAATTGTAGAATTCTATGGCTAAGTGAGAGTGATAACGCACTATGGTCCCATTGCCTTGTTCGTTGTGCTAAGCACCTCCCTCGAAGGACCCAAAAATGGGAACAAGAGTGCTCAGGTTTATCCCGAACACCCCAGCACTCGTGGCATGGGGGCAGAAGCCGACGACTAGCCATCTCTCAGATTTGATAAACAGCTGAACAGAAGGTAATATTTTAAATTCAGACAAGCGTTGCATAGCGCATATGAACAAGTTTTCATAATACAGGATCACACGAGCAAGTTTACTCAAATATTACATCTTTCGTACACTTGTTCGCTATGAGACGGGCACCCTTCAGGACACCCTCATAGTACATCTCGGGGTGGCGATGCTCCTTGCCCTGCGGCGGCCCTTCCTTCACCGGCTTCACGGCGTCCATCTTGGCCCATTGCACCTTCACACGGGCGAAAGCCCGGCGTGCACCTTCGATGCAGACGGACTGCTTGATGACTTCCAGCTGTGGGCAGGCATCCACAAGCCGCCTTACTAGGCCGAAGTAGCTGTTGGGAAGGGCGTCGCCAGGCCACATCCGGACTATAAAGCCCTTCATGGCCTAATCGTCCGCCTTGTGCAGCTCGATCAGTTGCTTCAGCTGGTTGCTCAGAGGCATCGGGTGTTTGGTCCCAGTATACTGAGACCAGAATAGCTTCTCCGTTGAGCTTCCCTCCTCGGCCTGGTAAAACTGTGCGGCATCCGACACACTGCGGGGCAAATCTGCGAATGCTCCTGGAGAGCTCCGGATTCGGGTAAGTAACAAGTAATTTACTTTCACATGCTTGCTTTGCATATAGAATGCCTTACCCGCCGCTATCTTCTTCATCGCATCAATCTCCTGGAGGGCCTTTTGGGCTTTGGCCTTGGCATTCTTTGTGCTCTCGAGGGCCACGGCAAGCTCGGACTCTCGCGTCTTCAAGTCAAGCTCCAACGCCTCGTGATTCGTCACGAGAGCGTGGAGCTCTTGATGCACCTCGCCCACCCGTGCCTCCTGCCTTTCCCGCTCGGTGCGCTCCTTGGACGCTTTGTTTTCAGCCTCGGATAGCGCTTGCTTCAGGGTCGCCACCTCGGTCGTGGCTCCTGGAAAATTTACAATGATCCTGTCATTTCGCAATCGCATTCTTTTTTATATATCCATAGACTAGGTATTACTTACCTTTGTTCTCCTCGAGCTGCCTCTTGGCAAGGCCGAGCTCTTCCTTGGACCCTTCGAGGTCCTGCTTCAGTGCGGCAACCTCCACAGTCAGTGCGGCAGAGGCCAGTAGCGATGCCTGCATACGCATATAGACATATTTATGTTAGACTCCTGCGATATTGTTTGATCCACTGTTCGGCTTTTCCTTGTGAACACCGAACAGAGCATCATGTCTATGCGGTCATATTTTTCCTATATTTCAAATACTTACCTCAAAGCCTGTTAGAAGGGTGGCACAGGTTTCAGTCAGTCCGCTCTTGGCGGACTGAACCTTCTGGATCACCGCACTCATAATAGTGCGGTGCAATTCGTCGATGGAAGCACTGCGAAGCGCTCCCAGCAGAACTTCCGGTGACCCTGGATGGGCAGAGGTCACCGGCACAGGCGTCTTGCCCCTTTTGGAAGGAGGCCGCCTGCCCGAGTCCGGAACCACTGGAGGTTCCGGCGCGGTGTTCGGCTGAGGGCCGAACTCGGAGCCCTCGGGAGCCTTGCTCCCTCTGCTCCCGGAATCCGGAAGGTCGCCTTGAGGCGCCTCCGGGACTGTCTCCCCTCGACCCGGTGCCTCTTGAGACAATATCTCGGCGTTGTCCATAGGGCAAGGGGAGGTGGCAGTCGGAAGTGGATCGCTATCCATATCCGACGAGCCTAGGGAGCCGTTCGACGAAGATACGTCGATACGGGCTCGCGGTGGTCTGCATAATCATAATTCGGCGTTAGGAGAAGCAGTGCGCAAAGGTATGCTATGAGTTACTCTGGCATCCGAATACTTACGACTTCGCCAGGGGCTTGGCCCTGAGCAGCCACTCGTCTTCGCCTTCAGCAGCGGTGGTGGAGTAGTCCGGAAGGAGAGTCCTTCCCTTCTTGGACCCTTCGGCCCCCCCGGTTGGGGCGGCCTTCCTTTTCTTGTCTCCCCCGACTAGAGGGGGAGCATCTTCATCTTCCTCCTCGTCTTCGGGGGAGGAGTGCGTCACGGAGTTATCGGACGATGAGTCCGATAACACCTGGCGTCGGGAACTCTTTCGGGTTCCCTTGGCCTTCTTGGTCTTCTCCGGCACCTTCTAGGGAGCCGAAGTCAGCATCTCCGTCAGGAGAGCGTCCGCAGTGTCTTCGGGCAGAGGGGCCGGACAGTTAATCTGCCCCGACGTCTCCACCCAGTCCTGTCAAAGGCATGGAGCTCAGACCCTGCACATGATTAAGGTAGGGGAAATAAAATATCCTATCGGAAGTATATAACTCACCAAATGCGCTGGGCGCTTCGCGCTTAGCCCGCGGTCCTCGGTGAGAGAGGGAGGGACCTCGGCGCCCTTGAACAGCACCCTCCAGACGTCCTTGTGTGTCATGTCGAAGAGCTCGCTTAGAGTCTGGTGCTGGGCTGGGTCGAACTCCCACAAGTTGAAATCCAGTTGTTGACACGGGAGGATCCGGCGGATGAGCATGACCTGGACTATGTTGACAAGCTTGAGCTTCTTGCTTGCCATATTCCAGATACATTTCTGGAGTCCGTCCAGCTCCACCGATGAACCCCAGGATAGGCCCTTCTCTTTCCAGGAGGTGAGCCGCGTGGGGATTCCGGATCGAAACTCGGGGGCCACCACCAGTTGGTGTTGCGCGGCTCGGTGATGTAGAACCACGCCGATTGCCACCCCTTTATGGTCTCCACGAAGGAGCCTTCAAGCCATATAACGTTGGGCATATTGCCCACCATGGCTCCGCCGCATTCCGCTTGTTGTCCTCCTACCACCTTCGGCTTGATATTGAAGGTCTTTAACCACAGGCCGAAGTGGGGACGGATGCGGAGGAAAGCCTCACACACGACGATGAACGCCGAAATGTTGAGGATGAAGTTCGGGTCCAGATCATGGAAGTCCAGCCCGTAGTAGAACATGAGACCGCGGACGAATGGATGGAGGGGAAACCCCAGTCCGCGGAGGAAGTGGTGGAGGAAAACTACCCTCTCGTGAGGTTCAAGGGTAGGAACGATCTGCCCCGTAGCGGGCAGCCGATGCACGATATTCGCGGCTAAGTATCCGGCTCCGCGCAGCTTCTTGATGTGTCCCTCCGTAACGGAGGAAGCCATCCATTTGCCTCCCGCTCCGGACATGATTGGAGAAGGTTGAGGGGAAGGATGTGGACTTGGGCGTTGGAGCTCGAGTACGCAAGAATGGATGAGCGAGGAGGAAGAAGGCGTGGGTAGAAAAAGGTTAAACCTTATCCCTTTATAAGGGCAGCCAAAACTATGCGCCCCCACTAGCCTAGTAAAACTCACTTATCCCCCAAGCGCCGTAATCGATGGCGCGGTTGGGTTACCCACGCCCGTATTGATGAGAATCCCGTAATAAGGGGGACACGATCTTTGCTTTGACAAGACGTGTCAAGAAACTGCCTCGCGTTATGTGCGGGGCTAGTTAAAGGAAACAGTTCGAATAATCACCGGGCCATGGCATAATGTCATGTTGCCAAAACGTGTCAGCAAATTAGATTTGTGGAAATATTATTCTCTCTACGGTGGTATGTGGAACTTATTTTGCAGGGTCGGACACTATCCTTGTATTCAAATTCTTCCGTGGTATATTCGGAGGAGGAACCCGCCTTGCAATGCCGAAGACAACACTGCGCGGTGGACTCATCGTCATTGAAGCCTGGTTCAGGGGCTACTGAGGGAGTCCTGGATTAGGGGGTCTCCGGACGGCCGTACTATATCCTTTAGCCGAACTGTTGGACTATGAAGATACAAGATTGAAGACTTCGTCTCGTATCCGGATGGGACTCTACTTGGCATGGAAGGCAAGCTAGGCAATACGGATATGTATATCTCTTCCTTTGTAACCGACCTTGTGTAACCCTAGCCCCTTCCGGTGTCTATATAAACCGGAGGGGTTTAGTCCGTAGGACAACATACAATCATACCATAGGCTAGCTTCTAGGGTTTAGCCTCTCCGATCTCGTGGTAGATCAACTCTTGTAATACTCATATCATCAAGAATAAATCAAGCAGGATGTAGGGTTTTACCTCCATCAAGAGGGTCGGAACCTGGGTAAAACATCGTGTCCCCTGCCTCCTGTTACCATCCGCCTTAGACGCACAGTTCAGGACCCCCTACCCGAGATCCGCCGGTTTTGACACCGACACTTACCATCTTTATGTCAATAATTTCATGAGAATTGCACCACCTCTTATGGATTCTTGCCGCGGTGATACTTCTTGCCATCATTATTCTTTCCTCAGTTT
Organism: Triticum urartu; assembly: GCF_003073215.2. Taxonomy (NCBI): domain Eukaryota; kingdom Viridiplantae; phylum Streptophyta; class Magnoliopsida; order Poales; family Poaceae; genus Triticum; species Triticum urartu. The sequence continues at coordinate 508,179,454 of NC_053028.1, read as the reverse complement.
CCTTGTTATTGTAACCGGAATGCCGAGAAGTGTACTGTGATGCGCGAAATCAATACTCCTAGCAACCTTGTTGCTTGGTAGTTAATGGACAACACTCTCATTCTTATTGTGCTGGTTATTAAATCATCATCCTAAGATTGATTGTGCTACGTAGTCCTTATTTCTAGTGCACTCTTCGATCAATGAGTTAGGATTTTGTCAAACCCTTGCTCTGTTGATCATATCGTCTTGCCCTGAAAAGCAAGATTGTTCTCGAGCTTAGTAACATATCGGTGGTTCGTGATTTTATGAATATCTTCTCAGAGGTATCACCAGGTTGTCACCTGACTGCTATGTTGAATTCGTGATCAAGTTGGTTTCTTGTAGCCACCCTTTTCTCCAAGAATCTGTGTTGGATACCCCTGAGCTAGTTGGTTAAGCTTAACAACTTGGAGAGTTGGAAGATAAAAGCTTGTCCGACCACGCTCATCCCTAAGGGATATCTTGTATCTGTGTTGTAGGATGATATCTTCATCGATTGATCCAAGAGATCAATTGTCGGCGCTATTGTCTTATCAATCCTTTGATTTGAGTGTGGGCTATCGTCAAATCAAATCAGAACCAACGATGTTCGTAATGTTGTCTTACTCATGGTTGTATCCTCGAGCATACATCATTACATCTTTTGGGTCTGACCAATGCTATCACCTTGTTCACATAGTTGTGGAATTCCATCTTCCTGGAAGTATCGATGATTTGTTGTTGAGCCCATTGACAATATTTTCATCGTGTCCATGATTCATGTCCAACATCTAAGTAGTGTTGGAAACTTTTATAATTATTATCTTCATGTTCCGTTCATGAAGCATATGTTCGGATGAGAGAAGTGACTTCCTCTAATTCATGTGCATTTGATGCAAGTTACCGCCGTGAACTCGAGAAAGTCAATGTTGCTTCCCCTAGAATCATCCCAAGTTAGTCATGCATGTGCGAAGTATACTTTGGTTTGTGAGATTAGCTACCTTCATTCCATATGTGTTTCCTAGCACACCAAGCCACTGATACGTCCATTTTGCATCATGCTTTTATATCGATATTTATTGCATTATGGCCTGTTATTACACATTATGTCACAATACTTATGCCTATTCTCTCTTATTTTACAAGGTTTACATAAAGAGGGAGAATGCCGGCAGCTGGGATTCTGGGCTGGAAAAGGAGCAAATATTAGAGACCTATTCTGCACAGCTCCAAAAGTCCTGAAACTTCACGGAAGCTATTTCCAGAATATATAAAAAATACTGAGCGCAAGAAGTTCCAGAGGGGGGCCACACCCTAGCCATGAGGGTGGGGGCGCGCCCTACCACCCTGGGCACGCCCCCCGGCCTCGTGGACCCCCTGGTGGCCCTCCGATGACCATCTTCTTCTATATGGAGTCTTTCGTCGAGGAAAAAATCTTAAGCAAGCTTTCGGGATGAGACTCCGCCGCCACGAGGCGGAACCAATCTAGGGCTCTGGCAAAGCTGTTCTGCCGAGGAAACTTCCCTCCGGGAGGGTGAAATCATCACCATCGTCATCACAAACGATCCTCTCATCGGGAGGGGGTCAATCTCCATCAACATCTTCACCAGAACCATCTCATCCCAAACCCTAGTTCATCTCTTGTATCCAAACCTCAGATTGGTACCTGTGGGTTGCTAGTAGTGTTGATTACTCCTTGTAGTTGATGCTAGTTGGTTTACTTGGTGGAATATCATATGTTCAGATCCATTATGTATATTAATACCCCTCTGATTATGAACGTGAATATGCTTTGTGAGTAGTTACGTTTGTTCCTGAGGACATGGGAGAAGTCTTGCTATTAGTAGTCATGTGAATTTGGTATCCGTTCGATATTTTGATGAGATGTATGTTGTCATCCCTCTAGTGGTGTCATGTGAACATCGACTACATGACACTTCACCATTTTTTGGGCCTAGAGGGAGGCATTGGGAAGTAATAAGTAGATGATGGGTTGCTAGAGTGAAAGAAGCTTAAACCCTAGTTTATGTGTTGCTTCGTAAGGGGCTGATTTGGATCCATATGTTTCATGCTATGGTTAGGTTTACCTTAATACTTATGTTGTAGTTGCAGATGCTTGCAATAGGGGTTAATCATAAGTGGGATGCTTGTCCAAGTAGGGACAGTACCCAAGCACCGGTCCACCCACATATCAGATTATCAAAGTACCGAACGTGAATCATATGATCGTGATGAAAACTAGCTTCACAATAATTCCCATGTGTCCTCGGGAGCGCTTTCCTTCATATAAGAGTTTGTACAGGCCTGTCCTTTGCTACAAAAAGGACTGGGCCATCTTGATGCACCTTATTTACTTTTATTACTTGCTACTCCTTACCAATTACCTTATTACAAAACTATCTGTTACCAATAATTTCAGTGCTTGCAGAGAATACCTTGCTGAAAACCGCTTATCATTTCCTTCTGCTCCTCGTTGGGTTCGACACTTTTACTTATCGAAAGGACTACGATAGATCCCCTATACTTGTGGGTCATCAAGACTCTTTTCTGGTGCCATTGTCGGGGAGTGAAGCGCCTTTGGTAGGTGGAATTTGGTAAGGAAAATTTTATATAGTGTGCTGAAATTTACTGTCACTTGTTACTATGGAAAGTAATCCTTTGAGGGGCTTGTTCGGGGTATCTTCACCCAGACCGGTAGAGCAAATAGTTCCTCCTCAACCTACTCAACCTACTGAAAATGAAAATGTTAACTTTGATATTCCTTCGGGTATGATAGAGATACTACTATCTACTCCTTTTGCAGGAGATGGAACATTGCATCCCGACTTACATTTAGTCTATATAGATGAAGTTTGTGGATTATTTAAGCTTGCAGGTATGCCCAATGATGTTATCAAGAAGAAGGTCTTCCCTTTATCTTTGAAGGGAGATGCATTGACATGGTATAGGCTATGTCACTACTAGGGAAAACCCTAGTAGTAGCGTGGGTTTAAATCCCACTAGTAGCGCGGGCAGCCGCGCTACCAATAAGGCGCTACAGCTATTACTTAGCAGTAGCGCGTGTGACAAGCGCTAATGCTAAGACACATAGCGGCAGCGCTTGTTCTATCCCGCGCTGCTGCTAATCTAGCTAGTTGTAGCATGTTTCTTATCCATCACTACTAGTACTCTTTTTTTTCATTTTTAGTGTATTTATACGATGTTATACAAATTTTGGTACAATACCAATTATGAGGTTTATATCATTATGTCCATAACAGTGTGTCAAATGAAGGTGGATTAGGTTCAAGTGGAGGCAATATGTGGTGCATGTCAAAAGTATACTACTAATCCAAACTTGATCTAGTTTGGACTAGTAGTACTTTCGATGTGCACCACATGTTGCCTCCACTTGAATCTAATCCGCCAGCACAAGCTATTTAATCATCATCATAGTCATTACCACCAACAATATTTATTTAATCACCATAGTCATAGTGTAGCACATCATCATCTTCAAACTCATTCTAGCTAGCTAATCACCACCAACACTAGCTGCGATAGCTATCTAATCACCACCAACACTAGCTAATAATAATCATCATAGTCATTACCATGAACACTAGCTATTTAATCATCATAGTCATAGTGTAGCACATCATCATCTTCAAACTCATTTCTAGCTAGCTAATCACTCCTGCTACTCTCTCTCCGGTAAAATAACATAAAACATGTATAGCACTCCTCCTTCATCAAGTTGGAGCATGCAGATGAACCTGTCACCTAATTGTGGGTTGCGCTTTTGATTGCTGCCCCCTAGTACTTCTCTGTGATCATTCAGAATTTTGCTCCAGTCTTTCACTATTAAGCATTCCTCGCTATTAGAAATCCTGAATGCACTAAAGTGCATTGTAGGATATCTTTGTCATAAGCTAACAATATTCATGGTACCTTTAGTCTCGATCCAATCAGGCACAACATTCATCGGGAGTCCCTGTTGAAGAACATTGTATAGTAACATACTTAGCAATGAAGTTTAGCTTAAAAGTAATGTATGCAAAAGATGAACTGAGGACAAATAGTAAAAATCTTACCATCTTTCCTAAATAGATGTGACCTTAGTTCAGTACAAACACTATTGGTCATACGTTTTCAGTACTAACATTTCTAAGTGCGGGAAGAAAATTTGTCTTGACAGTATCAAGGTCCTGAAGCCATGAAACATAATGACTTAGCTCCTCGCAGTTTAGTTCAGCCCCGGGACAGTAGTAGGTCCTGTCTACCAAGCGTTGGTCATGTTTGCTTGAACGGAAATAAGCTGACAATAGAAATTAGTTGTCAGCTATTTTTGAATAAACAATATCAAAGACATAAATATGGTTAAGAAACTCACATAATGGTATAACTACAGGCATCTGCACATCGACCCAGATGTCGGTATTACCTTGAATATCATCTTCCGGACGAATATCAAAGGTGATAACCATATCAGGCTCAAATGCATAAGTCTTGCATGGTGCTCGCCAAGTTTTGTATCCAAAATAGGTGTAGTCGTCTTCGTTGTATAATTTTGCGTGGAAAACATAACCATGCTCGGTCTTCAAGTAAACTTTCTTTACCTCCATAGTACGACTGAAACCTATCTTATCCAAGACAAAAACTCTTGCATGGCAGGGGATACGCTAGTAGAATAGTAAAAAATTAAATTATAAGTTGAAGCAAATGAAGGAGATGTCATGCTTAATTACGAAAAAAAGACTTGCCGTTGTGACTTACTGTATCCACTTCGAAGTTCTCGTCCAGCTTGATGCTGAAGCGCCTATCATCATCTAGGAAGATTCCGTCGCACAGGCCGCGCTCGTCTTCGCAGTACTTGCAAATACCGAAATCCTTTTCGTCGTCAGACATTTCCTATGTTCATAGTTGAAACATTAATTGAAAATCGATCGAAGACAACTACCAGGATACTCAACACACAAATCCGGGACACTCGATATTTCCTACATATTCTGGCACAAGTCATGCCAAAATTCACGGAAAAATCCGGCATGACCTTTGCTAAAATAGGACATATCGAGCGCCTAAAATTTGCCGGAACGGAAATGAATCAACACTCCAGCAAAACATAGGCCACTCAGAGGTGTAACCTGCAAACATGACCGGCCACTTGGGCAAGCACATATCCTATTTGAGCAACACAATATATACACTTCACAATATCTTATAGGACTCATATTGACATGAGCATTCAATAACCAAAACCAAATCATAAAATAAGTAAGTATTCAAATTAGCATGCATTCAATAAGCAAAAGTAAATCATCTCATGCGTCCGTACATCATCGAATATTATCACTAATACATCCCGAATAGTATCATACATATAAGATCACTAATACAACTAAAACCCTAGCGCACGACGGGTATCGACGCGGGCGGTGGACACCCACAGAGAAGGAACCATCACAGGATCATAGCTCCAGTGAGATCCCTGGAGAACCTGCCAGGTATTGGAGAACCTGTGCTCCAACGCAAACAAGTAGCGACGGACGTGCGCGTCCTCCTCACTGACACGGTGACGCACCACCTCCGCGGGGTCCTCGAGCCTCTGGACCATCACTGGCCCACGCGACAGCCACCAAGGAAGGTTCGGGTCAACGACGGGCTGACTCCTCACCAACCTGCGCCCCCCGGTAGGTAGCGCCTCCCAGTACCACCCCGGCGGAGCCCAGTCCCGGACATGACCCATCTGGTGACGCAGGTGTCCTCTGCTGACTCGACGACGAGGATGCAGGATAGGCATCGTCGACGTCAATGCGGGAATAATTGCTTTAACTAGTAAACTAGTTCTATTAATTTTCGTACTAAAAATAAAATAGTTGTATTAACTTAACTAGTTCAATTAAGCACTTACTATGAATAAAAATAAACTAGTTTTTACTAAAAATAAACTAGTTCAACTAGTTATATTAATTTTCTTACTAATTCTATTAAACACTTACTAAAATCAGTAAAAAAAACTAGTTAGATGAACTCTAAAATTTAACCCTAACCGATGAACTCTAAAATTTAATGAACCCTAACTAATTTGATGAACTCTAAAATTTAACCCTAACTAATTTGATGAAATCTAAAATTTAATGAACCCTAACTAATTTGATGAACTCTAAAATTTAACCCTAACTAATTTGATGAACTCTAAAATTTAACCCTAACTAATTCGATGAACTCTAAAACTAATTCTATTTAACAACTACTGTCATAATTAGCATCTAATTTGATGAACCCTAACTAATTAGATGAACTCTGAAATTTAACCCTAAGAACCCTAGCTAGGCAGAGGTAAGGGAGGAGGAGGAGGGCGTGCTCACCTCTGGCGCCGACAGAGTTAGGGAGAGGGGCACGCGGTGTCGAGGTCGGGGACGGGGTCGGGGTCGGGGCGGCGGGCGCATGGCGGAGGGCGGCGATGTAGGGGGGCGTCGAGGTCGGGGTCGGGGGCGGCGTCGAGGTCGCGGTCGGGGCGGGGGCAGCGTCGAGGGTGTGCGGAGAGCGACGGGTCGCGCGCGGTGGCTGACGGCGATGCAGGGCGGTGACAGTGGAGGAGTAGGGATTTGGGGGAAGTGGCCGTGGGGGAAGAACGAACCGCGCGGTTAAGTTAAAAGTAGCAGTAGCGCGTTCCAGGAAGTGCGCTTCAGCTACGGTAGCTATAGTGTGTTTCTTAACAAGCTCTACCGCTATTCCTTCTCTTTTTTATTTGCTTTCCATTTAATTTTATTTTCGTTAGCAGCAGCGCCTTTGTTCGTAAACGCGTTGCTACAAAACAAGTAGCGGTAGTGCGGTTCTACGTAGATCGCTACTACTATGTGTAGCCTATCGGCTAAGCCGTGGGAATTTTAGTAGTAGCGCTTTTGTACTCGGGCGCGCTACTGCTATAACTGTATCTGTAGTGCGGTTTAAAACACCGCGCTGCTGCTAATTAGCACCAACTTGCGTTTTTAGTCCGCGCTACTGCTAATGTTCTGTGTATAAGGTTTTCCCTAGTAGTGTGTGATGATATGGGATCATGGGACTATAAGCGATTGAAATTGGAATTTCATTAGAAGTTTTATCCTATGCACCTTGTTCATCGTGATCGTAATTATATATATATATATAATTTTTGGCCTCGCGAAGGAGAAAGCATCGCTCAAGATTGGGGGAGGCTTAAGTCAATGTTATATTCATGCCCCACTCATGAGCTCTCAAGAGAAATGATTATTCAAAATTTTTATGCCTGGCTTTCTAACAACAATCACTCCATGCTCGATACTTCTTGTACTGGTTCCTGTATGATGAAGACTATTGAATACAAATGGAATTTATTGGAGAGAATTAAATGCAACTCTGAAGATTGGAATCTCGACGAAGGTAAGGAGTCAGGTATAACACCTAATTTTGATTGTGTTAAATCTTTTATGGATACCGATGTTTTCCGTAAATTTAGCACTAAATATGGACTTGACTCTGAGATAGTAGCTTCTTTCTGTGAATCCTTTGCTACTCATGTTGATCTCCCTAAGGAGAAGTGGTTTAAATATAATCCTCCCATTGAAGTAAAATTAGTTGCGCCTATTAAATTTGAAGAAAAAACTATCACTTATAATGATCCTATTGTTCCTACTGCTTATGTTGAGAAACCACCTTTCCCTGTTAGAATAAAGAATCATGTTAAAGCTTCAACTGTGGTCAACAAAAGTAATATTAAGACACCTAAACCCTCTGAGCAAGTTAAAGTTGAACCTAATGTTGCTATGGTTAAAGATCTCTTGGCCGATAATATTGATGGGAAGGTTATTTACTTCTATGATGAGACTACTAGAATTGCTAAACCTGGTGCTAAAGATAAACATAGACCTGTCGTAGGCATGCCTGTTATTTCTGTTAAAATAGGAGATCATTGTTATCATGGCTTGTGTGATATGGGTGCTAGTGCTAGTGCAATACCTATTTCCTTATACAAAGAAATTATGCATGATATTGCACCAGCTGAAATAGAAGGCATTGATGTTACCATTAAGCTTGCTAATAGAGATACTATTTCACCAATTGGGATTGTTAGAGACGTTGAAGTCTTGTGTGGGAAGGCTAAATATCCTGCTGATTTTCTTGTTCTTGGTTCCCCTCAAGATAGCTTTTGTCCCATTATATTTGGTAGACCCTTCTTGAATACTGTTAATGCTAAGATAGACTGCAATAAGGATATTGTTTGTGTTGGTTTAGAGGATATGTCTCATGAGTTTAATTTTTCTAAATTTCATAGACAACCCCATGATAAAGAATTGCCTAGTAAATATGAAATTATTGGTGTTGCTTCTATCGCCGTGCCTCCTACTGATCCATTAGAACAATATTTGCTAGACCATGAGAATGATATGTTTATGAATGAAAGAAGGGAAATAGATGAGGTATTCTTTAAATGGGGACCTATTCTGGAACACAATTTGCCTGTTGAAATCCTAGGGGATCCTCCTCCACCCAAGGGTGATCCCGTGTTTGAGCTTAAACCATTACCTGATACTCTTAAATGTGCTTATCTTGATGAAAAGAAAATGTATCATGTTATTATTGGTGCTAACCTTTCAGAGAAGGAGGAAGAGAAATTATTGAAAACTCTGAAGAAGCATTGTGCTGCTATTGGATATACTCTTGATGATCTTAAGGGCATTAGTCCCACTCTATGTCAACACAAAATAAATTTGGAGGAAGACGCCAAACCAGTTATTGATCATCAACGACGGCTGAATCCTAAGATGAAAGAAGTGGTAAGAAAAGAAATATTAAAGCTCCTTGAGGCAGATATAATTTATCCCATTGCTGATAGTCAGTGGGTAAGTCATGTTCATTGTGTCCCCAAGAAGGGAGGTATTACTGTTGTTCCTAATGATAAAGATGAATTGATCCCGCAAAGAATTATTACAGGTTATAGGATGGTAATTGATTTCCACAAATTAAATAAGGCTACTAAAAAAGATCATTACCCTTTGCCTTTTATTGATCAAATGCTAGAAATATTATACAAACATACACATTTTCGCTTTCTAGATGGTTACTCTGGCTTCTCTCAAATACCTGTGTCAGCTGATGATCAATCAAAGACCACTTTTACTTGCCCTTTCGGTACTTTTTCTTGTAGACGTATGCCTTTTGGTTTATGTAATGCACCTGCTATCTTTCAAAGATGCATGATGGCTATATTCTCTGACTTTTGTGAAAAGATATGTGAGGTATTCATGGATGATTTCTTATGGATCCTCTTTCGATGATTGCTTGAGCAACCTTGATCGAGTTTTGCAGAGATGTGAAGAAACTAATCTTGTTCTGAATTGGGAGAAATGCCACTTTATGGTTAACGAAGGTATTGTCTTGGGGCATAAAATTTCTGAAAGAGGTATTGAAGTTGATAAAGCTAAAGTTGATGCTATTGAAAATATGTCATGTCCCAAGGACATTAAAGGTACAAGAAGCTTCCTCGATCAAGCCGGTTTTTATAGGAGGTTCATTAAGGACTTCTCAAAAATTTCTCGGCCTCTGACTAATATATTAAAAAAAAAATATTCCTTTTGTCTTTGATGATGATTGTGTAGAAGCATTTGAAATACTTAAGAAAGCATTGATTTCTGCACCTATTGTTTAGCCACCTGATTGGAATTTACCCTTTGAAATTATGTGTGATGCTAGTGATTATGTTGTAGGTGTTGTTCTAGGGCAAATAGTTGATAAGAAATTAAATGTTATTCAATATGCTAGTAAAACTCTAGACAATGCCCAGAGAAATTATGCTACTACTGAAAAGGAGTTCTTAGCAGTTGTATTTGCTTGTGATAAGTTCAGACCTTATATTGTTGATTCTAAAGTAACTATTCACACTGATCATGCTGCTATTAAATACCTTATGGAAAAGAAAGATGCTAAACCTAGACTTATTAGATGGGTTCTCTTGCTACAAGAATTTGATTTGCATATTATTGATAGAAAGGGAGTTGAGAACCCCATTGTAGACAACTTGTCTAGGTTAGAAAATGTTCTTGATGACCCACTACCTATTGATGATAGCTTTCCTGATGAACAATTTCATAAATGCTTCTCGAACTGCTCCATGGTATGCTGATTATGCTAATTATATTGTTGCTAAATTTATACCACCTAGTTTCACATACCGGCGAAAGAAAAAGTTCTTCTATGATTTGAGACATTACTTTTGGGATGACCCACATCTTTATAAAGTAGTAGGTGGTGTTATTAGATGTTGTGTACCTGAGCATGAATAGGAACAAATCCTACGCAAGTGTCACTCTGAGGCTTATGGAGGACACCATGCTGGAGATAGAACTGCACACAAGGTATTGCAATCCGATTTTTATTGGCCTACTCTCTTCAAGGATGCCCGTAAGTTTGTCCTGTCTTGTGATGAATGTCAAAGAATTGATAATATTAGTAGACGTCAAGAAATGCCTATGAATTATTCACTTGTTATTGAACCATTTGATGTTTGGGGCTTTGACTATATGGGACCTTTTCCTTCCTCTAATGGGCATACACATATTTTAGTTGTTGTTGATTATGTTACTAAGTGGGTAGAAGCTATTCCAACTAGTAGTGTTGATCATAACACCTCTATTAAGATGCTTAAAGAAGTTATTTTCCCGAGGTTTGGAGTCCCTAGATATTTAATGGCTGATGATGGTTCACATTTTAGTCATTTTTGCTAAGTATGACGTTAATCATAGAATTGCATCTCCTTATCACCCACAGTCTAGCCGTCAAGTAGAATTGACTAACAAAGAGCTCAAATTAATTTTGCAAAAGACTGTTAATAGATCTAGAAAGAATTGGTCCAAGAAACTTGATGATGCATTAAGGTCCTATAGAACTGCATATAAAAATCCTATGGGTATGTCTCTGTATAAAATGGTTTACGGTAAAGCATGTCACTTACCTCTCGAACTAGAACATAAGGCATATTGGGCCATTAAAGAGCTCAATTATGATTTCAAACTTGCCGGTGAGAAGAGGTTATTTGACATTAGCACACTTGATGAATGGAGAACCCAGTCTTATGAAAATGCCAAGCTGTTTAAAGAAAAAGTTAAAAGATGGCATAACAAAAGGATACAAAAGCGTGAGTTTAATGTAGGTGATTATGTATTGCTATACAACTCTTGTTTAAGATTTTTTTGCAGGAAAACTTCTCTCTAAATGGGAAGGTCCTTACATTATCGAGGAGGTCTATCGTTCTGGCGCCATAAAAATCAATAATTTCGAAGGCACAAATCCGAAGGTGGTGAACGGTCAAAGAATTAAACATTATATCTCAGGTAATCCTATAAATGTTGAAACTAATATTATTGAAACTGTAACCCCAGAGGAATACATAAGGGACACTTTCCAGAATGTTTCAGACTCCGAAAAGGAATAGGTACGTGGTACGGTAAGTAAACCGACTCCAAAACAGTTCTAACGGCAATATTTCTTCGTTTTGGAATATTTAAGAAAATAGGAAAATAAGAAGCAGAACGGAAAGGACACGGGACTTCCACGAGGGTGGGAGGCACGCCCCCTACCTCGTGGGCACCTCGTGTGCTCTCCGGACTCCGTTTTCTTGCACGATACTTCTTTTGGTTGGTAAAAATTCATTATACAATCTCCCGAAGGTTTTGACCACTATATCACGCAAATATCTCTTGTCTTTGTTTCGAGCTGTTTTCTGTCAGGGTTGTCAAGGCCAGGCATCATGTCGTCTCCCTCTCCAACAATGGTGACAACGATGCTTGGCTAGTGAAGATAGAGCTGAAGAGGGAAGAACCTATGGAGATCAACAAGGATGAAGGGATCAAGAATACCACGGAGGACCAAGTTTCGGCAGCAGAAGACATCCTCCAACTTGATCACAATCTTCTTACCCCAACTGAGATCGAGGCTTTCAAGATGATTGAGTTAGCCCGTATACAAAACAAGTATCTCACACGTGAAAATATTTTGTTGAAGGAGCATATCATCGCACTCAAGGGCATTATCCGCAAGTTGGAGGACCTCCTATGCTCGATGTGCGACTATCCATCATCAACAACTTCATACCCATAAATATTGCGTGAGTGTTAGCAATTGTGAAAGACAAAAAGATGGTTGAGTATGTGGACTTGCTGAAAAGCTCTTATATTGACTCTTTCCTATGTTATGATAAATTGCAATTGCCTCAATGACTGAGATTGGAGTTTGTTGGTTCTCAATGAAGTTTATGATTCATACTTGAAATTGTGATTGAATTGTTACTTTAGCATAAGAGATCATATGACAAAATATATATATGTTGCAGTTCTAAGAATGATCATGATGCCCTCATGTCCGTATTTTATTTTTTTATCGACACCTCTATCTCTAAACATGTGGACATATTTTTTGATTTCGGCTTTCGCTTGAGAACAAGCAAGGTCTAAGCTTGGGGCAGTTGATACGTCCATTTTGCATCATGCTTTTATATCGATATTTATTGCATTATGGGCTGTTATTACACATTATGTCACAATAGTTATGCCTATTCTCTCTTATTTTACAAGGTTTACATAAAGAGGGAGAATGCCGGCAGCTGGGATTCTGGGCTGGAAAAGGAGCAAATATTAGAGACCTATTCTGCATAGCTCCAAAAGTCCTGAAACTTCACGAAAGCTATTTCCAGAATATATAAAAAATACTGAGCGCAAGAAGTTCCAGAGGGGGGCCACACCCTGGCCACGAGGGTGGGGGCGCGCCCCCGGCCTCATGGACCCCCTGGTGGCCCTCCGATGCCCATCTTCTTCTATATGGAGTCTTTCGTCGAGGAAAAAATCATAAGCAAGCTTTCGGGATGAGACTCCGCCGCCACGAGGCGGAACCAATCTAGGGCTCTGGCAAAGCTGTTCTGCCGAGGAAACTTCCCTCCGGGAGGGGGAAATCATCACCATCGTCATCACCAACGATCCTCTCATCGGGAGGGGGTCAATCTCCATCAACATCTTCACCAGCACCATCTCATCCCAAACCCTAGTTCATCTCTTGTATCCAATCTTCGTATCCAAACCTCAGATTGGTACGTGTGGGTTGCTAGTAGTGTTGATTACTCCTTGTAGTTGATGCTAGTTGGTTTACTTGGTGGAAGATCATATGTTGAGATCCATTATGCATATTAATACCCCTCTGATTATGAACATGAATATGCTTTGTGAGTAGTTACGTTTGTTCCTGAGGACATGGGAGAAGTCTTGCTATTAGTAGTCATGTGAATTTGGTATTCGTTCAATATTTTGATGAGATGTATGTTGTCATCCCTCTAGTGGTGTCATGTGAACGTCGACTACATGACACTTCACCATTGTTTGGGCCTAGAGGGAGGCATTGGGAAGTAATAAGTAGATGATGGGTTGCTAAAGTGACGGAAGCTTAAACCCTAGTTTATGCGTTGCTTCGTAAGGGGCTGATTTGGATCCATATGTTTCATGCTATGGTTAGGTTTACCTTAATACTTCTGTTGTAGTTGCGGATGCTTGCAATAGGGGTTAATCATAAGTGGGATGCTTGTCCAAGTAAGGACAGTACCCAAACACCGCTCCACCCACATATCAGATTATCAAAGTACCGAACGCGAATCATATGATCGTGATGAAAACTAGCTTGACGATAATTCCCATGTGTCCTCGGGGGCGCTTTCTTGCATATAAAAGTTTGTCCAGGCTTGTCCTTTGCTACAAAAAGGATTGGGCCATCTTGTTGCACCTTATTTACTTTTATTACTTGCTACTCGTTACCAATTACCTTATTACAAAACTATTTGTTACCAATAATTTCAGTGCTTGCAGAGAATACCTTGCTGAAAACCGCTTATCATTTCCTTCTGCTCCTAGTTGGGTTCGACACTCTTACTTATCGAAAGGACTAGGATAGATCCCCTATACTTGTGGGTCATCATCCACTGATTGACTTGTTCAAGGAGAAGAAGTTCCTTCTTAAGAGCTAATCATGCCTTAAGTAAGGACTTTGTTATCCTCGATGATGGTTCCCAACCAGAACCCAGTAGAGTTTTGATGTAAGACTACTATGTGGTCATGCTTGTCTGGGACATCGTGTTCCCATGTGTGTAGAAAAACCAGATCATGTTTTGGAGCTTGCTATTGTAGTTCATCTCCCGAGAATATCATAACGTCATCTCGTCGATTTGTGTTGCAAACTTTCGTTTCCAGACACGTTGTCTGAATTATCCTGTTACCAACTAGATCTGAATTTCAGGCAGATATGATGGTTGGAACTTCTTCCAAGAACTATGATATAGGTTCCAGTGAAGTGGACGCACCTAGATGGAAGCACTATTTGTCAGCATTCTGGGAACAGGGGTCCCCAGACTTGCCTGCCTGCGGCCCGCGACGTGGCTGAGCCAGCAGGCCGTACGGCCCATCTTCACCAACAAAGCGCCCAAGACCCTCGCCATGGGCCAAGCCTCGCGAGGCGGACGACGCAAGACCTCCTCTAGAGTGGACTTGCTAGGCAGGCTCACGAGGAGCAGAGATATCAAGGCGAGGCGAACCTCACGAAGCTCTCGTGACGTGAGTCGTGACGATCGACACCAGGCGGGCACCAGGCAGGCGACAGCGCGCACAACATCCTTGTTTCCTCTTTGGTGGAAAGGGGGCAAGTGCAACCGCGGAGTACTGAGGCCTCAGGCAAGGGTTGCCATTTCGGTGCAACAAGACCAAGACCATGGACTGCAAGATGGAGGTCATCGTGGAGCCCAGAACAGCATCACCACCAGAACTTTGTGCAGGCGAAGACTACTTTTGTCAAGATAGCATGTACTAGCTGTCCCCCTTCAAATTAGCCCGCCGTTGTTGTCTCCCTTCCCACTCGACATTTGGGAAGAGGACCAGGGTCTCTATAAATAGGACTAGTGTAGGATCGAAAGTATGTCTAGAGGGGGGGTGATTAGACTACTTGACCAAATAAAAACTTAACCTTTTCCCAATTTTAGTTCTTGGCAGATTTTAGCTATCTTAGGACAAGTCAAGCAATCATCACACAATTCAAGCGAGCATGCAAAGAGTATATTGGCAGCAGAAAGTAAAGCATGCAACTTGCAAGAATGTAAAGGTAAGGGTTTGGAGAATTCAAACGCTATTGGAGACACGGATGTTTTTCCCGTGGTTCGGATAGGTGGTGCTATCCTACATCCACGTTGATGGAGACTTCAACCCATGAAGGGTAACGGTTGCGCGAGTCCACGGAGGGCTCCACCAACAAAGGGTAATGGTTGCGCGAGTCCACGGAGGGCTCCACCCACGAAGGGTCCACGAAGAAGCAACCACCCACGAAGGGTCCACGAAGAAGCAACCTTGTCTATCCCACCATGGCCATCGCCCACGAAGGACCTTGCCTCACTAGCGGTAGATCTTCACGAAGTAGGCGATCTCCTTGCCCTTACAAACTCCTTGGTTCAACTCCACAATCTTGTCGGAGGCTCCCAAGTGACACCTAGCCAATCTAGGAGACACCACTCTCCAAGAAGTAACAAATGGTGTGTTGATGCTGAACTCCTTGCTCTTGTGCTTCAAATGATAGTCTCCCCAACACTCAACTCTCTCTCATAGGATTTGGATCTGGTGGAAAGAATATTTGAGTGGAAAGCAACTTGGGGAAGGCTAGAGATCAAGATTCATATGGTTGGAATGGAATATCTTCGTCTCAACACATGAGTAGATAGTTCTTTCTCAGAACATATGAGTTGGAATGGTGTATGTGTTCTGATGGCTCTCTCCTCGAATGAAGAGAAGGTGGAGGGGTATTTATAGCCTCCACACAAAATCCAACCGTTACACACAATCTACCAATCTCGGTGGGACCAAATCATCAAACTCGGTCGGACTGAAAAGGTAAACCTAGTGACCGTTAGAGATTTCGGTGGGACTGACATGCAACTCGTAGGACCGATTCGGTTAGGGTTTGGCATAACGTAATCTCGGTGAGACGATTACAACAAAAACTCGGTGAGACGAGTTTGGTAATAAGCTAACCAGAGAGTTGGTCAGGAAACTCGGTGGGACCGATTGCTCTTTCGGTGAGACCGAAAAGTTACAAGAAGGAAACAGAGAGGTTTACATTGCAATCTCGGTGGGACCGATTCGCTCTTTCGGTGAGACCGAAAAGTTACGAAAGGGAAACAGAGAGTTTGCAATCCCATCTCGGTGAGACCGAGATCCTTATCGGTAGGACCGAATTGCTAGGTTTGGCAGTGGGCAAATGACAAGTGAAACTCGGTGGCGCCGGATTGAAAGAATCCTATGAACCGAGTTTTGGCTTAGAGTTTTAGGTCATTTGTGGTATGGAAAAAGTGGTTGAGGATTTTGGAGCATATCACCAAGCACATAAAGCAAGAGGCTCATTAAGCAACACCTCATCCCTCCTTGATAGTATTGGCTTTTCCTAAAGACTCAATGTGATCTTGGATCACTAAAATATAAAATGAAGAGTCTTGAACTTTAGAGCTTGAGCCAATTCTTTGTCCTTAGCATTTTGAGGGTTCCACTTTCACATCCATGCCATGCCAATCATTGAGCTTTCCTGAAATAATCATCTTGGAATAGCATTAGCTCAATGAGCTATATGTTGTTATGAATTACCAAAACCACCTAGGGATAGTTGCACTTTCAATCTCCCCCTTTTTGGTAATTGATGACAACATATAGATCAAAGCTTCGACAAATTATAATAATCATGAAATACATCGTCGCTTTGAGAAGTATGTGACAAGTAAGAGCTCCCCCTGAATTTGTGCATATTTAGAATTTGCTTTGGACTGCAAATGCACAAGGAATGAGAGTCATGGGTTACTCTTCCATGTCACATACATCTTGGTGGAGCGCTCAAAAATGATAAGAGAGAAATACATGCACTCATCACCAAGAATAGTGAGTGATCACATAAGATGGATAGAATGATAATATTAAGCAAACATTAAGTGTAGCTTATGATCAAACATGATCATCGATGTCTCACACATATAAGGGCATAGTATCTCACACACAAGCAAATAAAGTTCGAAAAACCACCAAATAAAACAAGAGAGAATAAAAGCAACACTCTCTCTCGAAGCCTATGATCTATACATTTTCTCCCCCTTTGGCAACAAGTTACCAAAAAGTTCCTAGAAAATGCATAGTGCTAAGTCGACACTCAGGCTTGATCTTCAGGTGGTGGTGGAGTCCGGAGCACTCCAAGGACGAAGCCTTCAGTAGACGTGGTCGGAGTCGAGGCTGAAGTGGATGCTGGAGCTGGTGGAACTGAGGTTGTAGCTGGTGGAACTGAGGCTGTAGCTGGTGCAGACATGGTGGCTCTGGTGTCAGCAACTGGCACTGCAGACGACCTCGGACCTCGTGGCACCCTGGCAAAGGCATCAATCGTAGTCCTGCCTCTCCTCTCATTCATGTCATCCTGGAGCTGCTCCATGGCAGTCTGTATCTCTGTCACCTTGATGTCCAATTCATAGAACCTTTCTTCCATGATTCTCTCTAAGC
This sequence comes from Triticum urartu, assembly GCF_003073215.2. Lineage (NCBI taxonomy): Eukaryota > Viridiplantae > Streptophyta > Magnoliopsida > Poales > Poaceae > Triticum > Triticum urartu. Next base: position 508,161,905 of record NC_053028.1, on the reverse strand, counting down.
TTGCCTGGTTCTGAGCTAGGGTGGCTAGTCCTTGCTCAATCCGCAGGGTGGATGCAATCAGGTAACCAAGCTGCTCTTGTTTGGTCTTTAGGAAGTATTCAGATGCCTCCTCTTGAGTGGGCATCCTGGCAGCTTTCTCCTTCTTCGCCTTCTCCTTCTTGGCTTGTGCTTGGGCAGATGAAGGCTCATTCTCAGTCATGATCACTTGATTATCTTCGAAGTCTGGACGGATGGGCAGGTGTTCCTTATCCAATAAATATACGCCCGTGCCCATCTTGGAGTTGATGAGCTCCTGAATTTGTGGGGCATACCCACAGCTCCTCTTCTGATCTGCTGCAGTCCTTTTGATTGTTTCCACTATGAGGCTCATGACTTTGAATTTTTGAGGCACGTCAAAGACATGAAGCAAATTGATTGCGTGACCTCTGATCATCTTGTGATCTCCAAACTTGGGCAATAGGGTGTGCCTCAGTATCCAGTTGATCGTAGGTAGTCCTGACAGAAGATAATGCACTGAGCCAAATTTGAACGTGTCAAGTGCTTCGTTCGGAATCTCCTTGTACATGTTGGACATAGAGTTGTGGTCCATCTTCTTCTTGGCATAAATGTCCAAGTCATCATCCTGCTCTTCTGGGGCGTTGATCAGCTGAGCCCATTCAGTAACTGTGGATTGGTACCTCGTACCCTCTGACATCCATGTTATCCTACCATCTGGATAAAAGTGGGCTGTGGAGTAGAACTGCATGATGAGTTCCTCGTTCCACTTTGTGAGCTTCTGCCCAACAAAGTCCTCTACTCCACACGCCTTAAAGCTGTCCTGCACTCCAGGGTAGTACTCTTCGTTATCCTTGATATATTGCCAATCGACCCATCTCATATCACAAACAATAGGCTTCTTGTCTAGCAGCACTGTCTCATAAAAGTCTTGCTGCTCCTTGGTGTGAAATCTATAGTCAACTGCTGTCCTTCTCCTTGAAGCATACGGATCTGCTTCTCTCCACTTCCTCAGCCATGAATCTCTCCTGAGCTTCATATCCTCAGCCACAGGATGAGCATCGTTGTGGTCTGGGATCTTGGGCTTGAGCTTTCTAAGAACACTCTCTTCCTCTTCTTCTGCAGCTTCGGGAACTGGGGCCTTGTTCTTTTTAGTGGCTGGGATGCTTCTTGTGTTTCTCTTTGGCTTTGGCTTTGGAGCTGACTTGGCCTTGGAAGCAGCTCCCCCTGATTTTATGGCATCACCCATTAGCTTGGGTGCCTTAGGTGCTGGTGCAGCTACCTCTTCTTCTTCCTCCTCATCTTCCATGATGGAGGCCTTGCCAAGCACTCTGGCTACAGTTTTCTTTACCCTTTCCTTCCTCTTTTTGCCCTCAGTAGCAACTGGCTCAATGGGAGTGGGCTTCTCAGTTGAAGTTCTTGCCTTAGACATGGGCTGCCTGCCTGCTGGCCTTTTGATCTTCAGCCCTAGCTTTGTGCCTTGTGCTGGCTCAACTCTCTTGGAGGTGGCTTCCTCCTCTGCCACATAATCCTCATCTTCTGAGTCTGAGGTTCTCTCCTTTCTCTGACGTGTGGAAGTTTTAGGCAGATTGCTGGGGGTGCTCCTGCTGCCATCATCTGAGGAACTTGAGGGACTAGTGCCCTCACTCAACTGTACTTGCTGCTCTGACAAGTTTTGGCTGTCACTTTGGTCTGACATGATGCAAACTCTGACTACTGACCCTGTGAATATATTATAGATGAGATAGAGTGGATGAGCATCACAAAATGCAGAGATTTTTGCAAAAGAATAATTCAAAAACTTAGTTTTAGTTTCCCACTGAAATCATCTCGGATCTACCGATTTTCAAACTCGGTGATACTGAAGCAGTTTTGGAACCTAAACTAGTGAACTCGGTCAGACCGAGTCACAGTTAGGTGGCACCGAGACTGCTAGGGTTTCACTGAGTCCCAAAATCGGTCACACCGATAAGTAATTCTCGGTCAGACCGAGTCTCACTTGTGCAATGGCATAAGCCAAATCGGTGGGACCGAGTTTTTCAACTCGGGTGGGTCCGAGATGGTTTCGGCGGAAACCTAACCCTAAAATTTTCGAATTAAACCTAATCTACGAGTTCATTGACTGGATAGGAGTTTATCAAACGTGGCAAGAATCATGATGATCACAATGTGCTAGGAATCGGATTGGAGAATAGCACAAAGATCGAGTCCATACCCTAGTTCGGCGGAGACTCGCTACGGCGGCAACGGCGGGGCAGAATTCCCGTTGACGGTGACGGAGACCAGCGACTGGAGGCGGCTGGCGGCGAGGAGACGATCCGGAGACCAAGTTGGCAGAGCAGGCTATCGCGCGGGCGAAGGGGTTCGGAGAAATTTCCAAATTTTGCCCGTGACTATATATATAGCCCGACCCTGTCGGTGTGACCGAGTGGAACAACTCGGTGGCACCGAGATGCAAAACTGTATACAGTTATTGCAACTTGGTGTGACCGAAAAGTTCAAATCGGTTGCACCGAGATCGAAAACCTAGATCAACTTAATGATCTCGGTAGGACCGAAAGTATGGAATCGGTCAGACCGAGAATCACAAAGAGGTTTTGGAAGTTTAAGTCTATGACGAATCGGGGACTCCGAGCGCTCCTCACACAGAGTGGTTCGAATCTGACTTGATCAGATTTTGTGATGCAACATGAATAGAGTTTGAGATGAGAAAAGCATAGATAGCTAGAGGAGGTTCTTAGGCATTCTTGTCCATCCACTTGGCAAAAGGAAATAAAACCAAACAATCAAAACAACAAGTGGATGTCCTCGAATGAGTAAAATATGCAACCAACATGCTCACACAATAAGATGGCAAATGAAATATGTGGCAAAGCATGCACAACCAATTCTAGCATCTATCAAGCAATTTGCGATGACTAGGTCATCTATATATGAGTATATTGACTTAGGAGTCAAGTGAGAACACTTGATCGTAGGTCATACTCATCGTTTAAGCTCAAGTGGGGTTACCACTTTTACATAAAGCATTGTTATATTCACATCTTTAGAGTTGCTTTAGCTCAAGTTTTAGAGTAAAGCTCCCCCTAGATGTGATATCCCCCCTAAGAGGGATGAACTAACCTTGGGTTTTGTCGATGATGACTTCATGTAGATGTTGAAGATGTGGATGCTCAATGTTGATGTAGATCACTTGGAGCTATCCATTTGAGTGAATTGCACTTTCAATACCTACATGGGTTAGTCCCACAAGGAACAAACAAGGATATCCATAGACATAGAGTGATGCACACACAAGATGATGTCCATGAAAACTTTAGGTTACCTTGTCCCTTGTCTTACCAACACGAGGGTTTGTGACTCCTTGAACTAGTGCAAGATGTGGAAGTTGATTGCACTTGTTCTTGCCAAAATGATAAGAGTGAGGTATGTTGGTGGAGTCACCCTCGAGAACTCTCTAGTTCTTCTTCTTTTGGATCCACACCATCTTGATGGGAATCCTTGGAGTTGTAGTCGTACTTGATGAAGTGGAACTTGAAGTAGTCTTGGGAATCCACTTGACTAAGGTCTTAGGAGCTTCTTCAAATGCATCAATCTCCTCTTGAAGCTTGTCCTTGCCTTTTTGCTTGTAGTCTTGTGGTGGAAGATCATTTTGAGCTTGTGTTCCCTTGAAGGAAGTGTCATACTTCTCTTGTTGAGGAACAAACTTTGTCTTGGGGTATTGATCTTCTTCCCACTCAACTCCATTGGCATTGAACTTTCGTTCAAAACCAACACCTTGATTCTTCCAGTGCATTTCTTGCTTGCGCACAATTTCCTCGAATTGCTTACTCCCGGCAAGGCTTTTGTACACTCCTTTCTCTATAATTCCCTTCAATAAGCTATTTTCTTGCTCAAGTGTAACTTGGCTAAGAGAATCATTAGTGGAATCAAGAGAACTACTAGAAGCAACAATATTGGATTTAGCATGATCATTGTTACTACTAGAGGAAGAATCTTTCTTGTTCTTGTTACTAGACTTGACTTGAGGCATGTAAGTGGATAAAAGTAAACGCTTGGCAATGTGAGAAGAACTTTTCTTGCGGAGATCATCATTGATTGCTTTTAAGAACTCATGCTCTTGCTCAAGATTAAGCTTTTCAAAGCGTAATTTCTCATGAGCTCTTAAAAGTTCTCGATGATCTTCGAAGATAGTTTCATGAGCTAACTTAGGAGTGTTTAGTTCTTTAGTTAGAGCCTCAATCTTCTCCTTATCATTGTCATTCGTTTTAGCATGATTAATTGATGTTTCACCATAGTACTCATCACTAGAGTTGTCAACAAGCAAATCATCATCACCTAACAAGTCATCTTCATCACTATTAAAATCAACATACTCGGGGTGTGTTACCTTAGGACCTTTGGCCATGAAGCATCTTCCAATTCCTTCATTTGGTGAGTCAAATATGTCGTAGGAGTTGGTTGACACAAGTGCTAGACCGGCAACACCTTCATCTTGAGTATCTTCGGAGTCGGAGTGATAACTTCTCTCGGAGTGGCTGTCGGAGTCGGAGCCGGATACCCATTCACCAACATGAGCTTGATGTCTTCGCTTTGTGTAGCTCCTTGATGATTTTTCCTTCCTTTCCGAATCCTTGCTTCTTCGTGAGTATCTCCGTTCATAATGATCATCCCTACTCCTTCTCTCTCTTGGTGGTGATTCTTTGCTTCTTCTTATTGGAGAATCTTCTCTTCTCTTGTAGGGAGCCGTACACTCATTGGAATAGTGTCCGGGTCTTCCACAATTGTAGCAGTTTCGCTCTCGACTAGAAGATCGTGTGTCATTGTAGGACCTTGACTTGAAGCTTCTATCTTTGCTTCTTCTCTTGTAGAACTTATTAAAGTTCTTCACCATTAAGCTCAATTCTTCATTGAAGTTTTGTTTCTCACTTGATGATGTGAGGACTTCACATGACGCTTTGTAGGCACCACTTGATTTGTTGTGAAGTTCCTCTTTATCCTTGAGTGACATCTCATGAGCAACAATCCTTCCAATCACCTCCGTTGGCTTGAGATCTTTGTAATTGGGCATCATTTGGATCAATGTGCACACGGTATCATATTTTCCATCCAAGGCTCTTAGAATCTTCTTGATGATGAATCTATCGGTCATCTCTTCACTTCCTAAGCCGGCAATCTCATTTGTGATGAGAGCAAACCTAGAGTACATTTCAGCGACACCTTCACCATCCTTCATTTTGAACTTGTCAAGTTGACTTTGGAGCACATCCAACTTGGATTCCTTGATGGAGTCGGTACCTTCGTGCATATCAATCAAAGTGTCCCAAATTTCCTTTGCATTCTCAAGACGGCTGACTTTGTTGAATTCTTTGGGGCACAATCCGTTGAAGAGAATATCACAAGCTTGAGCATTGTATTGCAACATCTTCAACTCATCCACGGTAGCTTCACGGTTTGGTTCTCTCCCATCAAAGAAGTTACCTTGCAAACCAACACAAACAATAGCCCATACGGCGGGGTTATGTCCAAGAATATGCATTTTCATTTTATGCTTCCAACTAGCAAAATTAGTGCCATCAAAGTAAGGACCTCTACGGTGATAATTTCCCTCGCTAGACGCCATACTCTCCTAGGTTGTGAAACCAAGGCTATGATCACCAAAAGCTATGGAGATCAAGGCAAATGGAGACCAACGCTCTGATACCACTTGTAGGATCGAAAGTATGTCTAGAGGGGGGGTGATTAGACTACTTGACCAAATAAAAACTTAACCTTTTCCCAATTTTAGTTCTTGGCAGATTTTAGCTATCTTAGGACAAGTCAAGCAATCATCACACAATTCAAGCAAGCATGCAAAGAGTATATTGGCAGCGGAAAGTAAAGCATGCAACTTGCAAGAATGTAAAGGGAAGGGTTTGGAGAATTCAAACGCTATTGGACACACGGATGTTTTTCCCGTGGTTCGGATAGGTGGTGCTATCCTACATCCACGTTGATGGAGACTTCAACCCACGAAGGGTAACAGTTGCGCGAGTCCACGGAGGGCTCCACCCACAAAGGGTAATGGTTGCGCGAGTCCACGGAGGGCTCCACCCACGAAGGGTCCACGAAGAAGCAACCACCCACGAAGGGTCCACGAACAAGCAACCTTGTCTATCCCACCATGGCCATCGCCCACGAAGGACTTGCCTCACTAGCAGTAGATCTTCACGAAGTAGGCGATCTCCTTGCCCTTACAAACTCCTTGGTTCAACTCCACAATCTTGTCGGAGGCTCCCAAGGGACACCTAGCCAATCTAGGAGACACCACTCTCCAAGAAGTAACAGATGGTGTGTTGATGATGAACTCCTTGCTCTTGTGCTTCAAATGATAGTCTCCCCAACACTCAACTCTCTCTCATAGGATTTGGATCTGGTGGAAAGAAGATTTGAGTGGAAAGCAACTTGGGAAGGCTAGTGATCAAGATTCATATGGTTGGAATGGAATATCTTGGTCTCAACACATGAGTAGGTGGTTCTTTCTCAGAACATATGAGTTGGAATGGTGTATGTGTTCTGATGGCTCTCTCCACGAATGAAGAGGAGGTGGAGGGGTATATATAGCCTCCACACAAAATCCAACCGTTACACACAATCTACCAATCTCGGTGGGACCGAATCATCAAACTCGGTCGGACCGAAAAGGTAAACCTAGTGACCGTTAGAGATTTCGGTGGGACTGACATGCAACTCGGTAGGACCGATTCGGTTAGGGTTTGGGCATAACGTAATCTCGGTGAGACCGATTACACAAACTCGGTGAGACCGATTTTGGTAATAAGCTAACCAGAGAGTTGGTCAGGTAAACTCGGTGGGACCGATTTGCTCTTTCGGTGAGACCGAAATGTTACAAAAAGGAAACAGAGAGTTTACATTGCAATCTCGGTGGGACCGATTCGCTCTTTCGGTGAGACCGAAAAGTTACAAAAGGGAAATAGAGAGTTTGCAATCCCATCCCGGTGAGACCGAGATCCTTATCGGTAGGACCGAATTGCTAGGGTTTGGCAGTGGCAAATGACAAGTGAAACTCGGTGGCGCCGGATTGAAAGAATCGCTATGACCGAGTTTGGCTTAGAGTTTAGGTCATTTGTGGCTATGGAAAAGTGGTTGAGGATATTGGAGCATATCACCAAGCACATAAAGCAAGAGGCTCATTAAGCAACACCTCATCCCTCCTTGATAGTATTGGCTTTTCCTAAAGACTCAATGTGATCTTGGATCACTAAAATATAAAATGAAGAGTCTTGAACTTTAGAGCTTGAGCCAATTCTTTGTCCTTAGCATTTTGAGGGTTCCACTTTCACATCCATGCCATGCCAATCATTGAGCTTTCCTGAAATAATCATCTTGGAATAGCATTAGCTCAATGAGCTATATGTTGTTATGAATTACCAAAACCACCTAGGGATAGTTGCACTTTCAACTAGCCACCCAGTGGATAGAAGAGACATCATCTTAGCTAGAGGAAGAGAGAGACCACCCCCACACACACAAGCTCACCGAGCTCAAGAACGCCTCAACCTCAGGAGGCCGTTCTTCCCTTGTATGGTTCATCATCAGCCCAAGAGGCAATCCACCACCACCACACTGGAGTAGGGTATTACACCACAACGGTGGCCCGAACCAGTATAAATCCCGTGTCCTTCTGTGTTGTGAGTTCGTCGAGTTTGTCCGCAAGATCTTAGCGAGCTAGAGCGTAGATCGGCTGGAGGGAAAGACTTCGTGCGCACCCCAGTGTTCGAACCTTAAGGGTTTGCCGGATCCCCACATCCCGACATTTGGCACGCCAGGTAGGGGTGCGCCGGAGCCTTTTCTCCGCCAATCAGCTCTCCGGCGTTTACCGGCTATGATGTCTGGCGACCCAAGGGCCGGATCCGACCGCTGGGCAGCCTGCCCGGCCCAGACGGTGCCGCCTACCCATGAAGATCTCGACCCCGCACCCCAGGCGGCGCGGGCGCCACCAAGCTCCGTCGGGCGTGGACAGCACGGCCAGGCATCATCCACCCTCACCCTGCGGCAAGCACGAGCCGCGACGAGAGCAGCAAGTCACGTCGCACTCACGGCGGGAGCAAGCGAACATGCGGGCGGCACTCACGGTGGCAAGGGAGCTGCTGTGATGCAGGCTGATGGAGAGCGGCCGGGACATGCTGCTTGAGCGTGTTGCTGAGCTACTAGACGCAGGGGCGTCGGGAGCGCCACCCTTTAGCTATCGACTCCCCCCAGGCCAATGCAAGGTCGCGCGGCGAGCCTCACCACATCTGCGCGCTGTCGACTACGCCCGGGGGCTTCGCCAACATCAGCACGGCTGGCGGCGTAGGGGGCTCCAACGCCCCCCCCCCCATGCCGCCCTCGAGAAGCACGAGCGCAAGGGTCACCCCCCATTGTCCCAGCCAGATGTCGTATTATCATCCCCAGGACCCCATCATGGGCGAAGCAACATGGAGTGTGGGGCACCACGGCGAGGTGTTCGGGGTGATGGCCCCGGAAGCCTATGTGCCACGCATGATGGACCAAGGGTACGCACCAGAGGACGACATCGGCTCATTCATTGGGGAAGATTGGGGAGAAGGGGCGCTAGGAGTCGAAGCCTTCCAAGAGCCAGCAGAGAACCACAATGATCGCGCCGGTGACGGCAACTACAGGGTACCGCTAACATCTCAGGAATAGGCTTATGCTAACCATGGGCTACAGATGAATCAGGTTGCAGCACCGATCGACGACCCCGGCACGGCAGCACCCGTCTCGACAAGCGAGACATGCTGGGGGCTGCCGAGAGGGAGCCAGGAGCAAGGCCCCTCCTCAAGGCACGTGAAACCAGGGGACACCCGGAGGTAGGCCCTCTGCCGGGGTGGCTTCAACGACCCTTCCTCCGGCAGAGGACCCGTGGTCGCTGAGGGAACCGCTGGCATCCTCTTTCCCTCCTTTGTGTCGTCCTGGTCTTCGGCCGGCTCAAAGGAGGTCAAGAGTGGCACAAGGCGGGGCCCTCGTCTGGCGATATGAAGCAAGGCCAGTACCTGTGAAGAAGGCCCGGTGCCTGTGAAGCTCGCCGCCTGTGACACTCTCACGTAATAATGAGTTGGGGATGTACACGCCCCGGAGTCTCAGAAGCGCCGGCCTCAGGCCCTAGGGCTCCCTCCCATGCCTAGTGGACAACACTTAGCTCCGCGCTGGTGAGAAGACTTGAAGACCCGAAGACTAGACTAGGTGCCGGACGCGGCCTTTTGCTTTGGATCTCTCTTTCTATGGCTTTGCTTTCTGATTCTGGACTTAAGTTGAAGCTGAATTTTTATCGTTGCGCACGGGGGGTGCCTTTTCTCGTTCAAGCCGTTTTTCGCCTTCTGGATCTTGTTTGGTTTGGGACTCATGTCTATCGTCTCTCCTTCGCAAAGCTCCTCGCGAGCCGGACTGCGCAGAGCACGCGCTAGCACTACGCCTGGTGCTCACCCCTTCTGGGGCCCCCTTCAAACAGGGCGATAAGCTCCGCAGGATTCTCAGGAACTCGTCGCCTCACGACCCAGCCCTAAGCAGGCGCTGACTAAGGTAATTCACGTCGGGAAACTCACCCCCAGCGTCACGAGATCACGAGGACACATACCCACACCGCATAGGAAAGTAAAAACTACGATTTTCTTACACGGGGGGCTCCCCCTCTCAAAATGCTCTCACAAGTTTTCCAAGGGCCATGCCCGAGTTTTGCGTGCAGAATAAAACAACAGGAGAATATGGGATCGGCCAGAGATATCGCTTGCCGCATCGTTCAGGGACGCGTCGCTCGCATCGTCATCACCTTCGTCAGAATCGTCGCCGCCGCCGGCGATGCCCCCATCGCCGTCGTTGACCACGCCACCTTCGTCTGCGACGACCACCACCCCATCGTTCTCCGAGGTGAAGGCCCTGACCAACGCGTCGACATGGTCCTCTACCCAACGCGCCAAGTCGCCCCAGACGGCAATGGGCATAGGAGCAATGGCAGCATCAAATTCGAAGTTGGGGTGGGTGTTCAGAAGGTGACTGAAGACACGGGAGAAGGCGCGCTGAAGCAGGCCACGACCCCTCTCCTCCACAAGCTGCCAAGCTCTGGCAGATTGAGCCTCCAGGCGCATCACCACCTCGATGAAGAAGGTCAGGTGGCTGGTGTAGTCACTTGAGTGAGGGGTCGGGGCGTTCTCGTCGCAGATATAACCAGGGCGGTGTTGGCCTTGCTCCAAAGGTCTTGAAGCAAAGGAGCATGCTCGCGCTCCAATGTTCAGCGTTGGAGCACTTCCTCTCTGTTTTACCGAGCGATGGCCTCGGCGTCGTCAATTCGTCTCTGGAGGGAAAGCAGCTCGGCGCGGGCGGAGGCCAGGTCCGCCTGCGTCGTAACCAGGGCAGCGGTTGTGGCCTCAGCACGCTTCTCGGCCTCGTCCAACCTGGGCCTGAGGGCGGCGGCTCTGCCCGCACCCTCCTGTTCGGCGAGCTCCAGCCTCAAGCCGTACCTGCCCTCCAGATCAGCGTGAACCATGGCCACCCAGCGATTGATCTCTTCCTCGACTCTGGCCTCGCGGGCCCCGACGGCATCTTCAGCTTGATCGACTTGATGCTCCCTCGTCTCTAGTCGCTCGAGCTCGAGGCTGCACTCCATGGCCTCCAGGGCCAGCGCCTCCTCGTGCCGCCGGACCTCCTCTTCCTCCGTAGGCGTCCCCCTCATTGACGCAAGGGCGTCCCCGCGCGCCTCGACTTGCTGCTCAAGGGACGCGCTCCAGTCCTGGAGCTCCCACGCGCGCTCCTCCGCAGCCTCGCAGCGGCGATCGGCCTCGTGAGCTTCCTCCAAAGCTCGCGAGCGGGCCTCATTGGCAATCTTGAGGGACGCCTAAGCCTTCGCGTTCTCGAGGTCGCGATGATAACGACCAAGGTTGATGGCCACTCGCAGCTTGCGCCGCTCCTCCACCAACCGAAGACCTTCAGCCTCAAGACGCGAGTCGACGCCACCAAGCTCTTCACCAAGGCGGTTCATCGTGCCCATCGCCTCCTGGAAGAGCTCGTGGTGGACCACGCTGCGCCCGCGCTCGAGCTCGAACGCTCGCCCCATCTCTTCCTCCGCCTCGGGGACTGCGGGTGGAGCATCAAGTGGCGCACCATCTCTCGGTTGGGGGCTGGGGGCTGGCGTGGCCCCAGGCGCCAGCTGACCCTCATGAGGGGCCCGGATCGAGCAAGGCCCGCTACTTGAAGGAAGCTCCAAAATCGAGCCTAGCCACCTACCAACTGTGGCCAAGGGAGGAGCCATTGGCGCGCCTGCTGTGCTGCGAGAAAGGCCGCGAAGAAAGGACGGCGAAGGCGCAAGCTCGGGGCGCCTTGGTAACGGACCAGCTCCCGAGGCTAACCCCACGCCGCGGGCAACGTCTGAGCCTGAAGCACTGGAGCTTGGCGAGTGCGATGGGACGAGAGGGAGCTGCTTCTCTGGAGATTTCGCGGCTTTAGCAGAAGGGGACCTGAGGGGACAATTGTCAGAAAAGGAAGGCGGCACATAGAAGATCACCAAGGAGAGGTACTTACTCGTCGATGGCGATGTACTTCTGTCGCCTCAACGGTCCGAAGATGCTGCCACCGCTATGGGATCCCTTCCTCTTGCGGAGCTCCTCGAAGTCCATGCAAAGGCGACCGAAGCGCTGGACGTGACGGCTGGCGCGCGGCATAGCCGAAGAAGAACCAAGGGGGATAGCCTTAGGGGAGCCAGGCTGTGGCGAACAGCCCGGCTCTTCCTTGATGCGACACCCGAGGCCCCCGGAGCCTCGGTCTCGGGAGCCGCATGCCGCATCTCGTCAGCAACCGGCGCCTCGGGAGGGGCGTCGCCACCTCCCGAGGACGACGCCCCCGGATCACCGCTCGGCATGTGCTCCTCAACACCTGAGCAGCCGGCACCCGTCGCCGCTCCCCCCCCCCCTGCGCGCGCACCGTCACCCGGGGCGAGCTCGGCACCAGCGGCGAAGAATGGGACCACGATGACGGGATTCTCACAGGGCCCCACCAAGCCGATTGGGCACAACCCCCACTCATCAAAGGAAGGCATGTTCACGGCAAAGGTGGCCTTGTTCTCGCAGCGGTACAGCATGCATCTTTTCTTGGGCATCTCGTCCGGCAGAGGGACACCAGACAGGACCATGAGCACCGTTTGCCACGCAGCAAGAGCGAGCCCCTCCTCCTGAACCCTCATGTTGTCTCGACTGCTGAGCAAGTCCCACATCGGGCGAGAATGATGCTGAAGCGGAGCAACTCGATGCCTGACGAACTCCCTCACCACCATGGGCGCGGTCACACCAAGGTCCTTCAACCACCGCAGCCTGGCCTAGACAGGGGCAAGGCAGGGGCTCGTGAGCTTCTGATGGCCCCAGCCGGAGTTCAGAATGGCAGGCCCCACCGGAGCTTGGAGCAGAGGATTGAGCACGCCGGCATCAACAAACACCCATTGCGTGCGGAACTCGCTCGCGGACGAAGGGAGCTCGAAGTTGATCCACATGCCTGCTGTCGCAGCCACGACCTGGAAGCCCACACACCCTGAGCTCTGCTGGGCACCGGTGAGATGCAGCGAGAAGAAGTGGCAGAGGAGCGCCACGGAGGGGGAAATGCCCATCATGTCCTCACACACAAAGGCAAAGATGGCAAGAAGGGTCACGGATTAAGGGTCGAGATGGAGCATGTGGATCTGATAGTGCTCGAGCACCGCGTTGAAGAAGGGGGAGAAGGGAGGAAGCAGGCCAGCCCAGAGGGTGTCGATGAAGATCGGAACCTCGGTGACTGCCCGGGCCATGCTGGGGCAAGACGCAGGCCAGGTCGGTGTCTCTCCCCACTCATTGAAGCCGGAGGCGAGCATGGGGCGCACCTTTCCCATGGCCTCATCATTGAGCACCCTAGGCCGGCCGAGCGCCAGCTCGAAGGATGGGGGCGCAGTTGGCGAGGGCAGAGGTTTCTTCCCCTTGTCGGCTTGCTTCGGCGCCATGACGGTGAAGCGGGTGGAATGCTGGTCGGATTGAGGAGGCGGAGCAAGGCGACGAGGAAGCAGGGAGATTGGAAGATTGGAAGAGCCAGGCATTGAGAGGGAATAATAACTATGCAAGAAGCGGGGCCGCATAGCCAGCCGGATTCAAAGGCAGCGTGGGGAAGCGGAGACACCCACGTCCAATCAACCACCACGCGTCAACCGAGGCCGCGGGATTTTGGGGCATGCGGCGCTTCGAGCTTGACCCTTGGCTTCGCCGCCAAGCCAAGCCCGTGCGCACCTTGGGCCCGGGGGCTACTGCCGGTGTTCTGGGAACGGGGGTCCCCAGACTTGCCTCCATGCGGCCCGCGGCATGGCTGAGCCAGCAGGCCGTACGACCCATCTTCACCAAAAAAGCGCCCAAGACCCTCGCGAGGGGCCAAGCCTCGCGAGGCGGACGACGCAAGACCTCCTCTGGAGTGGCCTTGCTAGGCAGGCTTACGAGGAGAGGAGATATCATGGCGAGGCAAACCTCACGAGGCTCTCGTGACGTGAGCCGTGATGATCGACACCAGGCGGGCGCCAGCGCGCACAGCGTCCTTGTTTCCTCTTTGGTGCAAAGGGGGCAAGCGCAGCCGCGGAGTACCGAGGCCTCAGGCAAGGGTTGCCATTTCGGTGCAACAAGACCAAGACCATGGACTGCAAGACGGAGGTCTTCGTGGAGCCCAGAACAGCGTCACCACCAGAACTTTGTGCAGGCGAAGACTACTTTTGTCAGGATATATAGCTTGTACTAGTTGTCCCCCTTCAAATTAGCCCGCCATTGTTGGCTCCCTTCCCGCTCGATATTTGGGAAGAGGACCAAGGCCTCTATAAATAGGACTAGCCACCACAGTGGATAGAAGAGACATCATCTTAGCTAGAGGAAGAGAGAGACCACCCCCACACACACAAGCTCACCGAGCTCAAGAACGCCTCAACCTCAGGAGGCCGTTCTTCCCTTGTATGGTTCATCATCAGCCCAAGAGGCAATACACCACCACCACACTGGAGTAGGGTATTACACCACAACGGTGGCCCGAACCAGTACAAGTCATGTGTCCTTCTGTGTTGTGAGTTCGTCGAGTTCGTCCGCAAGATCTTAGCGAGCTAGAGCGTAGATCGGCTAGAGGGAAAGACTTCGCGCGCACCCCAGTGTTCGAACCTTAAGGGTTTGCCGGAACCCCACATTCCGACACTATTGTTGTAGTATCTTGATTAAGCCGTTTGGTCACCTCCCATGAGGATTTCGCATGACTTATTCTAGAAGTTGTTTCTTATGGATTTTGTGCTTCCGAAGTCCAATCTTTTACTTGATGTTCTAGATACCAAACCATATCTATAAATGGGTGACACTAGCACATCAAGGAGAACATTAGAAGCGGAATTCTAAATGTCTCTCGGTCAATCATCCAGATTTCGTTCCCTTGGCCTCGCTAAGGTGAAATCTGAGAAAGTGTTGTCTTTCCTTGCACCTGCATTGTCCATCACTATTCATCATGGTAGTAAGATGTGTTGCCAAGATCCTCAGCACGGATGTTGGTAAGACCTTGATGACTATGGACATGCTCAAGTTCTTGAGGGCACACTCAGTCACTAAGTTATATCCTCGATATCAATTGGAATGTGCCTCCCGTTTGTTGAGTTGTTCTATAACCATTGTTTCCTTTCCGAGATGAGTATGTCATTTCCCCGAACCCCTTCAAACAATCATCGTGAATTGCTTGATCTTCGAGGAGATTGTTTCCTGTGGAATATCCTTTCGTCGTCATCGAGTTGAATGAAGATCTCAAAAGCAAGGATATCAAGATCAACATGAACCAAGGAATCAACGTTCCTATGAAGGGCAGTTGAGTCGTGGAGTTTGTGTTAGCTTTGTGTCCCCTCTGTCTTCTTACCTCACGTCTTGAATCTCGGGACGAGATTCTTGTTTAGTGGGGGTGAATTGTCACAGCCCTAGAATACCTAAATGTATTAGTTGCATCAAGCATCCATGCATCATTTTAATTTCAAGGAAGTTGAATTGAGGGAATTTTCAAAGCCTCGAAAACCTTTCAAAATGATCAACATTAAAATCTTTTCAAATGAGCCCAAGAAAATGTTCCTGCTAATCTCTGAAAATATTGGCAAGAGATAAAACTCAAACCAATATTTTTGGGATCTCAGAAATGATTATTTTGGGACTTTGAATTAAATCAATAACTATTTGAACTGGATTTATATTTGCTATGTATACAATATAAATCCGATAACCCTCAGAACCTACGAGTGGCTTTGAATATTTAGTATCAAGCCACATAAATCTTTTCAGAAGATACTAAGATGATTTTATATTTCAAATCAAATCAAAACAAACTTCAGAAAATAGAAAACAAAAATAAATAGAAAGGCAGAAGAGAGGGAAAACCTACCTGGCCCCAAACCTACCTGGCGGCCCACTTACCTGGCCCAGCCCACCAGAGCCGCCACCGTCTCCCACCTCGCGCCAGAAGGACGCGAGGCGTGTGGCCACCGCGCGTGGGCACGCGCCCAGCCACCACGCACGGGCACGCGCCCAGCCACCTCCACCCTGCCTACCTATGCCTTGAACCGCCAGGACGTCGCCACGCCCGTCCCCGAACACAACCCGCTCACTCTCCTCCTCTATCCCCTCCTCTGTTTCTCGCATGCAGCCACCGAGCGGAGCTCGTCGCCGCCGTCTAGCGCCACCGCGGCCACCGGCCCTCCCTTGCCTTGCCGACCCGCCCAGAAGAACTGCAGCGTCATCTTCATCATCTACGAAGAGCCACGTGACGCCAGGTGCCCCGCATCGCCGACTACCTCGTCATCTTCCTCCTCTGCCGCTAGAGATCGCCACTGACGTTCCGTCGTCTCCAAGCCGTCCCCGAGCGCGCTGAGATCACCGACGACCTCGCTATGAGCTCCTACGTTGAATCCCTCTCTCCCCTGCCTCGTTTGCATCGCGTAGCCGTCAAATTCGCCGGAGCTGCGAGCTTCCGCCCGCCGTCCATGGCGCCACCGCGGCCACAGCTGCTGCCACCCGCGTCTGAGCCTGTAAGCGCGCTCAGTGCACCACCAGAGCATGTTGCACCCACCAGCTTCTCCTCCCGTGCACCGTAGCGCCAAACCCGACCCCGCCCGCACTCCGGCCACCGCCACAAGCTCGCTTCCGGCGAACTCCGGCCACCCCACACCCTCCCATTGCTTTCTCTGGATGCGCGCGGGCACGGGCTACCTTCTGGTTCCCTCAGCGCGTAGATCCGTCGCCTATGGCGCAACTCCGGCGAACCTCCACCATCAGCTTTGGTCGTCGTCGGCTAATCTCCGGCCGGCTGATGTGGCCTAATTAGTTTAGGCACTAACAACCCCACCGGTCACTGACAGCGGGCCCCGCCCGTCTAACTAAGTTAGATTAGTATTAACTAAGCTTGGTTAGTTTTGTTAGACACTAACACGCGGGACCCACCAGTCAGGTTTGACCTGGGACCGGCTCAGTTGACCGCTGACTTCACACTGATGCCAGGCTGACGCGGTAAATCCTTTTCTGGATATATGCTAATTCGAAATAACTAGGAAATTTCAGAAATTACCCTAAACTTCTAAAATTCATAGTAAATAATCTGTAACTCAGATTGAAAAGATTTATTATGTAAAATGATTAGAAAAATCCAAAGAATCTAAATATGGCATTTTCATGCATGTTTGAACAAGTTAACCTCACTGAATAGGACAATTCATGATTATGGAATAAATGGTAATTAGTTTTGGAGTTGGAATTTGCTATAGGTTTGATTTCCACTTCAATGAATATGACTAACTATTGCACTAGGTCAATTCAGTACTTTAATATAACATATCATTCATATGAATGTGCATTGCATTGATTGTGGTTCTTTTGTGTTTGTCGGTGGTTGTTTCCTCTTAGTAGACGATGTTTTCGACGACGTGATCGATGACACCGATGAAGAGCTATACTATCTCCAGAAGTGCCAGGCAAGCAAAAACCCCTTGTTCATTCTGATACAATCCCACTCTCTCGCTCCTACTCTCTTTTACTGCATGAGGACAACAACGATTCAACTATTACATGCTGCGGTAGTTGAACCCATTTCCTCTGCATGACCTATCATTGCCACAGTAAATAGATGAAACCCACTAGCATGATTAGGAATTGTTTGAGCCCTGATGTGCCTACTCATTCATGTGTTGTCATGCCTGCTACTTCTTAGAGTTGAGTCGGGTCTGATTCATCAGGAATGAATTGGAATGTGGTGAACATGTCCTACTATTGAGAGCTAAGTGTGTGAACACGATTTGGTAAAGGTAGCATTGAGTGGCCATGTAGGAGTACATGGTGGGTTCTCTCATTGAAACCATCCTCAGGAACTGAGTTCTGTGTTTGTGATCCATGAACAGCTACTACCACACATTGGGATCCTTAATTGACTCTCTCGACTTATTAACCGCCCCTGTCCTATGTCCAGGAGTTGCAACTAGTTTCTGGTGTTTGTAGGATATGTGTTGGAGGTCGTGAGTAGCGCTGACCCTAGGGGTGGGCTATGATGCGGTAGATACACCGTGGCCCAGTGTACCGAGTCGCCCGTTTGGTGTCTCGGGAACCCTACACACATCGTTTGGGGCTTGTGAGCGAAACCCCGGCCGGATCCTCGCGGATGGAACCCGAATTGGCGATAAACCTAGACTAGAGACTTGTGTGGTTAGTCAGGTCGTGGCCGACTCCCTCGCCAGGCTTCTACTTGAAGGTTGCCGAGATACCGAGATACACGACATGTACATGGTGGTAAGTGGCGTGAGCGTGTGTGAAGAAGTACACCCCTGCAAGGTTATAAATGATCTATTCGAATAGCCGCGTCCACGGTAAAGGACTTCTGGGATGCCTGTACAGTTCATAGACAAGTGAAAGTGGATACTTTAAAATGCGCAAGATAAGCGTGAGTGCTATGGATGGCGTTCTCGTAGGGAGATGGGAGCAGATCCATAGTGGTGTATTAATATGGTGAATATGTGGACTCGTGTGCGCCACCCCAAAAGAGTTACTTGTAGTCGTAGTTCAGGATAGCCACCGAGTCAAAGCTGGCTTGCTACAGTTAAACTCCACCACCCCCTTTGTTGATACTGATGCATATGTAGCTAGATCTGATGTAAGTCTTGCTGGGTACATTTGTACTCATGTTTGCTTAATTTATGTTTTTGCAGAGAGACTTCAGTCTCGCTAGTAGTTTCGCATGGACTTTAACGTTTAGCTTGTTACCTCATCTATGATCTTGTGCCCTCGACAGGGTCTTGTAGATAGTCAGGCTTCTCAGTCTTTTTCATTTGTAGTTGTCTGTACTCAGACAAGTTAAGCTTCCGCTTGTGCTTGTTGCTTGTATGCTCTGTATGTTGGGTCATGAGACCAATGTTTGTAATATCTGGCTCTTCGAAGCCTTATGAATAAATACTTTGAGTCATAGAGTTTTGTTGTGATGCCATGTTGTATTTACACATATCGAGCATATTGTGTGTGTGATTTGAAATGCTTGGTATGTGTGGGATCCGACAACCTAGTTGTCTATCCTTGGTAGCCTCTCTTATGGGGAAATGTAGTCTAGTGCTTCCACTGAGCCATGGTAGCCTGCTACAGCCCGGTTTACCGGAGTCCTGTTAGCCCAGTTGCTACTACTCCGGAACACTTAGACTGGCAGGCATGTGTCCTACTTCGATCATGTGTCTGTCCCTTAGGGGAAATGTCACGCGGTGTACATCGGAGCCCTGCTAGCCTGCTACAGCCCAGTTTACCGGAGTCCTACTAGCCTAGTTACTACAGCCCGGAATCACTCGCTGATGACCGACACATTCGATGCTGGGTCATGTATGCCTGTCCCTGTAAGTTAGTGCCACTTTGGGTTCACCACTAGTCATGTCGGCCCGGGTTCTCTGTCATATGGATGCTAGCGACACTATCATATACGTGGGCCAAAAGGCGCAAACGGTCCCGGGCCAGGTAAGATGGCACCCGTGGGAATACCGTGCGTGAGGCCGCAAAGTGATATTATGTGTTACATGCTAGATCGGTGTGACTTAGAATCGGGGTCCTAACATGATGCTTATAATGCTTTGATAGAGTTGGTAGGTCCACCACCTCTTATGGTTAATGAAACTACTTTAACCTTGGAACATGTGATGCAAAGGCTTGATATTACTGAAAATAAAATTGCTACCGTAGATCTTATTGAAAACTTGGATAAAAAGATTCATGATCATATTACTCAATATGGATGAAAGGTAGGAGTTGCTTTGAAGAATCTGAAAGACAAAGAAGCCATAGTTAATGAGAAGTTGGATAAAGGTTCCACTAGGATTGATAAGTTGGAGAATATTATTACTAATTTGGGTTCCGCTTTTGCTTTCGTTAAAACTACCCCAAATTTTCCTTCCACCAAAGCTACTAAGTTTATTTATGTTCCTAAAAATAGAGGTGAATCTTCTAGTGGGGAAAATGAAGATCTTAAGATGATAAGTGTTCACCCTCGTTTTGTCAATGTCATGAAGGAACCTTTTGTTACGAATGAATTTCTTGATTTCTTACCAAGGAGCATGATTATAAAAAATATTGAAGAACCTCCTATAAGGTCCAAAGGTATAATTGAGGAATTGCATACCAAAGATGACAATACCTAGATCTATGTTTTTATGCCTAGCTAAGGGCATTAAACAATAGTGCTTGTTGGGAGGCAACCCAATTTTGTTTTTGTGTTTTTTATTTTGCTACTGTTCTTAAATAAAATACACATTATTACCTCTTGTGTTTTGGTGTTTTAATTAGTGTTTGTGCCAAATAATACCTTTGGGATGGCTTACGGTGATAGTTGATTTCATCTTGCTGAAAAATAGAAACTTTTGCACCCAGTAAAATAATTCTCATTTTTAACAGAAGCGCGATAAAATATGGATACTTTTTTTCACAAGATTGATATAAAAATTTCCTATTTTTTCCTAATTTTCAGAATTTTCGTATTTACAGAAGTATTCGAAGTTTACAAATTGCTACAGACTGTTCTGTTTTTGGCAGATTCTATTTTCTATGTGTTGTTTGCTTATTTTGATGAATCTATGGGTAGTATCGGGGGGTATGAACCATGGAGAAGTTGAAATAAAATAGATATTACACCAATATAAATAAATAATGAGTTCACAACAGTACCAAAGTGGTGATTTTATTTCTTATACTAACGGATCTCATGAGTTTTCTCTTGAGTTTTGTGTTATGAAGTTTTCAAATTTTGGGTAAATATTTGATGGACTACGGAATAAGGAGTGGCAAGAGCCTAAGCTTGGGGATGCCCAAGGCACCCCAAGGTAATATTAAAGGACAACCAAGAGCCTAAGCTTGGGGATTCCCCGGATGGCATCCCCTCTTTCGTCTTCGTCTATTGGTAAATTTACTTGAGGCTATATTTTTATTCACCACATGATATGTGTTTTGCTTGGAGCGTCTTGTATGATATGAGTCTTTGATTTTAGTTTGCCACAATCATCCTTTCTATACACACCTTTTGAGAGGGACATGCATGAATCATGATTTATTAGAATACTCTATGTGCTTCACTTATATCTTTTGAGCTAGGCAATTTTGCTCTAGTGCTTCACTTATATCTTTTTAGAGCACGGCGGTAGCTTTATTTTATAGAAATTGTTGAACTCTCATGCTTCACTTATATTATTTTGAGAGTCTTTCTAAACATCATGGTAATTTTCTTTGGTTATGAATTTAGTCCTAATATGATGGGCATCCAAGAGGGATATAATAAAAACTTTCATATGAAGTGCATTGAATACTATGTGAAGTTGGATTCCTTATGATTGTTTTGAGATATAAAGATGGTGATTTTAGAGTCATGCTAGTGAGTAATTGTGGATTTGTAGAAATACTTGTGTCAAAGTTTGTGATTCACGTAGCATGCATGTATGGTGAATCGTTATATGATGAAGTCGGAGCATGATTTATTTATTAATTGTCTTCCTTATAAGTGGCAGTCGGGGACGAGCGGTGTTCTTTTCCTACCAATCTATCCCCCTAGGAGCATGCGTGTAGTACTTTGTTTCAAAGACTAATACATTTTTGCAATAAGTATGTGAGTTCTTTATGACTAATGTTGAGTCCATGGATTATACACACTCTCACCCTTCCACCATTGCTAGCCTCTCTAGTACCACACAACTTTCGCCGGTGCCTTACACCCACCTTAAACCTTCCTCAAAACAGCCACCATACCTACCTATTATGGCATTTCCATAGCCATTCCGAGATATATTGCCATGCAACTTCCACCGTTCCGTTTTATTATGACATGCACCATCATTGTCATATTAATGCTTTGCATGATCGTAAGATAGCTACCATGATGTTTACATGGCTTGTCCGTTTTTATGTCATTTGCTACGGTAGATCATTGCACATCCCCGTACACTGCCGGAGGCATTCATATAGAGTCATATTTTGTTATAAGTATCAAGTTGTAAATCTTGAGTTGTAAGTAAATAAAAGTGTGATGATCATCATTATTAGAGCATTGTCCCATGCGAGGAAAGGATGATGGAAGCTATGATTTGGGATGAGTCTTAGGACTTTGCAAAAAATAGAAGAGGCCAATGAATCCCACAAAAAAGGGGAGAAGAAAAAAATGAGAGAAAAGAGAGAAGGGGCAATGTTACTATCCTTTTTCCACACTTGTGCTTTAAAGTATCACCATGATCTTCATGATAGAGAGTCTCCTATATTATCACTTTCATATACTAGTGGGAATTTTTCATTATAGAACTTGTCTTGTATATGCCAATGATGGGCTTCCACAAATTTCCCTAGGTCTTCGTGAGCAAGCGAGTTGGATGCACACCCACTTAGTTTCTTTTTAGGCTTTCGTAAACTTATAGCTCTAGTGCATCCGTTGCATGGCAATCCCTACTCACTCACATTGATATCTATTGATGCGCATCTCCATAGCCCGTTGATACGCCTAGTTGATTGAAGGAAATATGCCCTAGAGGCAATAATAAAGTTGTTATTTATATTTCCTTATATCATCATAAATGTTTATTATTCATGTTAGAATTGTATTAACCGGAAACTTAGTACATCTGTGAATACATAGACAAGCAGAGTGTCCCTAGTATGCCTCTACTTGACTAGCTCATTAATCAAAGATGGTTAAGTTTCCTAACCATAGACATGTGTTGTCATTTGATGAACGGGATCACATCATTAGAGAATGATGTGATGGACATGACCCATCCGTTAGCTTAGCATAAATGATCGTTTAGTTTCATTGCTATTGCTTTCATCATGACTTATACATGTTCCTATGACTATGAGATTATGCAACTCCCGAATACCGGAGGAACACCTTGTGTGCTATCAAACGTCACAACATAATTGGGTGATTATAAAGATGCTCTACAGGTGTCTCCGATGGTGTTTGTTGAGTTGGCATAGATCGAGATTAGGATTTGTCACTCCGTGTATCGGAGAGGTGTCTTTGGGCCCTCTCGGTAATGCTCATCACTATAAGCCTTGCAAGCAATGTGACTAATGAGTTAGTTGCGGGATGATGCATTACGGAACAAGTAAAGAGACTTGCCGGTAACGAGATTGAACTAGGTATGATGATACCAATGATTGAATCTTGGGCAAGTAACATACCGATGACAAAGGGAACAACGCATGTTGTTATGCGGTTTGACTAATAAAGATCTTCATAGAATATGTTGGAGCCAATATGAGCATCTAGGTTCCGCTATTGGTTATTGACCGGAGATGTGTCTCGGTCATGTATACATAGTTCTCGAACCCGTAGGCTCCGCACCCTTAACGTTAGATGACGATTTGTATTATGAGTTATGTGATTTGATGTATTGAAGTTCATTCGGAGTCCCGGATGAGATCACAGACATGACGAGGAATATCGAAATGGTCGAGTGGTAAAGATTCATATATTGGAAGGCTATATTCGGACACCGGAAGTGTTCCGGATGATACCGGGTCACCGGAAGGGGTTCTGGGCAAACCCCGGCAAAGATATGGGCGTAATGGGCCAAGTAAGGGAACACACCAGCCCACAAGGGGCTGGTGCACCCTCTATAGGGCCAGACACGTGGGAGAAAGGAAATGGAGAGGAGGAAAAGGAAAGTATGAAGTAGGACTCCTACTTCCTTCCCCTCCCCCTCCTTCCTTTCCCCCTTGTCCAAATATGGTAAGGGGGGCGAATTGGACCAGGGGCCCAAGTAGATTCCTCCTACTTGGGAATGCCCTAGGCTGCCTCCCTCCCTCTCCCTCCTTTATATACGTGGGGAGGGCACCCCTAGAACACACATCAATTGTTTCTAGCAGTGTGCGGTGCCCCCCTCCACAGTTAACACCTCGGTCATATTGTCGTAGTGCTTAGGCGAAGCCCTGCGCTGGTAACATCATCATCATCGTCACCACGCCGTCGTGCTGATGAAAATCTCCCTCGACCTCAACTGGATCAAGAGTTCGAGGGACGTCACCGAGCTGAACGTGTGCAGATCGCGGAGGTGCCGTGCGTTCAGTACTTGGATCGGTTGGATCGCGAAGATGTTCGACTACATCAATCACGTTACTAAACGCTTCCGCTTTCGGTCTACGAGGGTACGTGGACTCACTCTCCCCTCTTGTTGCTATGCTTCTCCTAGATAGATCTTGTGTGGTCGTAGGAAATTTTTTGAAATGCTGCGTTCCCCAACATTGATGTGAAACTATCTCCTTTTTGTCTTCTCCACAACCACCATATTCTATTCCACGTATAGAGCTATATCCATGGCTCACGCCCATGTGTCGCGTGAAACTTGAAAAAAAATTAGGACATCAAAAGTATGAAACAATTGCTTGTCTTGTCATCGGGGTTGTGCATGATTTAATACTTTGTGTGATGAAGATGGAGCATAGCCAGACTATATGATTTTGTAGAGATAACTTTCTTTGGCCATGTTATTTTGAGAAGACATGATTGCTTTATTTGTATGCTTGAAGTATTATTGTTTTTATGTCAATATTAAACTTTTGTTTTGAATCTTATGGATCTGAATATTCATGCCACAATGAAGAAAATTACATGGATAAATATGTTAGGTAGCATGCCACAATAAGGACGAGCAGGAATTAAGCTTGGGATGCTTGATACGTCTCCAACGTATCTATAATTTTTGATTGTTCCATGCTATTATATTATCTATTTTGGATGTTTTATATGCATTATTATGCTATTTTATATTATTTTTGGAACTAACTTATTATAAACCTAGAGCCCAGTGCCAGTTTCTGTTTTTTCCTTGTTTTTGAGTTTCGCAGAAAAGAAATACCAAATGGAGTCCAAATGGAATAAAACTTTACAATGATTTTTCTTGGACCAAAAGACACACAAAGGACTTGGAGTCCAAGCCAGAAGAGCCACGAGGCAGTAGCAAGGTTGAGGGCGCACCCTAGGGGGGCTGCCTTGTGGCCCCCTCGGGGATCCCCTGACCTACCTCTTCGTCCTATATATTCACATATATTCCAAAACCCTCAGAGCAAGCCTGTCACCATCATGAGTACATGCGCCAGCTCAAGTCTTAGGACATAGAACGTATGATGTACTAGAGACTCATAGATGACATATTGTTGCGTCTCATTATCGGGTCTGTCTAATTCGGACCTTATCTCGACACAGATCCGACTATGTGGGATCCGACCAGATCCTTCCGAGTCCATATTATTCGGCTAGCATCCAATGCTCCATGGGTAGTGAGACCGAGCCATCCACTGTGTCATATGCTAGTCTAGTCAGTTGTGGGTCCACACAGCCCTTTCGACTAGGGACCTTTTAGGACAGTCATCATACAATGCATAGTCCCACAAAAAGGTCATGTACTTGTTGGTACACATCATTAATATGTCCAAGGACTATCTTTATTCATAAACACATAGTAAATATAATCATACATGATTGCCTCTAGTGAAGGAAATATTCCCTAGAGGCAATAATAAAGTTGTTATTTATATTTCCTTATATCATGGTAAATGTTTATTATTCATGCTAGAATTGTATTAACCGGAAACTTAGTACATGTGTGAATACATAAACAAACAAAGTGTCACTAGTATGCCTCTACTTGACTAGCTCGTTAATCAAAGATGGTTAAGTTTCCTAGCCATGGACAAAGAGTTGTCATTTGATAAGCGGGATCACATCATTAGAGAATGATGTGATTGACTTGACCCATCCATTAGCTTAGCACAATATTTTTACAGTTTCATTGCTACTGATTTCTTCATGACTTATGCATGTTCCTCGGACTATGAGATTATGCAACTCCCGAATACCGAAGGAACACCTTGTGTGCTATCAAACGTCACAACATAACTGGGTGATTATAAAGATGCTCCACAGGTGCCTCCGATGGTGTTTGTTGAGTTGGCATGGATCAAAATTTGGATTTGTCACTCCGAGTATCGGAGAGGTATCTTTGGGCCCTCTCGGTAATGCACATCACTATAAGCCTTGCAAGCAATGTGACTAATGAGTTAGTTACGGGATGATGCATTACGGAACGAGTAAAGAGAATTGCCAGTAACGAGATTGAACTAGGTATTGAGATACCGACGATCGAATCTCGGGCAAGTAACATACCGATGACAAAGGGAACAACGTATGTTGTTATGCGGTTTGACCGATAAAGATCTTCGTAGAATATGTAGGAGCCAATATGAGCATCCAGGTTCCGCTATTGGTTATTGATAGGAGATGTGTCTCGGTCATGTCTACATAGTTCTCGAACCCGTAGGGTCTGCACGCTTAACGTTCGATGATGATTTGTATTATGAGTTATGTGATTTGATGGCCGAAGTTTGTTCGGAGTCCCGGATGAGATCGGGGAAGGACGAGGAGTCTCGAAATGGTCGATAGGTATAGATCGATATATTGGAAGGCTATATTCGGACATCAGAAAGGTTCCGAGTGATTCGGGTATTTTTCGGAGTACCGGAGAGTTACGGGAATTTGCCGGGAGAAGTATTCGGCCATATTGGGCCATACGGGAATAGAGGAGGCAGGACAAAGGGAAGGAGGCACGCCCCCCCCCCTCCCATGGGTCCGAATTGGACTAGGGGAAAGGGGGCGCCCCCCCCTTGCCCTTTCCTACTCCCTCTCTCTTTCCCTCTTTCTTCTCTCCTACTCCAAAAAGGAAAAGGGTAATCCTACTAGGACTTAGGAGTCCTAGTAGGACTCCCCACACTTGGCGCGCACCCTCTAGGGCCGGCCTCCTCCTCCTCTCTCCTTTATATACGTGGGCAGGGGACACCCCAAAGGCACAACAGACAATCTCTTAGCCGTGTGCGGTGCCCCCCTTCACAGTTACACACCTCGGTCATATCGTTGCAGTGCTTAGGCGAAGCCCTGTGCCGGTAGCTTCATCATCACCGTCACCACGCCGTCGTGCTGACAAAACTCTCCCCCGACCTCAGCTGGATCTAGAGTTCGTGGGACGTCACCGAGCTGAACATGTGCAAATCGCGGAGGTGCCGTATCTTCGGTGCTAGGATCGGTCGGACCATGAAGAAGTACGACTACATCAACCGCGTTGTCATAACACTTCCGCTTACAGTCTACGAGGGTACGTGGACAACACTCTTCCCTCTCGTTGCTATGCATCACCTAGATGGATCTTGCATGTGCGTAGGAAATTTTTGAAATTACTGTGTTCCACAACAGTGGCATCCGAGCCAGGTCTATGCGTAGATGTTATATGCACGAGTAGAACACAAAGGAGTTGTGGGCATGGGTATATACATATTGCTTGTCGTCACTAGTTGATTCTTGCTTCGGCGTATTGTTGGATGAAGCGGCCCAGACCGACATTACGCGTACGCTTACGCGAGACTGGTTCTACCGGCGTGCTTCGCACACAGGTGGCTGGTGGGTGTCAGTTTCTCCAACTTTAGTTGAATCAGATTTAGTGAACAGGGTTCTTTCTGAAGATCAAAAAGCAATCACTATACCGTGTTGTGGTTTTTGATGCGTAGGTAAGAACGGTTCTTGCTCAGTCCATAGCAGCCACATAAAACTTGCAACAACAAAGTAGAGGACGTCTAACACATTTTTGCAGGGCTTGTTGTGATGTGATATGGTCAAGACGTGATGAGATATAAGTTGTTGTATGAGATGATCATGTTTTTGTTGAAGTTATCGACAACTGGCAGAAGCCTTATGGTTGTCTCTTTATTGCATAAGATGCAAGCGCCAAATAATTGCTTTACTTTATCGCTATGTGATAGCAATAGTTGCAAGAGAAATAGTTGGCGAGACGACCATGTGATGACACGTTGATATAGATCAAGATGATGGAGATCATGGTGTCATGCCGGTGACGATAGAGATCATGACGGTACTTTGGAGATGGAGATCAAAGGCGCAAGATGATCATGGACATATCATGTCACATATTTTGATTCCATGTGATGTTTATCCTTTATGCATCTTATTTTGCTTAGTTCGGCAGTACCATTATAAGATGATCTCTCAGTAAATTTCAAGGTATAAGTGTTCTCCCTGAGTATGCACCGTTGCGACAGTTCGTCGTGCCGAGACACCACGTGATGATCGGGTGTGATAAGCTCTACATTCACATACAACAAGTTAAACTTGGCGAGCCTAGCATATGCAGATATGGCCTCGGAACACTGGAGACCGAAAGGTCGAGCGTGAATCATATAATAGATATGATCAACATAGTGATGTTCACCATTGAAAACTACTCCATCTCACGTGATGATCGCACATGGTTTAGTTGATTTGGATCACGTGATCATTTAGATGACTAGAGGGATGTCTATCTAAGTGGGAGTTCTTAAGTAATATGATTAATTGAACTTTAATTTATCATGAGCATAGTCCTGATAGTATTTGCATAACTATGTTGTAGATCAATAGCTCGCGATGTAGCTCCCTGTTTATTTTTGATATATTCCTAGAGAAAAACTATGTTGAAAGATGATAGTAGAAATGATGCGGACTAGGTCCATGGTCTGAGGATTATCCTCATTGCTGCACAGAAGAAGTATGTCCTTGATTCACCGCTAGGTGATAGACCTATTGCAGGAGCAGATGTAGACGTTATGAACGTTTGACAAGCTCGGTATGATAACTACTTGGTAGTTTAGTGCACCATGCTTTACGGCTTAGAACCGGGACTTCAAAAATGTTTTGAACGCCGTGGAGCATATAAGATGTTCCAAGAGTTGAAATTGGTATCTCATACTCATGCCCGTGTCAAGAGGTATGAGACCTCTAACAGTACTTTGCCTACAAGATGGAGGAGAATAGCTCAACGAGTGAGCATGTGCTCAGAATGTCTGAGTACTACAATCACTTGAATCAAGTGGGAGTTAATCTTCCTGATAAGATAGTGATTTACAGAGTTCTCTAGTCACTATCACCAAGTTACTAGAACTTCGTGATGAACTATAATATGCAAGGGATAACAGAAACGATTCCCAAAGCTCTCTGCGATGCTGAAATCAGCGAAGGTAGAAATCAAGAAAAAGCATCAAGTGTTGATGGTTGACAAGACCACTAGTTTCAAGTAAAAGGGCAAGGGAAAGAAAGGGAACTTCAAGAAGAATGGCAAGCAAGTTGCCACTCCCATGAAGAAGCCCAAAGCTAGACCCAAGCCTAAAACTGAGTACTTCTACTGCAAAGGAAATGGTCACTGGAAGTGGAACTGCCCTAGATACTTGGCGGATAAGAAGAATGTCAAAGTGAACAAAGGTATATTTGATATACATGTTACTGATGTGTACTTTACTAGTGTTTATAGCAAACCCCTCGGTATTTGATACTAGTTCAGTTGCTAAGAGTAGTAACTCGAAATGGGAGTTGCAAAATAAACAAAGACTAGTTGAGGACGAGGTGACGATGTGTGTTGGAAATGATTCCAAGGTTGATAAGATCACCATCGCACACTCCCTTTACCTTCGGGATTAGTGTTGAACCTAAAATAAATGTTATTTGGTGTTTGCGTTGAGCATAATATGATTGGATCATGTTTATTGCAATACGGTTATTCATTCAAGTCAAAGAATAATTGTTATTCTGTTTACATGAATAAACCTTCTATGGTCATACACCCAAGGTGAATGGTTTATTGAATCTCGATCGTAGTGATACACATATTTATAATATTGAAGCCAAAAGATGCAAAGTTAATAATGATAGTGCAACCTATTTGTGGCACTGCCGTTTAGGTCATATTGATGTAAAGCACATGAAGAAACTCCATGCTGATGGGCTTTTGGAATCACTTGATTATGAATCACTTGATGCTTGCGAACCATGCCTCATGGGCAATATGACTAAGACTCCATTCTTCGGAACAATGGAGCGAGCCACTGACTTATTGGAAATAATACATACCGATGTATGCGGTCCGATGAGTGTTGAGGCTCGAGGCGGGTATCGTTATTTTCTGACTTTCACAGATGATTTGAGAAGATATGGGTATATCTACTTAATGAAACATAAGTCCGAAACATTTGAAAAGTTCAAAAAAATTCAGAGTGAAGTGGAAAATCATCGTAACAAGAAAATAAAGTTTCTACGATCTGATCGCCGAGGCGAATATTTTAGTTATGAGTTTGGTCTTCATTTGAAACAATATGAAATAGTTTCGCAACTCACGCTGATACATCTCCGTCGTATCTATAATTTTTGACTGTTCCATGCCAATATTCTACAACTTTCATATACTTTTGGCAACTTTTTATACTATTTTTGGGACTAACATATTGATCCAATGCCCAGTGCCAGTTCCTGTTTGTTGCATGTTTTTTGTTTCGCAAAATATCCATATCAAACGGAGTCCAAACGGGATAAAAACTGACGGAGATTTTTTTGGAATATATATGATTTTTGGGAAGAAAAATCCACGCGAGACAGTGCCCGAGGGAGGCACGAGGCAGGGGGCGCACCCCACCCCCCTGGGCGCGCCCCTGACCCTCGTGGCCACCCCGTAAGGCAGTTGATGCCCTTCTTTCGCCGCAAGAAAGCTAATATCCGGATAAAGATCATGTTAAAATTTCAGCCCAATCAGAGTTACGAATCTCCGGGAATATAAGAAAGGTGAAAGGGTAGAATCTGGGAACGCAGAAACAGAGAGAGACAGATCCAATCTCGGAGGGGCTCTCGCCCATCCCACCCCATGGAGGCCATGGACCAGAGGGGAAACCCTTCTCCCATCTAGGGAGGAGTCCAAGGAAGGAGAAGAAGGAGGGGGGCTCTTTCCCCCTCGCTTCCGGTGGCACCGGAGTGCCACCGGGGGCCATCATCATCACCGCAATCTTCACCAACAACTTCACCGCCATCATCACCAACTCTCCCCCCCTCTATGCAGCGGTGTAACCTCCCTCTTACCCATTGTAATCTCTACTTAAACATGGTGCTCAACGCTATATATTATTTCCCAATGATGTATGGCTATCCTATGATGTTTGAGTAGATCTGTTTTGTCCTATGGGCTATTTGATGATCGTGATTGGTTTGAGTTGCATGTTTTATTGGTGCTGTCCTATGGTGCTCTCTGTGTCACGCAAGCGTGAGGGATACCCGTTGTAGGGTTTGCAATATGTTCATGATTTGCTTGTGGTGGGTGGCGTGAGTGACAGAAGCACAGACCCGAGTAAGTAGGTTGTTTGTGTATGGGATAAAGAGGACTTGATACTTTAATGATATGGTTGGGATTTACCTTAATGATCTTTAGTAGTTGCGGGTGCTTGCTAGAGTTCCAATCATAAGTGCATATGATCCAAGTAGAGAAAGTATGTTAGCTTATGCCTCTCCCTCATATAAAATTGCAATAATGATTACCGGTCTAGTTATCGATTGCCTAGGGACAAATAACTTTCTCGTAACAAAAAACCTCTTTACTAAAACTAACTTAGTTGTGTCCTTATCTAAACAGACCCTACTCTTTGTTTACTCTCTCTTTATATTCTTGCAAACCTATCCAAAAACACCTACCAAGTACTTCTAGTTTCATACTTGTTCTAGGTAAAGCGAATGTCAAGCATGCGTAGAGTTGTATCGGTGGTCGATAGAACTTGAGGGAATATTTGTTCTACCTTTAGCTCCTCGTTGGGTTCAACACTCTTACTTATCGAAAGAGGCTACAATTGATCCCCTATACTTGTGGGTTATCAAGACCTTTTTCTGGCGCCGTTGCCGGGGAGTCATAGCGTGGGGTGAATATTCTCGTGTGTGCTTATTTGCTTTATCACTAAGTAATTTTTATTTGTTGTTATTAGTTGTTTTCTATCTTTAGTTATGGGTAGGAAACGCAAAATACCAAAATAATTAGTTGTACCTACTGAACCAATGGTTGAAGAACCACTCAAAATCTATCACACTCCTGAAGCTTATTACTTGGATCATCTTCGATCCCTATGTGCTCGTGCTGAAACCCCAACTAGCTTAGTTGAGGGAAAATCCTTAGATGAGCATGCTTCTTATGGGCGACACCGCATATTTGAAAAATGGAAACGTTTACTGGATCAAATTTATCGTTTGCAATGCTATGCTTGGAATTTATGCGAAATATATGATTATACTTGTTGTTCTGAAGACCCTAAGAAACACCTTCCCTACCAATGTTTGTTTAGTGATAATGGAATCGTATCTTCTTATGCTGAGGGTGTTTATAATTACTATGATGTTCAACAAATTGAAGAATTTGTTGCTTTTAAGGGTGCTTATGAAATTGCTTCTTTGATTGAAAAGTATGATGCTACTCTTTACAGTACAGAAAATATTGCCATACTTAAATATTGTTATGATAATTATGCTTCTAATGCCTATGTTAAACAATATATTGAGGACTCCTTCGCTGTCCAAGAAGAGATTAATATTTTGCAGGAGTCTATGGAAGAAGAAATTGATGAAACTGTGAGCTCATTGGATGAAAAAGATGATGAGGAGAGCGAAAAACAAAAGGAGGAAGAGCGGATTAGCTACACGTGCCCACCTTCTAATGAGAGTAACTCTTCAACTCATACATTGTTTAATTTCGCTTCGTGCTTACCAAAGGATGATTGCTATGATGATTGTTATGATCTCGTTGATTCTCTTGAAAGATCCCTTTTTGATGAAGCTTGCTATGCTTGTGGCCAGGATGCCAATATAAATTATGCCCATGGAGATGAACTTTCTATAGTTCCTTATTTTAAACATGAAATTGTTGCTATTGCACCCACGCATGATAGTCCTATTATCTTTTTGAATTCTCCCGACTACACTATATCGGAGAAGTTTGCACTTATTAAGGATTATATTGATGGGTTGCCTTTTACCCGTTGCACATGATGATTTTGATGAATATAATATGCATGTGCTTGCTGCTCCTACTTGCAATTATTATGAGAGAGGAACTATATCTCCACCTCTCTATGTTTCCAATATGATAAAATTGCAAGAAACTGTTTATACTATGCATTGGCCTTCACTTTGTGTGCATGAATTGTTCTTTTATGACATGTCGATGCATAGGAAGAGAGTTAGACTTAGTTGTTGCATGATATATGTTACTTTGTGCTCACTACTAAATTACAAATCATTGTTAATTAAAATTGGCTTTGATATACCCTGGGATCCGGGTGGATCCATTACTTGAGCACTATATGCCTAGCTTTATAGCTTTATACACTGATGATTTATTTCTGTTGAGTGCTTTTATATAGTTTAAAAACAAAAAAAATAAAGAGGGGAACCCAAAACTTTTCAAAAAGGAAAGTGAAAGTGAGAGAGACAAGCATAGTTGAAGTGGGAGCTAGCCTTGAACTTTGTTCATGCTCACGGAAACTTTGTGAATCTTGATTACAGAAACTTTTCAACAAAAATAATTATCTCCTTGTACAATTCCATTGTATTATAAAAATAATGTGCCAAGGTTTGCCTTTAGGATGTTTACAATGCTTGTTGGTTTGTATGGTGCAGGACAGAAACTTTGGCTGTAGTGCGTGGTTTTTCATTTTTTTACTGGAACGTCAAATGGTTCTGGTTCATTTTGCACTGTCTTTATATACAAATTTTTTATTTTTCCTAATTTTGGCAGAATTTTTAAAATAACAGAAGTATGGTGAATGTTCTGATTATTACAGACTGTTCTGTTTTAGACAGATTCTGTTTTTGATGCATAGTTTGCTTGTTTTGATGAAACTATCAATTCCAATCAGTGGATTAAGCCATGGAATAGCTATATTACAGTAGACAAATTGCAAAAACAAAATATGAATTGGTTTGCAGCAGTGCTTAGTGTAGTGATTTGCTTTATTATACTAACGGATCTTACCGAGTTTTCTGTTGAAGTTTTGTGTGGATGAAGTGTTCGATGATCGAGAAGGTCTCGATGTGAGAAGAAGGAAGAGAGGCAAGAGCTCAAGCTTGGGGATGCCCCAGGCACCCCAAGTAAATATTCAAGGAGACTCAAGCGTCTAAGCTTGGGGATGCCACGGAAGGCATCCCCTCTTTCTTCAACAAGTATCGGTATGTTTTCGGATTCGTTTCGTTCATGTGATATGTGCAAATCTTGGAGCGTCTTTTGCATTTAGTTTTAACTTTTATTTTATGCACCATGCTGGTATGAGATAGTCCTTGGTTTATTTATAGAATGCTCTTTGCACTTCACTTATATCTTTTGAGTATGGCTTTATAGAATGCTTCATGTGCTTCACTTATATCATTTGAAGTTTGGATTGCCTCTTTCTCTTCACATAGAAAACCGCCATTTGTAGAATGCTCTTTTGCTTCACTTATATTTGTTAAAGTGTGGGCATATCTTTTGTAGAAAGAATTAAACTCTCTTGCTTCACTTATATCTATTTAGAGAGATGACAGGAACTGGTCATTCACATGGTTAGTCATAAAATCCTACATAAAACTTGTAGATCACCGAATATGATATGTTTGATTCCTTGCAATAGTTTTGCGATATAAAGATGGTGATATTAGAGTCATGCTAGTGGGTAGTTGTGGATTAGTAGAAATACTTGTGTTGAGGTTGGTGATTCCCGTAGCATGCACGTATGGTGAACCGTTATGTAACGAAGTCGGAGCATGAGGCATTTATTGATTGTCTTCCTTATGAGTGGCGGTCGGGGACGAGCGATGGTCTTTTCGTACCAATCTATCCCCCTAGGAGCATCTTGGAGTTGGAATATATGCTTTGATAAAGTGATCAAAGCATATGGTTTTATATAGACTTGCGGTGAAGCCTGTATTTACAAGCAAGTGAGTGGGAGCACTACAACATTTCTAATAAGTATATGTGAATGACATATTGTTGATCAGAAATAATGTAGAATTTTCTGGAAAGCATAAAGGAGTTTTTGAAAGGAGTTTTTCAAACAAAGACCTCGGTGAAGCTACTTACATATTGAGCATCAAGATCTATAGTGATAGATCAAGACGCTTGATATATTTTCAATGAGTACATACCTTGACAAAATTTTGAAGTAGTTCAAAATAAAACAGTCAAAGAAGGAGTTCTTGCCTGTGTTGCAAGGTATGAAGTTGAGTAAAGACTCTAAACCCGACCATGGCAGAAAATAGAAAGAGAATGAAAAGTCATTCCCTATGCCTTAGTCACAGGTTCTATAAAATATGCTATGTTGTGTACCAGACCTATTGTGTACCTCGCCAAAAGATTGGCAAGAGGATACAATAGTGATCCAGGAGTGGATCACTGGACAGCGGTTAAAAATATCATTTGTGAAATAAGGAAATATTTCTCGGTTATGGAGGTGACAAAGAGTTCGTTGTAAAGAGTTACGTCGATGCTAGCTTTGACACCGATCTGGATGACTCTAAGTCTCGATCTAGATACATATTAAAACTGGAAGCAATTAGCTAGAGTAGCTCCGTGCAAAGCATTGTAGACATAGAAAATTTGCAAAATACATACGACTCTGAATGTGGCAGACCCGTTGACTAAATTTCTCTCACAAGCAAAACATGATCACTCTTTGGGTGTGAATCACATAGCGATGTGAACTAGATTATCGACTCTAGTAAACCCTTTGGGTGTTAGTCACATGGAGATGCGAACTAATCACATAAAGATGTGAACTATTCGTGTTAAATCACATGACGATGTGAACTAGATTATTGACTCTAGTGCAAGTGGG
Organism: Triticum urartu; assembly: GCF_003073215.2. Lineage (NCBI taxonomy): Eukaryota > Viridiplantae > Streptophyta > Magnoliopsida > Poales > Poaceae > Triticum > Triticum urartu. The sequence continues at coordinate 508,126,659 of NC_053028.1, read as the reverse complement.
AGACTGAAGGAAATATGCCCTAGAGGCAATAATAAAGTTGTTATTTATATTTCCTTATATCATGATAAATGTTTATTTTTCATGCTAGAATTGTATTAACCGGAAACTTAGTACATGTGTGAATACATAAACAAACAGAGTGTCACTAGTATGCCTCTACTTGACTAGCTCACTGATCAAAGATGGTTAAGTTCCCTAGCCATGGACAACGAGTTGTCATTTGATAAGCGAGATCACTTCATTAGAGAATGATGTGATTGACTTGACCCATCTGTTAGCTTAGCACGATGATTGTTACAGTTTCATTGCTACTGCTTTCTTCATGACTTATACATGTTCCTCATACTATGAGATTATGCAACTCCCGAATACCGGAGGAACACCTTGTGTGCTATCAAACGTCACAATGTAACTGGGTGATTATAAAGATGCTCTACAGGTGTCTCTGATGGTATTTCTTGAGTTGGCATAGATCAAGATTAGTATTTGTCACTCCGAGTATCGGAGAGGTATCTCTGGGCCCTCTCGGTAATGCACATCACTATAAGCCTTGCAAGCAATGTGACTAATGAGTTAGTTACGGGATGATGCATTACGAAACGAGTAAAGAGACTTGCCAGTAACAAGATTGAAATAGGTATTGAGATACCGACGATCGAATCTCGGGCAAGTAACATACCGATGACAAAGGGAACAACGTATGTTGTTATGCGGTTTGACCGATAAAGATCTTCATAGAATATGTAGGATCCAATATGAGAATCCAGGTTCCGCTATTGGTTATTGACCGTAGATGTGTCTCGGACATGTCTATGATGTCTACTACACAACCTTCTTCTTGTAGACGTTGTTGGGCCTCCAAGTGCAGAGGTTTGTAGGACATTAGCAAATTTCCCTCTTCCTCAAGTGGATGACCTAAGGTTTATCAATCCATGAGAGGCGTAGGATGAAGATGGTCTCTCTCAAGCAACCCTGCAACCAAATAACAAAGAGTCTCTTGTGTCCCCAACACACCCAATACAATGGTAAATTGTATAGGTGCATTAGTTCGACGAAGAGATGGTGATACAAGTGCAATATGGATGGCAGGTATAGGTTTTTGTAATCTGAAAATATAAAAACAGCAAGGTACTAATGATAAAAGTGAGCAAAATGGTATTGCAATGTGTTGAAACAAGGCCTAGGGTTCATACTTTCACTAGTGCAAGTTCTGTCAACAATAATAACATAATTGGATCATATAACTATCCCTCAACATGCAACAAAGAGTCACTCCAAAGTCACTAATAGCGGAGAACAAACGAAGAGATTATTGTAGGGTACGAAACCACCTCAAAGTTATCCTTTCTGATCGATCTATTCAAGAGTCCATAGTAAAATAACACGAAGCTATTATTTCCGTTCGATCTATCATAGAGTTCGTACTAGAATAACACCTTAAGACACAAATCAACCAAAACCCTAATGTCACTAGATACTCCAATGTCACCTCAAGTATCCATGCGTATGATTATACGATATGCATCACAGAATCTCAGATTCATCTATTCAAACCAACACAAAGTACTTCAAAGAGTTCCCCAAAGATTCTAACCGGAGAGTCAAGACGAAAACGTGTGCCAACCCCTATGCATAGGTTCATGGGCAGAACCCGCAATTGATCACCAAAACATACATCAAGTGGATCAATAGAATACCCCATTGTCACCACAGGTATCCCACGCAAGACATACATGAAGTGTTCTCAAATCCTTAAAGACTCAATCTGATAAGATAACTTCAAAGGGAAAACTCAATCCATTACAAGAGAGTAGAGGGGGAGAAACATCATAAGATCCAACTATAATAGCAAAGCTCGCAATACATCAAGATCCTACTACCTCAAGAACACGAGAGAGAGAGAGAGAGAGAGAGATCAAACACATAGCTACTGGTACATACCCTCAGCCCCAAGGGAGAACTACTCCCTCCTCGTCATGGAGAGCACCGGGATGATGAAGATGGCCACCGGAGAGGGATTCCCCCTCCAAAAGGGTGCCAGAACGAGTCTAGATTGGCTTTCAGTGGCTACGGAGGCTTCTGGCGGTGGAACTCCCGACCTATTCTCGTCATCGAAGTTTTTAGGGTATATGGGTATATATAGGAGGAAGAAGTATGTCGGTGGATCTCCGGGCTGTCCACGAGGCAGGGGGCGCGCCCAGGGGGTGGGCGCGCCCCCCACCCTCGTGGGCATCCTGAGACTCTCCTGGTCCATCTCCGATACTCCGTGGGCTTCTTCTGGTCCAAAAATAAGTTCCGTGAAGTTTCAGGTCAATTGGACTCTGTTTGATTTTCCTTTTCTACGATACTCTAAAATAAGGAAAAAACAGAAACTGGCACTGGGCTCTGGGTTAATAGGTTAGTCCCAAAAATCATATAAAATAGCATATAAATGCATATAAAACATCCAAGGTTGAAAATATAATAGCATAGAACAATCAAAAATTATAGATACGTTGGAGACGTATCAGCATCCGCAAGCTTAATTCCTGCTCGTCCTCGAGTAGGTAAATCATAAAACAGAATTTTTGATGTGGAATGCTACCTAACATATTTATCCATGTAATTCTATTTATTGTGGCAAGAATATTCAGATCCATAAGATTCAAGACAAAAGTTTAATATTGACATAAAAATAATAATACTTCAAGCATACTAACCCAGCAATTATGTCTTCTCAAAATAACATGGCCAAAGAAAGTTATCCCTACAAAATCATATAGTCTGGCTATGCTCCATCTTCACCACACAAAGTATTTAAATCATGCACAACCCCGATGACAAGCCAAGTAATTGTTTCATACTTTTGGTGTTCTCAAACTTTTTCAATCTTCACGCAATACATGAGCGTGAGCCATGGACATAGCACTATATGTGGAATAGAAGGGTGGTTGTGGAGAATACAAAAGGGAGAAGATAGTCTCACATCAACTAGGCGTATCAACGGGCTATGGAGATTCCCATCAATAGATATCAATGTGAGTGAGTAGGGATTGCCATGCAACAGATGCACTAGAGCTATAAGTGTATGAAAGCTCAAAAAGAAACTAAGTGGGTGTGCATCCAACTTGCTTGCTCACGAAGACCTAGGGCACTTGAGGAGGCCCATTGTTGGAATATACAAGCCAAGTTCTATAATGAAAATTTCCCATAGGAGACTCTCTATCATGAAGATCATGGTGCTACTTTGAAGCACAAGGGTGGAAAAAAGGATAGTAGCATTGTCCCTTTTTATTTATTTTATTTTATTTTATTGGGCCTTCCTTTTTTTATTTGTCCTTTCTCTTTTTGGGGGGACAATACTCTATGAATGATGATCATCACACTTCTATTTATTTACAACTCAATGATTACAACTCGATACTAGAACAAAGTATGAATCTATATGAATGCCCCCGGCGGTATACCGGGATAGCAATGATGCATGAGTGACTTATATGAAAGAATTATGAATGGTGGCTTTTCCACAACTAAAATGTCAACTACATGATCATGCGAAGCAATATGACAATGATGGAGCGTGTCATAGTAAATGGAACGGTGGAAAGTTGCATGGCAATATATCTCGGAATGGCTATGGAAATGCCATGATAGGTAGGTATGGTGGCTGTTTTGAGGAAGGTATATGGTGGGTGTATGATACCGGCGAAAGGTGCGCGGTATTAGAGAGGCTAGCAATGGTGGAAGGGTGAGAGTGCGTATAATCCAGGGACTCAACATTAGTCATAAAGACCTCACATACTTATTGCAAAAATCTATTATTTATCAAAACAAAGTATTACACGCATGCTCCTAGGGGGTAGATTGGTAGGAAAATACCATCTCTCGTCCCCGACCGCCACTCATAAGGAAGACAATCAATAAATAAATCATGCTCCGACTTCGTCACATAACGGTTCACCATACGTGCATGCTACGGGAATCACAAACTTCAACACAAGTATTTATCAAATTCACAACTACTCAACTAGCATGACTCTAATATCACCATCTCCATATCTCAAAACAATTATCAAGTATCAAACTTCTCATAGTATTCAATGCACTTTATATGATAGTTTTTATTATATCCCTCTTGGATGCCCATCATATTAGGACTAAATACATAACCAAAGAAAATTACCATGCTGTTCAGGACTCTCAAAATAATATAAGTGACGCATGAGAGTTCATCTATTTCTATAAAATAAAACCACCACCGGGCTCTAAAAAGATATAAGTGAAGCACTACAGCAAATGACAAACTACGTCAAAAGATATAAGTGAAGATCAATGAGTAGTCGAATAATTATGCAATTATGTGAAGACTCTCTAACATTTAAGAATTTCAGATCTTGGTATTTTATTCAAATTGCAAGCAAAACTATATAAAAAAAAAGGACGCTCCAAGCAAAACACATATCATGTGGTAAATAAAAATATAGCTCCAAGTAAAGTTACCGATGAATGAAGACGAAAGAGGGGATGCCTTCCGGGGCATCCCCAAGCTTAGGCTCTTGCCACTCCTTATTCCATAGTCCATCGAATCTTTACCCAAAACTTGAAAACTTCACAACACAAAACTTAACAGAAAACTCGTAAGCTCCGTTAGTATAAGAAAATAAATTACCACTTTTGGTACTGTTGTGAACTCATTCCAAATTCATATCGGTGTAATATCTATTGTATTCCAACTTCTCTATGGTTTATAAACTCTTTTACTAGCCATAGATTCATCAAAATAAGTAAACAACACATGAAAAACAGAATCTGTCAAAAACAGAACAGTCTGTAGTCATCTGTAACTAACGCAAACTTCTGGAACCTCAAAAATTTTAAAATAAATTGCTGGACGTGAGGAATTTATCTATTAACCATCTGCAAAAAGAATTAACTAAATAGTACTTTCCAAATAAAAATGTCAGCAGTTCTCGTGAGCGCTAAAGTTTCTGCTTTTTACAGCAAGATCAACAAGACTTTCCCCAAGTCTTCCCAAAGGTTCTACTTGGCACAAACACTAATTAAAAGCATAAAACCACATCTAAACAGATGATAGATGAATTATTTCGAACAAGAACACAAATAAAATTGGATTTCCTCCCAACAAGCGCTATCGTTTAACGCCCCTAGCTAGGCATGATGATTTCAATGATGCTCACATAAAAGATAAGAATTGAAACATAAAGAGAGCATCATGAAGAATATAATTAGCACATTTAAGCCTAACACACTTCCTATGCATAGGGATTTTGTGAGCAAACAATTGACGGGAACAATAATCAACTAGCATAGGAAAGCAAAACAAGCATAACTTCATGATTTTAAGCGCATAGAGAGGAAACTTGATATTATTGCAATTCCTACAAGCATATGTTCCTCCCTCATAATAATTTTCAGTAGCATCATGAATGAATTCAATAATATAACTATCACATAAAGCATTTTTTTCATGATCTACAAGCATAGAAATTTTATTACTCTCCACACAAGCAACATTCTTGTCATGAATAATAGTGGGAGCAAACTCAACAAAATAATTATCATGTGAGGCATAATCCAATTGAAAACAAAAATCATGATGACAAGTTTCATGGATATCATTATTCTTTATAGCATACAAGTCATCACAATAATCATCATAGATAGCAACTTTGTTCTCATAATCAATTGGAACCTCTTCTGAAATAGTGGATTCATCACAAAATAAAGACATGACCTCTGCAAATCCACTTTCATCAATATAGTCATCATAAATAGGAGGCATGCTTTCATCATAATAAATTTGCTCATCAAAACTTGGGGTACAAAAAATATCATCTTCATCAAACATATCTTCCCCAAGCTTGTGGCTTTGCATATCATTAGCATCATGGATATTCAAGGAATTCATACTAACAACATTGCAATCATGCTCATCATTCAAAGATTTAGTGCCAAACATTCTAATGCATTCTTCCTCTAGCACTTGAGCACAATTATCGGAATCCTTATTTTCATGATAGATATTAAAAAGATGAAGCATATGAGGTATCCTTAGTTCCATGTTTCTTTGTAATTTTCTTTTATAAACTAAACTGGTGCTAAAACAAGAAAGAAAAAGATTCCATTGCAAGATCTAAAGATATACCTTCAAGCGCTAACCTCCCCGGCAACGGCGCCAGAAAAGAGCTTGATGTCTACTACACAACCTTCTTCTTGTAGACGTTGTCGGGCCTCCAAGTGCATGTAGGACAGTAGAAAATTTCCCTCAAGTGGATGACCTAAGATTTATCAAACCGTAGGAGGCGTAGGATGAAGATGGTCTCTCTCAAACAACCCTGCAACCAAATAACAAAGAGTCTCTTGTGTCCCCAACACACCCAATACAATGGTAAATTGTATATGTGCACTAGTTCGGCGAAGAGATGGTGATACAAGTGCAATATGGATGATAGATATAGGTTTTTGTAATCTGAAAATATAAAATAGCAAGGTAACTAATGATAAAAGTGAGCACAAACGGTATTGCAATGCATTGAAACAAGGCCTAGGGTTCATACTTTCACTAGGGCAAGTTCTCTCAACAACAATAACATAATTCGATCATATAACTATCCCTCAACATGCAACAACGAGTCACTCCAAAGTCACTAATAGCGGAGAACAAACAAAGAGATTATGGTAGGGTACGAAACCACCTCAAAGTTATCCTTTCTGATCGATCTATTCAAGAGTCCGTAGTAAAGTAACATGAAGCTATTCTTTCCGTGCAATCTATCATAGAGTTCGTACTAGAATAACACCTTAAGACACAAATCAACCACAACCCTAATGTCACCTAGATACTCCAATGTCACCTCAAGTATCCGTGGGTATGATTATACGATATGCATCACACAATCTCAGATTCATCTATTCAAACCAACACAAAGTACTTCAAAGAGTGCCCCAAATATTCTACCGGAGAGTCAAGACAAAAATGTGTGCCAACCCCTATGCATAGGTTCATGGGCGGAACCCGCAAGTTGATCACCAAAACATGTATCAAGTGGATCATGTGATATCCCATTGTCACCACAGATAAGCACGACAAGACATACATCAAGTGTTCTCAAATCCTTAAAGACTCAATCCGATAAGATAACTTCAAAGGGAAAACTCAATCCATTACAAGGGAGTAGAGGGGGAGAAACATCATAAGATCCAACTATAATAGCAAAGCTCGCGATACATCAAGATCGTACCACCTCAAGAACACGAGAGAGAGAGAGATCAAAGACATAGCTACTGGTACATACCCTCAACCCTGAGGGAGAACTACTCCCTCCTCGTCATGGAGAGCGCCGGGATGATGAAGATGGCCACCGGTGAGGGTTCCCCCCCTCCGGCAAGGTGCCGGAACGGGTCTAGATTGGTTTTTTGTGGCTACGGAGGCTTCTGGCGGCGGAACTCCCGATCTATTCTGCTCCCCGATGGTTTTAGGATATATTGGTATATATAGGAGGAAGAAATACGTCAGGGGGGCCACAAGGGGCCCACGAGGGTGGACGGCGCGCCCAGGGGGTGGGCGCGCCCCCCTGCCTCGTGCCTTCCTCGTTGCTTCCCTTATGTACACCTCAAGTCTTCTGGATTGCTTCCGTTCCAAAAATAAGTTCTGTGAAGTTTCAGGTCAATTGGACTCTGTTTGATTTTCCTTTTCTGCGATACTCTAAAACAAGGAAAAAACAGAAACTGACACTGGGCTCTAGGTTAATAGGTTAGTCCCAAAAATCATATAAAACATCCAAGGTTGATAATATAATAGCATGGAACAATCAAAAATTATAGATATGTTGGAGACGTATCAGTCTACATAGTTCTCGAACCCGTAGGGTCCGCACGCTTAACTTTCGATGACGATTTGTATTATGAGTTATGTGATTTGATGACCGAAGTTTATTCGGAGTCCCGGATGAGATCGGCGACATGACGAGGAGCCTCGAAATGGTTGAGAGGTAAAGATCGATATATTGAAAGGATATATTCGGACATCGGAAAGGTTCCGAGTGATTCGGGTATTTTTTGTGTACCAGAGAGTTACGAGAATTTGCCCGGAGAAGTATTGGGCCTTATTGGGCCATATGGGAATAGAGGAGGTGGGCCAAAGGGGAGGAGGCAAGCGCCCCCCATGGGTCCGAATTGGACTAGGGGAAAGGCCCCCCCCCTTGCCCTTTCCTACTCCCTCTCTCTTTCCCTCTTTCTTCTCTCCTACTATGGAAAGGAAAAGGGAAATCCTACTAGGACTTGGGAGTCCTAGTAGGACTCCCCACACTTGGCATGCCCCCTCTAGGGCCGGCCTCCTCCTCCTCCCTCCTTTATATACGTGGGCAGGGGACACCCCAAAGGCACAACAAACAATCTCTTAGCCGTGTGCGGTGCCCCCCCTCCATAGTTACACACCTCGGTCATATCGTTGCAGTGCTTAGGCGAAGCCCTGCGCTGGTAGCTTCATCATCACCTTCACCACGCCGTCGTGCTGACGAAACTCTCCTCCGACCTCAACTGGATCTAGAGTTCGTGGGACGTCATCGAGCTGAATGTGTGCAGATCGCGGAGGTTCCGTATCTTTGGTGATAGGATCGGTCGGGTCGTGAAGACGTACGACTACATCAACCGCGTTGTCATAACGCTTTCGCTTACGGTCTACGAGGGTACGTGGACAACACTCTTCCCTCTTGTTGCTATGCATCACCTAGATGGATCTTGCATGTGCGTAGGAAATTTTTGAAATTACTGTATTCTCCAACATCTAGGGCATATCTCAAACACTGTCAACCATACAACTCATCCAACATTCTTGTTGGCGATGGTACCTCGCTTGCAGTGACACACTCTGGCCGCGCCCACATTCCCACTGCCACCACTCCCCTTTCTCTGACCAACGTTCTAGTCTCTCCATACCTCATCAAAAATCTCATCTCCATAAAGAAACTAGCTCGTGATAATCCTGTTAATGTAGAGTTTGATGATTTTGGTTTCTTTGTCAAGGATCAAAGGACGAAGCAGGTGATCCTCCAATGTAACTCTGCCGACGATGAACTCTACCCCATGTCTGTGCCACCCCCTCACCATGCGCTTGCTGCGGTCACCACAGACACCTGGCATCGACGCCTTGGGCACCCCGGCCACGACACCTTCTCTAGCATGCTCCATTCATCCTCCATCGCCGCTGACGATACTCTGTCACCTTTCTGCCAAGCGTGTCAACTAGGAAATCATGTTAGGTTTCCTTTCAGTAGCTCGGATCATGTGTCATATTTCCCTTTTCAACTTGTGCATTGTGATGTATGGACCTCTCATGTAATCAGTGTATCGGGATGTCAATACTACCTTGTGCTTTTAAATGATTACAGTCACTTAGCGTGGACATTTCCCCTATGACACAAATCTGAAGTGCTTGCCACTATTAAACACTTTCATGCATTCATCCGCTGCCGGTTCAACCTCAACCCGCTCACCATCCAGAGTAATAATGGTCATGAATTCGACAATGACCCCGCTGGTGCCTTCTTCGCCTCGGAGGGCATCCAACTGCGTATGTCCTGCCCCTACCTCACCTCAAAACGGCCGAGCCAAGAGCATACTCCGCACCCTAAACAACATTACACGCTCTCTTCTCACTCATGCGTCCATGCCGTACACATTCTGGGTCGAAGCCCTTATCACAGCCACCTTCCTACTCAATCGCCGCCTGTATAGTGCTCGCCATAGCCAAACACCCTTCTATCTACTCTACGGCGTCCAACTTGAGTACTCCATCCTATGCGTGTTCGGCTGTCTATGCTACCCCAACCTCACCGCCACCAGTGCTCACAAACTTGATCCGTGATCCCATCCATGTGTTTTTCTTGGATACTCGCTGGACCACAAATGATACCTCTGTCTCAACCGTGACACTGGCTGGGTGATCATCTCTCGGCATGTGGTGTTTGATGAGCACACCTTTCCCTTTGCGCCACACCACGGCGATGACCATCCCCCGCCGGTAGATGAATACCACCCCACACCGTTCCACCCTCACGTCCCACGTTGGGCACGGACTTCCCATCCTAGCGCTGCTGCTACTGCTACCCCTACCGCATCGACCACCCAGCCTGTTGCGGCCGCTACCCCACCCGCTTCAGCTTTCCCCGATTCCGCTGTCGTGGCAGCAAACTCACCGCCCAAACCGGCTACCATGGCAGCCGGTTCCCCCGAGCGACCACCCTCTACTCCCCCCCCCCCTCGCAGCACACCTATCCACACCATCGGCTGCAGCAACCAATTCACCTCCTTCTCCACCTCCCGAGTCGTCTCGCCATCCAGACCATAGGCTTATCCCAACACACATCTGGTCACGCGTGGGCAACTCAGAAAATTTCGTCTAAACCCTAAATACACCAATGCCAACCTCGCCACCACATCCACACCCTCTATCTCCCTGGTACCCAAGTATGTGCATGCTGCATTGCGAGATCCCCATTGGCTAACAGCGATGCAGCAGGAGTACATGTCTCTCATGGCGAACCAGACATGGACACTCGTGCCCCGGCCCGCCAACGCCAACATTGTCACCGGCAAGTGGCTCTTCCGTCACAAGTTCAAGGCGGACGGAGCTCTGGAGTGGTACAAGGCACGTTGGGTGGTGCGCGGCTTCTTGCGGCGCCCCGGTGTGTACTTCGACAAGATGTTATCGCGGTGGTCAAGTCCACCATGATCTGGGTTGTGCTCTCCATCGCCGCTGCTTGGGACTGGCTTGTCCACCAGATGGATGTGAACAACACATCCCTCCAGGGGTTCCTCATCGAACGGGTCTACTGTCAACAGCCAGCAGGTTTCGTCGATGCTCACCACCCCAGCCATGTGTGCCTCCTGGACAGATCACTGTATGGCCTGAAGCAGGCACCGCGGGCATGGTTTGACCGCTTCGCCGCCTTCCTCCGCTCCATCGGCTTCGTGGCGGCGCGCTCGGACCCCTTCTTGTTTGTTCTCCATCGCGACGCAAGGGTGGCATACTTGCTTTTGTACATCGACGACATCGTTCTTACGCCTCCTCGACATGCCTGCTCCAACACCTACAGCGCCAGCTCCTCTTCGAGTTCTCCATGAAGGGCCTGGGCCCGTTGCAGTACTTCTTGGGCATCCACATCACGCGCGACAAGGCCGGCTTCTTTCTCTGGTAGGCCAAGTACGCTGATGAGCTCTTGGATAGGGCGAACATGTCTACCTGCAAGCCGGTGAGCACACCAGTCGCAACAAGCTCTCCAACGACGTCGGGCCACCCGTCGCCGATCCCTCCGACTACCGCAGCATTGTGGGGGCGCTTCAGTACCTGACGATGACCAAACCAGACCTGTCATACGCAGTACAGCAAGCATACATGTCCATGCACGATCCGCGTGACCAGCCCCTCGCGTTGGTGAAGCGTATCCTGCGGTATGTCCGCGGCTCGTCGACACATGGTCTCCACATCCGTCACTCGTCCTCCCTCGACCTCGTCGCCTACTCTGACGCCGCCTGGTCTGGCTGCCCGGACATGGCCGCTTGACATCTGGCTATGATGCCTTCCTCGGCGACTCGCTCATCTCCTGGTCGTCTAAGCGACAACCCACCATCTCTAGGTCCAGTGCGGAGGCGGAGTGCCGTGCGGTTGCCAACGTCGTCGCTGAGTATTGCTGGCTCTGTCAACTACTCGGTGAGCTCTGTGCGCCCCTGTCCAAGTCCGCTATGGTGTATTGCGACAGCATCTCCTCGGTATATATGGTGGCCAATCCAGTCCACCATCTACGCACGAAGCACATCGAGCTCGACATTCACTTCGTGCACGAGAAGGTTGGTCTAGGGCAGCTGCGTGTTCTCCATGTCCTGACGATGCAACAGTTCGCCGATGTAATGACCAAAGGTCTCCCGTCTCTAGTGTTTCAAGAGTTTCGGTCCAGCTTGTGCATCCGCCCTCCGGACAGTTAAACTGCGGCGGGGTGTCAGCCGAAACTGTCTTGACCTCTCTCGTAGGATTGACCAGGGCGTGCTCTAGGCACAACCCCCACTAACCTGGCCCACGTCGCCCATGTAACCTGCGCTCTGCATGCGCGTGTAACCCGATATATTGATGATCAACACGAGGGGAGCACCCAAGATGCTTTACTCTAATCTTCTTCTCGCTCACAGATTCGAACTCCATTGAAGCCGGTGACAGTGAGATAGACGCACGCTTCCAACCTTTCCGCTGTTGTACGAAAGCGATTGATTCTTATATGGAAAAATAAAATTTATCGTCCTATCTCGAGAATAATTGTTTGACCTCGACATGCACATGCAAGTTGCCATGTAATGCCGTCCCTACGATCAGTTGATGCTGGATTAGTACCTTTCAAAATAGCCCGAGCTAATTCACGGGCCAGCGTATACAGTAATACGGTTGCTTCAAAGTGTGAGATAACAATAAAATATAGACCGAGTGGTGCTCGATTCGCAAAATTTAAAGGGAAAAAAATTGAGCGAGTTATCCAGGCAGGCAAGTCTGGTTAACCGGCACATGGCTAGCAACAGCACGCACCGTGGTGGAGTAGTATGGCACGTAACGGTAGCAGCAACATTCGGTCCACGTCCTGAGTCCACGAAATTTCCGCTAATGCGCCGACTCGGAGGGATCCGGACTGACCCATGCACAGCCTACACCCGTGACGTGCACAGCAACATGTCTCTGCGCTCTTATAATATTCCAGAAAATACGATATACTATACGATAACTAACACATGCGATCGTTCAGGGGAGCGCGCGTGCTGATCAGCAGTTAGCGTCGCGCCAAGCCGGTGCCCATGCCGGAGCGAGCGATCACTGGTCAACCAAATCCGGCTGCGGCTGCAGAGAGTCCGGCCGAGAACTCTGTAGTGGCATTTCGTACGTACGTGAGTGAGTGATAGCAATCGCGCGCCCGCCACGCGCCAGCGCATGCAGGCGCAGGCCGGCTTCCACGAGCTCCGGCAGCTAGAGCACTATAAATAGGGCGCCACCCTATGCATCTCGCCTCATCGAGCTCGATCACATCAAAAGAGTTGTCTAGTCACATCGACCAAAGCCGGAGACAGCAATGGCCGCCTTCACCACCGGGTCGGCGGCCTTCGTCGGGCTCGCCGTCGTGCTCTGTGCCCTCGCCGGCGCGGCGAACGCGCAGCAGCTCTCGCCCAGCTTCTACTCCACGTCGTGTCCCAACCTGGCGTCCATCGTGCGGGCGGGGATGACCTCCGCCGTGCAGACGGAGAGGCGGATGGGCGCCTCCATCCTTCGCCTCTTCTTCCACGACTGCTTCGTCAATGTGAGCAACATCGTTCCTCCCTATCATTTGCTTTGCTTTTTGCTAGCTGCTGATTTTACGCAGTAGTAAGTACTGACATTTGTGATGTGTCGGTAGGGGTGTGACGGCTCGATTCTGCTTGACGACACGTCGACGTTCACCGGCGAGAAGAACGCCGGGCCGAACGCCAACTCGGCCCGCGGCTTCGAGGTGATCGACGCCATCAAGACTCAGGTGGAGGCTGCGTGCAGGGCCACCGTCTCCTGCGCCGACATCCTCGCGCTCGCCGCCCGTGACGGAGTCAACCTGGTGAGTCCCCGCGCGCGACCAGCTTCAACGGTCGCCGACCCGTACTACAAAACACGACACGTTCAGCACTTACTTGCCAGCCATGGCTGACTCGGCCGAACTGTCGCATGCATGCAGCTGGGAGGCCCGAACTGGAGCGTGCCGCTGGGGCGCAAGGACGCGCGCACGGCGAGCCAGAGCGCGGCCAACGCGAACCTCCCGGGGCCCGGCTCCAGCCTCGCCACGCTCATCGCCATGTTCGGCAACAAGAACCTGTCGCCGCGGGACATGACGGCGCTCTCCGGCGCGCACACCGTCGGGCGGGCGCAGTGCCAGTTCTTCCGCAGCCGCATCTACAACGAGACCAACATCAACGCCAGCTTCGCGGCGCTGCGGCAGGGGACGTGCCCGCGGTCCGGCGGCGACACCAACCTCGCGCCCTTCGACGTGCAGACCGCCGACGGGTTCGACAACGCCTACTACCAGAACCTGGTCGGGCAGCGCGGCCTCCTGCACTCGGACCAGGAGCTCTTCAACGGCGGGTCGCAGGACGCGCTGGTGCAGCAGTACAGCAGCAGCCCCAGCCAGTTCTCCGCCGACTTCGTCACGGCCATGCTCAAGATGGGCGGCCTGCTGCCGTCCTCCGGGACGCAGACGGAGGTCAGGCTGAACTGCAGGAGGCCCAACTAATAAAGAGTACACGTAACAAGTGTGCTAAATAATGATCGATGCCTTGGAAAACCAGGCATTGGTCAGGTTCACGTATGTATGGATGTATGTAATGAAGAACACCGAACGTACACACGCTCGTTTGCTCAACCCGGGGTGAACGTGTAAACTACAAAGAATCAAAATGTACGTTGGTCATAAAAGTGTATCATCATCATCAATACAGAACAATGGGATGGTACATCATAATTAAAGAAAACGATCTCTATTGATGATGATGGTGTTCACTAATCACTACTATGGTTGCTGATTGATTGGCTTGTTTGTAAGCACAGCTCACATTATGGGTACATAGATGAGATGTATTCCATACTTCTTGCTTGTAGCACGATCGACCCGACCATAGTCGACATCTATGCTGCAAAACAATCGATATGTTAGCGTAAATGCCTAGGAGACGGCAGAGGGGCGGGTGAGGAAGCAGGAGGAGGGCCGATGGGGCGGGTGATGGGAACAAATCATGAGTGGGATAAGCTTTGAGTGGGGGAGCCTCGCTGGAGCATGTCAACGGTGACCCTGGAATGTGCCCGGTACATCGTCCACCCAATCCTTTTAAGTCGAAACCGTAGAACAATAGTTCTACGGTATTTTCCATTAATAACGCAAAGAGTATAAAATATTTACAAAGAAAAGAACAACAAAAGAGCACTAAAACTACTCATCCAATTCCTTGCCTAGGGAACATGAGGAAACTATCGTATTGATATCGTGTACTCTACAATCATCATAGATGTGTAGTGGTCCATTCCTTGAATCTTTCCAAATATTTTGCTTTGATTCTACTCCCTCCATTCCACAATGTAGTGCTTCCTCTATCTCCGTGCTTCAACTTTGACCGTAAATTTAACTATCAAGACCAATTGCGGCGGGGGCAAAAATTATACCAGTGAATTCGTATTCGAAAAAAGTTTTCAATTATATAATTTTTTCTCCTGCCGCAGTTGGTCTCGTCGGTTAAATTTATGGTCAAAGTTGGACCTCGGGAAGCGCGGGCGCACTATATTTTGGAATGGAGGGAGTATGTTACATTAGAACCAAGTCTTCTTTGAGCCAAAATTTTCAGCAGTTAATACTCAGTGTCCAAACTCGCCAGCATCCTTGAATAATGATATCCAGAGCTATTTTCTTGGGAAGTGCAGAGTGTAGGATCATAATGTCATCAAAACTTGATATTCCTAGTTTTCTGTTTGGAGCAGTGCACTCCCAACATTCTTGAGCAAAGGTATAATCCCAGAAGAGATGTCTCAAAGTTTCTTCAGATTGCTCATTAAATTAGACACAGTTGTAGCTGTCCAGATGCATATGTTTCCTTCTCAGCAAGTTTCTGTTGTTAAGTCTGTCGTGAAGTAGAAGCCAAAAGAAAATCTTGTGTCTAAGTCTGTTGGAGGTCTTCGAGATCCATTTGAACAGGAAATTGCTTTCATTCTTGGGTCAAATAGCTTTATACATTTTAATTGAGGAGTAGTGTTGGCCTTGCCCCGTGCCCTTCCATTCATCATTTCTTTGATCACTCCAATGTGTATTGACAAGTCACCATACAAGTGTGTAAAAATATAAAAATAATTTAGCATGTCCCCATAACATAGACTTACTAGTATGACAAATAATCAAACGTAAACTTGAATACAAACCTTAAGAAACAGAAATGATAAATTTAACACTGATCATGCTAATGGGCCAAATGTATGGCCCAATCTATAATGAGTACTATTCATAGCATGATTTTAGTTTCTGTTTCTAAAGTTGTAGGTCTAATTCAAATCTGAAATTTTGAGAAATAATATATGTATGTTTTGCGTACGTACTAAATTATTTTCCGATTTTTGAAACCATTGCAGAGCGAATTTAAGGTGATTGGTGGACCGGTAGCACCACATGGGTGGGTGCACCAGATGTTCGCTCAGAGGGCATGAGGTGGGGAAAAATATCTACCAGTGCACCGAACTCACATTGTGCTCTTCAAACGTTCAAAAAACTCTGAAAAAAATTAGCACACTCACACAAGACCAATGTAGGTTGTCACAAAATTTCAAGTCAACATTCGAAACATAACTCGAAAAACAAAAATGACAAATCCAACACTGAATAGTACAAATATAACTTGTGCTTTAGATTTGGCCCATTATTACACTGATGTCAAATTTGTCATTTTTGTATCTCAGGAAATATTTCAATTTTTATATAAAATTTTATGACATCATACATTGATGTTACGTGAACGTGCTAGATTTTTTTTCAGATTTTGAAAAATAATTTACGGCATCCGGTGCACCGGTAGCACCAGAAGTGCGGGTGCACCAGATACATTCCTATGAGGTGGAGCCAACTTGTTGAAAAAGCATACTGGTGCTTGTAGTCTTTGCTACCCAGTGTCCACGTTCCTGCATGCAAATGGCTTTAAATATGCGGCCATGCAGTGTTGTTTCCGACCGAGTTGAAGCATACCAGAACTGGTCATCCCCATCAGGCAATCACAAGAAGGGAGAGTATCAGGTGATACGGATCCTTAGATGCTCCCATAATACAAGCTTTTAGGAGCCGTTGGATCTAAGATCCAACGGCTCCCGAAAAGCTTACAACATTTTGCGACAAAAGACTTTTTGAAGTCTTAAAATTGCGAACAAGTACGACAAACTTTCAGAACCTACTAGGAGCCGTTGGATCTGAGATCCGACGAATCAGAAGCTCGTATCATGGTGAAGGAAATATGCCCTAGAAGCAATAATATCGCATCAAAACTTGATATTCCTAGTTTTCTGTTTGGAGCAGTGCACTCCCAGCATTCTTGAGCAAAGGTACAATCCCAGAGGAGATGTCTCAAAGTTTCTTCAGATTGCTCATTACAGTAGACACAGTTGTAGCTGTCCAGATGCATATGTTTCCTTCTCAGCAAGTTTCTGTTGTTAAGTCTGTCATGAAGTAGAAGCCAGAAGAAAATCTTGTGTCTAAGTCTGTTGGAGGTCTTCGAGATCCATTTGAACAGGAAATTGCTTTCATTCTTGGGTCAAATAGCTTTATGCATTTTAATTGAGGAGTAGTGTTGGCCTTGCCCCGTGCCCTTCCATTCATCATTTCTTTGATCACTCCGATGTGTATTGACAAGTCACGATACAAGTGTGTAAAAATATAAAAATAATTTAGCATGTCCCCATAACATATAACACCATATGACAAATAATCAAACTAAACTTGAATAACACCTTAAGAAACAGAAATGATAAATTTGACACTGATCATGCTAATGGGCCAAATGTATGGCCCAATCTAAAATGAGTAATATTCATGGCATGATTTTAGTTTTTGTTTCTGAAGTTGTAGGTCTAATTCAAACCTGAAATTTCGAGACATGATAGATGTATGTTTTACATACATACTAAGTTATCTTCAGATTTCTGAAACAATTGTAGAGCGAATTTTAGGCGATTGGTGCACCGATAGCACCACGTGGATGAGTGCACTAGATGTTCGCTCAGAGGGCATCAGGTGGAGCCAACTTCTTCAGAAAGCATAGTAGTACTTGTAATCGCTGCTACCCAGTGTCCACGATACCTGCATGCAAATGGCTTCAAAATGTGGCCATGCACATGCAGTGTTGTTTCCGACCGAGTTGAGGCATACCAGAACTGGTCATCCCCATCAGGCAATCACAAGAATAGTTGCAGCACCGAGCGCCGTACAGTAACGAAGAAGGCCGACCGGTTTGCCCCGGTGCGCGGTGCGGCAGCAGCAGCAGGTTGGTGCGATATCGAGTTGTGGAGCACGAAAGCACTCGCAGCAGGTCGGGCTGCACATGGATGCGCGTACTTACGAAAACGGTCTCTGGTGGCGGTGGCGGCCAGCGCGGAGACGCGGGCCCAGCCCATCCAAATTGCGTTTGTATCCATCTGAGCCAGTACAGAGCTAGGTACTAGTACGTACACAGCGGTACGCCTGGACCGATTTGTACTCCCTCCGGTCCTTTTTACTCTACACATTGAATTTGCTGAAAGTCAAACTTTACTAAATTTGACCAAATTTATATTAGAAATTATTAGCATCTATAGTATCTAATAAATATAATATGAAAATATATTCCAAGATGAATCTAATGATATTGGTGTTGTTATGTGAATGTCTATAATTTTTTATATAAACTTGGTCAAAGTTAGATGAGATTAACTTCGGACAAATCTAATATGCAGCGTAAAAATGACCGGAGGGAGTACTACTACTACGGTGCAATCAAGCATTCAAGCCTGGACAGATTTGTTCATCGGCCCTGTTTGAATCTATGAGTTAGAGTTAGTTTGTGCTAGTTCGGATTTAAAGCTCTAAAACATTCAAACATGAAGGCTTGTTTGAGTTAATTACATCTAACCCATCCAAAAAAACTATTCAATCAAGAGGTGCTAATTGGAGCTAGTAACTCTAACCTCTAACGTACTGCTCACATACCGAAGCAAAGACCACTCACGTACTGCTCAGAGCAAAAGCCGGTGAAACCCAGAGCCAAGGCGCCACTTTTCGCCATGTTCCAAACCTTCGCACACCACACGCAAAGACGGAAGGAAAGCGAGGGCAAAGCGACGATGCCCCCGGTCGCGCTCCGCCTTTGTTCCCCAAAGCAGAGGACCGACCCTACCCTACCCCCCGTAGCCGCTCCATCGCCGGTGCTGGACGCCACGCGCACCGTGGTGCGCCGCGCACAGAGGCAGCCTCTCAAGGCCACCATGCACTCTCGTCAACCGGCCAATCACCCAGCGCAGTGCGCCTCAAATCACGTTACGTGCGTTCAGATTATTGGCACAGTGCTCAGACGATCACGACGACCGGCAGCCCAGCCGAGCGCTATAAGTACACTGTTCTCCAGTGTCTCTCTCTGCCACTGAGCTCGACCGCATCCGTCACTGAAGCTGCTCTACGACTGAGTGTGCACTGCTTTGTCGTGGTAGCTGAGTTGTTGAGAGGACCGGGATGGGTTTCTTGTTGGCCGCCAGGAGCTACGTCGCTGCTGCTGCCCTCCTCTGTGTGGTTCTTCCATGCCACGCGAAGCTCTCGCCCAGGTTCTACGCCAGGACGTGCCCCAACGTGGAGGCCATCGTGCGGTCGGTGATGGCGCCGGCCGTCGCCGCGGAGCCGCGGATGGGCGCGTCCATCATTCGGCTCTTCTTCCACGACTGCTTCGTCAACGTGAGCCCGTCGCATTTCTCCTCGGCTCCACCTCGCTGGCTAGCTAGCTCCCTGAGCTTGACTGACGCGTGCGTATGTTTGTTTGCGCAGGGATGTGACGCGTCGATCCTCCTGGACGACACGCCGGCCTTCACCGGCGAGAAGAACGCCGGCGCGAACGCCAACTCCGTCCGCGGGTACGAGGTGATCGACGCCATCAAGGCGCGCGTCGAGGCGGCCTGCAAGGCCACCGTCTCCTGCGCCGACATCGTCGCGCTGGCAGCTCGCGACGCCGTCAACCTGGTGAGCGAGCGCACGTCCCGGTCCGCCGGCGGCGCACCTTACATCACAGCTCGCCATTGTGTCGCTAACGCGAAGTGACGTGCGCGGCATGCATGCAGCTCAGGGGCCCGACGTGGAACGTGCCGCTGGGCCGGAAGGACTCGCGCACGGCGACGCAGAGCGCCGCCAACGCGAACCTCCCGGGGCCCGGCGCCAGCGCCGCGTCGCTCGTGTTGGCGTTCGCGGCCAAGGGGCTCTCGGCGCGCGAGATGACGGCGCTCTCCGGCGCGCACACCGTGGGGCGGGCGCGCTGCGCCCTCTTCCGCGGCCGCATCTACAGGGAGCCCAACATCAACGCCACCTTCGCGGCGGCGCGGCGGCAGACGTGCCCGCAGGCCGGCGGGGACGGCAACCTCGCGCCGTTCGACGACCGGACGCCCGACGCGTTCGACAACGCCTACTACGCGAACCTGGTGGCGCGGCGCGGGCTGCTGCACTCGGACCAGGAGCTGTTCAACGGCGGGTCGCAGGACGCGCTGGTGAGGAAGTACAGCGGCAACGGCAAGATATTCGCCGGCGACTTCGCCAAGGCCATGGTCAAGATGGGGGGCCTCCTGCCGGCCGCCGGGACGCCCACGGAGGTCAGGTTGAACTGCAGGAGGGTTAACTAGGGATGGTTAACGATTGCCTGTCATCACACACAATTTATTATATTGGGTATAGTTAGTCTTCTTCAGCAAAATGAATTGCGCAGTGCATACACTTTTTCTGACTGAAACAGAGGAGAAGACGCTACTAAAGAAAAGCATGTCGAAGGATACGCCTGTCAAAAGTGAAAACGCGTACCTTGGTGCTCCAGCAATTTGTGTGGGTAGCTGCCCTGGTTATCACTTGTCGGTGAGCTCGCACTAGTGGCAGAGTGCACTGCATTGCCTGCGGATGAGAGTCTGTCGTCAACCTTTGCTAATGAGCAGCACCTGCAAGAGTTCTACTAGTAGTACCTTTCTTGAGCTACCTTTGCACGTTTCCTTGGGCACGTAGCTTCTTCAGGTAATGAGTGCTGTAAAACCGTTTTCCCCGTAAAACAGAAAGTATTGCGAAAAGTTTTGACTGTGTCAAAGCGCCCCCGGTTTTTATCCCACCCCCGAATAGTCTATTCAGAATTTGAATGGACTAAAAGCTTGTAGCACACGAGCTAATGTACAAAGTTAACCACTGATTTCCGCTCGCCAAGCTTAACGAGCTTTTTCCGTGAAGAGAACCTAACGAGACTAACAGACAAGCTAATGAGTTTCATGAGCATTCATTAAACTCGTTAGTACCACACAACACATATCATTGTTTTAAAGCGTCAATGTTTGTATGGCATCTCAAGTTCATAACCCATCAATTTAATTCAATGGACCAAATATGAGACAGCAAACTAGCGCACCCCATCATGTAGTCAGAATCCTCCTTCCTAAAAATCATACCCACACTCTCGAAAGCTCAAGATTGAGAGGGCATTCCTTTGGCCCGGTTCGGATAAGAGGACCGTGCGAAGTGCAAGGTCAACTAGAAGGTGGCTTGCCGTCCTACGGAGTACCGCGGCCTCCAAGTTCTCAACATTGAAAATTTTGTCCGTGCATTAGGGCTAAGATGGTCATGGTATGAATGGAAGAAGCCAAACAAATTATGGGTGGGACTTGATAACCCATACAATGGCGCCAAAACATCTTTATGGGATTCCCCATGGCTACTTGGGCGGAAGCCAAGGATATTGCTCCACAAATTTTTGAGGCCTCGAGCAGAGATAATTGGAAAGTACGGGAGGCTCTCAACGGGAATGCTTGGATACTTAAGACTAATCATGACACTGTCATCTTCGGTGCCCACATCCGCGAATTCTTCACCTTTGGATGCTTATGCGCGACTTTCATCTTGATGAGCAAACCGAGATGAAACTGTTTGAAAGCATTAGAACGATGGGATCTACTCGGCAGCCACTACATATAGGGCTCAATTGCTGGGATTGATGCTCTCCCCATGGACTTTATGGTTTCAAAAGTTTGGGCCCCTCCCAAAGTTAAATTCTTCGCATGGTTGGCTCTTCAAGATCGGATTTGGGCCGCGACCGGTTGGAGAAGCGCGGTTGAGAGGATTGAGGCATTTGCCCCTTTGCAAAACTGAACAGGAAACGGGCCCACACCTCTCATCCTATGATACGACTCAAGTGGTGTTGAAACGATTTTTGGGTTGGCCTGATCTTTCACCACGCGCCAACTGTTGTACTAGTAGAAGCAATCTTGCAGGAAAAAGAAAACGCAATGGATCTTGTTGGAATCGGAAGAGATTGTGGATGTGTACGTGGAGGAGACTAGTAGCATACTAGATGGATGAATGGATTGTAGAGATGAATAGCGGCTGGAAGATGTACGTGGTAGTAGTAGTACTAGTATAGATTCAGGGGATTAAGCTAATACCTATTAGCAGCGGCGATGACAATGAAGTAATTAGCAGATGGATAATAAGCACTAGTAGAAGTATATGGAGAAGAACAGGAAGCTAGATCGACCCTTGTAGATCAAGAATCAAACCGAAACTTGCGCCTTGACGATCGACGTCGCCCAAACACATGCAATGATCAAACCCTGATTAGGGAACGTATGAGCACAGATACGCGGGCATCGCTAGATGCATGTTCTGAGTATTTTTGCCAAAACTAAAACCTAACTTTTACATGGCCATATGACCTTTTTTTATAGGTGCATGCAGGCAACTTGGGCTAAACCCGACTCACATCACGACACAGACGGGGCTCAACGAAAATACAAGAAAACACTCAACAGGATAAAAAACACACACCATAATAAAACTAGGAGACCTTCACTTAAGCTTGTTTTTCTGGCTAAACTTGCAGTAGTTGTTTGGGGTTCTAAAGCAAGGCTCCACTTCATCCGAAGGGATTAAATTAGCTGGCATCTCTTCAATTACAACCCTGGTGATACTTGGATCCCTGAATATTGGCTTTTGCATGCCTTGGTTAGTACGTGAGCAAGGTAGGGAGCCTAATATACCTTTTTGATTTGTTGAATGTGACACCCTCCTTTGACGTAGAGCCGGGACCACATACTTCTGCATCGTTTTTCCATAGCCAGCCTCTGGCCTAGAAAATATTTTACTTGGCAGTAATGGAGGAACCACAAGAGTACTTGCGGTGTCCGTATCATCCTCTCCCCCTTCAAGCGAAACGGTCCTCAGTTTCGGTGCACTCTTCAAAATCTCCTTGTTTTCAAACACATGATCACTCTTTATTGCATTGTTACCCATGGGCTGCAGCACACGTCTGATGCCAACATCTCGAAACACATAAGTGTTGGATCTCCCCTCATGTATAGCATGGTGATCATATTGCCACGGTCGACCCAATAGCAACTGACACACATCCATTAGCACAACATCGCAAATCACCTCATCATAATATGTGCCAATATTGAACTTTACACGTACCTTGTGAGTCACCTTCAGATGTCCGGAGTTGTACAACCACTCAATGCAATGTGGCTGCGGATGTGGCCATGTCTTCAATCCTAAAGCATCCACCACACGCTTGCTTATGATGTTGGTGTAGCTCCCTCCATCAATAATCAACTTGCAATACTTGTTGTTGATTCAGACATTGTGACTGAAAATTTTTCCACCGCTGTCCCGAGCTTGGAATTTGATCCTCTTTAGCTCGTTGCACCATGATGCATGGCAGATCACATGATAGGATTAGATTCACTTTCCCCTTCCTTGGGCTCATCAGACTCTGGGGCAGTTTTGTATTTGGAAACATATCCATCATTAACAAGGAGCACTCTCTTATTGTTCGGACAATCAATGCGTCTGTGTCCCCTACCTCCACATCTGTAACACACAATCTCACTAGTACGCATAGCAGACTGCGCACTTGAATCAGCCCTTGAAGCCACTTTGCTCGCGGCCATAGATTCTTTGCTCATCTCCTTGTGATCGGTAGCAGCTGACCTATAGGATGAAACTGGCTTGACATTATCATCGTCATGCGAATAGGAACGTCGCCCCTGATGACCCACAAGTATAGGGGATCTATCGTAGTCCTTTCGATAAGTAAGAGTGTCGAACCCAACGAGGTGCAGAAGGAAATGATAAGCAGTTTTCAGTAAGATATTCTCTGCAAGCACTGAAATTATCGGTAACAGATAGTTTTGTGATAAGGTAATTGGTAATGAGTAACAAGTGTAAATAAAGTGCATAAAGATGGCCCAATACTTTTTGTAGCAAAGGACAAGCCTGGACAAACTCTTATATGAAGGAAAGCGCTCCCGAGGACACATGGGAATTATCGTCAAGCTAGTTTTCATCATGATTATATGATTCGCGTTCGGTACTTTGATAATTTGATATGTGGGTGGACCGGTGCTTGGGTACTGCCCTTACTTAGACAAGCATCCCACTTATGATTAACCCCCATTGCAAGCATACGCAACTACAACAGAGGTATTAAGGTAAACCTAACCATAGCATGAAACATAATGATCCAAATCAGCCCCTTACGAAGCAACGCATAAACTAGGGTTTAAGCTTCTGTCACTCTAGCAACCCATCATCTACTTATCTTCCCAATGCCTCCCTCTAGGTCCAAACAATGATGAAGTGTCATGTAGTCGACGTTCACATGACACCACTAGAGGGATGCCAACATACATCTCATCAAAATATCGAATGAATACCAAATTCACATGACTACTAATAGTAAGACTTCTCCCATGTCCTCAGGAACAAACGTAACTACTCACAAAGCATATTCATGTTCATAATCAGAGGGGTATTAATATGCATAATGGATCTGAACATATAATCTTCCACCAAGTAAACCAACTAGCGTCAACTACAAGGAGTAATCAACACTACTAGCAACCCACAGGTACCAATCTGAGGTTTGGATACAAAGATTGGATACAAGAGATGAACTAGGGTTTGAGATGAGATGGTGCTGGTGAAGATTTTGATGGAGATTGACCCCCTCCCCATGAGAGGATCGTTGGTGATGACGATGGCGATGATTTCCCCCTCCAGGAGGGAAGTGTCCCCGGCAGAACAGCTCCGCCAGAGCCCTAGATTGGTTCCGCCAAGGTTCCGTCTCATGGCGGCGGAGTTTCGTCCCGTAAGCTTGCTTATGATTTTTTTTCTCGGACGAAAGACTCCATATAGCAGAAGATGGGCATCGGAGGGCCACCAGGGGGCCCAGGCAGGGGGCGCGCCCCCACCCTCGTGGATGGTGGGTGGCCTCGTTTGGTACTTCTCGCGCTCAGTATTTTTTATATATTCTGGAAATAACTTCCGTGAAGTTTCAGGACTTTTGGAGCTGTGCAGAATAGGTCTTTAATATTTGCTCCTTTTCCATCCAGAATCCCAGTTGCCGGCATTCTCCCTCTTCATGTAAACCTTGTAAAATAAGAGATAATAGGCAAAAGTATTGTGACATAATGTGTAATAACAACCCATAATGCAATAAATATCGATATAAAAGCATGATGCAAAATGGACGTATCAGCCCCATGCTGAAATTGGTGCGGCCTTTGGAAACTTGCTTTGCTTTTACCCACTGTTCGGCACGCTCTGCTTGATGAAGAAGCTCTTGCATATCATTATACTGCATCAAATCAACACGATCGCGTATATCCTCATTCAGCCCCTCAAAGAAACGTTTCATTGTTGCATCATCAGACGCATGCACATTAGTTCTGATCATCAGAACTTGCATCTGTTGGTAAGTCATGGCTCCTTGAACAAGACGTCGAAGCTTTGTGTGTTGCTCCTTCTCGAAATAAGCTGGCACAAAGCAAGCACGCATTGTACGCTTCATCTCATGCCACGATTCTGGTCGTGCATCATTGCGGTTGAGTTGATCCCACCAAATTAATGCATAACCTAAAAATTCAAGAGAAGCAAATTGAATCTTCCGCTCCTCGGAGTAACGGTGGTTATAAAAAATCTGCTCCACACGCATCTCCCACTCAAGATACTCCTCAGGACCGGCCTTGCCTGTGAACGAAGGTATAGTATTTTTTATTCTACCAATACCTCCGTCCTCGTCCTCATCGCGGCGCCGCCTTGGTCCATCATCACGGGGACGAGCATCCTGTCGTGGTCCGTGAGCCAAGTCGCCACGAGCATCAGAATCATCCTCGGACTCAGCATCATTATCGTCATTAGCAACGTCCGCGTCATGGACATGTCGAGGTGCTCGCTGCTGCAGGGCATGTTGTGCCCTTGCTGGAGCAGCCACGCCGTTGCCCTTGCCTCTAGGAGACGGAGGGCTGCCTGCATGGCCTGGAACCCGTCGGTCACCGTCTCGTCGTGGGCCTTCATGCAGTTGTCGAAGTGCTGATATGTAGCCTTGAACATAGCACGGACACCTGGGTCCAGATCGGGACCATATTGCAGCGGCCCGTCATCCTCCCGCACCTCATCCTCGTCACGCTTGCTTGCGGTTGACATCATGCGTAGTGACAAACCTCGCACTCTCTGATACCAGTGCTACCTCTTGAGCACTGCGTTGGTTTTCCCTTGAAGAGGAAAGGGTGATGCAGTAAAGTAGCGTAAGTATTTCCCTTAGTTTTTGAGAAGCAAGGTATCAATCCAGTAGGAGATCACGCTCAAGTCCCACGCACCTACGCAAACAAATAAGAACCTCGCAACCAACGCGATAAAGGGGTTGTCAATCCCTTCACGGTCACTTACGAGAGTGAAATCTGATAGATATGATAATATAATATTTTTGGTATTTTTATGATAAAGAGAAATAAAGATGCAAAGTAAAATAAACGTCAAAAGAAATAACTAAGTGTTGGAAGATTAATATGATGGAAGATAGACCCGGGGGCCATAGGTTTCACTAGTGGCTTCTCTCAAGAGCATAAGTATTACAGTGGGTAAACGAATTACTGTTGAGCAATTGATAGAATTGAGAATAATTATGAGAATATCTAGGTATGATCATGTATATAGGCATCACATCCACGACAAGTAGACCGAAACGATTCTGCATCTACTACTATTACTCCACACATCGACCGCTATCCAGCATGCATCTAGAGTATTAAGTTCATAAGAACATAGTAATGTTTTAAGTAAGATGACATGATGTAGAGGGATAAACTCATGCAATATGATATAAACCCCATCTTTTTATCCTCGATGGCAACAATACAATACATATCGGTTCCCATTCTGTCACTGGGATCGAGCACCGCAAGATTGAACCCAAAGCTAAGCACGTCTACCATTGCAAGAAAGATCAATCTAGTAGGCCAAACCAAGCTGATAATTCTAAGAGACTTGCAAAGATAAACCAATCATACATAAAAGAATCCAGAGAAGATTCAAATATTGTTCATAGATAAACTGGATCATAAACCCACAATTCATCGGATCTCGACAAACACACCGCAAAAGAAGATTACATCGAATAGATCTCCAAGAAGATCGAGGAGAACTTTGTATTGAGATCCAAAGAGAGAGAAGAAGCCATCTAGATAATAACTATGGATGCGTAGGTCTGAAATAAACTACTCACACATCACCGGAGAAGCCATGGAGTTGATGTAGAGGCCCTCCGTGATCAATGCCCCCTCCGGCGGGGCTCCGGAAAAGGCCCCAAGATGGGATCTCTCGGGTACAGAAGGTTGGGGTGGTGGAATTAGGTTTTCGCGGTGCTCCTGGATGTTTGGGGGTACGTGGATATATATAGGAGGAAGAAGTACGTCGGTGGAGCAATGAGGGGCCCACGAGGGTGGAGGGTGCGTCCAGGGAAGGTAGGCGCACCCCCCTGCCTCGTGCCTTCCTCGATCGTTTCTTGACGCCCACTCCAAGTCTCCTGGATCACGTTTGTTGAGAAAATCACGTTCATGAAGGTTTCATTCCGTTTGGACATCGTTTGATATTCCTTTTCTGCGAAACCCTAAAATAAAGCCCATTAACATCCAAAATAGATAATATAATAGCAATTTGGGCTCGGCCTCCGGTTAGTAGGTTAGTCCCAAAAATGATATAAAAGTGTAAAATAAAGCCCATTAACATCCAAAATAGATAATATAATAGCATGGAGCAATCAATAATTATAGATACGTTGGAGACGTATCAAGCATCCCCAATCTTAAGTCCTGCTCGTCCTCGAGTAGGTAAATGATAAAAGAAGAATTTTTGATGTGGAATGCTTTCTAACATATTTCTCAATGTAATTTTTCTTTATTGTGGCATGAATGTTCAGATCCGAAAGATTTAAGATAAAAGTTTAATATTGACATAAAAATAATAATACTTCAAGCATACTAACTAAGCAATCATGTCTTCTCAAAATAACATGGCCAAAGAAAGTTATCCCTACAAAGTCATATAGTGTGGCTATGCTCTATCTTCACCACACAAAATATTTAAATCATGCACAACCCCGATGACAAGCCAAGCAATTGTTTCATACTTTTGATGTTCTCAAACTTTTTCAATCTTCACGCAATATATGAGCGTGAGCCATGGATATAGCACCATATGTGGAATAGAATGGTGGTTGTGGAGAAGACAAAAAGGAGAAGATAGTCTCACATCAACTAGGCATATCAATGGGCTATGGAGATGCCCATTAATAGATATTAATGTGAGTGAGTAGGGATTGACATGCAACGGATGCACTAGAGCTATAAGTGTATGAAATCTCAACAAAAGAAACTAAGTGGGTGTGCATCCAACTCGCTTGCTCATGAAGACCTAGGGCATTTTGAGGAAGCCCATCCTTGGCATATACAAGCCAAGTTCTATAATGAAAAATTCCCACTAGTATATGAAAGTGATATCATAGGAGACTCTCTATCATGAAGATCATGGTGCTAATTTGAAGCACAAGTGTGGAAAAAGGATAGTAGCATTGTCCCTTCTCTCTTTTTCTCTCAATTTTTTGGGCCTTCTTTTTTTTGGCCTCTTTTTTTTCGTCCGGAGTCTCATCCCGACTTGTGGGGGAATCATAGTCTCCATCATCCTTTCCTCACTTGGGACAATGCTCTAATAATGATGACCATCACACTTTATTTACTTACAACTCAAGAATTACAACTCAATACTTAGAATAAAATATGACTCTATGTGAATGCCTCCGGCGGTGTACCGGGATGTGCAATGATGCATGAGTGACATGTATGAAGAATTATGAACGGTGGCTTTGCCACAAATACGATGTCAACTACATGATCATGCAAGCAATATGACAATGATGAAGCGTGTCATAATAATGGAACGGTGGAAATTTGCATGGCAATATATCTCGGAATGGCTATGGAAATGCCATAATAGGTAGGTATGGTGGCTGTTTTGAGGAAGGTATATGGTGGGTGTATGATACCGGCGAAAAGTGCGCGATATTAGAGAGGCTAGCAATGGTGGAAGGGCGAGAGTGCGTATAATCCATGGACTCAACATTAGTCATAAAGAACTCACATACTTATTGCAAAAATCTATTAGTTATCAAAACAAAGTATTACGCGCATGCTCCTAGGGGGATAGATTGGTAGGAAAAGACCATCGCTTGTCCCCGACCGCCATTCATAAGGAAGACAATCAATAAATAAATCATGCTCCGACTTCATCACATAACAGTTCACCATATGTGCATGCTACGGGAATCACAAACTTCAACACAAGTATTTCTCAAATTCACAACTACTCAACTAGCATGACTCTAATATCACCATCTCCATATCTCAAAACAATTATCAAGTATCAAACTTCTCCTAGTATTCAATGCACTTCTATGAAAGCTTTTATATTAAAGCAAATTTCCATGTTGTTCTAAAGGACTCTCAAAATAATATAAGTGAAGCATGAGAGTTCAACAATTTCTATAAAATAAAGCACCGCCGTGCTTAAAAAGATATAAGTGAAGCACTAGAGCAAAAACTATATAGCTCAAAAGATATAAGTGAAGCACATAGAGTATTCTAATAAATTTCAAATCATGCGAGTCTCTATCAAAAGGTGTGTACATCAAGGATGATTTTGGTAAACTAAAAAGAAAATACTCAAATCATACAAGACGCTCCAAGCAAAACACATATCATGTGGTGAATAAAAATATAGCTCCAAGTAAAGTTACCGATAGACGAAGACGAAAGAGGGGATGCCTTCTGGGGCATCCCCAAGCTTAGGCTTTTTGGTGTCCTTGAGTTTTACCTTGGGGTGCCATGGGCATCCCCAAGCTTAGGCTTTTTCCACTCTTTGTTCCATAATCCATCAAATATTTACCCAAAACTTGAAAACTTCACAACACAAAACTCAAAATAGAAAATATCATGAGCTCCGTTAGCGAAAGAAAACAAAACACCACTTCAAGGTACTGTAATGAACTCATTATTTATTTATATTGGTGTTAAACCTACTGTATTCCAACTTCTCTATGGTTTATAAACTCTTTTACTAGCCATAGATTCATCAAAATAAGCGAACAACACACAAAAAACAGAATCTATCAAAAACAGAATAGTCTGAAGTAATCTGTAGCTAACGCAACTTCTGGAACCCCAAAAATTCTAAAATAAATTTTTGTACATGAGGAATTTATCTGTTAATCATATTAAAAAATAATTAAATAAATATCACTTTCCAAATAAAAATGGCAGCAATCTCGCGAGCTCTAAAGTTTCTGTTTTTACAGCAAGATCAAAAAGACTTTCCTCAAGTCTTCCCAACGGTTCTACTTGGCACAGACACTAATTAAACACAAAAAACGCAACCAAAACAGGGGCTAGGTAAATTATTTATTATTAAACAGGAGCAGAAATCAAGGAATAAAAATAAAATTGGGTTTCCTCCCAACAAGCGCTATCGTTTAACGCCCCTAGCTAGGCATAAAAGCGAAGATAGATCTAGGTATTGCCATCTTTGGTAGGCAATCCATAAGTGGCTCTCATAATAGATTCATATGGTAATTTAAATTTATTTATAGGGAAGTGTTCCATGCCTTTCTTTAATGGAAATTGGAATTTAATATTCCCTTCCTTCATATCAATAACTGCACCAATCGTTCTAAGGAAAGGTCTACCAAGAATAATAGGACATGAGGGATTGCAATCTATATCAAGAACAATGAAATCTACGGGCACATAGTTCCTATTTGCAACAATAAGAAAATCATTAATTCTTCCCATAGGTTTCTTAATAGTGGAATCCGCAAGGTGCAAGTTTAAAGAGCAATCATCAAAATCACGGAAACCTAGCAAATCACACAAAGTTTTTGGAATCATGGAAACACTAGCACCCAAATCACACAAAGCATAACACTCATGATATTTAATTTTAATTTTTATTGTAGGTTCCCACTCATCATACAGTTTTCTAGGGATAGAAACTTCCAAGTCAAGTTTTTCTTCATAAGATTGCATCAAAGCATCAACGATATGTTTAGTGAAAGCTTTATTTTGACTATAAGCATGAGTATAATTTAGCACGGATTGCAACAAGGAAATACAATCTATCAAAGAGCAATTATCATAAATAAATTCCTTGAAATCCAAAATAGTGGGTTCATTGCTATTTAAAGTTTTAACCTCTTCAATCCCACTTTTAACAATTTTTGCATCAAGATCTAAAAATTCCGAATTTTTGGAACGCCTTCTAGGTAAAGGTGGCTCATCTTCAGTCCCATCATTATCAAGATTCATATTTCAAAACAAGGATTTAATAGGGGACACATCAATAACTTTTAGATCTTCATCATTATTATCATGAAAACTAGAAGAACACGCTTTCACAAAGCAATCTTTCTTAGCATGCATCCTAGCGGTTCTTTCTTTGCACTCCTCAATGGAAATTCTCATGGCTTTGAGAGACTCATTGATATCATGCTTAGGTGGAATTGATATAAGTTTCAAAGAATCAACATCAAGAGAAATTATATCACGTTCCTAGCCAACTCATCAATCTTAAGCAATTTTTCTTCAATCAAAGCATTGAAATTCTTTTGTGAACTAATAAATTCTATAATATTAGATTCAAAATCAGAGGGTATCTTACTATAATTTCCATAAGAATTTTTGTAGGAATTACCATAATTATTAGAGGAATTACTAGGAAACGTCCTAGGATTAAAATTACCTCTATACGCATTATTACCAAAATTGTTCGTACCAGCAAAATTCACATCCATAGATTCATTATTATTCTCAATCAAAGTAGACAAAGGCATATCACTAGGATCAGTAGGAGCACTCTTATTAGCAAACAATTTCATAAGTTCATCCATCTTTCCACTCAAAACATTAATCTCTTCTATTGCATGCACTTTTTTACTGGTAGATCTTTCGGTATGCCATTGAGAATAATTAACCATAATATTGTCTAGGAGTTTAGTAGCTTCTCCTAAAGTGATTTCCATAAAAGTGCCTCCCGCGGCCGAATCTAAAAGATTTCTAGAAGAAAAATTCAATCCGGCATAAATTTTTTGTATAATCATCCAAAGATCCAAACCATGTGTAGGGCAATTACGTATCATTAATTTCATCCTCTCCCAAGCTTGTGCAACATGTTCATGATCAAGTTGCTTAAAATTCATAATATCGTTTCTAAGAGAGATGATCTTAGCGGGAGGAAAATACTTAGAGATAAAAGCATCTTTGCGCTTATTCCATGAATCAATACTATTTTTAGGCAAAGACGAAAACCAAGCTTTAGCACGATCTCTAGGCAAAAACGAAAATAGCTTAAGTTTAACAATATCATTATGCACATCTTTCTTATTTTGCATATCACACAAATCAACAAAGTTGTTTAGATGGGTAGCGGCATCTTCACTAGGAAGGCCAGAAAACGGATCTTTCATGATAAGATTCAGCAAAGCAGTATTAATTTCACAAGATTCAGCATCGGTAAGAGGAGCAATCGGAGTGCTAATAAAATCATTACTATTGGTATTGGCAAAGTCACACAATTTGGTATTATATTGAGCCATCGTGACAAGCGAGCAATCCAACACACAAGAAAACAAGAAACAGGCAAAAAATCAAATAGAAAAAGAGAAGGGGAACGAAAAAAGAGAGCAAATAAAACGGCAAGGGTGAAGTGGGGGAGAGGAAAACGAGAGGCAAATGGAAAATAATGTAATGCGGAGGATAAGAGTTGTGATGGGTACTTGGTATGTCTTGACTTGGCGTAGATCTCCCCGGCAACGGCGCCAGAAATCCTTCTTGCTACCTCTTGAGCATTGCGTTGGTTTTCCCTTGAAGAGGAAAGGGTGATGTAGTAAAGTAGCGTAGGTATTTCCCTCAGTTTTTGAGAACCAAGGTATCAATCCAGTAGGAGATCACGCTCGAGTCCCACGCACCTACACAAACAAATAAGAACCTCACAACCAACGCGATAAAGGGGTTGTCAATCCCTTCACGGTCACTTACGAGAGTGAAATCTGATAGATATGATAAGATAATATTTTTGGTATTTTTATGATAAAGAGAAATAAAGATGCAAAGTAAAATAGACGGCAAAAGAAATAACTAAGTATTGGAAGATTAATATGATGGAAGATAGACCCGGGGGCCATAGGTTTCACTAGTGGCTTCTCTCAAGAGCATAAGTATTACGGTGGGTACACGAATTATTGTCGAGCAATTGATAGAATTGAGAATAATTATGAGAATATCTAGGTATGATCATGTATATAGGCATCACGTCCGTGACAAGTAGACCGAAACGATTCTGCATCTACTACTATTACTCCACACATCGACCGCTATCCAGCATGCATCTAGAGTATTAAGTTCATAAGAACAGAGTAATACTTTAAGTAAGATGACATGATGTAGAGGGATAAACTCATGCAATATGATATAAACCCCATCTTTTTATCCTCGATGGCAACAATACAATACGTGTCGGTTCCCTTTCTGTCACTGGGATCGAGCACCGCAAGATTGAACCCAAAGCTAAGCACTTCTCCCATTGCAACAAAGATCAATCTAGTAGGCCATACCAAACTGATAATTCGAAGAGACTTGCAAAGATAAACCAATCACACATAAAAGAATTCAGAGAAGATTCAAATATTGTTCATAGATAAACTGGATCATAAACCAAAAATTCATCGGATCTCGACAAACACACCGCAAAAGAAGATTACATCGAATAGATCTCCAAGAAGATCGAGGAGAACTTTGTATTGAGATCCAAAGAGAGAGAAGAAGCCATCTAGCTAATAACTATGGACCCGTAGGTCTGAAATAAACTACTCACGCATCACCGGAGAGGCCATGGAGTTGATGTAGAGGCCCTCCGTGATCAATGCCCCCTCCGGCGGGGCTCCGAAAAAGGCCCCAAGATGGGATCTCTTGGGTACAGAAGGTTGCGCCGGTGGAATTAGGTTTTCGTGGTGCTCCTGGATGTTTTGGGGGTACGTGGATATATATAGGAGGAAGAAGTACGTCGGTGGAGCAACGAGGGGCCCACGAGGGTGGAGGGCGCGCCCAGGGAAGGTAGGCGCGCCCCCTGCCTCGTGCCTTCTTCAATCGTTTCTTGACGCCCACTCCAAGTCTCGTGGATCACGTTTGTTGAGAAAATCACGTTCCCGAAGGTTTCATTCCGTTTGGACTCCATTTGATATTCCTTTTCTGCGAAACCCTAAAATAGGCTAAAAAACAGCAATTTGGGCTGGGCCTCCAGTTAGTAGGTTAGTCCCAAAAATGATATAAAAGTGTAAAATAAAGCCCATTAACATCCAAAATAGATAATATAATAGCATGGAGCAATCAAAAATTATAGATGCGTTAGAGATGTATCAACCAGCTGATACGGCTCAAGTGGCGTTGAGACGATTTTTGGGTTGGCCTGATCTTTCACCATGCGCCAACTGTTGTACTAGCAGAAGCAATCTTGTAGGAAAAAGAAAACGCAATGGATCTAGTTGGAAGCGGAAAAGATTGTGGATGTGTACATGGAGGAGACTAGTAGCAGACTAGATGGATGGATGGATTGTAGAGATGAACAACGGCTGGAAGATGTACGTGGTAGTAGTAGTACTAGTATAGATGCAGAGGATTAAGCTAATAGCTATTAGCGGCTGCGACGATGTCGGAGTAATTAGCACATGGATAATAAGCACTAGTAGAAGTATATGGAGAATAACAGGAAGCTAGATCGACCCTTGTAGATCAAGAATCAAACCGAGACTTGCGCCTTGACGATCGACGTCGCCCAAACACATCACTACAAAAAAAAGACACGTCCGTGACATTTTGGGCCGAACGAATTTTTTTTCTGTCATACATATGACACTTCTATGACGATAATTGTGGCAAAACCCTGTATCATCATAGATGTGGTGGGATCCTACTTCGATGACAAAAAATCATGACAGAAAATGGGCTTTTCGTCCTGGGCGGGCCGGAGACGCAGCTGCATGACATTCTTTGGGCCGTCCATGACGGAAAAAACCGTGGTAGAAGCGAGGGGGAGGAAAATTTCGGGGAGTTCCCGGTTACGGTGGGAGGTCGGGGGCCGAGTGATGCGCGTTTCTCTCGTACACGTACGCGCGTGTGTGCGAGGCGTTGGCTCTAACTGAACCCGAGCGAGGCGTTGGGATCTAACTGAACCCGAGCGATTGCACTGTAGGCTACGCGTTACTAAACCCGAGTGATCGATCGATGGCTGTTAACTGAACCCGATCGAGCGATTCCTTCGCTACTGCTGCTAACTGAAGCCGATCGATGCTGCCTCTGGATGAACAGTGAGCGTTGCGTGGGGGGGGGGGGGGGGGGGGAACAGTTCCCGGTGGGGTGGATGAACAGGACCCCGTGGTGTTGCCTCTGGATGAACATGACCCCGATCGATCGAGCCGGTTGGGGCTGGATGAACATGACCCCGTGGAGGGCTGGATGAACAGGACCACCCCGTGGAGGGCAGGATGAACGGTAGACGGTGGAGGGCAGGATGAACAGTAGCCCTTGGAGGGGTGGTTGAATAGGAGCCCATGGAGAGGGCTGGTTGAACAGTAGCCGGTGGAGTAGCGCACGGTGGAGGCTGGATGAACAGGAGCCCGTGGATGAACAGTCGCAGGTGGAGGCTGGAGGAGGTCGACGGTGGATGACCAGTAGCTCGTGGAGGCTGGAGGGGGTCGACGGTGGAGATGAAGAGTATCCCGTGGAGTCCCGTTTTGCGGTACGCCACACCCCTCCCGATGAAGAGGACCCCGTTTCGACCGTAGGAGGTCCGTTTCGTCCGTTTTGTTGTACGCCACACCCCTCCCGATGAACAGGACCCCCGTTTCAACCGTAGGAGGTCTGTTTCCTCCGTTTTGCGGTACGCCAGACCCCTCCCGATCAAAAGGACCCCGTTTCGAACGTGGCTGGTTGAACACAAGGCCGTTTCCTTCGTTCTGCGGTACGCCAAGCCTTGTTTCCATCGCTTGTTCCGTCCAAGCCCTCCCGATGAACACGACGCATTCCGTTGCCTCCTCATGAACACGACACATTCCGTTTCCTCCCCATGAACACGACGACGACGCTGTTTCTCCGTTCCGACCCAGCCATGTACATGAGCCCTGGCTGTACGTATGCGCGAGTAGGCTTTCGAGACCCCACCCGTATGTACACATACGTGGTCGTATTTTCTTTCTTGCACCCTGGCCGCTGTACGTACGTGTAAATGCTATGTGCGCGCCTCTACTACGACACGTGCGCGCCTCTACATCGACCAGTATGTACGTACACGTTCGCGACCAGAATGACAACGCTACGTACGCTTCGACCAGGTGGGTCCCGACTGTCAGGCACTTCCTTGCGTGCGAAGATGTAGCTGGTGGGTCCTAGCAGTCAGGGGGCGAATCTTTTTTTTGCCTGGACGCACTTCCTCGCGTGCGAAGATGTAGCTGGTGGGTCCCAGCAGTCAGGGGGAAACGTTTTTTCGCGAAATACAGTGGCCCGTCCGGTGGGTCCTAACTGTCAGGTGGAGGAATCATTATTTTCCACGTAATAAGGAGGCACTTCCTTGCTGCGGCCCTGGACCCAGCTGTCAGCCTCTCCACGTACAGTCCACGTCCGATGGAAGTCGTTCCTTGACCACGTTGACCACGCCGCGCCGAGAGCACCAGGGCGGTGGACGACGGTGAGGCCTAGGAAGGGGAAGACACGGAGGCAGGGAAGACTCGGCAGTTGTTTCCCACGTGTAGGGGAGTACGACTGTACGAGGGTTTACTGATTCGTCTGCCGTCACTGGATAATAACAGTAGGTGTGGGTGAGTAGAGGGATGGCTTGGCCAGCGATGGGAGTACGGTCGGGCGGTGAGGCCTGCGCGGTAGCACAGCCGGCCGTGAGGAGGAGGGAGCAGGCAGTCCCGCCGGCGCTTGTTTGAGCGGCTGGAGCAGGAAGAGCAGAGATTGAAGAAGCACGACGGCCGTTGGATGGACATCCAACAGTCAGTGCTTGTGCGTCAACCTTTTTTTAGGAAAGCCTCAAATCTGTGGAAAACAGCATACAACCCATCTGCCATTATTTCTAATAATTTACAGCCCATTTGCTAATTCTTAAGGTTTTTTTTGGAGCCCATATTCTTTTTGTTAGCATTACAGCCCATATTGTGGCAACGGTTAAAAAATTATACGAAATTTTGCATATTTTGGTGCGGTCCGAACTATTTTTAATTCCGAAATTTCGACTCACATTCAAACTGATTTTAAAAATAAATGTGTATCAATATAAAATCCAACAAATTCCCCACGCATAAAAATTAATGTAATTTAAAATCTTGAAATGAAAAAAAAGATATCTGAAACTAATTGCCATTTTGATGTGTTTTAAAAATGTACAACCCATTGCTCATTACTGATGGGCCATTTTCTCGGCCAGCCGAATGAAAGCTCTCCTCGTCTTGAAAGATTTGCAGCCCAACATGCCTGACAGAGCGACTTACTTGGCAAATCACAAAAAATTGGGCTGTGGCCGTGGACCCAGCCGTCAGCCTCTCCACGTATAGTACTCTTCCGATGGAAATCGTTCCTTGACCACGTTGACCACGCCGCGCGGAGAGCACCACGGCGGTGGACGACGGCGAGGCCTAGGAAGGGGATGACGTGGCAGTGGAAGCCCGCGCGGAGAGGACTACGAGGGTTCACTGGTTCGGCTGCGGTGTGAGGCTGCCGTCGCCGCAGGGCCTGGCTAACGGTGGGAATAGTAGGGGGCGGTGAGGCCTCTGCGGTAGCACAGCCGGCCACGGGAGGCAGGAGCATGCGGCACGACCGGCGCTGCTTTGGGCGGCTGGAGCAAGAAGACCAGAGGTTGAAGAAGCACTACGGCCGTTGGATGGACATCGTACGGTCACTGGAGATAGAATCGTTCATATTGACTAAAGTTGACAAAGGCCCCCGTCCCAGTCAACTTAGTAGGCCCACAAGTCAGCCTCCCACCATGGTGGGTCCCACCAAGCAGGGGGAGTATTCATTTTTTTTGTGCGTAATAAGGAGGCACTTCCAATGGGTCCGAGCTGACAGCGGGGGGAGCGTTTTTTTCACGAAATACGCTGGCCCGTCCGGTGGGTCCGAGTAGTCAGGGGGGAAACGTTTTTTTCGCGAAATAAGGTGGCCCGTCTGGTGGGTCCCTGCTGTAAGGTGGAGGAATAATTATTTTGCGCGTAATAAGGAGGCACTTCCTTGCGGCCGTCTGGACCCAGCTGTCAGCCTCTCCACGTACAGTACTCTTCCGATGGAAGTCGGTCGTTGACCATGTTGACCACGCCGCGCTGAGAGCACCAGGGCGGTGGTCTGGACGACAGCGAGGCCTAGGAAGGGGATGACGTGGAGCCGGGGAAGACGCAACAGTGGAAGCCCGCACAGAGAGGAGTACGAGGGTTCACTGGTTCGGCTGCGGTGTGAGGCTGCCGCGCCGCAGAATAATAGAGGGTGTGGGTGAGTGGAGGGTTGGCCTGGCCAGTGGTGGGAGTAGTATGGGGGCGGTGAGGCCTCTGCGGCAGCACAGCCGGCCACGGGAGGCAGGAGCAGGAGGCACGACCGGCGCTGCTTTGGGCGGCTGGACCAAGAAGACCAGAGGTTGAAGAAGCACTACGACCGTTGGATGGACATCGTACGGTCACTGAAGCTAGAAATATTTATTATTGACTAAGTTGACAAAGCCCTTGGTACGCTCCAACTTAGTAGGCCCATAGATCAGCCTCCGAAACGGTGCGCCCCAGATGTCAGGGGGAGGAATCATTTTTTGGGCGGCCGAAGCTAAGAATATCCGAGATTGAAGAAGAAGCATGACATCCATTGGATAGACATCCAAAGGCCACTGCTGCTAGAATCGTGTGTTGACTATAATAAGTTGGCAAAGCCTTGCATACGCGTCAACTTATTTTTTTAGGGGACGCGTCACTTAGTAGGCCCACAAGTGTGTGGCAGAAAACTTATAGCCCATTTGCGTTTTGTAAGAATGTACAACCCATTTTGGAATTCTAATGGAATTTACAACAACCCATTTACAGTTTGTTAAAAGTACAGCCCATTTTCTAGCTAGGACAATGATTAATAATTTCAACCAACCGTTGAAGACAGGATTCAATAAAATTTCCCACATCTTGATGGGCTCCGAAATATTTTTATCCTGAAATTTCTAGTCAGATTAAATATAAATTTGTATTATGTAAAAATCGAACGAAACATTGCGCGCGCAACAATGAAAATTTAAGA
The DNA here is from genome assembly GCF_003073215.2 of Triticum urartu. Classification (NCBI taxonomy): domain Eukaryota; kingdom Viridiplantae; phylum Streptophyta; class Magnoliopsida; order Poales; family Poaceae; genus Triticum; species Triticum urartu. The sequence goes on along the minus strand of NC_053028.1, from coordinate 508,087,187 downwards.
TTTTCAAAATCCATAAATAATATTTTATAAAATAATTTCGTGTTTGGTGCATTTTTTTATAGTTACTGCCCAGTTTTTATAATTACACCCCATTTATTATTACTTTTAAAGCCCATTTTCCTGTTAAGCCTAATGCATCCCTCCTAGGAAAGATTTGCAGCCCAGCGGGGCAGAGAATAACAAGTTGACCTTGCTTCTGTATTCCTCAAAAAGGCGTATAGCTGGGCTAGCCATTTTCATCTTGAAAAAATTAGTATATGGGCTGGATATCTGGCCTGGGTTAGACGGGCCACAGCCCGCCCAGTTAATACCATGCTCTCCTCTGAACAACAATGAAATCATCGCCAAGAAAAACTCTGCAGTGCTCACGCCTAAAATACACAAATACTGCTCGAGCTGCTTGGTCCCAGCTGTCAGCCGCACCTTGTGCAATTCTCTCGTTTATATTGACTACATAGGTTGACAATGGTGTGGGACCGTGATGTCACAAAACTAGGAGAAAGCAAAAAAAATAGTTGTACATAATAAGGAGGCACTTGCGTACGTACGGCTATGGCCCTAGTGGGTCCCTAGTGTCATCCAGTCAAAATAAAGTCATCTCCTGAATCCTCATGTTCGTTGACGATGTTAACAATGCTCGGCGCCACGGCGAGCGCAACAACTCGAAGGACAACGGAGAGGGCCTCGCGGGCCCTATGGATGGTCTGATACAGCGCCCGCTACTCATTCACGAAGCCAGGATCATCGGACACCTATGAGCACCTTCGAGAAACTGAGACGGCATGAAACGGTAAGGCCGCACTTTGGAGATCTGGTTTATTTCAAACCTGTATTAACATACAAGTGTAATTTACTAGTCATCAAAAACAACGCGTAAAATACAGGTGTAATGAAACCGAGGGCCCGAGGTTTGTAAGTAAAACTGGCGGGTTACGCGTGTAATTTGAGAGACCAGTGTATATTTTACGAGCACTGCTATATGGACGACATTACCAGACGATACATGCACGACGTGCGTATCATGCCATCCATGGGCAAGGCTGAAACAGCAGCTAACGGCTGGATTAGCAATCGTCCGAGTGTCGTTCAGCGTTTTTATCGTGTGTCAAGTACTTTCGATATTTTACTAGTCGAAATCGACCAACCAAGCGCCTTCGCCCGAGACCATCTGCTTTAATTTACAAGCGTCAGTTTTACAAGCGGTTTTAGTTGGAAAACGACGATCCAATCACGGCCTAATATCATGAGTTGGTCGGAAGATCATATGGTTTCACGTCTAACCTACCCGACTTGTCGTATAGGCTATGAATGAAACATCAAATGATGAACTTCTTAAGCACGGAAACAACAGAAGAGGATGATCTTCTTACCAAGCAAATCACTAGCATTAGATCGACATGCAAAACAATACGAAGCATTATTCTCAGGAGGCACGGTGAACATCTCGTGATGCCGCATGCCACAACATTCCAAGCTCAACTTTGCAATCAAACACAAGGCCTGCCATTACATAGACAATATTCAGAACAAACTCTTAACACAGGAATATCTCAGTAGAGTAACTATTTACTTCTAAACTGAACACAGGAATAGAAAAAAACACTCGACGCTGCTCACAGCAAGGGCGTCCCACTCAAAAATATCAAATGCATGTCTTCTGGATAACATCAATGAGCAAATTTTGACAAGGTTTTCCAATTCCAATATATTAAACTAACGTCTTCTTGCTAACATCAATGATTAAACTTTGACAAGCTTTTCCCATTCAAAATATGTAATGCCTATGATCGTGGAGTCCTGTCATAGCTTTTATACTTGTTTGGGCACTTTTTGCCCAGGGCACTCCACGTATTGTTAAATTGCCAATGGTCTCTGCAGACTAGTCATGTCACCGGTGTCTAATAATACTCTGTAAAGCTTCTCGGTCATTCCTTCTGTAATGCAGCGCAAACAGTGACTGCTTCTTTCTGCAAAGTGGAACGACCAACTAGACCCAGTAATGTAGCAGTTTGCCTTACACATTGGCTCCTTTTGTGCAGTTCAACTAAAATCGAAGTCGGAATAAAACCGAGCTTTAATTTTGATATCCATGTAAGCAACAATAGGTATACGGGAAACAATTACTAAGAAATAATGGCTGATGACTTGTACTCCCGGAAGAAAAGCATCTACTGATCTACTTTATCTTAATGGGAAACAAAGCAGGAGAGTAGCAATTCTCCATCAGTGTGATTCATTCATATTGACTGAGACATTATCAACAATGCCTTGTTTCAACATGTATAAAGAACGACAAAGTTTATAAAGGAGGTGATGCTGAATTTGTTGTAACAAAGCAACAAGCATCATGTCTGGATTGGTCCCATTTTTGTTCACTACTTAATGGGAAAAGACAGCAATACAATAGCTTCAATTCATCATTTATTTAAAACAGTACCAATACAAGTAGCACAGCATCTCAAAACACACTGCACGATCATGTGGATGAAGGCCTGTACTGACCTTTCATGAGACGACCAACATAAAATATGAATCTACCAACACGAATAGGAAATCCAATCAAGTTTTGTGTAGTTGCACTGAAATCAAGAAAAGTTGCCGGTGTGACATTTAAGTTTTCTATAGCAACAAGTTGAATAGATATCCCTGTTTTAAGAGGCAAAAAAGAAAACAATTACTGGTCAATAAAGGAGGATGAAACATGCGGCCACAAAAAGAAGCATCTACCTTATCTTAATGGAAAACAAAGTATAGGATAGTAGCATTTCTAAAACGGTTGCATTGATTCATATTAACAGAGAAATTCTTTTAAAACAGATCAATAGTTAATTCTGAGATTAACAACAGCAAAATAGCTGTATGGGACATGCCACACCATGTGCGTCCACACGTATAAATGGGTGATGCAGAGTATGTAGCCAAGCAGCATATATGCGCTGGTCCCATATTTGTTCTCTTTGAACCTTCTTCCTATGTGAGGGCAGCAAATCTAGTCGTGCACAAACTACCCGACCCCCCAGTTTCTTTCCCTTTTCAAAAAAGAGATCAGTTCCTTACAGATGTGTGTACTGGGTTACCCCCTTTTTCCCTTTTCGACCTACAAAGCGGCTGGATAGCCAGTCTATACTACTTTCCGCCCCTCCTTTCCTCATTGAACCACGTCCTAGATTCTTGCTCTAGCCCACCGCACCCTTCATTCCTCTTTGAACCAAGACCTAGATTCGACTACAGATCGAAAAAGATCCACATGCAGCTAGAGCAACGACGGTTTCAAAGAAACTTATACCTTAGGGTCGTCGAGATGTGGCAAGGCGTGCGGCGGGAGGCCGGATCTGCCCACACTAAGTACGGAAGCGAGGAAGAAGGGGTCGGTGGCCCTCCCGCACAGGCGCTGGGTGAAAGAGAACAGCGCAGCCGACAGTGGATTGCCTCCCACGCTGAAGGCGATAAAGTGAACGCTGCACCTCCTCCCCTTCCCGGTGCGACGGGATACGGACGCCTCCTTCACTAGCTGTGAGGGGGGAGAGAGAGAGAGACAAGAGGCCAACGCAGTCTTGTTTAGATCTGGTGAAGAGAGGGTGAGAGACTATGAATATAGCAAACCCTAGCAAATTTATCTAGACTCATTTTAGTGCTAGGTACCTCCGTATCTAGACAAATCTAAGACAAGTAATTCGGAACGGAGGGAGTAACATATATGTAGTGCGGCGAGTGTGTGGAGAGTGCAAACCCTAGCGAACAAGCGATGAGGCTCCCGCTTATATATATACTACTGTAGTACGGACTGAGCTCCGGTGCCTTCACTGCACCTGCTTTTGGCTGTATGACAGGTGAGCCAGCCACATTTTGGGCCCACCTGTCGTAAAACCCTAGCGAAAATTGCACCAACATGAAAGACGACTGCGTCTCCAACGCAACCAAGGTGAACTGATGAAGGATATCATCTTTGTGCGTAACAAGCAAAGAGCACTGATGGAAGATAGCTTGTTTTTCGTTGAAAATCGATCAGCTTCACCAGCCGACGCAACCATGAGGCGCAACCATGAGCATCGATAGGTCATCGTGGTGATGCATCATCCATTTGGCATCAAGTTTGGGTGAGGCACCTAAGAAGTTCGACAAATCCTCACTGTGGTCTGTTTCTTCTCAGTAATCAAGCTCGAGGAAGAAAGAACCACGTGGCAGAGGACAGTGAGGCGGAACAACAATGGCCATCCAATTTTGTGCAGTTCCACTAAAATTGAGGAAGACATGCCCGGGTATGGAGAACGCATCGCTGTTTCCAAAAATATATAAAAAAAGGGTTAGCAACGACATCTCAATTGTCAATAAGAATTAATGAAAATTACACCAACAAACAGAAGCATCATAATTATCTTGATGGGAACTAAACCAGGATACCCGAGAAAAAAAGCATTTCTTCATTTAACCAGTGATAGTACTACCACCATATGGACAATGACCGCACAACCACCATGTACTTATTGTCGAAACAACATGTATACCTCCACCGAGGCATAAATCAGGACAAATTTTTGAGTGGCATTTCCTCTATAATAGTACTAGTAGGTGATGTTGGACCAGCCGACGAACCCTAGCTACTATGCATGGGGAGCTGGGGAGTAGTCGCATAGAAGAAAACCCGCATGCAGCGACCTGGGGAGCTGGACCAGTACAAGAAGTCATACCTCAGGTGGGCGAGATGTCGTTTAGGCGGGCGGACGGGATCTGCCCACACGACGGCAGCGAACAAGGGCTCGGAGGATCTTCGTCCGCGCCAGCGCCGGCTCCGAGAGGACGGTGCGCATCGGCTTCCTCCGTCGCCGACGGCGACAACGTCAACGCTGCACCTCCTCACCTCTCACAGCGGACGGGATTCGGCCGGATCTGTGACCACCGGTGAGGAGAGAGATAGAGTGGACACTGTCATCTTGTTTTGATATGGAGAGGGTGAGAGAGCGAGATGCGAGAAACTCTATCAAACAAGAGGCTATAATGGAGTAAAAAAAATCTCTCCATAGCAGTGGTTTTAAATAGAATACGCGTGTTCCCGGAAAAAGAAACGAAAACTGGCAGACAATTTTTCAAGGGTCTGTCTAGGACACATCTAGATGTGACATAGTTATGTCACATATAAGTTGATGTCCACTCTGTTTGTGGTCTTTTCCTAGTTTTTCTTGTTTCTTGTTGCTACATTACATACTTGTGGGAGCTTAGATGTGATATTCTTAAATAACATCTAGATGTGAATTAGACAAACTGATTTTCTAACGTACCAAGAAAGAAAACTCGATCAAAAACACGCCCCCGCTTCCAGGTCACGAGAGTCGACACGCACACACACATAGACATAGACATGCATATCCGTGTTTACGTAAAATTCCATTTCCATCTCCATCTCCAATCATATTTGTCCAACTGGAACATTATTTACGCTGTTAATTATATACGCAGCAATATTAACGTACAACATCTCTTGTTTGTGCACGTCCGGACCGCTGCCACGGCCGGTCCTAACCAACCTGAACCCTCTTCATCACCCGCGCGTGCTTCCCGCCTGAAACGGTCAGTGCCGCATTCATGCCCGGCCAGAGCGGACGCGACCTCTCACTGGCGTCGGCATTGATTGCGGCGCGCCGGCCGAGAGAGCTTCGCCCGCGCCGCTTCCGGGTGCACGTGGCTGCTCCGCGTTCAAAGGTCACAATAGCCGGCTACAACATGTGCGATCTCTTCCAGTAGTAAGTTCTTGGGAGTCCGTGCTACAGCTAGCTATCCTCCCCCAACTCGTCAATCTCTTCCAGTAGTGCTAGTACTCCATGGCGCGATCCATCGACAAGCAGGCGGGAAGTAATGGTATACTACTCGGTTTGCGGTGAGTGGCATGCCGAGCGACCGTGTGGGGTCGAGCCGTGGAGGAGGGTGACACACGAACATGACAGACGTGATTTAAACGTTGGTTTTGCTCGATGGCGCGATCCAACGAAATGAAACGTTGGTTTCTCTCCGTTTCCATTTTTTCTCCGGAAAAACGGAAACTTTTCCACTCCATTTTCATTCCTATTCCAAGGTTGCCCCGTTACAACATTCCATCAAATACAAAGGAAAACTAACACGCATGCTGATGCATCTCAATGATTCACAGATCATAACCAACATTTACTTCACAACTAAAGAAAAAAGTTGTGAGAGTGTGTATGATAGAAAAACTACTGATGGGGTCACTACGACTTAAACCCTAAACCCTAAACATGATTTAATTTCCTGGCCAGGTAGAACCTGTCGAAGGAAAGACGGCTGGCACCCTCGGATCATACGATGCTTTTGTGCAGTTCCACTAAAATCGACCTGAGCATCACTGATGGCAAAGATATTGAAGAATTGTGATTAGAATAATAGTACTGGCACTAGTTCATGAGACATAAACTGATCACAAGTAGAAGCCGGTAGAAGTAGAGAAAGATCGACATGGAGATGGAGCTACGGCAGTGGAGCAAGTCGGCTCCAAAAGGAAGATGGACTACCTGGGACGTCGGGCTGTAGCTAGAAGGGCGGTTGGGACGCGGCATCGGCCCATACCACGGTGACCCCCGATTGGGACGCACCGACTGTGGGCTTTCTCCCTCGTCGATGTCGACCGCGTCTACGCAGAACATTGTTCCCTTCCCCCAGCTGCGGGATCAGGCCCGTCGTTCTATGCTTGTGAAGAGAGCAACCTAAGCAAGTAGGCTTGTAGCTTAGGCTCTTGCTAGTGTATATATAGTGGTTTTATTTTTCTCTCCATATCAACCATTTTATATTGCGTACGTGTCATTCAAGAGTGAAATGATGGTTGCTTCTTCCGACTAACTTACTGTGTGATTTGACTGCTCCTTAGTAGCCCCTACACGTACTCCCCCTACGTGTATGCAACAGTCACACGTACACATGGACGCAAAAACACGCACGACGCCCTAATGCATGCATGTCCGAGCACACGACGGAACACACATGGTCACGCTCAAGTGCTCAACCTACACGTGCATGCACACACATACTCAGTCAGGGTGAGCTAGTGATCGTATGAACACCGGAAAATATATATATTGAGCGCAATGAGCGTATTATGAAGTCCACTAACCATATTTTTACAAATATACAGTGACAGACAGTGTATTTATCTCGTTTGAAATTAAGCCATATTAACTGGAGAGGAGGCAGCATGGACTAGCATTACTTTGCTGTGTCCCGTCAACTTGCCGACCGAGGAGAAGGTTGCAGGGCGGGAGAAGCTTGCGCGCGGTGGCTCGCAGGACAAGGAGAAACTTTTGACTAATGCAAGCTCTCCCTCGCTCAAGCGGTGGACGTGCAACAGTTAATTCGGTGTCAGATTGCCAGAAGCATACACTATACTACTAGTGCTATTATTGTTTGACTTCCCGAACAGCCAAGCGCAAAGTTTACTAGTACTACTACTATAGTCCATAAAGGTACGTACTATACTAGTACTAGGAACCAGATGGAGGAGCGTCTGCACTCTTATTATAATTTTAAAATGTGATAAGGCAATCTTCAACACATTTGGTTCTCTTCGAGGGTTCTCGCATGTGATAATGGAAGTTGCTTGCATGGAACACTCGCCACAATTCTCTCTTAATTCTAGCTCATATCCTATTACAAAGAGTAGCGCTCAGTAATATTTCCTCTTTTTTTGTTATTCAGCATGTAAACAGGTCAGCAAACCTTGCGGCGCATCTTCGTGCGAACCGTGCTTGCTGCACTTTGAATGTGGCCGAGAGCTGGCTTGATGAAACCCCTCGCTTCCTACTTCTTTTTTGCGGGGTACCTCGCTTCCTAGTGACCAGTGTCTTGGCTGATCGTCCTAAGAATGCTTATATATGAATAAAGCTCTCTCATTTACCCACAAAAAAGATTAAGCCATATTAACTGGATCGAGGGAGTATGGACTAGCACTACTTTTTGGTGTGTCCCGTCAACTCGCAGAACGAGGAGAAGCTTGCAGCCTACCCTCGGTGGACATGCATCAGTCCATTCGGTGTCAGATTGTCAGAGGCATACACTGTAGTACCCAACATGCGGAGCACCATCATTGTTCGACTTCACGAAGGGGCGAAGAGCCAAGCGCAGTAGTACGCGTACTTGGTTTTGCACCTTCATACTACTCCACCCTCTGTCACAGTTTACAGGGCGCGCTTCATTATGATGCATTTCTCTCAATGCATTTCCACCACCAGAGAGACTTTAGACGCGTTTGGTATAATGCTCAATTAATTAGGGCGTGGTAACCGCAATCAAGTCCACAATTTTCTCTCCATGTACTGTACTACTACGGAGTGCATGCATGTGTGTACCCGGGGTGGAAGCACTGCATGCATGTGTGTATGCATTATTCCCTCTAGTAATAGACGTCGTGCTATAACTACCAATGCTATTTTTCAGGCCGATCGCTAGTCGCCTTGGTCCCACAGATTTTTTTTCTTTTTTCTGAAGCGCGCTGTATAAACAGTGACGGATGGAGTAGTATGAGACAATTCAAAGAAGAGCGTATTGATGGTCGCTTCTTCAGAGCAACTTACAGAGGGAAAGGTGGGGCTTATGATTTGACTGCTCATTACTCACTATTAATGCGGCGCAACGACCGGGCTGAGTCTCCCATGCGGTTGTGCACTACCCCCTCGGTTTTTAAATATACTCTGGAGTATTTGTATTTCTAGAGATTTCAATGAGTGACTACTCTCTCTCTCAAATATTTGTCTTTTTAGAGATTTCAAATGGACTGGCACATACGGATGTATATAGACATATTTTAGAGTGTAGATTCACTCATTTTGCTCCGTATGTAGTCACTTGTTGAAATCTCTGTTAAGACGAATAGAATATTTGGGAACGGAGGGAGTACACATACGAAGCAAAATGAGTGAATCTACACTCTAAAATATGCCAGTTTGAAATTTGTAAAAAGACAAATATTTAGGAACGAAGGAGTATAATTTTGTGCATGGCACATGGACCCGGATGTTGAAGAGGCTTCTGGCAATGCTATCAAGCTTCCATCATTTGTTTACATAATTGACGTACTATACAAATAATTTTCGAGCGACATGAAATTGTACAATGGTGCGAGCTTTCAGCTTTTGTTTCGCGTGTCTTGCCATCGATGCTCTTTCGGAAACAATAAAAAACTAACTTCCTTGGTAATGCATGTTAATTATTAGCAGATCAGAGCTAATAATTACAACACAACTGAAGACAAAGTTGTGAGAAGGTGTTAAATTAAAATTGATCCATTCTTTCATTGGCAGCAACATCCCCCCAGCTCTGTCTAAATCAACAAGGCATGTTGAGAAAAAAGTAGCTGTCTGGAGCATGCAACATTCCGATCATTTTGTGCAGTTCCACTAAAATAGAGCTGAGCGTCCCTGTTCCAAAGATATCAAGTGTGATTATGATAATAGAGGACTGCTGATGAAACAATAAACACACAAATAGAAGCCGGTCACCTTTGCAGTCTCTATTAAGACTAACTAGTTGGAGAAGATTAGGCTCGGAGTTGGATGAGGAGGATAGAGCAAAACCAATCTCCCTTTGTGCAGTCGCACTGAAATGTAGAGACGTTGCTCGTGTGACATTTTAGTACAACTGCACAAAACACTCTTAAGAAAAAAGTGATTTGTGCAGTTCACCAAAAGGTCGCAATAGCAACGACGTGAAAAGGATAGCCCTGTTTGCAAAAAAGAGGTAGAAAGGAAACAATTGTTGGCCAATAACAGTTGATGACACATGCGACGACAAAAAAGAAGCATATTCCTTGTCCTAAGGGAAGATAACAACACGGTTGTGTTTGTCTAAAACGGTGTGAGGACGAGAATGCAATATGGAAAGTACGCCGGACGAGCGACATTTTGGGCAAAGACTATGGAAGATCCACATGCAGCGATGTGGGAAAATGGGAAGTGGAGCAAGGCCGGAGGGGATACCTGGAGGTCGTCAGGATGTAACTAGGTGAGCGGCGGCGGGCGGAATTTGCGAGCAGGTGGCGTAGGCCCTGCCGCGTCGGAGCTTGGTCAGAGAGAACGATGTGTACCGCAGATCGGGACGTGCTGCCTCGGCGCCGTCGTACAAAGAAATGATGCACTTCCTCCCTTTCCCCCGGCGGACGGGATGCGGCCGGATCAGTGACCAATGGTGAGAGAGAGAGGCCACTGCACTCCCTTTCCCCCGGCGGATGGGATGCGGCCGGATTAGTGACCAACGGTGAGAGAGAGAGAGAGGCCACCGCACTCCCTTTCCCCCGGCGGACGGGATGCGGCCGGATCAGTGACCAACGGTGAGAGAGAGAGAGAGGCCACCGCACTCCCTTTCCCCCGGCGGACGGGATGCGGCCGGATCAATGACCAACGGTGAGAGAGAGAGAGGCCACCGAAGCCTTGTGTGAGATACTCTGAAGAGCGGACTACCTTTTCCTCCATAAAAATCGTTTTATATTCTGTGTATGTGCCATTGAGCGCTATAACTTTATTTAAAAATAGCGCGGCAACGCGTCAAGTCGAACTTTGTTTCGTGCACGCGTGGTACACGACCTCCCTAGGTAAACAACCGCTACAGCCGTTCAAATTAGCACGTGGGCTGCCATTTCGTAAAGAAATGAGCTCCACCATGTACCCGCGCGGGTGTGGCTGGGCACGAAGCATGAGTACGTGCACGGTGCACCTATTGTCTTCTTGTATACGTACACCACCTGCGTGGGGTTGTGTGAGAGAGATACAAACCTAGAGAGATATAGTGTGTGGGTTCTTGAGAGTTTTTTTGTGTGGGGGGGGGGGTCAATCAAAAAATTTAACATATGCAATGTGTGTGAAATAGAGTCCTGGATATAACATATATATAGACGGGGCGATCCACGAGAAGAGAGTGGAGGTATAATCGGCTTGAGGTGTCCATAGAATCGAAGAGAGGGATGATGTGTGTGTGCGCGCGCGCGCGATCGATAAAGAGCGCCATCAAATTTGTGTGTGCCCACGTCAAAGATATAGAGTGGTTGGCCTACTGTAACATGAGATGGGACATGTGCAGTTTGTCTCTGTGGCATGGATACCTACTTGCAGCGCTCGACTATCGGTTTGTGGTGGGGGAAGAGGGAGGCCCAATTAACTATAGAGGTACAATGGCTGGTATATGTGTGGAGGAGGAGAGAGGCCTACCTCATGTATTAAGGAGATCGATCTGCCTCATGTATTAAGGGAGATCGATCGACATCCATGCATATGTGCAGGAGATGAATAAGGTTGGGAGAGAGACAGAGCTAGAGTGTTGGAGGGGGTGGTAGTGGAGTTGCTTCTAACAAATGGTGGGATAGGCTTGCTAGACAAACGGAGGGCACGCCCGCAATATCAATAAGAGAGGAGATGGCTGCTTGTTGTCTGTGCACGTGCATGTGAGAGACGGGTCAGGAGGCATGCACGAATGATGAGGGGGGACGATGTGGCTGTGGTAAGCAGACGTAACTACATAGGAAGATCAATCACCCTTTGTAAGAGAAAGGAGAGACATAACTTGTGAGGTACGTCGATCGATGGGGGGGGGGTAGTTAAAGTCGATCTAGGTATATGTTGGGAGATCGATCGATATACATGCATGTGTGTGTTAGAAGCAAATGAGGCACGAGGAGAAGGATAGAGAGAGAGGGATGCATGTAGGAGGTGGTACGAGAGGCATACTATATCAAGGGGAGGAGTGTGCGAGTACGAGAATGATGAAAAGAGTGGTGGGAGTGAGGCATGGACGGTGACAAGAGAAGAGGGGAAGCTTGTGTTTGTGCTAGGCACACCTGGCTAGAGAGGCATATCGATCGATGTGTGCCGTAAAGAAGGAGCTGGGGGGCCTACACACACCGTGGGAGAACGAACTAAAGTGAAAAGACGAATTTGCGCGATGGACCTAGAGAATGCTGAGGGACGGTGAGAGGGATGCGGGCGTGTGCATGCACAAGAGAAAGTTAGCGCTAGCTACAAAGATAAGAGGGTTGTGTGGGTGTAAAAGACGAATAGAGATCATATATACTTCATTATAAAAAGCGAATTCGGATATTTGAAGAATTTATCATAGTGTTTCAAACCGACGGATGTGTGAATATATATAACGGTGATACACATGGTGTGGTTATGAACATGGTATACTACATTTAATATGTTTTATCTCTACTCTACGGAGTTGTTGATGATGGTGTGCCTGCCATCCTGCATTATAGGCCGCCTGATTTATATCTAGCGGATAGCAAGGAAACTATGATGGTTGAAGTTGGCAACAATCATGATTGTAGATTCTTATTGAAATAGAGAAACGAATTCAAATTTAGTTCAAATTGCAGCGGTAGTATAGACATTTGGAATGCACTAAAATGTTGGTATGAGTAGGTTACATGCATTATACAGCAAGCGAAAAAAATTAATCGGACATAACATGGATTCATACTCCCTCCTTCCATCTATATAGGGCGTAATGAGATTTTTAAGACCGCCTTTGACTATTGACAAGATTAATAGTACATGACATGCACAATGTGAAAATTATATCATTGAAAGAACCTTTCACAGACGAATTTAACGGTGTGCTTTGTGTAAGTTGCATGTCATATATCATTGCTCTAATATTTGATCAAAGTTAACATCGAAAAATGTATTAGGCCCTATATAGATGGAAGGAGGGAGTAGCTTTGAATAGCATTTGTATAGTAAAACGGGGCAAGACTCTCTCTTTGTGTGGTGTGAATAGTTTTATTTTTTTCATTTTCTTTTTGGTTGAGGGAAGTGCGAATTGATTTGGTACGTACAAGTACAATATTACTACACGTTAGGCTTGTCCCTAAAATTCAACCTGCGTCTTGTTATATCCCGAAAATTTAGATATCTTGCTCCCAAAACTGGCACCTTCACAACCTGTGCCTTGCTACCCCGAAATTACAATGCGCGCGAAAACTCCCTCCAGCTGCCAAATCCCGACACGCGAAATCCCCCTTCTAACCCTGAGCCGAAAGGGCCGCTAGTTCAAATTGGTGGGGGGTACTTTTGTAACACACCCTACATTTTGGACAAGCGTGTTCCTAAGTCATGCTTCACCCCCTCCCATCGCCCCCTTTTCGCCATTCCAAATCCCAGGCCGCCATAACCTCTCCGCTCCAGCCGCGAAACCACACCCTCCTCCGTCCGCCATGTCACCGCTGCCCAGCCGGAGCCTCTTCCCCGACGACGTCGTCCAGCGCAACAGCTCGACGTCCCTCGTCCACCTCCCCGGATGAGGATCCGTCGTCCATCTCGCCGTCCCGCCGGTTCAGCCGCCCCGTCCTCCACCTCCAAGGAGCCGCTCCGACGATCGCCTCGTCTATCGCGGCTGCTCCATCCCCACAGCGCTGCCTTAACCTGCTCCACCGGAACCGGAACATCCTCACCGACTCCTCGGACAAAGCCGAGGCCTACTCGGCGCCACCAAAGAGGTTGTACACTCATCGCATCGCACCTTCTCCTTAACTCGACCTCCCGGCGCCGACGGTGCTCCATCCCGCGCCCCCATGGAGCGGCTACCTTGAAGCCGGCCGCGGGCGACATCTCCACAACGGCTCTCCCCCAGTGCGAGGCCCCTTCGGCGGCGGCGTCCATACCAGCCGGATCTGCTGCTGCTGCTCCGGCTCTCGCTCGATCGCTCGCTCGCCCAGCTGCTGTTGCTGCTCTCCCCCTCGCTTGTGTTGCTGCTCTGCTCCGATTAAGCCACACTTCAGTCGACTGAATCGACTTTTGGGTCAGTCGATTTTCAGGGGTTGGGGGGGCTCGCCGGAGTTAAGGAAGAACCACCCGCAGCGGGGACGGGGGCTCGCCGGAGAGGTACCCCACTATCTATCTTAGGGTTCAGGGTGGGTGGGCGGGGGGCCTAGAGGGCTGGCCGGGGCGGTGGTTGATGAAGCTATGTACCTAGGGTAGGGTCATGGACCTGTCCAGCATACCCTCCCCAAGGACATCTTTACAAAGAATCAGAAGCAGTCGAAGAGAAATCATCATCCACTCGACCGTGGAGATGCGCTCACTCGACCACCTTGAAGACACTCGACCACCAGAAGATGAGGAACCCTCCACTCTGCAACGGTTAGGACTTAAACCATAGCATTATGAGCATTTATGACATTTACTATAGACGTTACCAGTAATGCCTTTCCTTTATGAGCATTGAACTCTGTGTAATGGAGGGGAGCTGGGGTCCTAGCGCACTCTATATAAGCCACCACCCTCCTCTGGGACAAGGGTTCGCACTTTTGTAAACACACACACACACACATAATCCAGTCGACCGCCTTAGGGCACTGAGACGTAGGGCTGTTAGTTCCTCCGAGAAGGGCCTGAACTCGTAAAACTCGTGTGTACAACTACTGCATAGCTAGGATCTTGCCTCCTCATACCTACCCCCCATTCTACTATCAGTCTTAGATCCACGACAGTTGGCGCCCACCGTGGGGTAGGTGTCTTAGCGACTTATTGGAGAAGTTGCAATTTTTTCGATCCCCATCATCATGGTTCCAGGCGGAGGTTTGGTTGAGGGCCGCGAGATCCGTCTCAGCGCGCTCATGTTTGTTGCCGACGACTCCGCTTGGCTTCAGGACGCACCACTCAACGTCGACGCGCTCCCCGCCCGCGGGACGACGCACTTTCACGCGTGCGTCCGCGGCGTCCTCCTGCGGCAACCGTCGACCCAGTACCAGTCGACTCCAACGGCTTTCCCCCTCCCTGCGACTCGCCGGAGCAAGCGCACCAGCCGGTCGAGGATTCAACGGTGGGTGAAGCATGCGGTGGCCCGCCAGTCGGCCACCCCTCAAGTCGCGGTGCTCGAGCCCGACAAGTCTCTCTACGACCTGTTCGATCTGTCGACTGGCTCCGTAGAGACTGCATCCGAGTGCGGCAGCAATGACTTGGCAACGGAAGTCCTGATGGTCAATGGACCATGCGGTCCTCCTGGCTTCGATCGTGAAGACGTAGGTGACGGGAACGGCGATCTGTCGCGCGTTCACGAGGAGTACCGCCCCGAGCCTCTCTCCTCACAACAGAGAGAAGAACTTCGTCACCGAAACATGGATGCCCTACATACTCCTATAGTTGGAGAAACGCTCGAGGCCCAGGCCTTGGAATAGGCTCGCTTGGCCAATCTGGCTGAGCACACTCGGCTGGAGAACCTACAACGCGCACTCGACGATCGCGCTCGTCAACGTGCTCCTGAGTCCAGTCGACACCAACTTTTTCCACCTCCGGCTCAGGTATACCAGACACCGATCCAAAACCTAGTAGCTGCTGCCCGATAGCAGAGTCGATTCAACCTTCCCAGTCAGAAGCTGGCCGAGGTCTGGCGCAGATCAGGGCCTTGCTCCGGGCAGCAGGAGAGCAGAATACGGCTGTGTCTCAGTCGCGGGATAGGATCCATAGCAGATCTGTGGTCGCAGATACGGTCTAGTCGGCCCATAGCCCGAGATCGCCCCCGAGGCGTGAGGGACGTGGAGAGCGGCGTGATCAGTACAGAAACCAGGAGTAGTATGATCGTCGAGCCGATCGCGATGGTCACCGTCGAGTGCCCACGCCTCCTCCAAGGAGTGGGTCATACGTGCCGCGGCCACATGAAGACAGGCGCCCTAACAACGTCGGAAGAGGTATTCCAGTCGACCCCAGGGAGCCAGGCTTTGATGCGAGATCTATTCTCGTGCAAGGCTTGGTCGACAGAAACAGAGCTCACCGAGATGGCCATGACAGAGGCCCGCAAACCAGCAATAGGGTGCATGCCTCTGGCCCAGAATGCTTCAGCAGAGCTATCAGAGCTGCAGTGATTCCCCCCAACTTCAGGTTGGCGACTGGAGTCAGTAAGTTCACCGGAGAGTCCAAGCCTGACACCTGGCTCGAAGACTACCGAGTGGCTGTCCAGATTGGTGGCAGCAATGATGAGGTGGCCATGAAACACCTTCCTCTGATGTTGGAGGGCTCGGCTAGGGCGTGGCTGAATCAGTTGGCACCTGGCAGCATCTATACTTGGGAAGATCTCGCCCGAGTGTTTGTCAGAACGTTTGAGGGTACTTGCAAGCGGCCAGCGGGTTTGACAGAATTACAGTGTTGCGTCCAGAAACCGAATGAAACTTTGAGAGATTATATCTAGAGGTGGATCACCCTGCACCACACGGTGGAAGATGTGTCTGATCATCAGGCAATTTGTGCTTTCAAGGAAGGCGTCAGGTACCGGGAGTTGAACCTGAAATTCGGTCGGATGGGAAACATGACTCTGACTCGGATGATGGAAATCGCCACCAAGTATGCCAATGGTGAAGAGGAGGAACGACTGCAGAGCGGCAATCACAAAGCAGTCACCCACGAAGCCGGAGGAGGAAACTCCAGTCAGAAACAAAAACGCAAGGCCGAACCAGCTGCTCCGGGTGAGGCCTTGGCTGTGGTTCAAGGAAAGTTCAAGGGGCAGCCCAAAGGGCCGTGGAACCCCAAGAAAGTAAAAGATCAGGATGGAAATGACGTGTTGGATCTGTCGTGCCATATCCACACTAAAAAAGACGAAGAAGGTAATTTCATTTACCCGAAGCATACCACTCGACAGTGTCGGCTCCTGATCCAGCAGTTCTGAGAGAAACAACCCAAGGAAAAGGAGAAGGAGGCAGACAAGGCTAAGAGTGAAGGGGAAGATGATGATGGTTATCCTCACGTGAATTCCACTCTGATGATTTTTGCTGATGTTGAAAACAAGAGTCGATTGAGATACATCAACAGAGAAGTGAACATGGTCGCTCCGGCGACACCCAGTTACTTGAAATGGTCGCAGACTGCCATTACATTCGACCAGTCTGATCACCCAGCGCACATTGCCACCCCTGGGAGGCAAGCGCTGGTGGTCGACCCGGTGGTCGAAGGCACTCGACTGACAAAGGTCCTGATGGACGGTGGCAGTGGCCTGAACATTCTATATGCAGAAACGTTGAAAGGAATGGGCATTCCGATGTCCAGACTCAGTGAAAGCCATATGAGTTTCCATGGGGTCATCCCAGGCAAGAAGGCTGCGTCCCTCGGTCAGATTGCACTCGACGTGGTTTTCGGTGATGCCAAAAATTACCGCAAAGAAAAGTTGACGTTTGAAGTCGTGGATTTTCAGAGTGCATATCATGCAATTCTGGGCAGGCCGGCTTATGCATGATTCATGGCTCGACCTTGTTACGTGTACCTCAAACTGAAGATGCCTGGTCCCAGAGGAGTGATCACTATCTCTGGTAATCGGAAAAAGGCGGAAGAGTGTTTCCAGAAGGGCTCAAAGATCGCCGATGCCCAGATGGCCGTGGCAGAATTGCAAGAATACCAGAAAAATGCAGACCCAAGTGCCCTGTTGCGAGCCAAGAATCCAGCCATGGATTCAAGATTCTAATCATCTGGCGAGACGAAGTCTGTTCACATCCACCCGACGGACCCCAATGCAGCTCCGACCCACATTTCGACCACACTAGACTTCAAATAGGAAGAAGCGCTCATCCAGTTCCTCCATGAGAACTGGGACATCTTTGCATGGAAGCCTTCTGACATGCCAGGTGTTCCCAGGGGACTGGCTGAGCATCATTTGCGAGTCGACCCGAAAGTGAAACCAGTCAAAGAGCATCTTCGACGGTCCGCCGTCCAGAAAAGAAAAGTAATCGGCGAAGAGGTGGCTCGGCTTTTGGCAGCTGAGTTTATCCGAGAGATTTACCACTCCGAGTGGTTAGCCAATGTTGTCATGGTCCCAAAGAAAAATGACTCACTCCGCATGTACATCGATTTCAAGCATATCAATCAGGCCTGCCCGAAAGATCACTTCCATCTCCCTCGCATCGATCCGATAGTCGACTCGACTGCTGGGTGCGAGCGTTTGTCCTTTTTGGATGCCTACTACGGGTACCACCAGAGACGTCTGTATGGACCCGACGAAATAAAGACAGCCTTTCTCACCCCGTTCGGTTGCTTCTATTATGTCACAATGCCATTCGGCTTGAAGAACGCTGGAGCCACAATTATGCGAATGATTCAGAAGTGCCTGCTCACTCAGATCAGTCGGAATGTGGAAGCATACATGGATGACATTGTGGTCAAGTCACGTAAAGGTTCCGACCTGCTGACCGACCTCGCTGAAACCTTTGCCAACCTCAGAAGGTATGATATCAAGCTCAATCCATCAAAGTGCACGTTTGGAGTTCCAGGCGGAAAGTTGCTCGGTTTTCTTGTTTCCGAACGAGGAATCGATGCTAACCCAGAGAAAGTAGGCGCTATACTCCGAATGAAACGCCCTGTGCGTGTGCATGATGTCCAGAAGCTTACTGGTTGCTTGGCCGCCCTATGCCGATTCATTTCTCGCCTCGGTGAAAAGGCGCTGCCTCTTTACCAACTGATGAAGAAATCAGATACGTTCGAGTGGACTCCAGAAGCTGATACAGCATTTGCAGAGCTAAAAGCCTTGCTTTCCACCCACCCGATGCTTGCTGCTCCAATCATCAAAGAGCCTCTTTTGCTTTATATAGCAGCCACTGGACAAGTCGTCAGTACAATACTTACGGTCGAGCGGGAAGAAGAAGGAAAAGTGTACAAAGTTCAATGCCCAATTTATTATATTTCCGAAGTCCTGACCCCGTCAAAGCAGAGATATCCTCACTATCAGAAGCTTGTCTATGGAATTTACATGACCACGAAGAAGGTTGCACACTACTTCTCAGATCACTCTGTTACAGTCGTCGGCAACGCTCCATTGTCAGAGATTCTGCACAACAGGGATGCAACTGGTCGAGTGGCAAAATGGGCGATTGAACTCCTTCCCTTGGATATCAAGTTTGAGGCAAAGAAAGCTATCAAGTCCCAAGCAATAGCAGATTTCCTCGCCGAGTGGATCGAACAGCAACTGCCGACTCAAGTTCACTCGGAGCACTGGACCATGTTCTTTGACGGATCCAAGATGTTGAACGGTTCTGGTGCTGGAGTAGTTCTGGTATCCCCCCGAGGAGACAAGCTCAGATATGTCCTCCAGATTCACTTTGATTCCTCCAACAATGAAGCAGAGTATGAAGCACTCCTATATGGGTTGTGCATGGCCATCTCACTCGGCGTCCATCGCCTCATGGTCTATGGCGACTCAAATTTGGTAGTTAATCAAGTGATGAAGGAGTGGGACGTCAGAAGCCCAGCCATGACTGGTTACTGCAACGCGGTAAGAAAGCTTGAGAAGAAGTTCGAGGGGTTAGAACTCCACCACATCCCCCGATTGAAAAATCAAGCAGCCGATGAATTGGCAAATATAGGTTCCAAGAGAGAAGCCATTCCCAGCAATGTGTTCTTAGAGCATATTCACACGCGATAGTTCAGGAAGACCCTTTCACTGAAGAGCCCCCACAACCCAAGAGCACCACGGATCCGACTGAAGTCGAGGTCCCAGCTGTGGTCGACCTAATCATGGAGGTTCTGGCCATTACTCCCGACTGAACGGTGCCCTACATTGCGTACATCCTCAGGAAAGAGCTCCCAGAGGATGAAGAAGAAGCTCGACATATCGTCCGCCGATCTAAAGCTTTTACTGTGATAAGAGGGCAGCTGTTCAGAGAAAGTGTGACTGGAGTCGGTCAGAAGTGCATAACACCAGAAGAAGGTCGAATGATCCTCAATGACATCCACTCGGGGACCTGTGGCCACCATGCGTCCTCTCGGGCCATCGTGGCTAAAGCATACCGAGCTGGATTCTATTGGCCACGAGCAAATGAGATGGCGAAAGATATAGTCGACAGATGTGAAGGCTGTCAATTTTACTCTGATATGTCTCACAAGCCAGCGTCAGCCCTGAAGACCATTCCCCTCGTCTGGCCCTTCGCTGTTTGGGGATTGGATATGGTTGGACCACTGAGGACCGGCAAAAGCGGCTTCACTCACGTGCTCGTTGCAGTCGACAAGTTTACCAAATGGATCGAAGCCAAACCTATCAAGAACCTTGACGCTAGCACCGCTGTCAGTTTTATCAGAGAATTGACATTCAGATATGGAGTCCCACACAACATCATCACGGACAACGGGTCGAACTTCGATTCCGATGAGTTCAGAATTTTCTGTGCCTCTCAGGGCACTCGAGTCGACTATGCTTCTGTTGCTCACCCGCAGTCGAACGGACAAGCAGAAAGAGCCAATGGCCTAATTCTCAAAGGACTGAAGCCCCGACTGATGCGTGATCTCAAACACGCAGCAGGTGCTTGGGTTGATGAACTTCTGTCAGTTCTGTGGGGTTTAAGGACAACTCCTAATCGGTCGATTGGAAAAACTCCTTTCTTCTTAGTATATGGAGCCGAAGCTGTTCTGCCAAGTGACTTGCTCCACAACGCATCCCGAGTTGAACTCTTCTCCGAAGCAGAAGCAGAGTAGGCTCGGCAAGATTCAGTCGATCTCTTAGTGGAGGAAAGAGAGATGGCCTTGATCCGCTCGACCATTTATCAGCAAGATTTGCGTCGATTCCACGCCAGGAATGTGAGGGGTCGGTGTTGGGAAACGTAGTAATTTCAAAATTTTCCTACGCACACGCAAGATCATGGTGATGCATAGCAACGAGAGGGGAGAGTATGATCTACGTACCCTTGTAGATTGCAACGGAAGCGTTGACACAACGTAGAGGAAGTAGTCGTACGTCTTCCCGATCCGACCGATCCAAGCACCGTTACTCCGGCACCTCCGAGTTCTTAGCACACGTACAGCTCGATGACGCACCCGGGCTCTGATCCAGCAAAGCTTCGGGGATGAGTTCCGTCAGCACAACAGCGTGGTGACGATGATGATGTTCTACCGACACAGGGCTTCGCCTAAGCACTACAACGATATGACCGAGGTGGAATATGGTGGCAGGGGGAACCGCACACGGCTAAGGAACGATCACGGGGATCAACTTGTGTGTCCTAGGGTGCCCCCTTGCCTCCGTATATAAAGGATCCAAGGGGGGGGGTGCGGCCGGCCTAGAGGAGGGCGCAGGAGGAGTCCTACTCCTACCGGGAGTAGGACTCCCCTCCCGTTTCCTTGTCCAATTAGGAGAGAGGGGGGAGAGAAGGAAAAGGGGGGGCGCCGCCCCTTCCTCCTTGTCCAATTCGGACTAGGGGGAGAGGGGGCACGCGGCGGCCTGCCCTGGCAGCCCCTTCCTCTTCTCCACTTTAGGCCCATGAGGCCCATTAACCCCCCGGGGGGTTCCGGTAACCCCCCGGTGCTCCGGTTTTATCCGAAATTCATCCGGACACTTCCGGTGTCCGAATATAGTCATCCAATATATCAATCTTTATGTCTCGACCATTTCGAGACTCCTCGTCATGTCCGTGATCACATCCGGGACTCCGAACTAACTTCGGTACATCAAAATGCATAAAACTCATAACAACTGTCATCGTAACTTTAAGCGTGCGGACCCTACGGTTCGAGAACAATGTAGACATGACCGAGACACGTCTCCGGTCAATAACCAATAGCGGGACCTGGATGCCCATATTGGCTCCTACATATTCTACGAAGATCTTTATCGGTCAGACCGCATAACAACATACGTTGTTCCCTTTGTCATCGGTATGTTACTTGCCCGAGATTCGATCGTCGGTATCCAATACCTAGTTCAATCTCGTTACCGGCAAGTCTCTTTACTCGTTCCGTAATACATCATCTCACAACTAACTCATTAGTTGTAATGCTTGCAAGGCTTATGTGATGTGCATTACCGAGAGGGCCCAGAGATACCTCTCCGACAATCGGAGTGACAAATCCTAATCTCGAAATACGCCAACCCAACATGTACCTTTGGAGACACCTGTAGAGCTCCTTTATAATCACCCAGTTACGTTGTGACGTTTGGTAGCACACAAAGTGTTCCTCCGGCAAACGGGAGTTGCATAGTCTCATAGTCATAGGAACATGTATAAGTCATGAAGAAAGCAATAGCAACATACTAAACGATCGGGTGCTAAGCTAATGGAATGGGTCATGTCAATCAGATCATTCAGCTAATGATGTGATCTCGTTAATCAAATAGCAACTCTTTGTTCATGGTTAGGAAACATAACCATATTTGATTAACGAGCTAGTCAAGTAGAGGCATACTAGTGACACTCTGTTTGTCTATGTATTCACACATGTATCATGTTTCCGGTTAATACAATTCTAGCATGAATAATAAACATTTATCATGAAATAAGGAAATAAATAATAACTTTATTATTGCCTCTAGGGCATATTTCCTTCAGTCTCCCACTTGCACTAGAGTCAATAATCTAGATTACACAGTAATGATTCTTACACCCATGGAGTCTTGGTGCTGATCATGTTTTGCTCGTGGAAGAGGCTTAGTCAATGGGTCTGCAACGTTCAGATCCGTATGTATCTTGCAAATCTCTATGTCTCCCACCTGGACTAGATCCTGGATGGAATTGAAGCGTCTTTTGATGTGCTTGGTTCTCTTGTGAAATCTGGATTCCTTTGCCAAGGCAATAGCACCAGTATTGTCACAAAAGATTCTTATTGGACCCGATGCACTAGGTATGACACCTAGATCGGATATGAACTCCTTCATCCAGACTCCTTCATTTGCTGCTTCCGAAGCAGCTATGTACTCCGCTTCACATGTAGATCCCGCTACGGCGCTTTGTTTCGAACTGCACCAACTGACAGCTCCACCGTTTATGTAAACACGTATCCGGTTTGTGATTTGGAATCGTCCGGATCAGTGTCAAAGCTTGCAACAACGTAACCTTTTACGATGAGCTCTTTGTCACCTCCATATATGAGAAACATATCCTTAGTCCTTTTCAGGTATTTCAGGATGTTCTTGACTGCTGTCCAGTGATCCACTCCTGGATTACTTTGGTACCTCCCTGCTAGACTTATAGCAAGGCACAGATCAGGTCTGGTACACAACATTGCATACATGATAGAGCCTATGGCTGAAGCATAGGGAACATCTTTCATTTTCTCTCTATCTTCTGCAGTGGTCGGGCTTTGAGTCTTACTCAATTTCACACCTTGTAACACAGGCAAGAACCCTTTCTTTGCTTGATCCATTTTGAACTTTTTCAAAACTTTGTCAAGGTATGTGCTTTGTGAAAGTCCAATTAAGCGTCTTGATCTATCTCTATAGATCTTAATGCCTAATATGTAAGCAGCTTCACTGAGGTCTTTCATTGAAAAACTCTTATTCAAGTATCCCTTTATGCTATCCAGAAATTCTATATCATTTCCAATCAGTAATATGTCATCCACATATAATATCAGAAATGCTACAGAGCTCCCACTCACTTTCTTGTAAATACAGGCTTCTCCAAAAGTCTGTATAAAACCAAATGCTTTGATCACACTATCAAAGCGTTTATTCCAACTCCGAGAGGCTTGCACCAGTCCATAAATGGATCGCTGGAGCTTGCACACTTTGTTAGCTCCCTTTGGATCGACAAAACCTTTCGGTTGCATCATATACAACTCTTCTTCCAGAAATCCATTCAGGAATGCAGTTTTGACATCCATCTGCTAAATTTCATAATTATAAAATGCGGCAATTGCTAACATGATTCAGACAGACTTAAGCATCGCTACGGGTGAGAAGGTCTCCATCGTAGTCAACCCCTTGAACTTGTCGAAAACCTTTTGCGACAAAGTCGAGCTTTGTAGACAGTAATATTACCGTCAGCGTCAGTCTTCTTCTTGAAGATCCATTTGCTCTCAATTGCTTGCCGATCATCGGGCAAGTCAACCAAAGTCCATACTTTGTTCTCATACATGGATCCCATCTCAGATTTCATGGCTTCAAGCCATTTTGCGGAATCTGGGCTCACCATCGCTTCTTCATAGTTCGTAGGTTCATCATAATCTAGTAGCATGACTTCCAGAACAGGATTACCGTACCACTCTGGCGCGGATCTCACTCTGGTTGATCTACAGGTTCAGTAGTATCTTGATCTGAAGTTTCATGATCATCATCATTAGCTTCCTCACTAACTGCTGTAGGTGTCACTAAAAAAGTTTTCTGTGATGCACTAGTTTCCAATAAGGGAGCAGGTACAGTTACCTCGTCAAGTTCTTACTTTCCTCCCACTCACTTCTTTCGAGAGAAACTCCTTCTCCAGAAAATTTCTGAATTTAGCAACAAAAGTCTTGCCTTCAGATCTGTGATAGAAGGTGTATCCAATAGTTTCCTTTGGATATCCTATGAAGACACATTTCTCCGATTTGGGTTCGAGCTTATCAGGTTGAAGCTTTTTCACATAAGCATCGCAGCCCCAAACTTTCAGAAACGACAACTTTGGTTTCTTGCCAAACCACAGTTCATAAGGCGTCGTCTCAACGGATTTTGATGGTGCCCTATTTAACATGAATGCGGCCGTCTCTAGAGCGTATCCCCAAAACGATAGCGGTAAATCAGTAAGAGACATCATAGATTGCACCATATCTAGTAAAGTACGATTACGACGTTCGGACACACCATTACGCTGTGGTGTTCCGGGTGGCGTGAGTTGCGAAACTATTCCGCATTGCTTCAAATGTACACCAAACTCGTAACTCAAATATTCTCCTCCACGATCAGATCGTAGAAACTTTATTTTCTTGTTACGATGATTTTCAACTTCACTCTGAAATTCTTTGAACTTTTCAAACGTCTCAGACTTATGTTTCATTAAGTAGATATACCCATATCTGCTTAAATCATCTGTGAAGGTGAGAAAATAACGATATCCGCCACGAGCCTCAATATTCATCGGACCACATACATCTGTATGTATGATTTCCAACAAATCTGTTGCTCTCTCCATAGTACCGGAGAACGGTGTTTTAGTCATCTTGCCCATGAGGCACGGTTGGCAAGTACCAAGTGATTCATAATCAAGTGGTTCCAAAAGTCCACCAGTATGGAGTTTCTTCATGCGCTCTACACCGATATGATCTAAACGGCAGTGCCACAAATAAGTTGCACCATCATTATCAACTCTGCATCTTTTGGCTTCAACATTATGAATATGTGTATCACTACTCTCGAGATTCAATAAGAATAGACCACTCTTCAAGGGTGCATGACCATAAAAGATATTACTCATATAAATAGAACAACCATTATTCTCTGATTTAAATGAATTACCGTCTCGCATTGAACAAGATCCAGATATAATGTTCATGCTCAACGCTGGCACCAAATAACAATTATTTAGGTCTAATACTAATCCCGAAGGTAGATGTAGAGGTAGCGTGCCGACCGCGATCACATCGACTTTGGAACCATTTCCCACACGCATCGTCACCTCGTCCTTAGCCAATCTTCGCTTAATCCGCAGTCCCTGTTTCGAGTTGCAAATATTAGCAACAGAACCAGTATCAAATACCCAGGTGCTACTGCAAGCATTAGTAAGGTACACATCAATAACATGTATATCACATATACCTTTGTTCACCTTGCCATCCTTCTTATCCGCCAAATACTTGGGGCAGTTCCGCTTCCAGTGACCAGTCTGCTTGCAGTAGAAGCACTCAGTTTCAGGCTTAGGTCCAGACTTGGGTTTCTTCTCTTGAGCAGCAACTTGCTTGCCGTTCTTCTTGAAGTTCCCCTTCTTCTTCCCTTTGCTCTTTTTCTTGAAACTAGTGGTCTTGTTGACCATCAACACTTGATGCTCCTTCTTGATTTCTACCTCCGCAGCTTTCAGCATTGCGAAGAGCTCGGGAATAGTCTTATTCATCCCTTGCATATTATAGTTCATCATGAAGCTCTTGTAGCTTGGTGGCAGTGATTGGAGAATTCTGTCAATGACGCAATCATGTGGAAGATTAACTCCCAATTGAATCAAGTGATTATTATACCCAGACATTTTGAGTATATGCTCACTGACAGAACTGTTCTCCTCCATCTTGCAGCTATAGAACTTATTGGAGACTTCATATCTCTCAATTCGGGCATTTGCTTGAAATATTAACTTCAACTCCTGGAACATCTCATATGCTCCATGACGTTCAAAACGTCGTTGAAGTCCCGATTCTAAGCCGTAAAGCATGGCACTCTGAACTATCGAGTAGTCATCAGCTTTGCTCTGCCAGACGTTCATAACATCTGGTGTTGCTCCAGCAGCAGGCCTGGCACCCAGCGGTGCTTCCAGGACGTAATTCTTCTGTGCAGCAATGAGGATAATCCTCAAGTTACAGACCCAGTCCGTGTAATTGCTACCATCATCTTTCAACTTTGCTTTCTCAAGGAACGCATTAAAATTCAACGGAACAACAGCACGAGCCATCTATCTACAATCAACATAAACAAGCAAGATACTTATCAGGGACTAAGTTCATGATAAATTTAAGTTCAATTAATCATATTACTTAAGAACTCCCACTTAGATAGACATCCCTCTAATCCTCTAAGTGATCACGTGATCCAAATCAACTAAACCATGTCCGATCATCACGTGAGATGGAGTAGTTTCATTGGTGAACATTGCTATGTTGATCATATCTACTATATGATTCACGCTCGACCTTTCGGTCTCCGTGTTCCGAGGCCATATCTGTATATGCTTGGCTCGTCAAGTATAACCTGAGTATTCCGCGTGTGCAACTGTTTTGCACCTGTTGTATTTGAACGTAGAGCCTATCACACCCGATCATCACGTGGTGTCTCAGCACGAAGAACTTTCGCAATGGTGCATACTCAGGGAGAAAACTTCTTGATAATTAGTGAGAGATCATCTTATAATGCTACCGTCAATCAAAGCAAGATAAGATGCATAAAAATATAAACATCACATGCAATCAATATAAGTGATATGATATGGCCATCATCATCTTGTGCCTGTGATCTCCATATCCGAAGCACCATCATGATCACCATCGTCACCGGCGCGACACCTTGATCTCCATCGTAGCATCGTTGTCGTCTCGCCAATCTTATGCTTCCACGACTATCGCTACCGCTTAGTGATAAAGTAAAGCATTACATCGTGATTGCATTGCATACAATAAAGCGACAACCATATGGCTCCTGCCAGTTGCCGATAACTTGGTTACAAAACATGATCATCTCATACAATAAAATTTAGCATCATGTCTTGACCATATCACATCACAACATGCCCTGCAAAAACAAGTTAGACGTCCTCTACTTTGTTGTTGCAAGTTTTACGTGGCTGCTACGGGCTTAAGCAAGAACCAATCTCACCTACGCATCAAAACCACAACGATAGTTTGTCAAGTTGATGTCGTTTTAACCTTCGCAAGGACCGAGTGTAGCCACACTCGGTTCAACTAAAGTTGGAGAGACTGTCGCCCGCAAGCCACCTATGTGCAAAGCACGTCGGGAGAACCGGTCTCGCGTAAGCGTACGCGTAATGTCGGTCCGGGTCGTCTCGTCCAACAATACCGCCGAACCAAAGTATGACATGCTGGTAGGCAGTATGACTTATATCGCCCACAACTCACTTGTGTTCTACTCGTGCATATAACATCAAACCATAAAACCTAGGCTCGGATGCCACTGTTGGGGAACGTAGTAATTTCAAAATTTTCCTACGCACACGCAAGATCATGGTGATGCATAGCAATGAGAGGGGAGAGTATGATCTACGTACCCTTGTAGATTGCAACGGAAGCGTTGACACAACGTAGAGGAAGTAGTCGTACGTCTTCCCGATCCGACCGATCCAAGCACCGTTACTCCAGCACCTCCGAGTTCTTAGCACACGTACAGCTCGATGACGCACCCGGGCTCTCGATCCAGCAAAGCTTCGGGGATGAGTTCCGTCAGCACAACAGCGTGGTGACGATGATGATGTTCTACCGACACAGGGCTTCGCCTAAGCACTACAACGATATGACCGAGGTGGAATATGGTGGCAGGGGGCACCGCACACGGCTAAGGAACGATCGCGGGGATCAACTTGTGTGTCCTAGGGTGCCCCCTTGCCTCCGTATATAAAGGATCCAAGGGGGGGGTGCGGCCGGCCTAGAGGAGGGCGCAGGAGGAGTCCTACTCCTACCGGGAGTAGGACTCCCCTCCCGTTTCCTTGTCCAATTAGGAGAGAGGGGGGGAGAGAAGGAAAAGGGGGGGCGCCGCCCCTTCCTCCTTGTCCAATTCGGACTAGGGGGAGAGTGGGCGTGCGGCCTGCCCTGGCAGCCCCTTCCTCTTCTCCACTTTAGGCCCATGAGGCCCATTAACCCCCCGGGGGGTTCCGGTAACCCCCCGGTGCTCCGGTTTTATCCGAAATTCATCCGGAACACTTCCGGTGTCCGAATATAGTCATCCAATATATCAATATTTATGTCTCGACCATTTCGAGACTCCTCGTCATGTCCGTGATCACATCTGGGACTCCGAACTAACTTTGGTACATCAACATGCATAAAACTCATAACAACTGTCATCGTAACTTTAAGCGTGCGGACCCTACGGTTCGAGAACAATGTAGACATGACCGAGACACGTCTCCGGTCAATAACCAATAGCAGGACCTGGATGCCCATATTGGCTCCTACATATTCTACGAAGATCTTTATCGGTCAGACCGCATAACAACATACGTTGTTCCCTTTGTCATCGGTATGTTACTTGCCCGAGATTCGATCGTCGGTATCCAATACCTAGTTCAATCTCGTTACCGGCAAGTCTCTTTACTCGTTCCGTAATACATCATCTCACAACTATCATATTAGTTGTAATGCTTGCAAGGCTTATGTGATGTGCATTACCGAGAGGGCCCAGAGATACCTCTCCGACAATCGGAGTGACAAATCCTAATCTCGAAATACGCCAACCCAACATGTACCTTTGGAGACACCTGTAGAGCTCCTTTATAATCACCCAGTTACGTTGTGACGTTTGGTAGCACACAAAGTGTTCCTCCGGCAAACGGGAGTTGCATAGTCTCATAGTCATAGGAACATGTATAAGTCATGAAGAAAGCAATAGCAACATACTAAACGATCGGGTGCTAAGCTAATGGAATGGGTCATGTCAATCAGATCATTCAACTAATGATGTGATCTCGTTAATCAAATAACAACTCTTTGTTCATGGTTAGGAAACATAACCATCTTTGATTAACGAGCTAGTCAAGTAGAGGCATACTAGTGACACTGTGTTTGTCTATGTATTCACACATGTATCATGTTTCCGGTTAATACAATTCTAGCATGAATAATAAACATTTATCATGAAATAAGGAAATAAATAATAACTTTATTATTGCCTCTAGGGCATATTTCCTTCAGTCGGGCCTTTCAAGAAGGAGACTTTGTTCTTCGAGTGGATCAGCAGAAACCACACAAGCTCGCTCCAACTTGGGAAGGCCCCTTCATCGTCACCAAAGTTCTCCACAACGGAGCATACCATCTTTACAGTATTGAGCATCATAAAGACGAGCCATGGGCTTGGAACGCGGAGCTGCTCCGCCCCTTTTATACTTAAAACACTCATTTGAATAAAATGTAATAAGCAACACCTTTTGTAATTCATTTATCAAAGACAAGAGCTTACAGTTCTCTCATTCGATTGCGTTGTTCTTATTTACTCCTGAAATCCCCCAGTGGGTGGGCTGAGTCGCGAATCTGTTCCGCCTAAGTTCGAAAAAATCCTACCGAGTGGAGAGCAATCCTCCCACTCGGGGGCTTAGCTGCAGTCGAGCACTCGCCTAAGTTCTCTCACTAAGAGGCTTAACGGCAGTCCAGCACTCGCCTAAGTTTGAAAAAATCCTACCGAGTGGAGAGCAATCCTCCCACTCGGGGGCTTAGCTGCAGTCGAGCACTCGCCTAAGTTCTCTCAATAAGAGGCTTAACGGCAGTCCAGCACTCGCCTAAGTTTGAAAAAAGTCCTACCGAGTGGAGAGCAATCCTCCCACTCGGGGGCTTAGCTGCAGTCGAGCACTCGCCTAAGTTCTCTCAATAAGAGGCTTAACGGTAGTCCAGCACTCGCCTAAGTTTGAAAAAAATCCTACCGAGTGGAGAGCAATCCTCCCACTCGGGGGCTTAGCTGCAGTCGAGCACTCGCCTAAGTTCTCTCACTAAGAAGCTTAACGGCAGTCCAGCACTCGCCTAAGTTTGAAAAAATCCTACCGAGTGGAGAGCAATCCTCCCACTCAGGGGCTTAGCTGCAGTTGAGCACTTGCCTAAGTTCTCTCACTAAGAGACTTAACGGCAGTCCAGCACTCGCCTAAGTTTGAAAAAATCCTACCGAGTGGAGGGCAATCCTCCCACTCGGGGGCTTAGCTGCAGTTGAGCACTTGCCTAAATTCTCTCACTAAGAGACTTAACGGCAGTCCAGCACTCGCCTAAGTTTGAAAAAATCCTATCGAGTGGAGAGCAATCCTCCCACTCGGGGGCTTAGCTGCAGTCGAGCACTTGCCTAAGTTCTCTCACTGAGAGACTTAACGGCAATCCAACACTCGCCTAAGTTTGAAAAAACCCTACCGAGTGGAGAGCAGTCCTCCCACTCGGGGGCTTAGCTGCAGTCAAGCTCTCGCCTAAGTTCTCTCACTAAGAGGCTTAACGGCAGTCCAGCACTCGCCTAAGTTTGAAAAAACCTTACCGAGTGGAGAGCAGTCCTCCCACTCGGGGGCTTAGTTGCAGTCGAGCACTCGCCTAAGTTCTCTCACTAAGAGGCTTAACGGCAGTCTAGCACTTGCCTAAGTATGGAAAAATCCTACCGAGTGGAGAGCAATCCTCCCACTCGGGGGCTTAGCTGCAGCCCAGTACTCACCTAAGTTTGAGACCCATCCCTATCCGCAAGGACGACGAGGTGCAGGTCGACTGCAACCTTCTCCTTCGGAGCTGCGGCACAAATACAACGTCCGCTCCATCCCTATCCACAAGGACGACGAGGTGCAGGTCGACTGTAACCTTCTCCTTCGGAGCTGCGGCACAAATACAACGTCTGCTCCATCCCTATCCGCAAGGACAACGAGGTGCAGGTCGACTGCAACCTTCTCCTTCGGAGCTGCGGCACAAATACAACGTCCGCTCCATCCTTATCCACAAGGACGACGAGGTGGAGGTCGACTGCCACCTTCTCCTTCGGAGCTGCGGCACAA
This sequence comes from Triticum urartu, assembly GCF_003073215.2. Taxonomy (NCBI): domain Eukaryota; kingdom Viridiplantae; phylum Streptophyta; class Magnoliopsida; order Poales; family Poaceae; genus Triticum; species Triticum urartu. The sequence goes on along the minus strand of NC_053028.1, from coordinate 508,056,109 downwards.
ATACAACGTCCGCTCCATCCTTATCCGCAAGGACGACAAGGTGCAGGTCGAGTGCCACCTTCTCCTTCGGAGCTGCGGCACAAATACAACGTCCGCTCCATCCCTATCCGCAAGGACGAAGAGGTGCAGCAAGCAAAGTCCATCCGAGGACAAACACAAGCACATTCGGAGATAAACCAAATTCAGACAAATACTAAAAGGTTCCAAGCAGCGAATCAAAGGTACTCGGGCACCAAGCCCGAGTTTAACGGTTACAGAAACCACTCGGCATTCCGAGGCAAATTTAAAGCGTATCCAAGTTTCATAAGATTGTTCACTCGGCCGGAGGAAGGCTGGCAGGCTCCATGCATGAGTCCAGATCGATCCCATCAGCGATCCGAGTGGCGGCTGATGAAGCCATGTACCTAGGGTAGGGGCACGGACCTGTCCAAAGAGCCCTACCCTAGGACATCCCTAGAAGAAGTCACCTTTCAATCGACTTGAAGGTATCCCACTCGACGGGTTCAAGACACTCGACCAAGAAGCTATCACTCGACCATGAAGCCAACCACTCGACTGCCAGGAGACCTAAAGTCACTCCGCAGGCAAACGGTCGGCTATTAAGTAGTCTTTATGGTCATTATAGCACTTTATCAGGGGCGTTACCAGTAACGCCCAACCTTAAATGTACCTTAAACCCTGCATTACTGAGGGCAGGAGGGGGCCGGCGAATTCTATATAAGCCACCCCCCTCCTCAGTATGAAGGGTTCGCACCCCGGTTATTCACACGCATATAATCCAATCGACCGCCTCCGGGCACCGAGACGTAGGGCTGTTACTTCCTCCGCGAAGGGCCTGAACTCGTAAATCCTCGTCTGCTTACAACTTCCCCATAGCTAAGATCTAGCCTCTCCATACACACCCCCTACCTCACTGTCAGAGTTAGAACCACGACAGTTGGCGCCCACCGTGGGGCAGGAATCTTAGCGCTTAGTTGGAGAAGTTGCAATCTTTTCCGATCCCTTTGATCATGGTTTCTTGCGGAGTTTTGGTGGAGGGCCGCGAGATCCGTCTCAGCGCGCTCACGTTCATCCCCGACGACTCCGCCTGGCTTCAGGAGGCACCGCTCGACATCGACGCGCTCCCCGTCCGCGGTGCGACGCACTTCCGCGCGTGCATTCATGGCGTCCTCCTGCGGCAGCCGTCGACCCAGTATCAGTCGGCCCCCATGTCGTCTCCCCGCCCTGTCTCTCACCAGCACAAACGCTCCGGTCGGTCGAGACTTCAGTGGTGGGTGAGGCATGCCGTGGCCCGCCAGTCGGCAGCCCCACAAGTCGCGGCAATCGAGCCCGACGAATCCCTCTGCGGCCTGTTCGACCTGTCGACTGGCTCTGCGGAGACCGCATCCGAGTGCGACAGCAGCGACCCAGCGGCTGAGGTTCTGGCGGTCGATGGAACGCACAGTCCTCCCGGTTTCCCTCGCGCTGATGGAGGCGCGGGTGGGGGCGACCCGTCGCATCCCCACGATGAGTATCTCCCCGAACCTCTCACGTCATTACAGCGAGAGGAGCTTCGCCGCCGGAACATGGACGCACTCCACACTCCTATTGTTGGAGAAACCCCCGAGGCCCAGGCCGTGGAGGACGCGGGCTTGGCTAACCTGGCCGAGCGCACTCGACTGGAGAATCTCCAGCGAATACTCGACGAGCAAGAGCGTCAGCGGGCTCCCGAGTCCAGTCGACGTCAGCAAGCTCCCGAGTCCAGTCGGCGTCAGCTCTTCCCGCCGCCGCAGGTATATCGAACCCCAGTTCAGAATTTGGCCGTTGCGGCCCGTATAGCAGAATCAATTCAGCCCTCCCAGTCGGAGGCTGGCAGGGGCTTGTTGCAGATCAGAGCGTTGCTCCGGGCGACGGGAAACCAGAATTCCGCTGTTTCTCAGTCGTGGAATAGGATCCACAGTCGATCCGTTGCAACAGATACAGTCCAGTCGGCTCACAGCCCGAGATCGCCCCTGAGGCGTGAGGGGCGTGGAGACCGGCACGATCAGTACAGAAGAAATGAGCAGTACGACCACCGATCCGATCGTGACGATCGACGTCGAGTGCCAACCCCTCCCCCGAGGAGTGGGTCATATGCGCCTCGACAGCGAGATGACAGGAGCCCTCATAGTGTTGGGCAGAGGATTCCAGTCGACCCCAGGGACCCAGGCTTTGATGCGAGATCCATCCTCGTTCAAGGTTTGGTTGACAGGAATAGAGCTCATCGAGAAGGCCACAACAGAGATGCGCCTGCCAGCAGCAGAGTGCACGTTTCAGGGCCAGAGTGTTTCAGTCGAGCCATCAGAGCCGCAGTGATTCCTCCCAACTTCAGGTTGGCGACTGGAGTCAGCAAGTTCACCAGTGAGTCTAAGCCTGATACTTGGCTCGAAGATTACCGAGTGGCTGTATAGATTGGCGGCGGCAATGATGAGGGGGCTATGAAACATTTGCCTCTCATGTTAGAAGGCTCAGCCAGAGCGTGGCTAAATCAGTTGGCACCCAGCAACATCTACACTTGGGAGGACCTCTCCCGAGTGTTTGTCACAACCTTTGAGGGAACATGCAAGCGACCTGCAGGCCTTACAGAATTGCGGTCTTGCGTGCAGAAACCGAATGAAACTCTGAGGGATTACATCCAGAGGTGGATCACATTGCATCACACAGTTGAGAATGTGCCAGATCATCAAGCAGTTTGTGCCTTTAAAGAAGGCGTTAAGTACAGAGAACTGAATCTGAAGTTCGGTCGAACTGGAGAAATGTCTCTGAATCGGATGATGGAGATTGCCACCAAATACGCTAATGGTGAAGACGAAGATCGACTCCGGAGTGGCAAGCACAAGACAGTCGCCCAAGAAACCGGGGGAAATTCTAGTCGGAAGCAGAAGCGGAAGGCCGAGCCAGCCGCCCCTGGAGAGGCCCTGGCCGTAGCCCAGGGAAAATTCCAGGGAAAACCCAAGGGGCCCTGGAAACCCAAGAAAGTCAAGGATCAAGATGGAAATGATGTTTTGGATCTGCCATGTCACATCCACACCAAGAAAGATGAAGAGGGTAATTTTATTTACCCAAAGCATACCACTCGACAGTGCCGGCTCCTGATCCAGCAGTTTCAGGGCAAGCAGTCCAAAGATAAGGAAAAAGAGTCGGAGAGAGTCGAAGATAAGGAAGATAGTGATGATGGATATCCCCAAGTCAATTCCACCCTGATGATTTTTGCTGATGTCGAAATCAAAAGTCGACTGAAAGTCATTAACCGTGAGGTGAATATGGTTGCTCCGGCAACACCCAGTTACCTGAAGTGGTCTCAGACTGCCATCACATTCGACCAGTCTGATCACCCGACGCACATTGCCACCCCTGGGAGGTAAACTTTGGTGGTCGACCCAGTTGTCGAAGGCACGCGACTGACCAAAGTCCTGATGGATGGTGGTAGTGGCCTGAACATACTGTACACTGAAACTTTGAAAGGAATGGGCATTCTGATGTCCAGACTCAGTACCAGTAACATGAGCTTCCACGGAGTCATTCCTGGGAACAAAGCCGAATCACTCGGCCAGATTGCTCTTGATGTGGTTTTCGGTGATTCAAAGAATTACCGCAAGGAAAAGTTGACATTCGAGGTTGTGGACTTCCAAAGTGCTTATCATGCCATTTTGGGCAGGCCAGCTTAGGCACGCTTCATGGATCGACCATGTTACGTGTATCTCAAACTGAAGATGCCTGGCCCCAAAGGTGTGATCACTGTTACGGGCAACCGAAAGAAAGCAGAAGAGTGTTTTCAGAAAGGCTCAAAGATCGCTGATGCTCAGATGGCAGTGGTCGAGCTGCAAGAGTACCAAAAGACTGCCGATCCGAGTGAATTGCTACGGGCCAAGAAGCCTGCTTCAGAATCAGCTTTCCAGTCGTCCGGTGAAATGAAGCCAGCCCACATTCACCCGACCGACCCCGATGCTGCCCCGACTCACATCTCAACGACGCTCGACTCCAAATAGGAAGAAGCGCTCATCCAGCTCCTCCGTGAGAACTGGGACATCTTCGCATGGAAACCCTCTGACATGCCTGGAGTTCCCAGAGGGCTGGCTGAGCACCATCTACGAGTCGACCCAAAATTCAAGCCTGTGAAGGAACATCTTCGACGGTCCGCCGTCCAGAAGAAGCAAGCCATTGGCGAGGAGGTGGCTCGGCTCTTAGCAGCGGAGTTCATCCAAGAGATTTACCACTCCAAGTGGCTCGCCAATGTCGTCATGGTCCCCAAGAAGGACAAGTCACTTCGCATGTGCATTGATTTCAAACATATCAATCGGGCCTGCCCGAAAGATCATTTTCCTCTCCCTCGCATCGACCAAATAGTCGACTCGACTGCGGGGTGCGAGAGATTGTCTTTTCTAGATGCCTATTCCGGGTACCACCAGATCCGTCTGTATGGACCCGACGAGATCAAAACAGCTTTCATCACTCCATTCGGATGCTTCTGTTACGTCACCATGCCGTTCGGCCTCAAGAACGCCGGAGCCACATTCATGAGAATGATTCAGAAGTGTTTACTCACTCGAATCAGTCAGAATGTGGAGGCATACATGGATGATATTGTGGTCAAGTCATGGAAAGGTTCCGACCTGCGGACTGACCTTGCTGAATCCTTCGCCAACCTCAGGAGGTATGATATCAAGCTCAATCCATCAAAGTGCACATTCGGAGTTCCAGGTGGAAAGTTACTCGGTTTTCTCATTTCCGAACGGGGGATCGATGACAATCCTGAAAAAGTTGGCGCCATACTCCGGATGAAGCATCCCGTACGCGTGCACGATGTCCAAAAGCTTACAGGCTGCTTGGCCGCCCTAAGTCGATTCATTTCTCGTCTCGGTGAAAAGGCATTGCCTCTTTACCGACTGATGAAGAAGTCTGACAAGTTCAAGTGGACTCCAGAAGCTAATGCAGCATTCGCAGAGCTCAAAGCTCTGCTCTACACCCAGCCAGTGCTTGCTGCCCCAATCAGCAAAGAGCCTCTGCTGCTTTACATTGCAGCCACAGGACAAGTTGTCAGCACAGTACTTACGGTCGAGCGGGAAGAAGAAGGAAAAGCCTTCAGAGTTCAGCGCCCAGTCTATTATGTGTCTGAAGTTTTGACCCCTTCAAAACAAAGATACCCTCACTACCAGAAGCTTGTATATGGGATTTATATGACCACGAAGAAGGTTGCACATTACTTCTCTGACCACTCCATTACAGTCATCAGCGACGCCCCGCTGTCAGAGATTCTGCATAACAGAGATGCAACTGGTCGAGTGGCCAAGTGGGCGATTGAACTCCTTCCCTTAGATATCAAGTTTGAAGCAAAGAAGGCTATCAAGTCCCAAGCAATCGCAGATTTCATCGCCGAGTGGATTGAACAGCAACTTCCGACTCAAGTTCACTCGGAGCACTGGACCATGTTCTTCAATGGATCTAAGATGCTGAATGGTTCCGGTGCTGGGGTAGTATTAGTCTCCCCCCGAGGAGATAAGCTCAGATACGTTCTCCAGATTCACTTCGATTCCTCCAATAATGAAGCAGAATATGAAGCACTTTTATATGGGTTGCGCATGGCCATTTCACTCGGCGTCCGTCGCCTCATGGTCTATGGCGACTCAGATTTGGTGGTTAGTCAGGTGATGAAGGAGTGGGACGTCAGAAGTCCGGCTATGACTGGTTATTGCAATGCAGTGAGAAATCTAGAAAAGAAATTCGAGGGGTTGGAGCTTCATCACATCCCCCGACTGAAAAATCAGGCAGCTGACGACTTGGCAAAGATAGGCTCCAAGAGAGAAGCCATTCCCAGCAACGTATTCCTGGAACACATTCACTCGCTGTCAGTCCAAGAAGATCCTTTTACAGAAGAAGCCCCGCAGCCGAAAAGTGCTGCAGATCCGACTGAAGTCGAAGTTCCTGCTGTGGTCGACCTAATCATGGAAGTCTTGGCAATCACTCCCGACTGGACGATACCATACATCGCGTATATCCTAAGGAAAGAACTCCCAGAGGACGAGGAAGAGGCTCGACAGATCGTCCGCCGATCCAAGGCCTTCACAGTCATAAAGGGACAGTTGTATAGAGAAAGCGCGACTGGAATTGGTCAGAAGTGCATAACACCAGAAGAGGGTCGGATAATCCTTGATGATATCCACTCGAGAACCTGTGGTCACCATGTGTCCTCTCGGACCATCGTGGCTAAAGCATACCGAGCGGGATTTTACTGGCCAAGAGCAAATGAGATGGCAAAAGAGATAGTCGACAAGTGTGGAGGGTGCCAGTTCTACTCCAACATGTCACACAAGCCTGCATCAGCCCTGAAGACCATTCCACTCGTCTGGCCCTTTGCTGTCTGGGGACTAGACATGGTTGGTCCACTGAGAACAGGCAGGAGCGGTTTCACTCATGTGCTTGTGGCAGTCGACAAGTTTACCAAATGGATTGAAGCTAAGCCCATCAAGAATCTTGATGCTTGCACTGCTATCAGTTTCGTCAGAGGGCGAACATTCAGATATGGAGTCCCGCATAGCATCATCACTGACAATGGGTCAAACTTTGATTCGGACAAGTTCAGAGCTTTTTTCGCCTCTCAAGGCACACGAGTCGACTACGCATCGGTCGCCCATCCCCAGTCGAATGGACAAGCTGAGAGAGCAAATGGTCTGATTCTCAAAGGACTAAAGCCTCGACTGATGCGTGACCTCAAGCACGCGACTGGTGCCTGGGTCGACGAGCTACCGTCAGTTCTGTGGGGATTGAGGACCACTCCCAACCGGTTGACTGGAAGAACTCCATTCTTTCTGGTTTATGGAGCCGAGGCAGTTCTGCCGAGTGATCTTCTTCACAACGCACCCCGAGTCGAACTCTATACCGAAGATGAAGCAGAACAAGCCCGGCAAGACGCAGTCGACCTCCTGGAAGAAGAGAGAGAGATGGCCATGATCAGATCGACCATTTATCAGCAAGACTTGCGTCGATTCCACGCCAGGAATGTCAAGAGTTGAGTCTTCCAAGAAGGAGATTTGGTCCTCCGAGTGGATCAACAGAAACCACACAAGCTTGCTCCTACTTGGGAAGGCCCCTTCATCGTCACCAGAGTCCTCCACAATGGAGCGTATCACCTCTACAATGTTGATCGCCAGATCGATGAGCCGCAAGCTTGGAATGCGGAACTGCTCCGCCCCTTTTACAGTTGAGCTCTCCCTTGGACGAGATGTAATAAGAAAAAATTTCTGCAGTTCATTTTTATCAAAGACAAGAGTGTTCCAATCATTGCTGTCACTTTTGTTTGCATACGAAATCCCCTAGTGGGTGACTTAGTTGCGAATCCGTTTCGCCTAAGTTTGAAAAATCCTACCGAGTGGAGAGCCAGACTCCCACTCGGGGGCATAGCTGCAGCCCAATGCTCGCCTAAGTTTGAAAAAAAATCCTACCGAGTGGAGAGCAATCCTCCCACTCGGGGGCTTAGCTGCAGTCCAGTACTCGCCTAAGTTCTCCCACTTAGAGACTTAGTTGCAGTCAGGCACTCGCCTAAGTTTGAAAAAATCCTACCGAGTGGAGAGCAATCCTCCCACTCGGGGGCTTAGCTGCAGTCCAGTACTCGCCTAAGTTCTCCCACTTAGAGACTTAGCTGCAGTCAGGCACTCGCCTAAGTTTGAAGAAATCCTACCAAGTGGAGAGCAAACCTCCCACTCGGGGGCTTAGCTGCAGTCCAATACTCGCCTAAGTTCTCCCACTAAGAGACTTAGCTGCAGTCAGACACTCGCCTAAGTTTGAAAAAATCCTACCGAGTGGAGAGCAATCCTCCCACTCGGGGGCTTAGCTGCAGTCCAGTACTCGCCTAAGCTCTCCCACTAAGAGACTTAGCTGCAGTCAGACACTCGCCTAAGTTTGAAAAAATCCTACCGAGTGAAGAGCAATCCTCCCACTCGGGGGCTTAGCTGCAGTCCAGTACTCGCCTAAGTTCTCCCACTAAGAGACTTAGCTACAGTCAGACACTCGCCTAAGTTTGAAAAAATCCTACCGAGTGGAGAGCAATCCTCCCACTCGGGGGCTTAGCTGCAGTCCAGTACTCGCCTAAGCTCTCCCACTAAGAGACTTAGCTGCAGTCAGACACTCGCCTAAGTTTGAAAAATTCCTACCGAGTGGAGAACAATCCTCCCACTCGGGGGCTTAGCTGCAGTCCAGTACTCGCCTAAGTTCTCCCACTAAGAGACTTAGCTGCAGCCAGACACTCGCCTAAGTTTGAAAAAATCCTACCGAGTGGAGAGCAAACCTCCCACTCGGGGGCTTAGCTGCAGCCCAGCGCTCGCCTAAGTGTTTAAAAATCCTACCGAGTGGAGAGAAAACCTCCCACTCGGGGGCTTAGCTGCAGCCCAGCGCTCGCCTAAGTGTTTAAAAATCCTACCGAGTGGAGAGCAAACCTCCCACTCGGGGGCTTAGCTGCAGCCCAGCGCTCGCCTAAGTGTTTAAAAATCCTACCGAGTGGAGAGCAAACCTCCCACTCGGGGGCTTAGCTGCAGCCCAGTGCTCGCCTAAGTACGGAACGCAACCCAATCCGCAAGGACGACGAGGTGCAAATCGACTGCTACCTTCTCCTTCGGAGCTGCACCACAAATACAAAAGTTATTTCGAGTGAAGATCGAGTTCCACTCGACGGATCATCCATGAAGATATTCAGCGATAAATCAAGTTCAGATAAGACCTAAAGGTCCCAGACCTCAGGCCAAAGTACTTGAGCCCTCAGCTCGACGGAGTTTAACGGTTACAAAATCCACTCGGCATTCCGAGGCAAATTTAAAGTGAAGCATAAAAGTTTTTCATTCCTCGGGTGGAGGACTGGAAGGGGCGACGAACTCGTCCAAGTCGATCCCGTCTGCAATACGAGTGGCGGTAGCAATAAAAGTCTCCATGAAGTCTTGAAAGTTGTGCTTCCTGGTATTGGCAACTTGGATGGCGGCCAGCTTCTCTTCTCGCGCCTCCTTGCAATGGACGCGGACCAGAGACAGAGCCACATCAGCGCCACACCGAGCAGAAGACTTCTTTCACTCCTGCACTCGGTCAGGGATTCCGTTAAGTTGAGTCATCAGAGACTCGAGATCGTTTTGGAGCATAGACTCTGGCCAAAGTGCCGGGTCGATCCGTGACATGGCAACCTTCAGTCGAGCCAAGTAATCCACGACGCCGTCAATGCGAGATTCCAGTCGGAGCAGATTCATGGCAGTCTCATCTTTCACGGGAGAGTTGATTGGATCCAAACCTGGTTCGATCCGCCCAGTCTCCTCTTCAAAGTTCTGACATAACTCTGGATTCACGACCCAAGGATAAGTCAATTTTCATAGACTGAGTCGACACAAAAAAAACATCATTCGGAACTGAATGTGCACCTTCAAGCTTGATGTACAACTTCTTGGCGAGGCTTCTCAAGTAGCTCTCCAGATCGTCCCTCCTGCGAGCGAAGCCTTCCATCTTTTCGTAGGTTGAGGTTATCCTTCTTCCAGCGTGAACACTCCCTGTTGGCTTCATTCAGAGCGGTCTTCAGCCTGGTATTCTCTTCTTCTAGTTGGCCGACCGAAGCCAACTTCTGTACGGCCAGAGCGGTCTTATCGTCAGCCTCCTTATGGGCAGCAGCCAAGTCCTGATCCTTCTTCGCCAGAGCTTCTCTCAGTTTTTTGTGAAGAAATGATGATTGATTCGGAAATAGCAGAAGGGTACTCAAGCCTAAAAACTAACCAGTCGACAAAATCGTCTTACCTGCGGCGCCGTCTCTTACCTTTTGCAGCTTTGTTCTGGCCAGCTCCAGATCAAGGTTCAGTTGAATATTCTGATTCTCCAAGTCAGCCAAGCGGGCTCCAAGATCACAAGATTTCTGAAATCAAAGGGGAGAAGTTATCATTATAGTGAAAAAACAACAAAGGCAATAAATACTAAGACTACGGTCGACTGCCAGCAGTCCACCATAGTCTCGGGGACTACACCCAGTGGGTGCACTTAGCGTGCCCCCACCGGTTCCTATCCCACCCGACCGGCCCTCGAAGTCGAGTCCAAGATAAGTCGCTTCCGAGTAACTAAGAGACAATGATGGCGTTTCTAAGACTACAACCGAAGCAAAAACATTCGACAGTAGTCTCGGGGACTACACCCAGTGGGTGCACTCAGCGTGCCCCCACTGTAATAAAAAAAAGTCGACTGCCCACAGTCAACCAGATACCGTCCCATTCGACATGGCCTAACCAGACCGAGTGAATAAACACAGCTACAACAACTCAATATAAAGACTACAGTCGACTGCCAGCAGTCCACCGTAGTCTCGGGGACTACACCCAGTGGGTGCACTTAGCGTGCCCCCACTCGTCCAAGAATTGGCAGACACACCCAGTGGGTGTACAGATATAAAGATGTTCGGAAAAGAAATTCTTCAAACAGCATATCGTAACAGACTAAGTGTTGAACTCGACTGACCTGGACGTTACTCTGAAGAGCCGAGCTCGCGTCATAAGCTGCCTGGCAGGCCTCCCGAGCCACTTTCACTTGTTCCATCATGATCCCCGCATGGCGTATAGCCTCTTTTGCAGCAGCCGCTTGGTCCTCAGGGACGGGGTACGCGGCAAAAAGCGAAGACTGATCCGCAGTCGACGTCGAGGGCCGCACACTCGTCAGCGGAATGGCGAAAGTCACAGAAGCCCGAGTGGGTTCGCCATCGTCCCGAGCTACGGCCTCAGACGCCGGAGCAGATTGGGGGGCCTTGTCAGCCGACGCCCTCTTGTTCCTCCTCACTCTCAGAGGTTCGTTGTCGTCGTCATCCGGGAGGTCGATAACATGAGGAGGAGCTACAAGAAAAAATTCAATCGACCAGAGTTGCAATAAATGTTCAGTCGACTCAAAGCGGAACGTCAGTAATCATACCAGGGTTGGAGGTAACAGCATCCTCCATCTCTTGGTCGTCGTCCTTGGCGGAGACCTCAGAAGTAGCAGCGCTGCAAATCTCGAAAGTCAGTCAGTTGGCTCAATGAATCGACCAAGGATCTGTCCACGGTCGACAAAGGAAAGCAAGTTTTATTATTACCCGGAAATGGTAGGAACAGCTATCTTCATCTTAGGCAGAGCCTTGGGCGGCTTGGACGGCGTCGTGCGTGGGTGCTTGGGAGCCTTCCCAGTCGGCGTAGGAGAAGAGGTCCGAGGGCGTTTCGACGACTGCCCACCAGGAGCAGTCACCTTGCCACGTTCCCGCGCTGGATCGTGTGTGAGCTTGGATCGCCCCTCTGGGCGAGGGGGGGGGGTGCAACCTCCTCCTCCTCCTCTTCGCTGGAGTCGACGTCGTCGCCTTCCTCTCCTTCACCGTCTGACTCCCACTCGCCTTGATCGTCCCCACTCTCGCCTCCGCTCGCCTCCCCTTCCTCAGTCGGCTCCTGTGCCCCGTTGGGCGTCGAGTACATCTCGGTAGTCGCCTGGAAAACAACAGACAAGACAAAAGTCAAATCGACCAACTCAAAGAAGACCAATGAAGGAAGCAAGACCTCAGTCGGGAGCATAAAGACATACCTGGTCCACTTCATACGAATTGTCGAGTGGAACTACCCTCCTGGCTCCTCGGGGGTTGTCTTTGTTCCCCGTGATGCTCGACAGCCACCCCTCCAACATCTCGTCAGTGACCTCCTCCGGGTGGACCCGAGTACAGCCACATCGGGTGGTCATGAGCCTGGAGCGGTTGGATGCGCCTCCGGAGGAAGACCTCCAGCAAGTCCATACCAGTCACGCCCTCACGGACAAGCTCAACCACTCGGCTAGCCAGCACTTTGACTTGGGCCTTCTCCTCCGGCGTCACTTTCAGAGAAGCAGGTTTTTCAGCTCGGTCGAGAGAGAATGGAGGAAGTCCAGTCGACTGCCCTGGGGTCGCCTGGTCTTGACAGTAAAACCAGGTCGCCTGCCAACCACGGACCGACTCCGGGAAAGTGATGGATGGAAAACAACTCTTTCCCCTCAGCTGGATCGCCAGGCCCCCGCACAGCTGGATCACCTGCGTCCTCTCGTCACTCGACTCGGCCTTCTTGACCGATTGAGAACGGCCGGTAAAGATGTGCTTGAAGAGTCCCCAATGGGGGCGGCAACCCAAGAAAGCCTCACACATGGAAATGAAAGCAGCAAGGTATACGATGGAGTTGGGAGTGAAGTGGTGGAGCTGCGCTCCGAAGAAGTTCAGGAAACTCCAGAAAAAAGGATGGGGCGGCAGAGAAAACCCGCGGTCGATGTGGGTGGCTAGGAGCACGCACTCACCGTCGCGGGGTTGAGGTTCGATCTCTCTCCCCGGGAGACGCGCAGCTTCGTGGGGAATGACTCCCCCCTCGACCATGTCATCGAGATCCTCTTGCCGGAGCACCGACGGCATCCAATCGCCCTGGATCCAGCCCCGGGGCAGAGCAGACCTTGAGGAGGATCCACCCCGAGCGGACCTCTTCCCTTTCCCCTGCGCCGCCGCCTTCTTCGCGCGCTCCAGAGCGGATGTCTTGTCCTTCGCCATCGTCGCCGGCAAATCTTGCACAGGCCTGCGGCGCTAGGGTGAGAGCGGAGGTGGCGGAAGAACTTGCGAAGGGAAAGAGGAAGAAGAAAGGAGAAGAAAGCGCACTGTTTGGAAACCCCGAGCCGTCAACTTATAAGGGGCCGCTTTCGAGTGGCTGACTGGTAGGCCCAGGCTATCCAGTCAAATCCCATAGCAGACGCGCGCGCAGTACGTGGCGAAAAAGGCGACGCGAGGATCGAGGAGCTTCCGCTTTATCGCTTCCGATTACTGCGGCCGCTCCCGTCCCGCGCGCTTCCCGAAATCCAGATCCCGCGACATCCGCGGGCCGTAGAACAACTTGTCAAAACGGAAGACCCCGCTCGCACCGACACTCGGTATGTCACAAGTAAAGAAATTCGCTCGACGAAAGGCCTGGAATGGATCAAGGCGACTGAAAGAGGTTGATGACGTCATCCGTGACGGTTGGCCCAAAACGAGGCACTCACGTAGCCCAAAGAACCAGTCGGAAAGATCTCCAACTCTTTCCCCACTCTAAACTCGATCCATTCGGGGGCTAATGATGAAGCCATGTACCTAGGGTAGGGGCACGAACCTGTCCAAAGAGCCCTACCCTAGGACATCCCTAGAAGAAGTCACCTTTCAATCGACTTGAAGGTATCCCACTCGATGGGTTCAAGACACTCGACCAAGAAGCTATCACTCGACCATGAAGCCAACCACTCGACTGCCAGGAGACCTAAAGTCACTCCGCAAGCAAATGGTCGGCTATTAAGTAGTATTTATGGTCATTATAGCACTTTATCAGGGGCGTTACCAGTAACGCCCAACCTTAAATGTACCTTAAACCCTGCATTACTGAGGGCAGGAGGGGGCCGGCGAACTCTATATAAGCCACCCCCCTCCTCAGCATGAAGGGTTCGCACCCCGGTTATTCACACGCATATAATCCAATCGACCGCCTCCGGGCACCGAGACGTAGGGCTGTTACTTCCTCCGCGAAGGGCCTGAACTCGTAAATCCTCGTGTGCTCACAACTTCCCCATAGCTAAGATCTAGCCTCTCCATACACACCCCCTACCTCACTATCAGAGTTAGAACCACGACAGCGGCAGCAATGAAAGTCTCCATGAAGGACTGGAAGTCGTGCTTTTTGGTGTTAGCGACTTTGACCGCAGCCAGCTTGTCTTCACGAGCCTCCTTGCAATAGACTCGCACCAGGGACAGCGCCACGTCAGCACCACACCGGGCGAAGGATTTCTTCCATTCTTGCACTCGGTCAGGGATCTCGTTCATTCGAGTCATCAGAGATTCCAGATCATTCTGAAGCGTCGCCTCCAGCCAAAGCGTCGAGTCGATTCGAGAGACAACCTCCTTCAGGCATGCGAGGTAGCTTGTGGCGCTGGTGATACGGGACTCCAGTCGGAGCACGTACATCGCAGTTTCGTCACAGACCGGGGAAGCGACAGGGTCCAGACCCATCTCGACCCTTCCAGTTTCTTCGTCAAAGTCTTGACAAAGTTTTGCAACCAAAAGTCAGTTCAATCAACGGAACAAAATCTGATGGCAAGCATCAACATAGTCGGATTAAGAGAAATACCTCCCAGCACGAGATAAAGCTTCTTGGCGAGGGTCCTTATATAAGCTTCTGTGTCGTTCCTCTTGCGGATCGCAGACTCCAACTTTTCGTTCAGGACGACCTTATCCTTCTTCAGGCTGGTCACTTTGCGGTTAGCTTCATTAAGACAAGATGTCAGTCTAGTCACCTCTTCTTCAAGCGTTCCGACTGAAGCAAGCTTCTTGTCTGCGAGAACGGTTTTGTCTTGGGCCGCTTTTTGCGCGGCAGCGAGGTCTGAGTCCTTCTTGTCCAGAGCCAACTTCATTTTCTCTGCAAAAGAAATAATCAAATCAAATAAAGAGATCAAAGAGATATATTGAAGTTCAGTCGGTAATCAATTACCTTCCATACCAGCGGCCTCGTCTTGAGCTTTTTTCAGATTTTGTTGAGCCAATTCCAAGTCTAAGTTGAGTTGCCTCTGCTTCTCTTCGAGTTCGGCAAACTTGGAGATAAGAGTACAAGACTTCTGCAGGAGGCAAGAGACAGATCAATCAATAGGTTCGAAGGCAGTTCATTTTCGAGTGAATAAAACCTAAAGAAGTGGACAACAAGCTGTTCAGACCCCAGTCGACTGCCAGCAGTCGACCGCGGTCTCAGGGACTACACCCAGTGGGTGCACTTGGCGTGCCCCCACCGGTTCTGATCCCACTCGACCGGCCCGCCGGAGTCGAGTGTAAGGAGTAAAAAAAGAGAGAGAAAGAACAATTGCGTCGTCAAGAAAGAGGAACTCAGACCACAGTCGACTGCCAGCAGTCGACCGCGGTCTCGGGGACTACACCCAGTGGGTGCACTTGGGGTGCCCCCACCGGTTCTGATCCCACTCGACCAGACCAAGTGGAAGAGCGAAACTACCAAAAACGACAGCAACGCCCAGTGGGTGCTCTAATTCAACGCGAACATCAGGAGATTGTGCAGAAGAAGATTTTTCGAGAAGAAAAACAGTCGGAAAGTCTACTCACCTGGACGTTGGCCCAAAGGGCGGCACTAGCGTCATAGGCAGCCTGACTGCTCTCGTGCACTATCTTCACCCGCTCCATCATCATATCAGCCTGTCGGATGGCTTCCGCGGCCACTTCCGACTGGTTGTCTGGGACGGGGTAGCTGGTAAAAAAATGTGCAGACGACCCAGGTGCGGCTGCTTGAGGCTCCATGGTGTGGAGTTGGATAGTTGAAGGAACCACAGGCGTGGTCGACCGCGTGGGATGCCCACTCGGCAAGGGTGCATCGAACGTTACAGTGGCCCTGCCCGCATCTTCAGTTTGACAGACGAGAGGCGTTGCAGTTGGTTCTTGCCGAGCCACCCTGCCAGCTGTTACCTTCTTGCTCTTCCTAGGCTTAGGGGGCACATCTTCGTCGTTGTCCGGAAGGTCAATGATGTTGGGTGGAGCTGCAAGACAGAACATTCGACCCCAAGTGAACCAATCGACCCTAAAAGGATCAAGAATCGAAATCGCAAGAGTTCATACATGGGTTAGAGGTTACCGCATCCTCCATTTCCTCGTCCCGGTACTGGTATGAAGAGGTCCCTGACGTAGCAGCACTGCAAAGGCCAGCATTCAATTGGTTACACCCAGTTAATCAAATCCACATAAAGGACAAGTCAGATGGTTAGAGATAGTAGGAACGGTCACTTTGATCCGAGGCAAAGCTTTGGGCGGTTTGGAAGAGATGGCTCTCGACACTTTCGGCGCTGGAAGCGGCGCGACCTTGGATTGCTTTGGAGGCTTCTCAGTCGGCGTCGAGAAAGACGTCCTGGGGCGCTTTGAGGATTGCCCGATCAGCGCAGCCACCAAGTCCGGAGCGCGTGCCGGGTCATGAGTGTGCTTGGACCTCCTCTCCCTGTGAGGAGGCGAGTCGACTTCTTCCTCATCAGTCAATTCATTGCTCTCCTCGGCCTCCGAATGCTCCTCGCCGCTCTCTCCCCCGCTCCCTTCTTCTTCAGCGCTGGGGTCCTGCACTCCGTTGGGAATCGAGTACATTTCAATGAGGGCCTGAAAGGATAACAGTCAAAAGACATTCAGTCGACCACAAACGGGACATCACGTGGTGAATCGGAAAGATACTTGATAAAACAGAAATATACCTGCTCCGGCTGGCGCGAGTTGTCGAATGGAATCACCCTCCTGGATCCCCGAGGGTTGTCTTTGTTGCCAGTGATTCCCCTCAACCAGTTCTCCAAGATATCCTCGCTAACCTCCTCCGGGTGGATCCGAGTGGTATCCTCGAGCCCAGAGTACATCCACATCGGATGATCGCGCGCCTGAAGAGGTTGGATGCGTCGACCGAGAAAGACCTCCAGCAGATCCATCCCGATCACTCCGTCGCGGACAAGCTGGACGACCCGTTCAACCAGCTCCTTGACCTGCGCCTTCTCTTCTGGAACTACCTTCAGGGGAGCAGGCTTCTCCACTCGAGCCAACGAAAAAGGAGGAAGTCCAGTCGACTGGCCAGGGGTTGGCTGATCCTTGCAGTAAAACCAAGTCGACTGCCAGCCCCAGACTGAGTCAGGAAGGATCATCACTGGGAAAGTACTCTTTCTCCTCATTTGGATCCCTAGACCACCGCACATCTGGATCACCCGCGTCCTCTCGTCACTCGACTTGGCCTTTTTGACTGACTAGGAACGACAAGTGAAGATGTGTTTGAAAAGCCCCCAGTGCGGTCGACAGCCCAAGAAGTTTTCGCACATGGACACGAAAGCGTCCAGATAGACTATGGTGTTCGGAGTGAAATGGTGGAGCTGAGCCCCAAAGAAGTTCAAAAAACCCAGAAAGGGTGGGGAGGCAGTGAGAATCCACGATCTACGTGGGTTGCTAGGAGGACACACTCACCCTCTCTAGGTTGCGGCTCGGTTTCATCCCCCGGGAGCCGAGCCGACTTGTGGGGGATCAATACCCCCTCCACCAGGTCGTCGAGGTCGTCCTGCGTGATTGCCGAGCGGATCCAGTCGCCCTGGATCCAGCCCGCCGGCAGGCCGGACCTCGACGAGGATCCGCCCCGGTTGGTCCGCTTGCCCTTCGCCTTCGCGGTCGCCTTCTTCGTGTGTTCCAGCGCCGCCGTCTTATCCTTCCCCATGGTGGTAGATCGAGCTCGAGCGGAGGTCCGGCGACGAGGCGGAAGCGAGAGTGGCGGAGAGATCGGGAGAAAGAGAAGAGAGAATGGGGGCGTGCGGAGCAGAGGCCTGGCCCGAGACCTTTTATAAGGCCTTCCACCGAGTGGCTGACTAGTGGACCCAAGCGATCTAAACAAATCCCGCAACAGTCGCGCGCGCAGTACGTGGTGAAAAAGGTGGCGCGGGGATCGAGGAGACTTACCTAATCCGTCCCGATAACCTCATTTCCTCCCGTCTGGCGCGCTTCCCAAAATTCGAATCCCACGAGATCCGCGGAGAGCGGAACAACCTGTCAGACTGAAGACAAACACCCTCTACATCATCATTCGGAATTCGCCCTATAGTGAGTCGTATTACAATTCACTGGCCGTCGTTTTACAACGTCGTCTCCTCAACTCATTGTTTCAGGACAAGGCATATTCATAGCACAAATAGTGGGTCGGAAGTGTTCTCAACCCCTTCCTCACTCAAACCCTGATCCATTCGGGGGCTAATGATGAAGCTATGTACCTAGGGTAGGGTCATGGACCTGTCCAGCATACCCTCCCCAAGGACATCTTTACAAAGAATCAGAAGTAGTCGAAGAGAAATCATCATCCACTCGACCGTGGAGATGCGCTCACTCGACCACCTTGAAGACACTCGACCACCAGAAGATGAGGAACCCTCCACTCTGCAACAGTTAGGACTTAAACCATAGCATTATGAGCATTTATGACATTTACTGTAGACGTTACTAGTAACGCCTTTCCTTTATGAGCATTGAACTCTGTGTAACGGAGGGGAGCAGGGGTCCTGGCGCACTCTATATAAGCCACCTCCCTCCTCTGGGACAAGGGTTCACACTTTTGTAAACACACACACACATATAATCCAGTCGACCGTCTCAGGGCACCGAGACATAGGGCTGTTACTTCCTCTGAGAAGGGCCTGAACTCGTAAAACTCGTGTGTACAACTACTCCATAGCTAGGATCTTGCCTCCTCATACCTACCCCCCATTCTACTGTCAGTCTTAGATCCACGACAGCGGTGGCGAGTTGTTTCGGGGCGGCGAGGCAGCGTTGGGGCCGGCGGTTCGGCCGGTGGTGGCTGGCGGCTCAGGGGGGTGCAGGTTGAAGATGAACTATAGGCCCTCCCTAAACTACATGTCAAGTGCCTCTCTGCTACCATTGCGTTCAGTTTCGACAGTAGCATTCAGATTCCACAGTAAATTTTAGTTTCGACAGTTAAGTTCAGAGTCAATAGTTTTTACCTCATCTGTTGTAGTCAGGTGGTTTTTGGTGATGTTCATTTTACATCCATTTTACATCATCTATTAGAGATGCTATTAGAATCCCACTTGAGATTGACGATGTCTGTCTTGTGTTGCTTCAGCCTTGACGTCTTATGGCTCACCGGAGCTGCTCCAATGACAGAACGATCCGTCACAACAGAGCAGTGCCCTGGACGCCGTCTACAGATTCCTCAGATCTTCCTCCACACCTCCGACAGCCACGTCTGCCTCAACTGCTTCAGCGACCAACCCAATGATGCTGAGGTCGACACGGCTACGGCAAAGAGGTTGTACACTTGTTGCATCACTTATTACTATACATTCACGTCGATCCATTAGGGCTATTTTGGTTCAACAGAAAAATATCGATCCACTTGTTGTTACCATCACTCTAAATTTCTGCATTCTCTCCTTACATAATCTCACCATATTTTTTTCGTACGCATGTCAAATATTGTACACAGTCATGCTGAACATGTAGAGAAAAAGAGAAGAGTTTTGCGCGGCAATACAATGTCATGCAGACATCGCTCCATGGTGGGTTTAATGCAAACCCTCCCCACCCCTCTCCAGATTGTAATCCAGAGGAAGATATCTGTTCTGAGGCGGATTCGGACGCCGCTGACCACTCCTATTTACGCCCCAAGGTGTTTGCTCTACCTTGGCATGATGATGTTAGTCATATCATGCATATGTTGCCTTGCAGTGCCTACTTTTGACATCATATATGTCATCTGCTTAGTTTAGACATGTTTTGTGATGCCACCTATTTAGTTTCTATATCATATATGGGAATTATGCAGTCTCGTGTCTTTTAGCCAGCCATAATATATGTGAAATGTGCAATGCTATCCTGTTTAACCAGGCATCATATATTTGAATGATATCTGGCCCATCCTTTTCTTCATTAAATTTCCATTTGTCGACAATGTTTGTATATTAAACTACTCTTCCTGTGAATTAGCCATTTTGGTGGGAGATGGAAAAATCTGGAGTGAAAACAAGGCCTTCAGAGCAGACAGTGCTACCTGTCGAAGTAGATCTCTTGTTGGGTCCCGGTAGCTCCTTAGAGATGGACTCAGAGACAGATAAGCAGTCCTATTCCCCCACTAAGGTGTATGCTATAACTTGGCACGGTTATACTGCTCATATCATGCATACGGTGTCTTGCATTGCATAGTTTAGACATCATATACACAATATTCAATACCATGTTCTTAGTTCAGACATCATATCTAATGCCCTCTGTTTAGCATATAAATCACATATGTGAATTAAATGATGCGATCCTGATTACTTAGATAACATGTAGGTGAATTATGTCATGCGATCCTGTTTAGTTATTCATCATATCTTTGAATTATGTCATGCTATGCTATCCAGTTTAGATAGACATCATATATGTGAAATTATGTCATGCTATCCATTTTAGTTAAACAATATACATGTTAACTATTTCATGCCCTCTTTTTTCCACACTATCTATTGCATCTGTCTCTCATACAATGTCCGTACATTCAACTATGTTTCCTGTTTATCAGCCATTTGAATTGGAGCGGGTGATGCCAGTATCTAGCGGACTAAAAACACGGTCTTCAAATAAAATAGTGCTACCTCTTGGTGGAGATAGCACCCCGGTTGTACATGCACAAGAACCAGCCCTACCACACATAACCCAAACTCTCGCAGATTGTACCCCTACTACGATGGACAGAGAACCAGCTTCACCCAATCTAACCCCAACCCCGGTCGATAGTAACCCAGTTCCTGTTGACACAGTACCATCTCCACCACAGAGCTCCCAAACAAGAGCAATCAGTAAGGCAGCTCCAGTGCCCATAGGGCCAGTACTATCACGGCGAACCCCAACTCCACCAGTTAGTACGCCTATTCCTGTGGAGGAAGCACAACCAGCTAGTCGTAGTTTAACATCTATCGCATTTGATGTTGTTAAATCGTATGTGTGTATCTTCCCATCTTGGAAATATTATACTGAAGATGAAGGAAAATGCCAATTGCAGGTGTTTGTCCAGGAGTTATGTGTAAGTAATGTTATTGATGGCAATTACTTTGCTTCGTCCCATACATCCTACCTCCATGATGGTTATAATATAGCAAATTTTCCCATTTTTCTCTATAGAGAAGGACCGATTTGGAAACTCAGGATGAGGTAACCTGTGCTAATACCTCTGCTATCTTCAAGAATGCTTGGTGGCAGTATCGGAATTACCTGAAGAAAACATACTTCACCGGCAAAGAAACTCATCAAATTCCCTTACGTTCTCCTGAGACACATTTACTGGACGATGACTGGGAACGCCTTGTTCTGTACTGGTCCCGAACCAAGAATATGGTAAGGTCTATGAGCTCATTTTCTATTTTTAAGTATTATATTCTTGCGTCTTACTGTACTCTGTTTATGTAGAACAAGTACCTAAACCTGAAGAACAACTGTTCTAATTTAAAATTCCATTGCTACCATAGGACATAGATATATGTTTGTTTGATGCTTTTATTATGTACTAGTACTTGGCAATAGAAGACTTGGTAGTTTAATCCTGTCCACCTTACTAATGAACTCGTTCACCTAAATGAGTTTCATATACTAGTACATGCTAAACTTGTTATGTGTCTGCTTGTTTCTTCTTTTAGAATGCTGACAGAATATTGGGGAATAGTGCCTTATTAAGCAACGGTAAAGGAAGTAATGCAGATAAGGTTCAGGATAGTGACACATCCTGTCTTGGTTTAGTGTTGGAGTTACTGGCCACTACCGCTTGCACAAGCTATTCAAAGTCACTGTATGAATCAGTTCGGTTTCTTGAGTCTCAACTACAAGCTGAAAGACATCGATCAGTTGTGCTGCGACAAGAAGCGAAAGGACTGCGGAAGTCCCTGGAGCATTCAGATGCATACTTTCTCGTGCAACAACAAGCGTTGGAGGATTTTAGCGCCAAACAGGACAAAGCTAATCAGCTTGCTAAGCTTATTGCCAGCATGGTGGATACTGATACGTCTCCAACGTATCTATAATTTTTGATTGCTCCGTGCTATATTATCTACTGTTTTGAATGTTTATGGGCTTTATTATACACTTTTATATCATTTTTGGGACTAGCCTATTAACCCAGAGCCCAGTGCCAGTTTCTGTTTTTACCCTGTTTTAGGGTTTCGAAGAAAAGGAAAATCAAACATAGTCCAATTGACCTGAAACTTCACGGAACTCATTTTTGGAAGGAAAAAGCCCAGAAGACTTGGAGTGCACGTCGGGGGATCTGCAAGGAGGTCACGAGGCAGGGGGCGTGCCCACCCCCCTAGGCGCACCCTCCACCCTCGTGAGCCCCTCGTGGGCCCCCTGACGTACTTCTTCCGCCTATATATCTCCATATACCCTAAAAACATATGAGAGCACAATAGATCGGGAGTTCCGCCGCCAGAAGGCTCCGTAGCCACCGAAAGCCAATCTAGACCCGTTCCGGCACCCTGCCGGAGGGGGAATCCTTCTCCGGTGGCCATCTTCATCATCCCGGTGCTCTCCATGACGAGGAGGGAGTAGTTCTCCCTCGGGGCTGAGGGTATGTACCAGTAGCTATGTGTTTGATCTCTCTCTCTCGTGTTCTTGATTTGGCACGATCTTGATGTATCGCAAGCTTTGCTATTATAGTTGGATCTTATGTTTCTCCTCCCCCTCTTCTCACTTGTAATGAATTGAGTTTCCCCTTTGAAGTAATCTTATCAGATTGAGTCTTTAAAGATTTGAGAACACTTGATGTATGTCTTGCCATGCGTATCTGTGGTGACAATGGGATACCACGTGATTCACTTGATGTATGTTTTGGTGATCAACTTGCGGGTTCCGCCCATGAACCTATGCATAGGGGTTGGCACACGTTTTCGTCATGATTCTCCGGTAGAACTTTGGGGCACTCTTTGAGGTCCTTTGTGTTGGTTGAACAGATGAATCTGAGATTGTGTGATGCATATCGTATAATCATACCCACGGATACTTGAGGTGACATTGGAGTATCAAGGTGACATTAGGGTTTTGGTTGATTTGTGTCTTAAGGTGTTATTCTAGTACGAACTCTAGGGCTGTTTGTGACACCTATAGGAATAGCCCAACGGATTGATTGGAAAGAATAACTTTGAGGTGGTTTCGTACCCTACCATAATCTCTTTGTTTGTTCTCCGCTATTAGTGACTTTGGAGTGACTCTTTGTTGCATGTTGAGGGATAGTTATATGATCCAATTATGTTATTATTGCTGAGAGGACTTGCACTAGTGAAAGTATGAACCCTAGGCCTTGTTTCCTAGCATTGCAATATTGTTTACGCTCACTTTTCTCACTTGCTACCTTGCTGTTTTTATATTTTCAGATTACAAATACCTTTACCTACCATCCATATACCACTTGTATCACCATCTCTTCACCGAACTAGTGCACTTATACAATTTACCATTGTATTGGGTGTGTTGGGGACACAAGAGACTCTTCGTTATTTGGTTGCAGGGTTGCTTGAGAGAGACCATCTTCATCCTACGCCTCCTACGGATTGATAAACCTTAGGTCATCCACTTGAGGGAAATTTGCTACTGTCCTACAAACCTCTGCACTTGGAGTCCCAACAACGTCTACAAGAAGAAGGTTGTGTAGTATACATCAAGCTCTTTTATGGCGCCGTTGCTGGGGAGGTGAGTGCTTGAAGGTATATCTTTAGATCTTGCAATCGAATCTTTTTGTTTCTTGTTTTATCACTAGTTTAGTTTATAAAAGAAAACTATAAAAAATGGAATTGAGTTTGTCTCATACGCTTCACCTTTTTAATATCTTTCGTAAGTATGATGGAAAGGAAAATTGTGCTCAAATGCTAGAAGAAGAATTACATAAAATGTTTGGCACTAAATATTTGAATGATGGGCATGATTGCAATGTTGTTAGTATGAATTCCTTGAATATCTATGATGCTAATGATATGAAAGCCGCAAGTTTGGGGAAGCTACGTTTGATGAAGATGATATTTTTAGTCCCCAAAGTTTTGATGTGCAAATTTATTATGATGAAAGCATGCCTCCTATATATGATGATTATTGTGATGACACATATGCTTTAAAGAATAATAATAACAATGAACCTTGTCATCTTGATCTTAATTTTCAATCACATGATAGTTATTTTGTTGAGTTTGCTCCCACTATTATTCATGAGAAGAATTTTGCTTATGTGGAGAGTAGTAAATTTTCTATGCTTGTAGATCATGAAAAAAATGCTTTAGGTGCTGGTTATATTGTTTAATTCATTCATGATGCTACTGAAAATTATTATGATGGAGGAATATATGCTTGTAGGAATTGCAATAATATCAAGTTTCCTCTCTATGTGCTTAAAATTTTGAAGTTATGCTTGTTTTACCTTCCTATACAAGTTGATCCTTGTTCCCACAAGTTGTTTGCTCACAAAAACCCTATGCATAGGAAGTGGGTTAGGCTTATATGTGCTAGTCATATTATTCATGATGCTCTCTTTATGTTTCAATTCTTATCTTTTATGTGAGCATCATTGAAATCATCATGCCTAGCTAGGGGCTTTAAACGATAGCGCTTGTTGGGAGGCAACCCAATTTTATTTTAGTTCCTTGATTTTTGTTCCTGTTTAGTAATAAATAATTCATCTATCCTCTGTTTAGATGTGTTTTTATGCTTTTAATTAGTGTTTGTGCCAAGTAGAACCTTTGGGAAGACTTGGGGAAAGTCTTGTTGATCATGCTGTAAAAAACAGAAACGTTAGCTCTCACGAGAAATGCTGCCATTTTTATTTGGAGAGTGATATTTAGTTAATTATTTTTGCAGATGATTAATAGATAAATTACTCAGGTCCAGAAATTTATTTGATAATTTTATGAGTTCCATAAGTATACGTTTGATCCAGATTACTACAGACTGTTATGTTTTTGACAGATTCTGTTTTTCATGTGTTGTTTACTTATTTTGATGAATCTATGGCTAGTAAAATAGTTAATAAACCATAGAGAAGTTGGAATACAGTAGGTTTAACACCAATATAAATAAAGAATGAGTTCATTACAGTACCTTGAAGTGGTGATTTATTTACTTATACTAACGGAGCTTACGAGTTTTCTGTTAAGTTTTGTGTTGTGAAGTTTTCAAGTTTTGGGTAAGGATTTGATGGATTTGGAACAAGGAGTGGCACGAGCCTAAGCTTGGGGATTCCCATGGCACCCCCCAAGATAATATAAGGACACCTAAAAGCCAAAGCTTGGGGATGCCCCGGAAGGCATCCCCTCTTTCGTCTTCGTTCATCGGTAACTTTACTTGGAGCTATATTTTTATTCACCACAAGATATGTGTTTTGCTTGGAGAGTCAATTTATTTTCTCAAAATTTGCTTGCTGTTATTTATAACAATGTTTTGCATCTTTTATTTCAATAAAATTGGCATTGATAGCCTTTACTATGCCTATGTTACAAGTATACATGTTGCTGTTTGAAAACAGAAAGTTTACCGCTGTTGCAATAATTCCCTAGAAAATTCAGAATGTAATAAAATGTTGAAACCTTTTGCATATTAAGATCTGATAAATTTACTACAGTGGAAATTTTCTTTCATAATTTTTGGAGCTAGGGAAGTATGGATGTTGCTGCATTCTTTACAGACTGTCCTGTTTAGGCAGATTGCTGTTATGTTTGCATTGTTTGCATATGTTTGCTTCTTTAATGATTCTATTTGAGGATAGGACTATTAAATATTCAGAGGTATTTAGTATGCAATGTTGAATAATAATTTTAGTGATTTGCTACAGTAGAGTATGATAAGGTTTTTGCAATGGTTTATGCTAACTCATCTCACGAGTCCTTGTTGAGTTTTGTGTGGATGAAGCTTTTGAGATTTAGGGAGGCCGTGATATGAGAGGAATTAAGGAGACACAAAAGCTCAAGATTGGGGATGCCCAAGGCACCCCAAGATAATATTTCAAGAAGTCTCAAGCGTCTAAGCTTGGGGATGCCCCGGTTGGCATCCCACCTTTCTTCTTCAACAATTATCGGTTAGTTTCGGTTGATCCTAAGTTTTTGCTTCTTCACATGATGTTTGCCATTCTTAGAATGTCATTTTATTTTGCTTTGCTTGCTGTTTGAATAGAATACCAAGATCTGAAATTATTAAATGTTAGAGAGTCTTCACATAGTTGCATAATTATTCGACTACTCATTGATCTTCACTTATATCTTTCGGAGTAGTTTGTCATTTGCTCTAGTGCTTCACTTATATCTTTTAGAGCATGGTGGTAGTTTTATTTTGAAGAAATAGATGAACTCTCATGATTCACTTATATTATTTTGAGAGTCTTAAATAGCATGGTAATTTGCTTAAAATCCTAATATGCTAGGTATTCAAGAATAATAAAATTCACTTATGAGTGTGTTGAATACGATGAGAAGTTTGATACTTGATAATTGTTTTGAGATATGGATATGGTGATATTAGAGTCATGCTAGTTGAGTAGTTCTGAATTTGAGAGATACTTGTGTTGAAGTTTGTGATTCCTGTAGCATGCACGTATGGTGAACCGTTATGTGATGAAGTCAGAGCATGATTTATTTATTGATTGCCTTCCTTATGAGTGGCGGTCGGGGACGAGCGATGGTCTTTTCCCAGCAATCTATCCCCCTAGGAGCATGCACGTAGTACTTTGTTTCGATAACTAATAGATTTTTGCAATAAGTATGTGAGTTCTTAATGACTAATGTTGAGTCCATGGATTATACACACTCTCACCCTTCCACCATTGCTAGCCTCTCTAGTACCGCGCAACTTTCGCCGGTACCATAAACCCACCATATACCTTCCTCAAAACAGCCACCATACCTACCTATTATGGCATTCCCATAGCCATTCCGAGATATATTGCCATACAACTTTCCACCGTTCCGTTTATTATGACACACTCCATCATTGTCATATTGCTTAGCATGATCATGTAGTTGACATCGTATTTGTGGCAAAGCCACCATTCGTAATTCTTTCATACATGTCACTCTTGGTTCATTGCATATCTTGGTACACCACCGGAGGCATTCATATAGAGTCATCTTTGTTCTAGTATCGAGTTGTAATCATTGAGTTGTAAATAATTTAAAGTGTGATGATCATCATTATTAGAGCATTGTCCCATGTGAGGAATAAAAAAAGAGAAAGGCCATAAAAAAGAGAAAGGCCATAAAAAAGAGAAGGCCAAAAAAAAGAGAAAGACCATAAAAAAGAAAAGGCCCAAAAATGAGAGAAAAAGAGAGAAGGGACAATGTTACTATCCATTTACCACACTTGTGATTCAAAGTAGCACCATGATCTTCATAGTAGAGAGTCTCTCATGTTATCACTTTCATATACTAGTGGGAAATTTTCATTATATAACTTGGCTTGTATATTCCAACAATGGGCCTCCTCAAGTGCCCTAGGTCTTCGTGAGCAAGCAAGTTGGATGCACACCCACTAGTTTCTTTTGTTGAGCTTTCATACATTTATAGCTCTAGTGCATCCATTGCATGGCAATCCCTACTCCTTGCATTAACATAAATCGGTGGGCATCTCCATAGCCCATTGATTAGCCTCGTTGATGTTTGACTTTCTCCTTTTTTGTCTTCTCCACATAACCCCCTCATTATATTCTATTCCGCCCATAGTGCTATGTCCATGGCTCGCGCTCATATATTGCGTGAAAGTTTATAGGTTTGAGATTACTAAAGTATGAAACAATTGCTTGGCTTGTCATCGGGGTTGTGCATGATGAGAGCATTCTTGTGTGATGAAAATGAAACATGACTAAACTATATGATTT
The DNA here is from genome assembly GCF_003073215.2 of Triticum urartu. Lineage (NCBI taxonomy): Eukaryota > Viridiplantae > Streptophyta > Magnoliopsida > Poales > Poaceae > Triticum > Triticum urartu. The sequence continues at coordinate 508,028,714 of NC_053028.1, read as the reverse complement.
TGTAGGGATGAACTTTCTTTGGCCATGTTATTTTGAGAAGACATAATTTCTTAGTTAGTATGCTTGAAATATTATCATTTTTATGTCAATATGAACTTTTGTCTTGAATCTTTCGGATCTGAATATTCATGCCACAATTAAGAAGAATCACATTGAAATTATGCCAAGTAGCACTCCGCATCAAAAATTCTATTTTTATCATTTACCTACTCGAGGACGAGCAGGAATTAAGCTTGGGGATGCTGGTACGTCTCCAACGTATCTATAATTTTTGATTGCTCCATGCTATATTATCTACTGTTTTGAATGTTTATGGGCTTTATTATACACTTTTATATCATTTTTGGGAATAACCTATTAATCCAGAGCCCAGTGCCAGTTTCTGTTTTTACCCTGTTTTAGGGTTTTGAAGAAAAGGAAAATCAAACGGAGTCCAATTGACCTGAAACTTCACGGAACTCATTTTTGGAAGGAAAGAAGCCCGAAAGACTTGGAGTGCACATCGGGGGATCTGCGAGGAGGTCACGAGGCAGGGGGCGCGCCCACCCCCCTGGGCGCGCCCTCCACCCTCGTGAGCCCCTCGTGGCCCCCCTAACATACTTCTTCCGCCTATATATCTCGATATACCCTAAAAACATCAGAGAGCACAATAGATCGGGAGTTCCGCCGCCAGAAGCCTCCGTAGCCACCGAAAGCCAATCTAGACCCGTTTCGGCACCCTGCCGGAGGGGGAATCCTTCTCTGGTGGCCATCTTCATCATCCCGGTGCTCTCCATGACGAGGAGGGAGTAGTTCTCCCTCGGGGCCGAGGGTATGTACCAGTAGCTATGTGTTTGATCTCTCTCTCTCTCGTGTTCTTGATTTGGCACGATCTTGATGTATCACGAGCTTTGCTATTATAGTTGGATCTTATGTTTCTCCTCCCCCTCTTCTCCCTTGTAATGAATTGAGTTTCCCCTTTGAAGTAATCTTATCGGATTGAGTCTTTAAAGATTTGAGAACACTTGATGTATGTCTTGCCGTGCGTATCTATGGTGACAATGGGATACCACGTGATTCACTTGATGTATGTTTTGGTGATCAACTTGCGGGTTCCGCCCATGAACCTATGCATAGGGGTTGGCACACGTTTTCGTCGTGATTCTCTGGTAGAACTTTGGGGCACTCTTTGAGGTCCTTTGTGTTGGTTGAATAGATGAATCTGAGATTGTATGATGCATATCGTATAATCATACCCACGGATACTTGAGGTGACATTGGAGTATCAAGGTTACATTAGGGTTTTGGTTGATTTGTGTCTTAAGGTGTTATTCTAGTACGAACTCTAGGGCTGTTTGTGACACCTACAGGAATAGCCCAACGGATTGATTGGAAAGAATAACTTTGAGGTGGTCTCGTACCCTACCATAATCTCTTCGTTTGTTCTCCGCTATTAGTGACTTTGGAGTGGCTCTTTGTTGCATGTTGAGGGATAGTTATATGATCCAATTATGTTATTATTGTTGAGAGGACTTGCACTAGTGAAAGTATGAACCCTAGGCCTTGTTTCCTAGCATTGTAATATTGTTTACACTCACTTTTCTCACTTGCTACCTTGCTGTTTTTATATTTTCAGATTACAAATACCTTTACCTACCATCCATATACCACTTGTATCGCCATCTCTTCGCCGAACTAGTGCACCTATACAATTTACCATTGTATTGGGGGTGTTGGGGACACAAGAGACTCTTCGTTATTTGGTTGTAGGGTTGCTTGAGAGAGACCATCTTCATCCTACGCCTCCTACGGATTGATAAACCTTAGGTCATCCACTTGAGGGAAATTTGCTACTGTCCTACAAACCTCTGTACTTGGAGGCCCAACAACGTCTACAAGAAGAAGGTTGTGTAGTAGACATCAGATACCCAGGATAACGTTTCTTGAGCTCTTCTGAAATTGTTTCAGTTATGCTCTTGTTTTGCTACCGCGTTAATTTGCACTGGTGGCCAATTTTGACGGCCAGTGTATATGATATGCTGCTTTGTTCCCTATATTTGCACTGGTGGCGAACTTTGATGCCCAGTGGATGTAATATGTGTAATAGCCGTGATAGCCTAGCGTTAGTTGCTTGCTTATTTATTTCCTTGTTGTCTTGTTTATTTGTTTGCTTGTAGTCATTGCAGTTCTTTTTCCGCGGTTAACTAGTGGCTGCAATAACCTATTTTTTTAAACTAGGCCACAATAACCATGGGCTAATATTTACTGTAGTGACATTGGGCCTCCTACGGGCCGTAGAAACAGTGGGCCTTCTACGGGTCGTAGAAACAGTAGGCCTTCTACGGGTCGTATCATCAATGGGCCTTATACGGGCCGTATGATCGATTGGCCAAACATGGGCCAATAATAGGCCGCATTATGGCCGTAAACGGGCTAGAGTTGGAATCGTCTGCTCATGGGCCGACCGTAACGGGCCATCGTTAATAGGCCGTATTTGATGACGCTATGAAAACGGCCCAACGTATTAACGGACCACAAACGGGCCGACTGTAACCACGGGCTGAATTTGGCCCACAAGCAGAAAATGACAGTAACGGGCCGTAAGTAAACGAATGCTGGAAATGAGCCCAAGAATAAATTGGCTCTCAGAAGGCCGAAAGATAACATGGGCTGGAAACGGCCCAACGGAATAACGGTCGTTAATGGGTATAAAGTGATACACTGTTCATTACGGGCCAGTTTCACCACGGGCCGTTAATGGGTGTAAAGTGATACACTGTTCCTTACGGGCCAGTTTCACCACGGGTCGTTAATAGGCCAAGAGTTACATAGGGCCTCATATGGGCCGAAAGACGTCATGAGCCATACATGGGCCAGAAGTGAAAACGGGTTGGAATCATATTGGATGGCCCAGATGACGCTACAGGGCCTAATTCGGATAGGGCGTAACGGGCCTTGGGTTAGCGGGCTGTAAATGGGCTATATGCGAACAGGCCGTTAACAGGCTTTCCATGGGCCGGCCCGCCACCTTTTGACCAAGTCAAACGGGCCGGCCTTTTCACAGGAATGGGCCTCTGTTGGGATGTGCCACGTGTCGACGTATCATAGGCACCTTCCGTCCAATGAGTGGTTGACATCTGTCCCAACGATGAGCCGACACATGTTTCCTCCAGCCAATGATGATTTTACACGTGGAAAACCCCCATTGGTCGGGGCTGTTAACGGGTTATCGGATCCAAAACCTGACCCGATAGCTTAACGGCGTTCCGTTACGGTGGATGCCACGTGTCGGTCACCCTTGACGAAAGCACTTCTGTGGCGCGTGATTTATCATCATGGAAGTGGACACTTCCGTGATGATAATTTTGGTAATGTCATGGAACACTTCTACGACATCACAGGTATGACTATCTGTCATGGATGTACATGCATGACAAAAAAGCGACCTACTGTGACAAACACGTATCATCACGGAAGTGTATTTTTTTGCAGTGCATGCAATGATCAAATCCTGATTAGGGAACGCATGAGCATAGATACGCGGGCATCGCTAGATGCATGTTCTGAGTATTTTTGCCAAAACTAAAACCTAACTTTTACATGGCCATATGACCTTTATTTATAGGTGCACGCATGCAACTTGGGCTAAGCCCGACTCACATCACGACACGGATGAGACTCAACGAAAATACAAGAAAACACTCAACAGGATAAAAAAACACACCATAATAAAACTAGGAGACCTTCACGTAAGCTTGCTTTTCTGGCTAAACTTGTAGTAGTTGCTTGGGGTTCTAAAGCAAGGCTCCACTTCATCCGAAGGGATTAAATTAGCTGGCATCTCTTCAATTACAACCCTGGTGATACTTGGATCCCTGAATACTGGCTTTTGCATGCCTTGGTTAGTATGTGAGCAAGGTAGGGAGCCTAATATACCTCTTTGATTTGTTGAATGTGACACCCTCCTTTGACGTAGAGTTGGAACCACATACTTCTGCATCGTTTTTCCATAGCCAGCCTCTGGCCTAGAAAATATTTTACTTGGCAGTAATGGAGGAACCACAAGAGTACTTGCGGTGTCTGTATCATCCTACAAATGCCGCTACACTCTTCAGCTTTGGAGACAGGTCATTCAAAAGTTTGGTGATGTGTACTTGGATACCTCCACTTTGGCACTTGGAGGGGTCCATGAAGGATTGGTGGGATAGCCGAACCGACATATAGAACCCCAATAGACTAGCTATAGCCTCCCTCACCATGCTTATTTCTTGGACAATTCGAAATGAGAGAAACATTCGTGTCTTCCATCACAAGAGTGCACCGCCAACGATTCTCCTAAAAATAATTGTCGATAAGGCTAAACTTCGGGTTGCCGCAGGTGCTAAAAAACTAGATAATATTGCATTGCATGAGCTATTACCATGTCGTTTATGTGGGCCACTTGTAAAGCTCTATTCTCACCTTATTTAATTGATGAGACATGCCTCTATTTCAAAAGAAAAAAAACACCCACACTCTTATTCCATAGGTTAACACATTGTAATATGTTAACAAGCACTCACGAGCGTTAAATTAATAGAGCCGAGCAAGGTTTTTTCTCATTATCTTCCCTACTTATAAAGATTGGAGTTGGTAGTGAGTTCATATGTAGGCCCAACTTCCTTTTCAAATAAACAAATACACGCATCCTTACATGTGAAACTAGCAATCTCTCAAGAGACATGAAAACAAATGTACTTTACTCACATGTGGGATCTATCATACATAAATAAGTACACTACTTTCATATGCGACTAACTTTTTTGTAAAAAGCACAAATAACAAACACAAAAGTGTGACTTCAACTCAAAATCAATCTTGGTTTCGGTTTCTCTTCCCAACCTACTATTGGCATTTAAAATTCGCTGCATGCATCTCACCGTATTTTTGCTATCTTTACTAATCGTAAATCATGCAACAGCCATTAGGGCACTAACGTCATTTGACCACCTCCTAAGCCAATGACTCCGTGGCAACGCACGGGCATCAAATGCTAGTAATCATAACAAGCTGAGCCTTAACGAGCCAAGCCTTAATGAATCGAGCAGCTCGTTAATCCACCTCTAGTCTTAAGAGCATCTCCAACGGGCGAGCTAAACAAGCGCCGTGCCGCAAATTTAGCCAGTTTAGCGCGCGTGCAACCCAGCGGGTGGCTCCAGCGGGCGTGCAATAACCGCGCGCGCGGTATAAGGAGTTGGGCGCACGGTCGGATTCGCTATCTCGCGCGGTGTATTTGGGGCGCCCGCTTCCGCGCACGGCACACTTGAGCGCTTGCGTTGCACTATCTCTTCTCCGCCTCCTACGCCCCACGCGCGCCGGCGGCGGCGAACTGCACCCCATGGACGCACGTGCCGGCACCCCGCTCACCCCATCCTATAGCCACGACCCCTCCACCGCCGCCGCCGCAAACCCTAGCCCGGGTGGCGTTGGCCTCGCCTCCGCTGGAGCTCCTTCGACCATCGGCCTTGCGCGCGGCCTCTTCATGCCGCCGCGGATGACCTCGGTGGCGGGTGGCGTCGCGCCGGCGCCGGCCCGAGCCGCCGCCCCTCCTCATCAAAGCTCCCCAATGCGGCGCGGCCAAAGAAGGGCAAGACATCAGTGAAGAAAAACAAGGCGGCGGACGGCTCCGGCACCTCCAAGGCGAGGAGGAAGAAGCTTGCAGGGCGTGCGACGGGCGCGGCGGCTACCGAAACGCCGGCGAGCTCACTCGTTGAGCCGGCGGCCGACGCGCACAACATGTTCGACGAAATGCCCCCAAGGTAAAAAAAATTCCAACTTTTCTTTTTTTTGTTATTTTTTCAATGCATTCACATCTAGATAGCTTATTTGCATTGTTCAAAAAACTTTGTAGTCTCAATGATGATGCATACATGTCAACGATGGGTGTTGGCTCCAACAATTCGCATTGGTCTCAAACCAATGACATGCACTTCAAAGACCATGAGTTCGAGGTGGACGAGGAGGGTGAGGGCATTGTCGACGCACCGAAAGGAAGAGCGGGCAATGACACCAACGTCGATGACATCTTACTATGCAATGCTTGGTTGCAAGTGTCGAGGGATCCATCCGTTGGAGGTGATCAAAGTAGAGATGCTTATTGGGGGCGGATGAAAGAACACTTTGATGTTCACAACTTGAGTGGAATTGACCACTCCGAGAGATCACTACGGTCCCGATGGTCGACAATCAACTCGGATTGTCAAAGGTGGGCGGCCTGTCAAAAGGCGGTTGACAAGTTGAACCCAAGTGGCACAAATGAGGACGGTAGAGTAAAAGCCATTTCATACATGTTCATCATACATGTTGTTGGTGCTAACTTGCTTTGTTTTCATGTAGTACAACATTGCGCAAAACTTGTTCAAAGAAGAGGAGCGGACAACCAAGAAGGGGAAGATCAAGAAAGGAAGGGTCTTTACCTTGCCCCATTGCTATAACGTGTTGAAGGATGATGAGAAATGGAAGAAGCGTGAAGATTTGGATGATTTGCATTTGAGCAACAAACGCAAGCGAACAATTAAGTTGGATGATGACGAGGAGGAGGATGATGCATCAAGTGATGATGGCAAGAGAAGCCCCACACCCAACTCGGTTTCATACTCGAAGCCAAAGCGACCGGATGGGTGCAAGAAAGACAAAACCAAAAAGAAAAAGAGGAAAGGAGATGATGAGCTCAAAAATGCTATGGAAGTTATTGTGAAGGCAAGAAAAGAAGCCAACGAGGTGAGGAAAATGGCAAGGAACCAAGATGCCGCGGCCGAGGAGAGGAGGTTGGCGGCCGAGGAGAGGAGGGTGGCGGCCGAGGAGAGGAATGTGACTTTGGAGGAGAGGAAGGTGAGCAATGAGGAGTGAACTAGATTGTTGGAATGGGAGAAGCACTTGTTCTTGGACACATCTAACCTCAATGTGACGCAAAAGGAGTATGTCAATCTTGCCCGTGAAGAAATCTTGATTCAAAAAAGAGCCATGGTTCGTGCAATGGGTGGCGGTGGCCTCGGCACAATGGGTGGCGGTGGCCTCGACGCCATGGGTGGCATGGGTGGCTTCGGCGCCATGGGTGGCATGGGTGGCTTCGGAGGTACTGTGGGCGGTGCAATGGGAGGCATGGCTGGCTTTGGAGCACCCCCCGATGCTATGGTCACCATGGGAGTGCTTCTCTCATGGGAGGCATGGGTGCACCTGCGGCCGCCATGGGCGAAATGTCTTTCGATGTGCCTCCTCGCACACATTCCCATAAAGATGCCGTTGAAGATCTTGCCAACACCATCGGAGCTTCACGTGATGCGGTGCGCGATGAGGAGAGGGAGGAAGATTCATCTTCGGAGGCGGAAGAATCGTCTTCCGAAGATGAGGACGAGGACGAAGACGAGGACAAGGAATGATGTGTCTTTCATTTGTGTATTGAACTTGATTTGCATTTTGAACTTGGTTGGATGAACTTGTGGGCATGATTTTGAACTTGTGGGCATGAACTTTTCTTCATCAACTTGTTTGTGTGAAATTTTATATGTTATGTTTATTGCATTTTGAATGTTTCAACTTCATTTTGTGTTCAAAATACCATATATGCAATGCCCCGGCGAGTCGCGCGCGCTGCTGGAGCGACGCGCGCGCTGTATTTTAGCGCGGCTGCTGGAGCGAGCGCTGCATGCCGCGCCAAACCAGACGATGCGCGCGCGACAAAGTAGTTTTTTACACGCGGCGTTCGGCGCGTATTGGAGATGCTATAATGAGGGGATGATTTGTTCCTATCCCAAAATGTCTACGTGAAACCATAAATGAGTGAGACAACTGCAGAAGTTTCACTGACACACGTATATTTACTACTGACAAGCGTACCAAACATCGGTGGTCAGGCAGGCATCAGCGGCAGGAGTACTATACAGCGAGCAGGTAACGAAGCATAAAGTGTGATCACTGGTTAGGATTACAAGAAATTCCAGCGTTGATTGGCTTGAGTGGGCGAAACATGATATGTTTGTCTCGGAAGATGAGTAGAGTGTAGTGTTCTTCACGCCCAAGTTGCAATTTACAAACATGATTTCACCAACATGCGCGCGAACCGAACCAAACAAACCACCGCGCCGCGCTCTACATCGATCTGATCTAGCGCTAACACCACTACAGTCCAACCTTAATCCGCCCACCGTCGCCTTGTCGCGTGCACACTAGTCAACCAATCCAGCGCGGGTTGAGGCGCCGGCCATGCTGGATCCTGCATTGCCCGCCACCATGCAAGCACGGGCAAAGGCAAAGCTAGCCGGAGAAACACCTATACATACTGTTCTTTTCTGGTTTGTACAACTCACTGGTCACCTACCTTGTATCGTTCTTGAGATCTAGCGACAAGGGCACTGCAGTGAGGTGCCTTCTCATGGCTGCTGCCGTGTTGGCGCCGCTGTTGGCCGGCGCTGCAGGCGGGAAGCTGTCGACGAGGTTCTACGACAGGAAGTGCCCGACAGCCCGAGCCTGCAGAGCATTGTGCAGAGGATAATTAGTTAATTACTTACTACTCCCTCCGTCCCATAATGTAAAACATTTTTTGACATTACTATAATGTGAAAAACCGTCTTACATTATGGAATAAAGGGAGTATAATCTACCAACGAATGCACCATAATCTGAACTAGCAAACTGACCCGCGCATGCGAGAATGATCAGGTTGCATCTCAGAGCATCTCCAGCCGTTCTACCCCCAAGGGCACGAAAAAGCGCCGCTTGAGGGTGAACCGGCGTTTTTTTCGGCGTGGGGGCGAGCACGTTCCCAGCAGCCGCCCCCAGGTCGCCCCCAGACGCCCCACAGTTCGTCCAAATTTTAACAAACACGGTCAAATTTAAACAAATACGGCCAAATTTCAGCCAAATTTAGCCGTTTTTACATGAATAAAAGGGACGAAAAAAAACCTAAACTACAGCCGATGCTTCTCCTCCTTGACACGGCCGCTGCTCGACCCCTCGCCCCGGCGCGCTGCTTCACTCGAGCGGCGGGTCGTTGCCGCCCTCGACATGCGCGAGGACGCCGCTGAGCGTGCGGCCAGGGATGCCCCATCACAGGCGGCAGCCCTCGCTGTTGTTGCGGCCATGCAGCATCGGCGCGTTGTTCGTGGAAACGAGCCGCTCCTCCTGCCGGCGTTCGAAGTACGCCGCCCACGCTGCGTGGTTGTCGGCGGCGTACTCCGGGAGCGTCCACTCCGCGGCCGTCAGGGACGCCCGCGCACGCTCGATCTCGACGTGGAAATAGGGCGTCGCGGGGACGGGCAGAGGGGGGACAGGGACCCCGCCGGCGCTGAGCCTCCACCGCGACGGAAGGCGTACGTCGGGCGGCGCGGGGTATTTGGACTCGTGGAGGAGGTTTGCCTCCCACTCATTCAGCGAGAGGCGGCCGAAACCCTTGGCCGCCGCTGCGTCGCCGGGGTACCTCGCGCTCGTGGTTGTCGGGGGGAAAGAGAGGGTCTCGAACGGCGGAGAGAGGGGAGGAACTGCGGCGGCGAGGAGGGGGAGGACTTCCGATGGATGGGTGCCTCACCGGCGCGGCCAGGGGCGCCTTATATAGTGGCTCGGGGGCGGCCGCGTGCGACACGCATGGCGGAAGGTGGGGCGGCGTCGCCGCCCGTGAATCAGTGGCATGCTGGTTGATTCCCCGTGGGAAAACCGAGACGATGAGGACGACCAGCCTTCGTCTCGCTGACGCGCCGGTCCCGCCACTCTTTCGCGCCAAAATGTTCGAGCCGGCGCCCTCGGGCGTCCCCCAGCGCGTCGGGTTCGGGTTGGGTGCGCCGGCGCCAATTTCGACCCAATCCGGCGAAAACCAGGTTCGTGGGGCGCGACTGGGCCGATTTTTCGGCGCCGTCGCTAAAAAACGGCCTTGGGGGACCTGTTGGGGGCGCGGCTGGAGATGTTCTCAATCGTCTTTTATTTAGGACTATTTCATCGTATTTTTTATAAATTTCCATCTCTAAATAATTAACCTCCCACTAAAATATTTCTCTCATGCAAGCATGTCATCTCACCATGCATCGTGCATGGGAAAAGATCCAAATATTTTTAAAATATAAAATAACCAAACACAATAAATATTATATTTTTGGGTTTACTTCTCGTATTATTAATCCAAATATTCATACATCATATAATCAAACCTCATTGAAATTTATTGAAACATATTCCCGCAACAACATGTGGGTATCATCTATTATAACTCAATATTAGTTATACTAAGAGGGTGCTTGGATATGTTTTAGTCCCATGACTAAAAGTAGTGGGACTAAAACTTGCTAGCCTCATTCATACTTGGATCCAAATACTAAAGAGACTAAAATCAAGTTAATGAGCATTTATTATCCTCCAAACCCTCCAATCCAGAACTCGCCTGTGTTAAAGAAGAGAAGTTAAATGAGGAAAGAGAGAACTAATCCATATTTTAGTAGGGGTACCTCTGACTGAAAATTTTTAGTCTCAAGACTAGTTTTAGCCCCTCTTTAGTCAGGGGTGCTTGAAACTTTAGCCTCTTAAAAAGACTATTTTTAGTCAGACTAAAATAAGTCCCTTGGATCCAAGCACCCTCTTAGCCCCTCTTTAGTAAGGGGTGCTTGAAACTTTAGCCTTTTAAAAAGACTATTTTTAGTCAAACTAAAATAAGTCCCTTGGATCCAAGCACCCTCTAAGTAAGAGCCTGCACAATTAAAAAAGTCATATATTTATTACCTTTTGTACATAATTACATAACTGTTATTACTCCAACTTCATTAATATGTATAGTATTTTTTATGATTCTTTAAAGAAGTATGTGCCATCATTAATGAAAAACTTTACCCTAGTACCCAAGGAGATTCCAATAAAATGAACTATTTCCATTTGTAAGTACATTAATTTGATACGTGCAGTTGAACATTTTCTAAAAATTTGAATACTTTTTAAATACGTCCCAATACTTATTTAAATTGATAAATTGAAAGTCACATCATTATAGTTTCCATGAATATTATTTGCATTCTATAATCCTTTATTAACTTCTACTAGGACATTCCTAAAAAGAACGGTCAAAGATGCACATTGGGAAAGTGTACATTACCCAAAATTGCATCCATTTACAAATGGGCAAAGTATATTTTTGTGCAACTTCTAATGTTAGTATCACCAAGACCCGTTAATTTAAGCATGCCAAGTGAATATACAACACTATCTATATGTATTAATGTTATATTCTGCCTCTAAAAAAAGTTAGATACATTGATTTCAAAAAATGCAATCAAGTTATAGTTATTCAGTTTGAGCTACAAAAATTAGTAATTGATCTTTCCTAATCCACTTAGTTACTTATACAAAAAATACTGTATACTAGCAATACAGGTCTCCAAAAAGCTAGGGTTATCTGTCTCCCGCCGGTGCCGGCGCCGGCCGTCCCATCTCCGGTGGCCTTAGGGACATGGAGACGGAGTGGATCTTGGCCCTTGCCGGTGGGAGGACTCTGTTTTTAGATATTTTTTCGAGCTTTGTTAGGGTTTGTGTCCTGCTCAGGACAGCGAGACGGCGGCAGCTCCCTGAAGATGGAATAAAGGTCTCCCGCCTAGCCCCCATTCCGGTGCTGCATCTAGCATCATCGGTGGGCGTGTGGAGGTGTGTCTCCGGCGGATCTGTTTTTGGTGGATTTGCTTGGATTTGTTTGTCGTTCGTCTTTGTTCATGTGTCTTCAGGTTGGATCCTTTTGATCTACTCTTTTCATTTGCGCGGTTGCTGTTCTGGTGCGTTGGTTTTATGGACCCTTAGCACGACGACTTCCCAACTGTCTACTACAACAATGTTTGCCCGGCTCCGGCGAGTGAGGGGCGATAACAGCGGCGCACCTTCGGCGAGCTTCAGTACTTATAGTCGTCGATAGGTGGTCTACGGACCTTGACGCAGTTTTTATTATTTGTAGTGTTCGTTGTACTACCATGATTGACGATGAATAGATAGATTGAAAGTTTTTGTCGCAAAAAAATACTAGCAATATAGGAATAAAGTTACAAAAGAATAATGGAAACAAAACGAAAAGGGGCAAAACGTAATAACAATCTCTCCCTAATAATAAAGTATGGATTGACTTTGTCGGGTTTACCGTTACAATACGCTTTTTCCCGTGATTTTATGTTTTCAGTTTTTTTCATCTATATTATTTTTTACATCCGAGGTGGTACTATTTCGATTTCCGTCCGTTGTTTCCATATATAATTATAATTATTTTCGTCCGTTGCGCGTGACAGGCGTCGCGCGTGACAGGCCATTTAGATTTTTGATAGCTGGCCCACCTGATATGTGAATGGACGCAAAAATTAAAAATTATATGATGAAGATTCGAACACAGGTTGCCTGGCCCATTTTATGTTTATGTTTATAAGAACAAGGATTACGCTCTTATATACTCTACCAAGCCAGGAGGATTTTCGGCCGCCAGGCCACATTATTCCGGCCCATCCGAAGAAAGCCGGTGCCACACTACCGAACGGACTGGTGCAATAAATAGTCCCATACCGCGCCTTTAAATTTAATCTTTGTAATTTACTAGAAGAACGCCCGTGCGTTGTAACGGGGCCACATTAACTTTAAAAGTTCAATATCAATTATGTTAATATTACATTTAATATTCTCATACATATTAAGTGACATTGACGACCTTTTTTATCATCAAATTCTCACACACACAGCCTCTCTCTCCCTCTTCCTCACTCTCTCTCCCCCTCTCCCTCACTCGGGAGGTGGGACGAAAATAAACCCGGAACGAAGACTACCAACTGAGATATTATGAGTAGAGATCATTTAGTTGATAAGAATAAATAGAAAACATTGTTAAAAAGGAGAAACAGATTAGAATACATTGAAAAACCAAAAGGACGATATAAAAGGGGATTCGTCATGCCCCCGGGCCTTGCCACCGAACCGGCTCAGCGGTCCAGTCCCCGCGCGGTCGTCTTCTCCTGTTCACCGAGCCGCGTCGCTACAGAGCTGGGCTCCCACCTGTGACGCCCCGAGACCGTTGCGCCAGGTGTCCTTCAGTTATTCGTTGTCGTTGCCATGTCATTTGGTTGCGTTTTGCATCTTGCCATGTCATCATGTGCATTGCATCATCATGTTTTTCAAAACCTGCATCCGTCCGGGTTTTCCCAGTTCCGTCCGTTGTCCGTTCTGAGCCCAACCACACTTGCACGCGCCCGCGGCATGTTCGAAATAGTATTTTATAAGTGGCCGGAAAATGTTTTCGGAATGGGTTGAAAGTTGGCGTGTGGTCTTATTATAGTGTAGATAGACCACCTATCAAGTTTCATCGCATTTGGAGTCCGTTTGACGCCCCAACGGTTAACTATAGCGGCATTATAGCCGGTCTAACGTTGGACGTTTTCGGTCTCCGCAAACAGTCGCCGGGCCTCTCTCTCTTCTCTTCTCTCAGCTCGAGCCCTTCTGCACAGCCCACAAGTTCCAACCGACCCCTCGCGTGCGTGTCCGAAACTTTCCCGGACCCGACCCGGACAGTTGTCATCGTTGGGTCCGGATCATCCCCAAACATTTACAAAACGTCTCCATTTCTTATTTAGACTTTCCTAGCCTATCTATTCATGACCGTCGGATTTTGACCGGATGATCCAACTCCCTTCTTTTTCATATATATATATATATAGACCAACCCCTACCCAAATCAGGCAAATCCCTAATTTCTAGGGATCCTCCTCCCCGCCGCCAGTCTCTGGCTGCCCTCGGGATCCATCCCGAGCCAACCTGCAGCCGCCACTCCTCTCGATCCCCACCAATCAGAGCCCCCACGGCCCTTCTCAACCAGCGCCGCTCGTCAGTATCCTCGCGCCCGAGACCTCATCGCGCCGACGACCATGACCAGGCCATCGCCCTCACCCGCGCCCCTTCTTCTCTTTTCCTGCCTTCTCCTTTCTCCTCTGCTCTAATCCCTCCCTCTCTCTCTACTTCTCTTGCTTCCGCAAGAACCAGAGGAGCTCTGCCCCGACTGTTGGGGATCGTAGCAGAAATTTAAAATTTTCTACGCATCACCAAGATCAATCTATGGAGTAATCTAGCAACGAGGGGAAGGAGAGTGCATCTACATACCCTTGTAGATCGCTAAGCGGAAGCGTTGCAAGAACGCGGATGAAGGAGTTGTACTCGCAGCGATTCAGATCGTGGTTGATTCTGATCTAAGCGCCGAACAACGGCGCCTCCGCGTTCAACACACGTGCAGCCCGGTGACGTCTCCCACGCCTTGATCCAGCAAGGGGAGAAGGATAGGTTGGGGAAGACTCCGTCCAGTAGCAGCACGACGGCGTGGTGGTGAAGGAGGAGCGTGGCAATCCTGCAGGGCTTCGCCAAGCACCGCGGGAGAGGAGGAGGAGGACTTGGGAGAGGGGGAGGGCTGCGCCAGAACTTGGGTGCGGCTGCCCTCCCATCCCCCACATATATATAGGGGCAAGGGAGAGGGGGGCCGGCCCCTTCAGATCCAATCTGAGGAGGGGGCGCCGGCCAGGGGGTTTGCCTTGCCCCCCAAGGCAAGGGGGCGCCCCCCTTTAGGGTTCCCCCCAAACCCTAGGCGCATGGGCCCTAGGGGGAAAGGCGCCCAACCCACTAAGGGGCTGGTCCCTCTCCACACACAGCCCATAGGGCCCTCGGGGGTAGGTGGACCCTCCCGGTGGACCCCCGGAACCCCTTCGGTGGTCCCGGTACAATACCGGTAACCCCCCGAATTATTCCGGTGACCGTATGATGACTTCCCATATATAAATCTTTACCTCCGGACCATTCCGGAACTCCTCGTGACGTCCGGGATCTCATCCGGGACTCCAAACAACATTCGGTAACCACGTACATCTATTCCCTATAACCCTAGCGTCATCGAACCTTAAGTGTGTGGACCCTATGGGTTCGGGAACCATGCAGTCATGACCGAGACATATCTTCGGCCAATAACCAACAGCGGGATCTGGATACCCATGTTGGCTCCCACATGTTCCACGATGATCTCATCGGATGAACCACGATGTCAAGGATTCAATCAATCCCGTATACAATTCCCTTTGTCTACCGGTATAGTACTTGCCCGAGATTCGATCGTCGGTATCCCGATACCTTGTTCAATCTCGTTACCGGCAAGTATCTTTACTCATTCCGTAACACATCATCCCGTGATCAACTCCTTGGTCACATTGTGCACATTATGATGATGTCCTACCGAGTGGGCCCAGAGATACCTCTCCGTTACACGGAGTGACAAATCCCAGTCTCGATTCGTGCCAACTCAACAGACACTTTCGGAGATACCCGTAGTGCACCTTTATAGCCACCCAGTTACATTGTGACGTTTGGCACACCCAAAGCACTCCTACGGTATCCGGGAGTTGCACAATCTCATGGTCTAAGGAAATGATACTTGAGATTAGAAAAGCTTTAGCATACGAACTACACGATCTTGTGCTAGGCTTAGGATTGGGTCTTGTCCATCACATCATTCTCCTAATGATGTGATCCCATTATCAACGACATCCAATGTCCATGGTCAGGAAACCGTAACCATCTATTGATCAACGAGCTAGTCAACTAGAGGCTTACTAGGGACATGGTGTTGTCTATGTATCCACACATGTATCTGAGTTTCCTATCAATACAATTCTAGCATGGATAATAAACGATTATCATGAACAATGAAATATAATAATAACTAATTTATTATTGCCTCTAGGGCATATTTCCAACAGTCTCCCACTTGCACTAGAGTCAATAATCTAGTTCACATCGCCATGTGATTAACACTCATAGGTTACATCGCCATGTGACCAACATCCAAAGAGTTTACTAGAGTCAATAATCTAGTTCACATCACTATGTGATTAACACTCAATGAGTTCTGGGTTTGATCATGTTATGCTTGTGAGAGAGGTTGTAGCCAACGGGTCTGCAATATTCAGATCCCTATGTATTTCGCAAAACTTTATGTCATATTGTAGATGCTGCTACCACGTTCCACTTGGAGCTATTCCAAATTGTTGCTCCATTATACGCATCCGGTATCTCTACTCAGAGCTATCCAGATAGGTGTTAAGCTTGCATTGACGTAACTCTTTACGTCGAACTCTTTATCACCTCCATAACCGAGAAACATTTCCTTATTCCTATAAGGATAATTTTGACTGCTATCTAGTGACCCACTCCTAGATCACCTTTGTACCCTCTTGCCAGACATGTGGCAAGGCACACATCAGGTGCGGTACTCAGCATGGCATACCGTATAGAGCCTATGACAAAAGCATAGGGGACGACCTTCGTCCTTCCTCTTTCTTCTGTCGTGGTCAATCTTTAAGTCTTACTCAACTTCACACCTTACAACTCAGGTAAGAATCCCTTCTTTGACTGATCTATTTTGAACTCCTTCAAAATCATGTCAAGGTGTGCGTTCTTTGAAAGTATCATCAGGCGTCTTGATCTATCTCTATAGATCTTGATGCCCAATATGTAAGCAGCTTTATCCAGGTCTTCCTTTGAAAATCACTCTTCAAACAACCGTTTATGCTTTCCAGAAATTCTACATCATTTCGGATCAACAATATGTCATCCACATATACTTATCAGAAATGTTTGTAATGCTCCCACTCACTTTCTTGTAAATACAAGTTTCTAGCAAACATTGTATAAACCTAAAAGCTTTGATCACTCTATCAAAGCATATATTCCGACTCCGAGATGCTCGCTCTAGTCCATAGATGGATCGCTGGAGCTAGCATACCTTTTAGCATCCTTAGGATCGACAAAAACTTTGATTGTATCACATACAACTCTTTCTTACGAAAACTGGTAAGAAAACTTGTTTTGACATCCATCTGTCAGATTTCATAATCGAAAAATACAGCTAATGCTAACATGATTCCGACGGACTTAAGCATCGCTACGGGTGAGAAAATCTCATCGTAGTCAACTCCTTGAACTTGTGAAAAACTCTTTGCCACAAGCCGAGCTTCATAGACGGTGACATTACCGTCCGCGTTCGTCTTCTTCTTAAAGATCCATTTATTCTCAATGGCTTGCCGATCATCGGGCAAGTCCACCAAAGTCCATACTTTGTTCTGATACATGGATCCTATCTCGGATTTCATGGCTTCTAACCATTTGTCGGAATACGGGCCCACCATCGCTTCTCCATAGCTCGTACGTTCATTGTTGTCTAATAACATGATATCTAAGACAGGATTACCGTACCACTCAGGAGCAGTACATATCCTTGTCGACCTATGAGGTTCGATAGCAACTTGATCCGAAGCTTCATGATCACTATCATTAACTTCCTCTTCAACAGACGTAGGCGCCACAGAAAACATCTTTTTGTGTTGCATCACTCTCTGGTTGAAATAAAGGTTCGACAACCTCATCAAGTTCTATCTTCCTCCCACTCAATTCTTTCGAGAGAACTCCTTCTCGAGAAAGGACCCGTTCTTAGCGACAAACAATTTGCCCTCGGATCTGAGATAGAAGGTGTACCCAACTGTCACCTTTGGGTATCCTATGAAGATGTGTTTGTCCACTTTGGGTTCGAGCTTCTCCGGCTGAAGCCTTAAGCATCGCAGCCCCAAACATTAAGAAACGGCAACTTTGGTTTCTTGCCGAACCAATGTTCACACGACGTTGTCTCAACGGACTTAGATGGTGTCCTATCTAAAGTGAATGCAGCTGTCTCTAACGCATAACCTCAAAATGAAAATGGTAGATCGGTAAGAGACATCATAGATCGCACCATATCTCATAAGGTTCGATTACGACGTCCGGACACACCATTACCCTGTGGTGTTCCAGGTGGCTTCAACTGTGAAACAATTCCACAATGTCTTAAGTGATTGCCAAACTCATAACTCAGAAATTCTCATCGATTAGATCGTAGGAATTTGATCTTCTTGTTATGATGGTTCTTAACTTCACTCTGAAATCGCTTGAACTTTTCAAACGTTTCAGACTTGTGCTTCATTAAGTAAATATACCTATATCTACTCAAATCATCAGTGAAGATGAGAAAATAGCGATATCCACCGCACACTTCAATTCTCATTGGATCACATGCATCAGCATGTATGATTTCCAACAAGTCACTTGCCCGTTTTATTTTACCTGAAAACGGGGTCTTAGTCATCCTGCCCATGAGGCATGGCTCGCATGTGTCAAGCGATTCAAAATCAAGTGACTCCAAACATCCATCGACATGGAGTTTCTTCATGCACGCCAATATGACCTAAGCGGCAGTGCCACAAGAAAGTGGTACTATCATTATTAACTCTACATCTTTTGGTGTGAACATGTGTATTACCACGACCGAGATTCAATGAACCATTCACATAGGGTGCATGACCATGAAAGGTATTATTCATGTAAACAGAATAACCATTATTCTCTAACTTAAATGAATAACCGTATTGCAATGAACATGATCTAATCATATTCATGCTCAACGTAGACACCTGATAACATTTATCTAGGTTCAATACTAACCCCGAAGGCAGATGGAGTGTGCGATGGTGATCTCATCAACTTTGGAAACACTTCCAACACACATCGTCACCTCGCCCTTAGCCAGTCTCTGTTTAGTCCGTAGCTTTTGCTTCAAGTCACCAATAATAGCAACTGAACCGGTATCCAATACCCAGGTGCTACCAGGAGTACTAGTGAGGTACACATTAATAACACGTATATACTTTGTTGAAGTTGCCAGCCTTCTTATCTACCATGTATTTGGGGTAGTTCCGCTACCAGTGACTGTTCCCCTTACAATAGAAGCACTTAGTCTCGGGTTTGGGTTCAACCTTGGGTTCCTTCACTTGAGTGGCAACTAGTTTGCCATTCATGAAGTTTCCCTTCTAGCCCTTGCCCTTCTTGAAACTAGTGGTCTTGTTAAAACATCAACACTTGATGCTCCTTCTTGATTTCTACCTTTTGCGGTCTTAAGCACCGCGAACAGCTCCGGGATCAACTCCATCCCTTGCATGTCATAGTTCATCACGAAGATCTAGTAGCTTAGTGATAGTGACTAGAGAACTCTATCAATCACTATCTTATCTGGAAGTTTAACTCCCACTTGATTTAAGTGATTGTAGCACCCAGACATTCTGAGCACATGCTCACTAGCTGAGCTATTCTTCTCCATCTTGTTGGCAAAAGAACTTGTCAGAGGTCTCATACCTCTCAACACGGGCATGAGCCTGAAATCCCAATTTCAGCTCTTGGAACATCTCATATGTCTTATGGCGTTCAAAACGTCATTGGAATCCCGATTCTAAGCCGTAAAGTATGGTGCACTAAACTATCAAGTAGTCATCAGGATGTGTCTGTTAGGTGTTCACAACATCCACAGACGACATTGTAGGGTTTGCACATCGAGCGGTGCATCAAAGACGTAAGCCTTCTGTGTAGCAATGAGGACACTCCTCGGACTACGGACCCAGTCCGCATCATTGCTTACAATATCTTTCAACTTAGTCTTTCTCTAGGAACGTATTGAAACAGGGAGCTACAACGTGAGCTATTTATCTACAACATATTTGCAAAGACAATTTAGACTATGTTCATGATAATTAAGTTCATCTAATCAAATTATTTAATGAACTCCCACTCAGATAGACATCCCTCTAGTCATCTAAGTGATACATGATCCGAGTCAACTAGACCGTGTCCGATCATCACGTGAGACGGACTAGTCATCATCGGTGAACATCTTCATGTTGATCGTATCTTCTATACAACTCATGTTCGACCTTTCGGTCTTCCGTGTTCCGAGGCCATGTCTGTACATGCTAGGCTCGTCAAGTCAACCTAAGTGTATTGCGTGTGTAAATCTGGCTTACACCCGTTGTATTCGAACGTTAGAATCTATCACACCCGATCATCACGTGGTGCTTCGAAACAACGAACCTTCGCAATGGTGCATAGTTAGGGGGAAGACTTTCTTGAAATTATTGCGAGGGATCATCTTATTTAAGCTACCGTCGTTCTAAGCAAATAAGATGTAAAACATGATAAACATCACATGCAATCAAATAGTGACATGATATGGCCAATATCATTTTGCTCCTTTTGATCTCCATCTTCGGGGCGCCATGATCATCATCGTCACCGGCATGACACCATGATCTCCATCATCATGATCTCCATCATCGTGCCTTAATGAAGTCGTCTCGTCAACTATTACTTCTACTACTATGGCTAACGGTTTAGCAATAAAGTAAAGTAATTACATGACGTTTAAGTTGACACACAGGTCATAAATAAATTAAGACAACTCCTATGGCTCCTACCGGTTCTCATACTCATCGACATGCAAGTCGTGATTCCTATAACAAGAACATGATCAATCTCATACATCACATATATCATTCATCACATCCTTTTGGCCATATCACATCACACGGCATATGCTGCAAAAACAAGTTAGACGTCCTCTAATTGTTGTTGCAAATTTTTTTACGTGGCTGCTATAGGTTTCTTAGCAAGAACGTTTCTTACCTATGCCAAAACCACAACGTGATATGCCAATTTCTATTTACCCTTCATAAGGACCCTTTTCATCAAATCCGATCCGACTAAAGTGGGAGAGACAGACACCCGCTAGCCACCTTATGCAACTAGTGCATGTCAGTCGGTGGAACCTGTCTCACGTAAGAGTACGTGTAAGGTCGGTCCGGGCCGCTTCATCCCACGATGCCGCCGAATCAAGATAAGACTAGTAACGGCAAGTAAATTGACAAAATCGACGCCCACAACAACTTGTGTTCTACTCGTGCATAGAAACTACGCATAGACCTAGCTCATGATGCCACTGTTGGGGATCGTAGCAGAAATTTAAAGTTTTCTACGCATCACCAAGATCAATCTATGGAGTAATCTAGCAACGAGGGGAAGGAGAGTGCATCTACATACCCTTGTAGATCGCTAAGTGGAAGCGTTGCAAGAATGCTGATGAAGGAGTCGTACTCGCAGCGATTCAGATCGCGGTTGATTCCGATCTAAGCGCCGAACAACGGCGCCTCCGCGTTCAACACACATGCAGCCCGGTGACGTCTCCCACGCCTTGATCCAGCAAGGGGAGAAGGAGAGGTTGGGGAAGACTCCGTCCAGTAGCAGCACGACGGCGTGGTGGTGAAGGAGGAGCGTGGCAATCCTGCAGGGCTTCGCCAAGCACCGCGGGAGAGGAGGAGGACTTGGGAGAGGGGGAGGGTTGCGCCAGAACTTGGGTGCGGCTGCCCTCCCATCCCCCACATATATATAGGGGCAAGGGAGAGGGGGGCCGGCCCCTTCAGATCCAATCTGAGGAGGGGCGGCGGCCAGGGGGTTTTCCTTGCCCCCAAGGCAAGGGGGCGCCCCCCTTTAGGGTTCCCCCAAACCCTAGGCGCATGGGCCCTAGTAGGAAAGGCGCCCAGCCCACTAAGGGGCTGGTCCCTCTCCACACACAGCCCATAGGGCCCTCCGGGGTAGGTGGACCCTCCCGGTGGACCCCCGGAACCCCTTCGGTGGTCCCGGTACAATACCGGTAACCCCCCGAATTATTCCGGTGACCGTATGATGACTTCCCATATATAAATCTTTACCTCCAGACCATTCCGGAACTCCTCGTGACGTCCGGGATCTCATCCGGGACTCCGAACAATATTCGATAATCACGTACATCTATTCCCTATAACCCTAGCATCATCAAACCTTAAGTGTGTAGACCCTACGGGTTCGGGAACCATGCAGTCATGACCGAGACATATCTTCGGCCAATAACCAACAGCGGGATCTGGATACCCATGTTGGCTCCCACATGTTCCACGATGATCTCATCGGATGAACCACGATGTCAAGGATTCAATCAATCCCGTATACAATTCCCTTTGTCTACCGGTATAGTACTTGCCCGAGATTCGATCATCGGTATCCCGATACCTTGTTCAATCTCATTACCGGCAAGTCTCTTTACTCGTTCCGTAACACATCATCCCATGATCAACTCCTTGGTCACATTGTGCACATTATGATGATGTCCTACCGAATGGGCCCAGAGATACCTCTCCGTTACACGGAGTGACAAATCCCAGTCTCGATTCGTGCCAACCCAACAGACACTTTCGGAGATACCCGTAGTGCACCTTTATAGCCACCCAGTTACGTTGTGACATTTGGCACACCCAAAGCACTCCTACGGTAGCCGGGAGTTGCACAATCTTATGGTCTAAGGAAATGATACTTGACATTAGAAAAGCTTTAGCATATGAACTACACGATCTTGTGCTAGGCTTAGGATTGGGTCTAGTCCATCACATCATTCTCCTAATGATGTGATCTCGTTATCAACGACATCCAATGTCCATGGTCAGGAAACCATAACCATCTATTGATCAACGAGCTAGTCAACTAGAGGTTTACTAGGGACATGGTGTTGTCTATGTATCCACACATGTATCTGAGTTTCCTATCAATACAATTCTAGCATGGATAATAAACGATTATCATGAACAAGGAAATATAATAATAACTAATTTATTATTGCCTCTAGGGCATATTTCCAACACCGACGCCATGGACCGGGGTCACCGCTCCCTAATTCCAGCCTCGTGCGGGCTTGCCAAGCCCCAAGCCGCGCCGGATCTGGAGGGGATCACCGCCGCCGCGCCTTTTTGCCCGACCCCCACGACCTTCTCCGGCCCCGTTCCCGTCGAAGGCCACTATCGTCGCTCTGGTTCGGCGCGACCAGTTCGCCTGCATCGCACTGTCGCTGCGCCTGCATCGCCCCGTTGCCGCGTCTGCACCGCCCGGGGTCGTCGCCTTCCACCGCCGCCCTTGCCTCGGATCCGGCCAGTTCCCGTGGCCCCTCGCCCTGCCAAGTCCTCTGCTGCTGCTCTGCATCGCGCCACTGCCTCCCCTGCGTCCAGACGAGGACGAACACACGCCGCTCCCGTTGACCGCGACGCACAGGCCCAGTGCTCCCCTGCTTTCGTTGGACAGGCCCAGCGCTCCTCAACCGGCCTGCTACCTCCTCCACCGAGTCGGACTTTGGCCCATGTGAGCAGCCCCACACTTTTCCCTGTGCACTATTGGGCCAACCACTTTTAGCCCAGTATAGTTTTTTTCCTGTTCTTCGATTTTTTTCCTATTTATCCAGAGACTACCTGTTTTACAGAAAGGTCCCTAAACTTCATCATATTTTAACTCACAAACTAAGCATCACATGTAAAAACTTTGTATATGAAACTTGATTAGAATTTTGTCTAGTTTAATAATATTCAACTTTCATGCATGTTTAAAATGTTGTTTGTTTAAATTTGCTTAAATAACTTGCTAAAATGATTTAATTCATAACTAAATAACCGTAACTCAGATTTTAATAAACTTTATATGTAAATGGGGTGGAAAAATGCCTAGTTTAACATGGTGGCCTTACTTTGCATGTTTAATAACTATAAAATATGGTTTAGGGCAGAACAGTACCATAACCAAAATATGCACATGAGGAGTTTCCGGACTTGTTGTTTGTCGTTCCGGCCTCATTTAAACTTGCCTAGATAGGTAGTTTTCTTTTGCTTCACCCTCTTTCCATGTTTAACAACATTTAATATTGTTGGGTACATAAACGAGATCGAATTAAATAACTTGAATGTGGTGTTTCGTCAATATGCAACGGAGTTGCATGTTGAGCTCCACTTAATTTGTAGGATTGTTTGTGCATTTTGCCATGCCATGCTTCATTAACTAAGACCTGCATCATACTTGATTGTGCATCATGCCATGATTATGTGATGGTTGTTTACTTTGTTGTTTGCTTCTTTCCGGTGTTGCTTCTTCGGGTTGGTTCCGATAACGTTGCGTTTGTGAGGATCCGTTCGACTTCGTCCGTTTATCTTCTTCATGGACTCGTTCTTCTTCCTTGCGGGATCTCAGGCAAGATGACCATGCCCTCGAAATCACTTCTATCTTTGCTTGCTAGTTTGCTCACTCTATTGCTATGCCTATGCTGCGATACCTACCACTTGCTATATCATGCCCCCACATTGCCATGTCAAACCTCTAACCCACCTTGCCCTAGCAAACCGTTGTTTGGCTATGTTACCGCTTTGCTCAGCCCCTCTTATAGCGTTGCTAGTTGCAGGTGAAGATGGAGTTTGTTCCATGTTGGAACATGGATTTGTTGGGATATCACAATATCTCTTATTTAATTAATGCATCTATATACTTGGTAAAGGGTGGAAGGCTCGGCCTTATGCCTGGTGTTTTGTTCCACTCTTGCCGCCCTAGTTTCCGTCATATCGGTGTTATGTTCCCGGATTTTGCGTTCCTTACATGGTTGGGTTATAATGGGAACCCCTTGACAGTTCACCTTGAATAAAACTCCTCCAGCAAGGCCCAACCTTGGTTTTACCATTTGCACTAACAACCTACCACCTTCCCTTGGGTTCTGCAGACTCAAGGGTCATCTTTATTTTAAACCCCCGGGCCAGTGCTCCTCTGAGTGTTCGTCCAACTTGTCAGCCATCGGTGGCCAGCAGGGGCAGCTCTGGGCTGGCCTACCGGAAGTTTGGACAATCCGGTGTGCCCTGAGAATGAGATATGTGCAGCTCCTATCGGGATTTGTCGGCACATTCAGGTGGCTTTGCTGGTCTTGTTTTACCATTGTCGAGATGTCTTGTAACCGGGATTCCGAGTCTGATCGGGTCTTCCTGGGAGAAGGAATATCCTTCGTTGACCGTGAGAGCTTGTGATGGGCTATGTTGGGACACCCCTGCAGGGATTTGATCTTTCGAAAGTCGTGCCCGTGGTTATGGGCAGATGGGAATTTGTTAATGTCCGGTTGTAGAACACCTGAAGTTGATCTTAATTAAAATGCATCAACCGCGTGTGTAACCGTGATGATCTGTTCTCGACGGAGTTCGGGAAGTGAACACGGTGTTGGAGTTATGTTTGACGTAGGTTGTTCTAGGATCACTTCTTGATCATAGTTTCTCGACCGCGCTTTGCCTTCTCTTCTCGCTCTCTTTTTGCGTATGTTAGCCACCATATACGCTAGTCGCTTGCTGCAGCTCCACCTCATATTTTTTACCCTTCCTATAAGCTTAAATAGTCTTGATCGCGAGGGTGTGAGATTGTTGAGTCCCCGTGACTCACAGATACTTCCAAAACCAGTTTGCAGGTGCCGATGATATCGTGCAGGTGACACAACCAAGCTCAAAGAGGAGCCCTATGAAGATCTTGTCCTTTGTGTTGTTTCGTTCTAGTCGTTCAGTAGTGGAGCCCAGTTGGTGTCGATCGGGGATCTATGTAGCATTTGGGGTAGTCTTCTTTTATTTTGGTTCCGTAGTCAGACCTGATTGTATCTGGATGATGTAATGCTTTATTCATGTATTGTGTGAAGTGGCGATTGTAAGACAACTATGTATCTCTTTCCCTTATGTATTACATGGGTTGTGTGAAGATTACCTCACTTGCGACATTGCTTTCAATGCGGTTATGCCTCTAAGTCGAGCTTCAACACGTGGGAGATATAGCCGCATCGAGGGCATTACAAGTTGGTAATCAGAGCCTTCCCCGACTTAGGAGCCCCCTGCTTGATCGAATCGCTGGCGTTGTTGAGTTAGAAAAATGTTTTGAGTCTTACAGGATTATATATATATCAGAGAGTAGGATTCTTTTTACTCCTCAGTCCCTTCGTTGCTCTGGTGAGGCATCCTGACGTAGAGTTTTGACTCTTCTCTTCTCAAATTTCACTAAAAAAATTAGGATCACGCGGGTATCTTAGAATCGTTCCGATGGTTTTGTGACGAGAACATTGTTCTTGGTGCCTCCTGACATTTAGGGGTTGTGGCAGTGTCCCGGGGAGTTGAGCTCCGAGGTGTTGTCGTCACAATTTTATCGTTGTAGTTCCAGAATACCTGTGTTTTTCGCCGACATCGAAAATCTCTTTTATGCAGTTGTTGGTGAGATAACCTCGACGCCACCCAGTACTGGGGCGGGAGTTCGGGAGTATTGCCCTAACTAATAACGGATGCTTTTCGAAGGTTGAGGTAAACGATTTCCAAAGGTTTCTTGGTTATGTGTTGAAGGATGGATACAGCTGGATGTAGGATTTGCTAGTTTTGGGTGAGATATTATGCTTCCCCTGTATCCCCAACACCTGATTGCATAACTGGAAAGTTTCGGGAGTTTATAAGTGGGAATTCAAGTAGCTCTTAGGATATCTTTCCGACAGATGTATGATATGAAATTAGGGTTCGACGTCTAGTGGTCCGCCTATCCACGGTTGGTTTTACAGTGGTCTCGTTGCGTCTTAAAGAGTCCTTGGCTATGCTGACTGGGGGACGCTTCGTATGTCATGTGCACTGCCTTGTACATGATGGTGTTGTACGATCGAGCCCGTGTAGGGCCCACCACGAAAACTTCGGACGGAATCTCTATCATATGTTTGCTCCGGCTTATTTTGCAAGCCAATCCTTGTTTTGTTTTGAGTCGTGGTATTCGAGTTGCTTCGAAGTCAAATGTGGATTCCATACCTTTCCTAAGCGGTGTTCTCATATTTCTATGTGAATACTTATCCCTCTTGATCATCCAGGTTGTCATGTTAATTCTTTTTCAACCGGTGTGTTTTCTCTTCAAGCGGATCCGTTCATTCTCAACATCTGCAAGATTCAATCTCAGCTTCCTCAATGGTGTTTGTTTTCATCCATCTCCAAGTTGCCTTTGTTTATCCCGCCCACCCACCCTTTTTCTTCAAGGACTAAGATTTCTTTATCAAGTATCTATCTTATGATTATGAAGTCTCTCCATTCTTTTCCATCAATGTTCCTATCCGGTGATTCTCATGAAGATGCTAAGGAAGCTACAAGTTCATCATTCTTCGTTCTTTTCTTCTGCGGTGGATTCAATGCAAGCTTTCGGTGTCGATCATATCTTTTTCTTTGGTCCACATGTTTTCAATGTTCGAAATCCTTGACGAAGACTCTTTTAACGGGTTCACCTCTCTCTATTCAATTATTCCGGAGTGTTGAAGATATCTCGAAGATTCGTGTTTCCACTCTGCTTTCGTTCAAGCTCTTTCGAGGATGTTATCTCATTCAAGCCATTTAATTCAACCGGTGCATTCTCCTTTTCAATTAATCGTTCAACGGTGTTTTTTTTTCTTTTGAGTGGGCCCTAACCCACAGGAATTTTACCAGGATCTTACCTGACTCTTCTAATTTTTTTCCTGGAGCTATCCTAAATTCTTTTCGAAGTTTGACGTAAGAATGAATTTTCATCAGTCAAATGTCTTTCTCCAAGACCTTTCAAATTCTTTTCATTGTTGGCTCAACCTTGCTAATTTTCATTCCGGAGTGCCTCAACATTTCAAGGTGGTGGTTCTCTCAAACATTTGAAGACCGAAGAAGACTTTTCACACAATCTTGCTCCATTCTCTTCAATATTCATGGTTCTAGCTTCGTGATATCCTCTCATAATTATTTTCGATTGTGAGAATTTGTTTCGACCATCCAGGGCAATTCAGGAGTCTTTTCAGTTTGATTCTCCGGAGCCCATCATTTCAGAAGACTTATTCATTCTCAGCTTTCAGTTATCGTTCTCCTAATCTTACCGGTGCATCATTCAAATATTCTCTAATAAGTTCGCGATTTATTCGTCCTCATGTATCAAATCCACTCAAGTATCGTCATTCGTTTTCCAATTCTTCCCGGTGTTTCGCTATCTTTTCCTTGTTCATTTCTTAATTCTTATGGTGGTTTATTCAAGATTCCTTTTCTCTTGGTATCATATCATTTCATTCGTTCTTTCCAATCCTACCGGTGGATCATCGAAGACCTTCTCAAGTTGCGCCATATCTATCTTAATCATTTCTATGAAAATAAGTAGTATGCCAAATCCGTTGCTTGTCATCAATTTAAATTGATGAAGGATAAGCATAATGTAATTCTTATTCTTGTTTCATCGAGTAAATTCTATTCCTTATTCCGGAGGTTCATCAAATTCTTGATTTCATTTGTTCATCTTTTCTTTTCCCGGAGATCCAAGCTCTCGCAATTGTATCACCACGAAGCTCCATCTAAATCATCGCAAGGCTTCACCTTGTGTTTTCAACTTCTCTTTCCTTCCGTTTGACTATCATTTTGTTACCGGAGTTCTTCATGGAGGCTCTACATGATGTTTCATAAAGGATTTAATTCCTTCTCGAAGTGTTCATCAAGATTCTTTTCATAGGAGCTCAAGCATTCTTCATCTTGCAATCCGGAGTGCAATTCTTTCTACCGTATCATCGGAGGTGGTATTATGTCATTCTTGATAATTTGAGTTCATGTTTCATGATTCACGTGTTGTTAAGAATGAGGTATTTAAAATCCATCAACCTCTTTGTTGGAGTTATCTTGTGTTATGTTTCACCTAAAGCCTTCCCTAAGGATTGATGCTATTTATGGTGCTCATAAATGACCCAAATTCTTCATCTATCCTCCCGGTGAAATAAGTTTCTCGTCTTCTTGTTCATATCAATCCAATCTTTTGTTTCCATTAGTGGAAGAATTTCACCTCATAGTTTTGAAATGTTCTCCATAAGCCCACTACAACCTTGTCTTTTCATTGTTGGTATTCCAACAACTTCGCTCAAACGTTCCCCTAAATATGATTTTTCAAGATTATTTGAGATAGAAGATATTGTTTTCTCCTGCATTCATTTCATTCCATTCTTTCATTTCTTCCGGAGGCATTGTGATGTTGCTCTCTTCGACCCATCATCTTGTTTTGTCAAGATCATATTCAATTCCTTCCATTTTACAGTCGGAGTGCTGCCTAAATTATATCATTCTTATTCCTTCTCTATCTTGTTTAATCGGAGTGTTGTGTCTATCATTCTTCTTGTAACCAGAGTCTCATCGAAATGCTTTCATTTTGCCAAGTTCATATGATTGCCTTCCATTTCCAGCCGGAGTGTTGTCGTTATTGATCCGTATCGTTCCTTGTACATCTCGTTTCTACCGGAGTGTTTGCATGTACTTCTTGTCCATTGCAATCCTTGTCTTTTGTCTTTCAACCTACAAGGTTCTAGTATTGTTCCTTGTTCCTCTTTTCTAGCGGAGTGTTTTCAACTTTGCTCATCTTCGTTGTTTTCTTCTTTAAATTTGTTCAACCTCGCAAGGTTCTTTGGTTTCACTAATTTGTCAAAGAAGCAACTTAGTTTTACCTCTTATCTTCCTCTTCCTTTTCCCTCGGGTGACATCCTAGATCTCAGGACGAGATCCTCTCGTAGTGGTGGAGTGTTGTGACGCCCCGAGACTGTTGCGCCAGGTGTCCTTCAGTTATTCGTTGTCGTTGCCATGTCATTTGCTTGCATGTTGCATCTTGTCATGTCATCATGTGCATTGCATCATCATGTTTTCAAAACCTGCATCCGTCCGGGTTTTCCCAGTTCCGTCCGTTGTCCGTTCTGAGCCCAACCACACTTGCACGCGCCCGCGGCATGTCCGAAATAGTATTTTATAATTGGGCGGAAAATGTTCTCGGAATGGGTTGAAAGTTTGCGTGTGGTCTTATTATAGTGTAGATAGACCACCTGTCAAGTTTCATCGCATTTGGAGTCCCTTTGACACCCCAACGGTTAACTATAGCGGCATTATAGCCGGTCTAACGTCGGACGTTTTCGGTCTCCGCAAACAGTCGCCGGGCCTCTCTCTCTTCTCTTCTCTCAGCTCGAGCCCTTCTGCACAGCCCACAAGTTCCAACCGACCCCTCGCGTGCATGTACGAAACTTCCCCGGACCCGACCCAGACAGTTGTCACCATTGGGTCCGGATCATCCCCAAACATCTACAAAACGTCTCCGTTTCTTATCTAGACTTTCCTAGCCTATCTATTCTCGATCGTCGGATTTGGATCGGATGATCCAACTCCCTTCTTTTCCATATATATATAGACCAACCCCTACCCAAATCAGGCAAATCCCTAATTTCTAGGGATCCTCCTCCTCCCCGCCGCCAGTCTCTGGTTGCCCACGGGATCCATCGCGAGCCAACCCGCAGCCGCCACTCCTCTCGATCCCCACCAATCAGAGCCCCCACGGCCCTTCTCGACCAGCGCCGCTCGTTAGTATCCTCGCGCCCGAGACCTCATCGCGTCGACGGCCATGACCAGGCCATCGCCCTCACCTGCGCCCCTTCTTCTCTTTTCCTGCCTTCTCCTTCCTCCTCTGCTCTAATCCCTCTCTCTCTACTTCTCTTGCTTCCGCAGGAACCAGAGGAGCTCTGCCCCGATGCCATGGACCAGGGTCGCCGCTCCCTAATTCCGGCCTCGTGCGGGCTTGCCAAGCCCCAAGCCGC
Organism: Triticum urartu; assembly: GCF_003073215.2. NCBI lineage: Eukaryota > Viridiplantae > Streptophyta > Magnoliopsida > Poales > Poaceae > Triticum > Triticum urartu. The sequence continues at coordinate 507,998,374 of NC_053028.1, read as the reverse complement.
GCCGGATCTGGAGGGGATCACCGCCGCCGCGCCTTTTTGCCCGACCCCCACGACCTTCTCCGGCCCCGTTCCCGTCGAAGCCCGATGTCGTCGCTCTGGTTCGGCGTGACCAATTCGCCTGCATCGCACTGTCGTTGTGTCTGCATCGCCCCGTTGCCGCGTCTGCACCGCCCGGGGTCGTCGCCTTCCACCGCCGCCCTTGCCTCAGATCCGGCCAATTCCCGTGGCCCCTTGCCCCGCCAAGTCCTTTGTTGCTGCTCTGCATCGCGCCACTGCCTCCCCTGCGTCCAGACGAGGACGAACATGCGCCGCTCCTGTTGACCGCGACGCACAGGCCCAGTGCTCCCCTGCTTCCGTTGGACAGGCCCAGCGCTCCTCAACCGGCCTGCTACCTCCTCCACCGAGTCGGGCTTTGGCCCATGTGAGCAGCCCCACACTTTTCCCTGTGCACTGTTGGGCCAACCACTTTCAGCCTAGTATAGTTTTTTTCCTGTTCTGTGATTTTTTTTCCTATTTATCCAGAGACTACCTGTTTTACAGAAAGGTCCCTAAACTTCATGCATATTTTAACTCACAAACTAAGCATCACATGTAAAAACTTTGTATATGATACTTGCTTAGAATTTTGTCTAGTTTAATAATATTCAACTTTCATGCATGTTTAAAATGTTTAAAATGATGTTTGTTTAAATTTGCTTAAATAACTTGCTAAAATGATTTAATTCATAACTAAATAACCGTAGCTCAGATTTTAATAAACTTTATATGTAAATTGGGTGGAAAAATGCCTAGTTTAACATGGTGACCTTACTTTGCATGTTAAATAACTATAAAATATGGTTTAGGGCAGAACAGTACCATAACCAAAATATGCACATGAGGAGTTTCCAGACTTGTTGTTTGTCGTTCCGGCCTCATTTAAACTTGCCTAGATAGGTAGTTTTCTTTTGCTTCACCCTCTTGCCATGTTTAAAAACATTTAATATTGTTGGGTACATAAACGAGATCGAAGTAAATAACTTGAATGTGGTATTTCATCAATATGCAACGGAGTTGCATGTTGAGCTCCACTTAATTTGTAGGATTGTTTGTGCATTTTGCCATGCCATGCTTCATTAAACAAGACATGCATCATACTTGATTGTGCATCATGCCATGATTATGTCATGGTTGTTTACTTTGTTGTTTGCTTCTTTCATGTGTTGCTTCTTCGGGTTGGTTCCGATAACGTTGCGTTTGTGAGGATCCGTTCGACTTCTTCCGTTTGTCTTCTTCATGGACTCGTTCTTCTTCCTTGCAGGATCTCAGGCAAGATGACCATACCCTCGAAATCACTTCTATCGTTGCTTGCTAGTTTGCTCGCTCTATTGCTATGCCTATGCTGTGATACCTACCACTTGCTATATCATGCCCCCCACATTGCCATGTCAAACCTCTAACCCACCTTGTCCTAGCAAACCATTGTTTGGCTATGTTACCGCTTTGCTCAGCCCTCTTATAGCGTTGCTAGTTGCAGGTGAAGATGGAGTTTGTTCCATGTTGGAACATGGATTTGTTGGGATATCACAATATCTCTTATTTAATTAATGCATCTATATACTTGGTAAAGGGTGGAAGGCTCGGCCTTATGCCTGGTGTTTTGTTCCACTCTTGCCGCCCTAGTTTCCGTCATATCGGTGTTATGTTCCCGGATTTTGCGTTCCTTACATGGTTGGGTTATAATGGGAACCCCTTGACAGTTCGCCTTGAATGAAACTCCTCCAGCAAGGCCCAACCTTGGTTTTACCATTTGCACTAACAACCTACCACCTTCCCTTGGGTTCTGCAGACTCAAGGGTCATCTTTATTTTAAACCCCGGGCCAGTGCTCCTCTGAGTGTTGGTCCAACTTGTCAGCCGCCGGTGGCCACCAGGGGCAACTCTGGGCTGGCCTACCGGAAGTTTGGACAATCCGGTGTGCCCTGAGAACGAGATATGTGCAGCTCCTATCGGGATTTGTCGGCACATTCGGGTGGCTTTGCTGGTCTTGTTTTACCATTGTCGAGCTGTCTTGTAACCGGGATTCCGAGCCTGATCGGGTCTTCGTGGGAGAAGGAATATCCTTCGTTGACCGTGAGAGCTTGTGATGGGCTAAGTTGGGACACCCCTGCAGGGATTTGATCTTTCAAAAGTCGTGCCCACGGTTATGGGCAGATGGGAATTTGTTAATGTCCGGTTGTAGAAAACCTGAAGTTGATCTTAATTAAAATGCATCAACCGCGTGTGTAACCGTGATGGTCTCTTCTCGGCGGAGTTCGGGAAGTGAACATGGTGTTGGAGTTATGTTTAACGTAGGTTGTTCTAGGATCACTTCTTGATCATAGTTTCTCGACCGCGCTTTTCCTTCTCTTCTCGCTCTCTTTTTGCGTATGTTAGCCACCATATACGCTAGTCGCTTGCTGCAGCTCCACCTCATATTTTTTACCCTTCCTATAAGCTTAAATAGTCTTGATCGCGAGGGTGTGAGATTGTTGAGTCCCCGTGACTCACAGATACTTCCAAAACCAGTTTGCAGGTGCCGATGATATCGTGTAGGTGACGCAACCGAGCTCAAAGAGGAGCCCTATGAAGATCTTGTCCTTTGTGTTGTTTCATTCTAGTCATTCAGTAGTGGAGCCCAGTTGGGGTCGATCGGGGATCTGTGTAGCATTTGGGGTAGTCTTCTTTTATTTTGGTTCCGTAGTCGGACCTTGATTGTATTTGGATGATGTAATGATTTATTCATGTATTGTGTGAAGTGGCGATTGTAAGCCAACTATGTATCTCTTTCCCTTATGTATTTGTGACGCCCGGATAATCAAGCTACAGTAAAACTCTCCTAATGATGCCATGTCATCTGCGATTACTGTTACTAATCTCGGGATAATTTGAAACCGCGTCAAATTCAAACTTAAAATTAAAGTCGACAATAAAAGTTTTCAAAATTGAAACAAAAATGTTTGGTGGACTCCAAATATTGCAAAGGTAATTATGGTGCAGAAAACACATTTTTAGTAAAAGACTAAATACTTTAAAATGAAATAAAACAGAAAAGAAAAAAATAAAGAAAAGAAAGAAAGAAAGAGAAAGGAAAACCCCCCAAACCCCCCTGGGCCATCTGGCCCAGCTAACCCACCTGGCCCATCCGGCCGAACCGGCCCGCCTCCCCCTGCCGCCTCCCTTCCCTGTTCCCCCGACCCGGATCGGAACAGGGGCGCGTCCCCGCCGCACCCTCTCGCCGGCGACGACGAGGGGATAAGGTCGCCACGCCGCGCCCCCTCGGTCTCTCCTCCCACTCACCCCCACGCTCGCCTCGGTTCTTGCGCCTCCCACTCCCCTCCAGAGCCACGGCACCTCGCCCCGTCGTTCCCCACCACAACCGAGTGCCGCCATGGCCTCGCCGCCGTAGTACTCGTGGCCACCGCGACCTCCAAGCCCTTCCGACGCGTCCGCTCGCTCCGCCTCCCTCGACTACGCCTCCACGTCAAGATGCAGGACGCCGAGCACCATCGAACATTGCCCCAACCTCGTCTTGTTCCTCGGATCCCCGACGCATCTCCGACGAGCGCCGTCGACTCTCCGGCTACTAAACTCCCAAGGGCCATCTTGCGTGCCGCACGGTGACCTCCCCATCTCCCGCCCATCTCCGTTAGCTCCCTCGCACGCCCTAGCTAGCTGCCGCCGAAGCACCCGAGCGCTCCACCGCGGACCCCGTCGCCGACGAGTCTCCGATGACCAAATGGTCACGGGCTCGTGTCGGTTACGCTCCTCATGCCACGTAGATCCTCCCCAACCTCTCCATTTCTTCGCTAGCTCGCCCCAGCTCCACTCTCCTCGAGCTCCCGACTATGCCGCCGCCTGCGCGCGTCGCCGGCGCCCTTCCGGTGACCAAATGGTCACGGGGCCGAGCCCTTTGTGCTCAGCGCGTCGCGCAGCTCCACCCTAGCCTTCCCGCTCGCCCTGAAGCGCGCTGCGTCGCCATCTTCGTCCGCGCCCGAACAGCAGCCCGCCGCGCTCGTCGCCGGTGACCATTCCGGCCACCCCCGCCGTCATGCTCCCCTCCATCGGATGCGGCGCGAAGAGGCCGTTCCAGAGAGCCTGGCCGTGCCCGATTTGGTGCCCCGTAGCGCGATTTCGGCCAACTCCGGCGAGGGGCCGCCTCTGTTGGGTCGCCGGAGTCGCTCCGGCACCGTCCGCCGACGTGGCTAGGTGGGCCCCACCCCTGGGTCGCTGCCTGTGGGCCTGGGGGGCCCAACTGGCCACGTTGACCAAGTCAACTTCGCTGACGTGGCAGCTACTGCCACTAACATGCGGGCCCCATGCCATAAAACAAATAAAAACAAATATATAAACTACTAATTAATTAAGTTAATTAACTAAAACCTAATTAGACACTGACTACTGGGGCCACCCACTAATTAACCCATTTTAGTTAGTTTTAAAACTCTGTTAAGGCCCTTGACAATGACATGTGGGTCCCACTGGACCCACCTGTCTGGTTTGACTGGTCAACCGACCAGTTGACCTGCTGACATCACTCTGATGTCATGCCTACGTCATCACACACTGTTTTGGATAATGTTGGAATTAAATATATAATTAAAATCAGAAAATGATTTAAATCTTTAGAAAATCATATCTTTTAATCCGTAACTCGGATGAAAATACTTTATACATGAAAGTTGCTCAGAACGACGAGGCGATTCCGGATACGCAACCCGTTCGTCCGCCACACCTCCCTAACCTATCGAACTCGTAACTTTCCCCCTCCGGCTCCTCTGCCCGAAAACGCGAAACACCGGGGATACCTTCCCGGATGTTTCCCCCCTTCACCAGTATCACCTCATACCGCGTTAGGGCACCCCTAGCACCGTTACTTGTCTTGTCATGCATCGTTATGCATCTGTTTGCATTGTATTCATTATTTCTTCCCCCCTCTTCTTCCGCTAGACACCGAGACCGACGCCGCTGCTACCCAGTACGACTACGGAGTTGACGACCCTTCTCTCTTGCCAGAGCAACCAGGCAAGCCCCCCCTTTTGATCACCAGATATCGCCTACTCTTCTCCCTAATGCTTGCATTAGAGTAGTGTAACATGTTACTGCTTTCCGTTAATCCTATTCTGATGCATAGCCTATCCTTGCCACTACTGTTGATACCTTTACCTGCAATCCTAATGCTTAGTATAGGATGCTAGTTTATCATCAGTGGCCATACATTCTTGTTCGTCTGCCATGCTATATTATCGGGCCGTGATCACTCGGGAGGTGATCATGGGTATACACTATATACTTTACAGGATACATGTGGTGACTAAAGACGGGTCGGCTTGTGGAGCACCCGTGAGTGATTCACGGATTGGGGGCTGGAAGGACCTTTGTCCCAACGGCCCTCTATATCTTTGTGGCGAAGCGACAGGGCAGGTTGAGACCACCTAGGAGAGAGGTGGGCCTGGCCCTGGTCGGCGTTCGCGGTTATTTCAAAATAACACGCTTAACGAGATCTTGGTATTTGATCTGAGTCTGGCCACTGGCCTATACGCACTAACCATCTACGCAGGGACAGTTATGGGCACTCGACGTCGTGGTATCAGTCGAAGCCTTCGTGACGTCAGTGACTGAGTGGCGCGCGCCGGATTGGACCGTAAGCCTGCTCTTGTATTAAGGGGGCTAGTTCTGCTTCCGGTCGCGTACGCAACGTGCAGGTGTGCAATGGGCGATGGGCCCAGACCCCTACGCCATAGGATTTAGACCGGCGTGCTGACCTCTCTGTTGTGCCTAGGTAGGGCTGCGACGTGTTGATCTTCCGAGGCCGGGCATGACCCAGGAAAGTGTGTCCGGCCAAATGGGATCGAGCGTGTTGGGTTATGTGGTGCACCCCTGTAGGGAAGTTAATCTATTCGAATAGCCGTGATCTTCGGTAACAGGACGACTTGGAGTTGTACCTTGACCTTATGACAACTAGAACCAGATACTTAATAAAAACACACCCTTCCAAGTGCCAGATACAACCGGTGATCGCTCTCTCACAGGGCGACGAGGGGAGGATCATCGGTTAGGATTATGCTATGTGATGATACTTGGAGGACTTCAGTCTACTCTTTTCTACATGCTGCAAGATGGAGGTTACCAGAAGTGTAGTCTTCGAAAGGACTAGCTATCCCCCTCTTATTCCAGCTTTCTGCAGTTCAGTCCACATATAATAGCCTTATCCCAGTTGATACCAATGCATACATATGTAGTGTAGCTCCTTGCTTGCGAGTACTTTGGATGAGTACTCACGGTTGCTTTCTCCTTCTTTTCCCTCTATACCTTCTACCTGGTTGTCGCAACCAGATGTTGGAGCCCAGGCGCCAGACGCCACCGTCGACGACGACTCCTACTACACCGGAGGTGCCTACTACTACGTGCTGCCCGCTGATGACGACCAAGAGTAGTTTAGGAGGATCCCAGGCAGGAGGCCTGCGCCTCTTTCGATCCATATCCCAGTTTGTGTTAGCCTTCTTAAGGCAAACTTGTTTAACTTATGCATGTACTCAGATATTGTTGCTTCCGCTGACTTGTCTATGATCGAGCTCTTGTATTCGAGCCCTCGAGGCCCCTGGCTTGTGATATGATGCTTGTATGACTTATTTTATTTGTAGAGTTGTGTTGTGATATCTTCCCGTGAGTCCCTGATCTTGATCGTACACGTTTGCATGTATGATTAGTGTACAATTGAATCGGGGACGTCACAGTATTACATGGGTTGTGTGAAGATTACCTCACTTGCAACATTGCTTTCAATGTGGTTATGCCTCTAAGTCGTGCTTCGACACGTGGGAGATATAGCCGCATCGAGGGCGTTACACTGCCCGACCACCTCACTCGCATCAAAGGGGAATGGATAAGGGTGACGCCCTTCCTTCCCTGTCCCCATGGCCTCACTCCTCCTCGACGCCCCCTCCCAAATCCACTTCTCCTCCTCACTCGCTCGATCCCATCGATCTGGACGAAGTCAGACGCCACGGCCACCATGACCGACCCCGTCCACATGGCCACTGCCCTCCCTGCGGGCTAGGAGCTTGTCGAGGAGCTCCGAATGCCTTCGCTACTTCGTCCGCGCCAACGAGATCAAGTCCAACACCCCCGCATCGACGTCGCTGCCGTCTTCCTCAACCTTGGGCCACCGCGACATTACCGTTCGATCCGCGCCACCCCGAGCTCCCATGTATTCCCCTATGGCGCCATTGACACCGCCATGATCTCCTCTTGCCTTTCCCCTATTTCCCCTCTCGTTTGATCTCATTAGGTATTTCGTCATGGCCGAGAACCGCCGTCCGCCATGGCCATTGCAGGGGGAGCCACCGAGCTCCTCGGATTGACCCCGTGGCACATGCCCGCTCCTATGCACGCCCATGCCCGAGCCTGCCGCTCTTCTTCCGCGCCCGCGGGGCCACTCCCTCTCCATGCCCACGCCCATGCTACACCGCGTCAGTCGCGCCCGCCGCTGCCGTCGCGCTCGCCGCAGCCACCGCACCATTGTGCCCCGCGCGACACACACCCTGGCCGCGCGCCACACTCTCGCTGGCTACGCTCGCCCCGTCTGCTGCCACATATCCCTTCGCTCGTCCTGCTAATGACCCACAAGTATAGGGGATCTATCGTAGTCCTTTCGATAAGTAAGAGTGTCGAACCCAACAAGGAGCAGAAGGAAATGATAAGCGGTTTTTAGCAAGGTATTCTCTGCAAGTACGGAAATAAGTGGTAACAGATAGTTTTGTGATAAGGTAAATTGTAACGAGCAACAAGTAACAAAAGTAAATAAGGTGCAGCAAGGTGGCCCAATCCTTTTTGTAGCAAAGGACAAGCCGGACAAATTCTTATATAAGGAAAAGAGCTCCCGAGGACACATGGGAATATCGTCAAGCTAGTTTTCATCACGCTCATATGATTCGCGTTCGGTACTTTGATAATTTGATATGTGGGTGGACCGGTGCTTGGGTGTTGTTCTTACTTGAACAAGCATCCCACTTATGATTAACCTCTATTGCAAGCATCCGCAGCTACAACAAAAGTATTAAGGTAAACCTAACCATAGCATGAAACATATGGATCCAAATCAGCCCCTTACGAAGCAACGCATAAACTAGGGTTTAAGCTTCTGTCACTCTAGCAACCCATCATCTACTTATTACTTCCCAATGCCTTCCTCTAGGCCCAAATAATGGTGAAGTGTTATGTAGTCGACGTTCACATAACACCACTAGAGGTTAGACAACATACATCTCATCAAAATATCGAACGAATACCAAATTCACATGACTACTAATAGCAAGACTTCTCCCATGTCCTCAGGAACAAACGTAACTACTCACAAAGCATATTCATGTTCATAATCAGAGGGGTAATAGTATGCATAAAGGATCTGAACATATGATCTTCCACCAAGTAAACCAACTAGCATCAACTACAAGGAGTAATCAACACTACTAGCAACCTACTAGCACCAATCCCGGATTTAGAGACAAGAATTGGATACAAGAGATGAACTAGGGTTTGGAGATGAGATGGTGCTGGTGAAGATGTTGATGGAGATTGCCCTCTCCCGATGAGAGGAGCGTTGGTGATGATTTCCCCCTCCCGGAGGGAAGTGTCCCCGGCAGAACAGCTCTGCCGGAGCCCTAGATTGGTTCCGCCAAGGTTCCGCCTCGTGGCGGCGGAGTCTCGTCCCGAAAGGTTGCTTATGATTTTTCTTCTCATCGAAAGACTTCATATAGGAGAATATGGGCGTCGGAGAGCCACCAGGGGGCCACGAGGTAGGGGGGCGCGCCCCCCACCCTCGTGAGCAGGGTGTGGGCCCCCTGGCCTTCATCTTTGGCGACGATTTTTCTTTATTTATTTTAAGATATTCCGTGGAGTTTCAGGACTTTTGGAGTTGCGCAGAATAGGTCTCCAATATTTGCTCCTTTTCCAGCCAGAATTCCAGCTGCCGGCATTCCCCCTCTTCATGGTAAACCTTGTAAAATAAGAGAGAATAGCCATAAGTATTGTGACATAACGTGAAATAACAGCCCATAATGCAATAAATATTAACATAAAAGCATGACGCAAAATGGACGTATCAACTCCCCCAAGCTTAGACCTCGCTTGTCCTCAAGCGAAAAGCCGATAACAATAAATATGTCCTCATGTTTAGAGGTAGAGGCGTCGATAAAAATAAAATACGGACATGAAGGCATCATGATTGTTTCATAGCAGCAACATATATAGATTTGTCATATGATTACTTATGTTCAAGTGATGATCTTTTCACAATGCAAAAGTATGAATCAGAAACCTTATTAGGCGCTAACAAATTATAACCTCAGTCATTGAAGCAATTGCAATTTATCATAACATCGGAAGGAGTCTATGTTAGAGCTTAAAAGCAAGTCCACATACTCAACTATCACTTAGTCCTTCATAATTGCTAACACTCACGCAATACTTGTGGTTATGAAGTTTCAATCAGACACAAAGAAAGATTAGGGCTTATAATGCTGCCTCCAAACTTATTCACCTTTGGGTGATGTCAACAATAATAGTTCATGCTAACGTACATCCAATTGGATATATATATATATATATCAGGATCACCCCACCATGAAGTGCTTGCCAAAGGATAAAATGAAAAAGGGAAAGGTGAAGATTACCTTGACTCTTGCATAAGATAGAGGATAGTAATAAAAGATAGGCCCTTCGCAGAGGGAAGCAGAGGTTGCCATGCGCTTTTATGGTTGGATGTACAAAATCTTAATGCAAAAGAACGTCACTTTATATTGCCCCTTGTATGTGAGCCTTTATTATGCAGTCCGTCGCTTTTATTGCGTCCACAACAAGTTCGTACAAAGCTTATTTCTCTGCACTAATAAGTCATGCATATTTAAAGAGCAATTTTTATTGCTTGCACCGATGACAACTTACTTGAAGGATCTTACTCAATCCATAGGTAGATATGGTGGACTCTCATGGCTAAACTGGTTTAAGGGTATTTGGAAGCACAAGTAGTATCTCTACTTGGTGCTGAGAATTTGGCTAGCATGAGGGGGAAAGGCAAGCTCAACATGTTTGAATGATCCATGACAATATACTTTAACTGAGATGATGCGAGAAAACATAACCCATTACGTTGTCTTCCTTGTCCAACATCAACTCTTTAGCATGTCATACTTAATGAGTGCTCCCAATTATGAAAGATGTCAATGATAGTATATCTATATGTGAAACCTCTCTCTCCTTATTACTTCCTATTAATTGCCACGATGACTAAAGCTATATTTGCCAACTCCTAACAATTTTTTAATCATCATACTCTTTCTATGTGAAGTCATTACTCTCAATAAGATCAATATGAACTCTTTGTTTCTTTTTATTCTTTCTTTTATTCACTCAAGATCATGGCAAGATAATCAAGCCCTTGACTCAACACTAATCTTTATTATATATAGCTCATGGACTAGATTGCATAGAGGGATCATAAAGCAAACTTCAAAACTAGATCATGCCGTGACTTTATTCTACTAAATCAAGATACTACTAATAGGATCGAACTAAGAAAAACGGAAAAGATAGGAGTTGTGATGGTGATACGATACCGGGGCACCTCCCCCAAGCTTGGCAGTTGCCAAGGGGAGTGCCCATACCCATGTGATGAGGTCCCCTTCTTTGTTGTTGGAGGTGGAGGTGTTGTTGATGACGCAAGCTTGTCGTCCCCTTCCATGGCATAGGCTCACCCTCATAGAAGGATGATCGAGTCTCCGGAATTCTCAAATCTGCAACGGAAATAGCTCGAAACGAAAACAGGGGATATTTGCGTGATACAGGGGTCAAAACCTTAGGGAGAATATATAATGAATTTTTACCGACCAAAATACGTATCGTGCAGGAAAATGGAGTCCGGAGGGCACACGAGGTGCTCACGAGGTAGGGGGGCGCGCCCAGGGGGGTAGGGCGCGCCCTCCACCCTCGTGGAGGGCTCGTGTCCTCCCTGGACTACTACCTATTTTTCTATTTTTCTAAATATTCCAAAACGGAGAAATATTGCCTTAAAAATTGTTTTGGAGTCGGTTTACTTACCGTACCACATACCTATTCCTTTTCGGAGTCTGGAACGTTCTGGAAAGTGTCCCTTATGTATTCCTCCGGGGTTACGGTTTCAATAACATTGGTTTCAACATTTATAGGATTACCTGAGATATAGTGCTTGATTCTTTGACCGTTTACCACCTTCGGATTTGTGCCTTCGAAATTGTTGATTTTTATGGCACCGGAACGATAGACCTCCTCGATAACGTAGGGACCTTCCCATTTAGGGAGAAGTTTTCCTGCAAAAAATCTTAAACGAGAGTTGTATAGCAATACATAATCGCCTACATTAAACTCATGCTTTTGTATCCTTTTGGCATGCCATCTTTTAACTTTTTCTTTAAACAACTTGGCATTTTCATAGGCTTGGGTTCTCCATTCATCAAGTGAGCTAATATCAAATAACCTCTTCTCACCGGCAAGTTTGAAATCATAGTTAAGCTCTTTAATAGCCCAATATGCCTTATGTTCTAGTTTGAGAGGTAAGTGACATGCTTTTCCATAAACCATTTTATACGGAGACATACCCATAGGATTCTTATATGCAGTTCTATATGCCCATAATGCATCATCAAGTTTCTTGGACCAATTCTTTCTAGACCTATTAACAGTCTTTTGCAAAATTAATTTGAGCTCTCTATTACTCATTTCTACTTGACCACTAGACTGTGGGTGATAAGGAGATGCAATTATATGATTAACGTCATATTTGGCAAGCATTTTACGGAAAGCACCATGAATAAAGTGTGAACCACCATCAGTCATTAAATATCTAGGGACTCCAAACCTCGGAAAAATAACTTCCTTAAGCATTTTAATAGAAGTGTTATGATCAGCACTACTAGTTGGAATAGCTTCTACCCACTTAGTAACGTAATCAACAGCAACTAAAATATGAGTGTATCCATTGGAGGCAGGAAAAGGTCCCATATAATCAAAGCCCCAAACATCAAATGGTTCAATAACAAGTGAATAATTCATAGGCATTTCTTGATGTCTACTAATATTACCAATTCTTTGACATTCATCACAAGATAAAACAAACTTACGGGCATCCTTGAAGAGAGTAGGCCAATAAAAACCAGATTTTAATACCTTATGTGCAGTTCTATCTCCAGCGTGGTGTCCTCCATAAGCTTCGGAGTGACACTTGCGTAGGATCTGTTCCTGTTCATGCTCAGGTACACAACGTCTAATAACACCATCTACTCCTTCTTTATAAAGATGTGGGTCATCCCAAAAGTAATGTCTCAAATCATAAAAGAACCTTTTCTTTTGTTGGTATGTGAAGCTAGGTGGTATAAATTTAGCAACAATATAATTAGCATAATCAGCATACCATGGAGTGCTACGAGAAGTGCTTATGACATTTAATTGTTCATCAGGAAAGCTATCATCAATAGGTAGTGGGTCATCAAGAACATTCTCTAACCTAGATAAGTTGTCTGCAACTGGGTTCTCAGCTCCTTTTCTATCAACAATATGCAAATCAAATTCTTGCAGCAAGAGAACCCATCTAATAAGTCTAGGTTTAGCATCTTTCTTTTCCATAAGATATTTAATAGTAGCATGATCAGTGTGAATAGTTACTTTAGAATCAACAATATAGGGTCTGAATTTATCACAAGCAAACACAACTGCTAAAAGTTCCTTTTCGGTAGTAGCATAATTTCTTTGAGCATTGTCTAGAGTCTTACTAGCATAATGGATAACATTTAATTTCTTATCAACTCTTTGCCCTAGAACAACACCTACAGCATAATCACTAGCATCACACATAATTTCAAAGGGTAAATTCCAATCAGGTGGCTGAACAATAGGTGCAGAGACTAATGCTTTCTTAAGTATTTCAAATGCTTCTACACAATCATCATCAAATACAAATGGTACATCTTTTTGTAATAAATTAGTCAGAGGCCAAGAAATTTTTGAGAAGTCCTTAATGAACCTCCTATAAAATCCGGTGTGACCAAGGAAACTTCTTATACCTTTGATGTCCTTGGGACATGGCATCTTTTCAATAGTGTCAACCTTGGCTTTATAAACTTCAATACCTCTTTCAGAAACTTTGTGCCCCAAGACAATACCTTCATTAACCATAAAGTGGAACTTTTCCCAATTCAAGACAAGATTAGTTGCTTCACATCTCTGCAAAACTCGATCAAGATTGCTCAAGCAATCATCAAAAGAGGAACCATAAACAGAAAAGTCGTCCATGAAAACCTCACAAATCTTTTCACAAAAATCAGAGAATATAGCCATCATGCATCTTTGAAAGGTAGCAGGTGCATTACATAAACCAAAAGGCATACGTCTATAAGCAAAAGTACCAAAAGGGCATGTAAAAGTAGTCTTTGATTGATCTTTAGCCGACACAGGTATTTGAGAGAAACCAGAATAACCATCTAGAAAGCAATAATGTGTATGTTTGCATAATCTTTCTAGCATTTGATCAATAAAAGGTAAGGGGTAATGATCTTTCTTAGTGGCTTTATTTAATTTGCGGAAATCAATTACCATCCTATAACCTGTAATAATTCTTTGAGGAATCAATTCATCTTTACCATTAGGGACAACAGTAATACCTCCCTTCTTAGGGACACAATGGACAGGACTTACCCACTGACTATCAGCAACGGGATAAATTATATCTGCCTCCAGAAGCTTGAGTATTTCCTTCCTTACCACTTCTTTCATTTTAGGATTCAAACGTCATTGAGGATCACATACTGGTTTAGCATCCGCTTCCAAATTTATTTTATGCTGACATAGAGTGGGACTAATGCCCTTAAGATCATCAAGAGTATATCCAATAGCGGCACGGTGCTGCTTCAGAGTTTTCAATAATCTTTCTTCTTCATGCTCTGAAAGGTTAGCACTAATAATAACAGGATATATTTTCTTTTCATCAAGATAAGCATACTTAAGATTATCAGGCAACGGTTTAAGCTCAAAAACGGGATCACCCTTGGGTGGAGGAGGATCCCCTAGGATTTCAACAGGAAAATTGTGTTTCAGAATAGGTTCCTGTTTAAAGAATATTTCATCTATTTCCTTCCTTTCATTCATAAACATATCATTTCCATGGTCTAGCAAATAGTGTTCTAAAGGATCACTAGGAGGTACAGCAATAGAAGCAAGACCAATAATTTCATCCTTACTAGGCAATTCTTCCTCACGATGTTGTTTACTGAATTTAGAGAAATTAAACTCATGAACCATATCATCCAAGCCAACAGTAACAACATTCTTTTTGCAGTCTATCGTAGCATTAACAGTATTCAAGAAGGGTCTACCAAAAATAATGGGACAAAAGCTATCTTGTGGAGAACCAAGAACAAGAAAGTCAGCGGGATATTTGGTTTTCCCACACAAGACTTCAACATCTCTAACAATTCCCATTGCAGATATAGTATCTCTATTGGCAAGTTTAATTGTAACATCAATATCTTCTAACTCAGCAGGTGCAATATCATGCATAATTTCTTTATATAAGTCAATGGGTATAACACTAGCACTAGCACCCATATCACATAAGCCATGATAACAATGATCTCCTATTTTAACAGAAATAATAGGCACGCCTACCACAGGTCTATGTTTATCTCTATCACAGGGTTGGCAATTCTAGCAGTTTCAC